>NC_134984.1:23571249-24201659 GCF_050947335.1 Megachile rotundata | reverse complement strand
AACCTAACCTAACCTAACCTAACCTAACCTAACCTAACCTAACCTAACCTAACCTAACCTAACCTAACCTAACCTAACCTAACCTAACCTAACCTAACCTAACCTAACCTAACCTAACCTAACCTAACCTAACCTAACCTAACCTAACCTAACCTAACCTAACCTAACCTAACCTAACCTAACCTAACCTAACCTAACCTAACCTAACCTAACCTAACCTAACCTAACCTAACCTAACCTAACCTAACCTAACCTAACCTAACCTAACCTAACCTAACCTAACCTAACCTAACCTAACCTAACCTAACCTAACCTAACCTAACCTAACCTAACCTAACCTAACCTAACCTAACCTAACCTAACCTAACCTAACCTAACCTAACCTAACCTAACCTAACCTAACCTAACCTAACCTAACCTAACCTAACCTAACCTAACCTAACCTAACCTAACCTAACCTAACCTAACCTAACCTAACCTAACCTAACCTAACCTAACCTAACCTAACCTAACCTAACCTAACCTAACCTAACCTAACCTAACCTAACCTAACCTAACCTAACCTAACCTAACCTAACCTAACCTAACCTAACCTAACCTAACCTAACCTAACCTAACCTAACCTAACCTAACCTAACCTAACCTAACCTAACCTAACCTAACCTAACCTAACCTAACCTAACCTAACCTAACCTAACCTAACCTAACCTAACCTAACCTAACCTAACCTAACCTAACCTAACCTAACCTAACCTAACCTAACCTAACCTAACCTAACCTAACCTAACCTAACCTAACCTAACCTAACCTAACCTAACCTAACCTAACCTAACCTAACCTAACCTAACCTAACCTAACCTAACCTAACCTAACCTAACCTAACCTAACCTAACCTAACCTAACCTAACCTAACCTAACCTAACCTAACCTAACCTAACCTAACCTAACCTAACCTAACCTAACCTAACCTAACCTAACCTAACCTAACCTAACCTAACCTAACCTAACCTAACCTAACCTAACCTAACCTAACCTAACCTAACCTAACCTAACCTAACCTAACCTAACCTAACCTAACCTAACCTAACCTAACCTAACCTAACCTAACCTAACCTAACCTAACCTAACCTAACCTAACCTAACCTAACCTAACCTAACCTAACCTAACCTAACCTAACCTAACCTAACCTAACCTAACCTAACCTAACCTAACCTAACCTAACCTAACCTAACCTAACCTAACCTAACCTAACCTAACCTAACCTAACCTAACCTAACCTAACCTAACCTAACCTAACCTAACCTAACCTAACCTAACCTAACCTAACCTAACCTAACCTAACCTAACCTAACCTAACCTAACCTAACCTAACCTAACCTAACCTAACCTAACCTAACCTAACCTAACCTAACCTAACCTAACCTAACCTAACCTAACCTAACCTAACCTAACCTAACCTAACCTAACCTAACCTAACCTAACCTAACCTAACCTAACCTAACCTAACCTAACCTAACCTAACCTAACCTAACCTAACCTAACCTAACCTAACCTAACCTAACCTAACCTAACCTAACCTAACCTAACCTAACCTAACCTAACCTAACCTAACCTAACCTAACCTAACCTAACCTAACCTAACCTAACCTAACCTAACCTAACCTAACCTAACCTAACCTAACCTAACCTAACCTAACCTAACCTAACCTAACCTAACCTAACCTAACCTAACCTAACCTAACCTAACCTAACCTAACCTAACCTAACCTAACCTAACCTAACCTAACCTAACCTAACCTAACCTAACCTAACCTAACCTAACCTAACCTAACCTAACCTAACCTAACCTAACCTAACCTAACCTAACCTAACCTAACCTAACCTAACCTAACCTAACCTAACCTAACCTAACCTAACCTAACCTAACCTAACCTAACCTAACCTAACCTAACCTAACCTAACCTAACCTAACCTAACCTAACCTAACCTAACCTAACCTAACCTAACCTAACCTAACCTAACCTAACCTAACCTAACCTAACCTAACCTAACCTAACCTAACCTAACCTAACCTAACCTAACCTAACCTAACCTAACCTAACCTAACCTAACCT
Source organism: Megachile rotundata (assembly GCF_050947335.1). NCBI lineage: Eukaryota > Metazoa > Arthropoda > Insecta > Hymenoptera > Megachilidae > Megachile > Megachile rotundata. The sequence goes on along the minus strand of NC_134984.1, from coordinate 24,199,544 downwards.
AACCTAACCTAACCTAACCTAACCTAACCTAACCTAACCTAACCTAACCTAACCTAACCTAACCTAACCTAACCTAACCTAACCTAACCTAACCTAACCTAACCTAACCTAACCTAACCTAACCTAACCTAACCTAACCTAACCTAACCTAACCTAACCTAACCTAACCTAACCTAACCTAACCTAACCTAACCTAACCTAACCTAACCTAACCTAACCTAACCTAACCTAACCTAACCTAACCTAACCTAACCTAACCTAACCTAACCTAACCTAACCTAACCTAACCTAACCTAACCTAACCTAACCTAACCTAACCTAACCTAACCTAACCTAACCTAACCTAACCTAACCTAACCTAACCTAACCTAACCTAACCTAACCTAACCTAACCTAACCTAACCTAACCTAACCTAACCTAACCTAACCTAACCTAACCTAACCTAACCTAACCTAACCTAACCTAACCTAACCTAACCTAACCTAACCTAACCTAACCTAACCTAACCTAACCTAACCTAACCTAACCTAACCTAACCTAACCTAACCTAACCTAACCTAACCTAACCTAACCTAACCTAACCTAACCTAACCTAACCTAACCTAACCTAACCTAACCTAACCTAACCTAACCTAACCTAACCTAACCTAACCTAACCTAACCTAACCTAACCTAACCTAACCTAACCTAACCTAACCTAACCTAACCTAACCTAACCTAACCTAACCTAACCTAACCTAACCTAACCTAACCTAACCTAACCTAACCTAACCTAACCTAACCTAACCTAACCTAACCTAACCTAACCTAACCTAACCTAACCTAACCTAACCTAACCTAACCTAACCTAACCTAACCTAACCTAACCTAACCTAACCTAACCTAACCTAACCTAACCTAACCTAACCTAACCTAACCTAACCTAACCTAACCTAACCTAACCTAACCTAACCTAACCTAACCTAACCTAACCTAACCTAACCTAACCTAACCTAACCTAACCTAACCTAACCTAACCTAACCTAACCTAACCTAACCTAACCTAACCTAACCTAACCTAACCTAACCTAACCTAACCTAACCTAACCTAACCTAACCTAACCTAACCTAACCTAACCTAACCTAACCTAACCTAACCTAACCTAACCTAACCTAACCTAACCTAACCTAACCTAACCTAACCTAACCTAACCTAACCTAACCTAACCTAACCTAACCTAACCTAACCTAACCTAACCTAACCTAACCTAACCTAACCTAACCTAACCTAACCTAACCTAACCTAACCTAACCTAACCTAACCTAACCTAACCTAACCTAACCTAACCTAACCTAACCTAACCTAACCTAACCTAACCTAACCTAACCTAACCTAACCTAACCTAACCTAACCTAACCTAACCTAACCTAACCTAACCTAACCTAACCTAACCTAACCTAACCTAACCTAACCTAACCTAACCTAACCTAACCTAACCTAACCTAACCTAACCTAACCTAACCTAACCTAACCTAACCTAACCTAACCTAACCTAACCTAACCTAACCTAACCTAACCTAACCTAACCTAACCTAACCTAACCTAACCTAACCTAACCTAACCTAACCTAACCTAACCTAACCTAACCTAACCTAACCTAACCTAACCTAACCTAACCTAACCTAACCTAACCTAACCTAACCTAACCTAACCTAACCTAACCTAACCTAACCTAACCTAACCTAACCTAACCTAACCTAACCTAACCTAACCTAACCTAACCTAACCTAACCTAACCTAACCTAACCTAACCTAACCTAACCTAACCTAACCTAACCTAACCTAACCTAACCTAACCTAACCTAACCTAACCTAACCTAACCTAACCTAACCTAACCTAACCTAACCTAACCTAACCTAACCTAACCTAACCTAACCTAACCTAACCTAACCTAACCTAACCTAACCTAACCTAACCTAACCTAACCTAACCTAACCTAACCTAACCTAACCTAACCTAACCTAACCTAACCTAACCTAACCTAACCTAACCTAACCTAACCTAACCTAACCTAACCTAACCTAACCTAACCTAACCTAACCTAACCTAACCTAACCTAACCTAACCTAACCTAACCTAACCTAACCTAACCTAACCTAACCTAACCTAACCTAACCTAACCTAACCTAACCTAACCTAACCTAACCTAACCTAACCTAACCTAACCTAACCTAACCTAACCTAACCTAACCTAACCTAACCTAACCTAACCTAACCTAACCTAACCTAACCTAACCTAACCTAACCTAACCTAACCTAACCTAACCTAACCTAACCTAACCTAACCTAACCTAACCTAACCTAACCTAACCTAACCTAACCTAACCTAACCTAACCTAACCTAACCTAACCTAACCTAACCTAACCTAACCTAACCTAACCTAACCTAACCTAACCTAACCTAACCTAACCTAACCTAACCTAACCTAACCTAACCTAACCTAACCTAACCTAACCTAACCTAACCTAACCTAACCTAACCTAACCTAACCTAACCTAACCTAACCTAACCTAACCTAACCTAACCTAACCTAACCTAACCTAACCTAACCTAACCTAACCTAACCTAACCTAACCTAACCTAACCTAACCTAACCTAACCTAACCTAACCTAACCTAACCTAACCTAACCTAACCTAACCTAACCTAACCTAACCTAACCTAACCTAACCTAACCTAACCTAACCTAACCTAACCTAACCTAACCTAACCTAACCTAACCTAACCTAACCTAACCTAACCTAACCTAACCTAACCTAACCTAACCTAACCTAACCTAACCTAACCTAACCTAACCTAACCTAACCTAACCTAACCTAACCTAACCTAACCTAACCTAACCTAACCTAACCTAACCTAACCTAACCTAACCTAACCTAACCTAACCTAACCTAACCTAACCTAACCTAACCTAACCTAACCTAACCTAACCTAACCTAACCTAACCTAACCTAACCTAACCTAACCTAACCTAACCTAACCTAACCTAACCTAACCTAACCTAACCTAACCTAACCTAACCTAACCTAACCTAACCTAACCTAACCTAACCTAACCTAACCTAACCTAACCTAACCTAACCTAACCTAACCTAACCTAACCTAACCTAACCTAACCTAACCTAACCTAACCTAACCTAACCTAACCTAACCTAACCTAACCTAACCTAACCTAACCTAACCTAACCTAACCTAACCTAACCTAACCTAACCTAACCTAACCTAACCTAACCTAACCTAACCTAACCTAACCTAACCTAACCTAACCTAACCTAACCTAACCTAACCTAACCTAACCTAACCTAACCTAACCTAACCTAACCTAACCTAACCTAACCTAACCTAACCTAACCTAACCTAACCTAACCTAACCTAACCTAACCTAACCTAACCTAACCTAACCTAACCTAACCTAACCTAACCTAACCTAACCTAACCTAACCTAACCTAACCTAACCTAACCTAACCTAACCTAACCTAACCTAACCTAACCTAACCTAACCTAACCTAACCTAACCTAACCTAACCTAACCTAACCTAACCTAACCTAACCTAACCTAACCTAACCTAACCTAACCTAACCTAACCTAACCTAACCTAACCTAACCTAACCTAACCTAACCTAACCTAACCTAACCTAACCTAACCTAACCTAACCTAACCTAACCTAACCTAACCTAACCTAACCTAACCTAACCTAACCTAACCTAACCTAACCTAACCTAACCTAACCTAACACAAACAAACTTCGGAGTTGGTTAGGTGTATATTAAGTAAGCTTAAGGTGATCTAACCTTCCAGATAAAAGCTTAATGTGACCTAACCTTCAGAGAGATAGGTTCATCTGATCTAACATGTTAAGTACCCTAACCTTATAGGGTATTATGTGCAGGTACTCACCATATACTGCTACTCCACGAGGACAGGTAATCCAATGCACTCACTATTCCATTCTCACTATTCCACAAGGTTAGATTATTCAAGTAGGTTACTTCAACAAATTGTCACTAACCAAATAACCTGTTTTAATAACATAACTCGTATGGAATTCCTTCCACTAGGTTTGTTATTGCACCAGGTTACATATTCACTATTCCATGCACTGATGTTCCACTAGGTTTGTTATTACACCAGGTTATATTCACTATTCATGCACTGCTATTCCACAAGGTTATGTAATCTAGTCGGTTATATTCACTACTGCACTCCCACTGTTACACTAGGTTAGGTATCCATTAGGTTGTATTGACTGTTCCAATAAATAAATAGTTTCAATATAACACTGCCTTCGTTTATTCGCTACGTCACCTTCACTCTTCCACTTAACCACTTCGGAAAGGTTTGTATATTGCACACGTTACCCTCTGGTAAGCAAGACGGTGTCTATATAACCTGTTTTAATAACATAACTCGTATGGAATAGGGGAGAATGGAAGTGATTAAATAACCTGTATGATATACAAACCTTCATGGAACTCCAAGCGTAGTATACTGTACGAGTTAGTTTATTAAGACAGGTTACCCTCTGTACTACCACCCCCCCTATAGTCCCCCCCTCCGCGGGGGCCGCTTTTACCGGCACCCACGGCACTGCACGGCACTCCGCACCTCGACTTTCCGCCGCTTTCCAGGATTTTCCAGCGGTTCCACTGCACCCACGCACTGCACCACGCACCCACGCACTACCCTCCGCACACCCACCCCCCCACACGCACCAGCTCCAGCACCAGCATTTTCACGACAGCCACGGCACCCACGACACTCACTGACACTCCACGGCACTCCACGGCACGATTTTCGCTGCATTTCCGCCGCTTTTCACGATTTTCCACCGGTTCCACTGCACCCGCCACGTGGCACGCACTACACCCACGCACAAAACGCACTTTTCACGGCACCCACTGCACGCACGGCACTCACAGACACTCCACGGCACTCCCACAACACTTTCACGGCACTGCACGGCACAATTTCACCGAATTTTCCACGTTTTTCACGATTTTTGCAGCACCGCCGGCACGTGCGTCGTAGCGTCGGTCCGCCATCTTGGAAAACGCCGATTCACGCTACCGCATCCCGGATTTCGGTTGGCACCACCTGCCTGGTGCGCACTTCCGGTTCGGGGATTAGGTTGGCAGACCTTCAGCGACTCGTTGTCCATTAAGTTGGTAGTTCGGTGGGTACTGAGGCACGGCCATCTTGGTCACCATTGCTCAATGACTGATTATTCTTCGCACGATTACATTCATTTACACTTTTCGCCTCGTTTTTCTACAGCGACAGCCTTCTCGCTTCGTGTTGCTGCGTCACTCATAACTGTTGTGAATATTACACTGCTTCGGTCATGCGACTTTTAGGTTGGCAGTTCTGAATTGTTGTCGGGGACCGATTTTTCATATTGGCAGTCCTTCTCTACCGCTGTAGCCGTCATGTTGGCAGTGCTGCGGTTACTCACGCACGACCATCTACATTACATTTCCTCCGTGACTCTACGGTGTTGGCAGCATTGCATCAGTGCTAAGTGACGTTCGGGTTGGCAGGGCTGAAGTAGCGTTCACATCTGGTCCACTAATAATGTTGGCAATCCTTCACTGCCTCCATACCTATCGTGGTAACAATTTTCCCGACCATCTCGCTTCCCGCTGCTCACTGACTGACTCGTTGAAGTTTTCAATGCTGCCGAATGTCGCACCACACTTATCTTGCCGATCCTGCGCTATCGCAATTTCCATCAGGTTGGCGCTCTTGATTTGCTGCTTGCTGGCGCACAGCCGTCTAGAATGCCGATATTCTGTGACTCAATGTCGTTGGCAGTACTTAGGTAGCGATTTTTTCTGTTCGCCAATTACGTTGGCAGTCTTTCCTTGTCGCAATTTGCATACAGTTGCCATTTCTGCAGTGAGGCTTGTTGACCATCTTCGTTTCAGGTACTCTCGGACTCACTGAGGTTGGCTATTCTGAATCGCTGCAATGTTTTTTTTCAGGTTGGCAGTGATCGATACCTTTACTCTTTGAGGTTGGCACCTCCGAAACACCCGTTCACGCCGATGTCCAAAGCGCCGACCATGGAGAGCCGCCGAGGATTCGTTCACATTGGTGCCTTTACCAGTTCACATTGATGTGTATACCTATTCACAATGATGCCTATACTCGTTCACATGAGTGTCTCTACCTATTCACATTGATTCGTCTGTCCCGTTCACATTGATGTCTATACCAATTCTCATTTCCTTCGTTTCGTTGTAATACCGCTAAATCGATTTCCTTTCTTCGTTTTTGTCGCTTTCTCTTCGTTTTCTTTCGTCTTTCGAAGCTTTTTGAAGTTTTCTTGCTTTTTGGGACGTCTTTTCGGATTTTCTTCGCATTCCTTCTTTTCTTTTTCCAAGTTGGCTACTCCTAATCGCGGCGATTTATCTCGCAGGTTGGCAGTGTTGCATTCCTGTACCTGTGGAAGATGGTAGCATTGAGACACCCCTTCACGTCGATGCGTTCGCGGCGCGGACCAATGAGAGACGCCGAGGATCCGTTCACATTGGTGCGTATACCCCTTCACATTGGTGCTTTTACCTATTCACATTGTTGCTTCCGCCCCGTTCACATAGATGCTTGTACCAATTCACAGTAATGCATATGCTCATTCACATTGATGCCTATTTCTTTCTTTGTTTTCTTTGGTTTTTATAGGATTTTTCGATTTCTCTTTGCTGTTTAGCGGCGTTTACAGATTTTCTTTGCTTTTTACAGGCTTTTTCGAGTTTTCTACGCACTTTTTACTAAACAACGAAAAGTGCGGAAAAAAAAACCAAGAAAACGAAGATAGGAATTGGTTATGCGCTATTATAACGGAACGAAGGCGAACAGGTAAATTATAACCGAACGAACGCGAACAGGTAGAAACGCTAGTTGGCGATGCCCGATCGTCTTGATACGAGTTGTTCCGTGACTCGATCGACGTCCAATGACCATCTGGATACTACCTGCTCATTTCGTGTTGGCATCGCTGCGAAGACACGAGACTCCGATATAATCCATGCCTCGATAAAGTTGGCTATTCTGGATATATCGATCAACACGTCACGTTATGGACGCCAGCGTTTAGAAGATGCACTGTGTTTTAGTCGAAAAAAAAAAGTACAGCATTTTATGTGTATTTCGTGTCGAATTCGGGTGCCGAGTGTGTTGACGAGTGTGCACGTAAGTGTGTACGAAAACGGTTTATCCAAAGACTTACGTTTTTTCGAACACGAACTTTTTACATCGTACAAAAAGAATACGTTTTGTGGTGCCGATATCGTATTAATATGTACAACGAACTTTCTTAGGCCTCTATAGGACAAACACCACGTGTTGTCGCATCGGATACAGAGAAACTTGAACGTTCTTCGCCTTTCTACGTTAATAGGCTAAAACGATACTTTCTTACGGAAAAAAAAAGTGTTTCACCAAAACGATGAAAAAATTTCTACCGTTTTAACCGTATTATTTATCCTTAACTTTAACATGGACACGTATATTTCGAAGCCTGATATTCGTAAACGTTGTTGTTCTTAAGAGTGCGATCTTACGAACTTTTCTTCTCGTTTATTCGATAAAAAAAAAAAAAAAGAATTATTTCCTTCAAATATGATATTGTACTCGGACAAATGCATACTGGATACCTATCTAGTAAGCCATTTTTTATATTTGCGTTTCAGAAAAGGTTTAAAGGCGCCAAAACTGCATTCGTTTCGTACCAGAAAGCCCAGAAAATCCAGATATACAAAGCCTGGATGACAGGGCTTTACTACAACGTACTTTTTTGACCATTAGTGAACCAAAAAAAAAAAAAAATATAAAAAAAAAGAAAAAAAAGTGAATAAGTGAAATTATGGACAATAATACGGACGGGGACAACTTGAATCTAAGCTGCGGAGAGAACGATATAGTAGACGAATTAAAAATCGCTGCCGATGAAACGTACGATACGCGCAGTGAAGTTTCGTCCAGTAGTTCCAATTCCGATTCTAGTCAACCCAGTATAACTTCCGTTTCCACCAAATCTTCGCGAGGAGATAATAAACGTAATCGCAAAAATAGAGGGAAACGTGCCAGATCCAGAGATTCCAAATCTTCCAGCCCGGAAACCAAACGTGCCAGATCCAAGGAAACTAAAGGAATCGCCAAAAGTTACGATTACGCTACCAAATTAAATTACTTGTTCAGGGATGCGAGGTTGCCTACTTTCCACCAGTTATTTATCTACTATTAATTAATTAATTAATTAATTGATTAATTATGCATTTCATTTCGATAGATTTTTTATCATCAAATCCAACAACGCCGAAAATGTCACCTTATCCAAGGCTAAAGGTGTTTGGAGCACGTTACCTCAGAACGAAGCCAATTTGAATCAAGCTTACAGAGAATCCAGAAACGTTTTGCTCGTATTTTCTGTCAAAGAATCCGGCAAATTCGCTGGTTTCGCGCGACTCGGTACAGAGTCCAGAAGAGACGGGGCACCCATTTCCTGGGTTCGTACATTCGTAAATACGACACATGGAAATAAATACGCCTTCTTAGAAACAACCATCGATTCTAGGTTTTACCACCAGGCTTGTCCGCTAAAGCTTTGGGTGGTGTCTTTAAAGTAGATTGGATATGCAGGAAGGAATTACCCTTTACCGCAACTTTACATTTATACAATCCCTGGAACGATGGTAAACAGGTAAAGATTGGTCGCGATGGTCAGGAAATAGAACCCAAAGTTGCCGAGGAATTGTGTAGACTATTTCCGGAGGATGAAGGTATATTCCAAAAAGAAACGAAACAAAACAAACGATAAAGGAACGCTACGTGTTTTAGGAATCGAAATGACTCCGATTTTGAGAAAGTCCAAGGAAGCGGCTAAACATATTATCAAATCTCGTTCTTATCGAGACAATAGACCTGTTAATACCGGTTCTAGATTCCTACGTTCACGGGGTGCCAGAGGACGTAGACTTTTTTTAACTTCGCGATCTCGATTAGCTTCTTTAGCTAGAGGATCTTATTTACCCGCCAATGAACATAGAGGATCGAGGGATCATCATCATCATCACCATCATCATCGATACGCTACCTGGTTTAATCGAAGCGACTCTCCTTATTCCAAGTACGTTTATTAAGTCCTTCAGGAATCTCCTAATCTTACGATAAGTTACTTTATTTTTTTTTTTTTTTTTAAATTATCTATTTTACAGGGGATACGGTAGTCCAGGATTGGGAGTAGCTGCAGCGGCCGAAGCGTACGTTGCCGACTATATGCGTACTATGCAACATCAATTACCTCCGTTACCTCCTTACGCTGCGCCTCATCCTTACGATTCTTTACCTCCACCGCCACCGCCACCGAGGTACTACGATGGTCTACCCTTGCCTCCGGATTATAGCGCGGCGGCATCCGCGCTTGAAAAGCGCAGTTACGAGAGAAGTGTAGATGAATTTTTATGGAGAACAGCCAGTCGACATAGCCGACACAGTGATCATCGATCCTCTCGTGATCATCATCATAGATACAGGGATCGTAGATAAGACATTTTTTTTTTTTTTTTAATATAACTCATTTTTCAGTTCGACCACGTGTTCGTGAGGGTTTTCCATGGTATCGTGACATTTATGATCATGCGATAACAATTATTTTCGTTGACGAATCGAAGCAATTTCATGTTTTTAATCGTAAACGTAAAGATTTCGGATAATGTATCGTTTTTTAAATAAATGAAATACGAATCTTTTTTTTTTTTTTTTTTTTTTTTTTAACGAAACAATGAATTGACGATTATTAGCCTAATAATGATTGGTAAAAGTGATATATTTTAATTTTGTATATCCACTTTTCATTTTATGGTAATGTAACAGAATAATATCGGAATAAACGGATGAAAGATGAAACGTATATTTCGAATTAAACGATCGATTAAATCCCGCATAGTATACGTTCGATGCTGACAGGAAACAAATTATGGTTTTGCTTTCCACTCTACACCTAATTATCGCTTCACGATATTTATATTACGTATAAAATTCGAATAGTTGAAACGACGAGTATAATGTTTTAACGTAGATCACTGCCGTTAATGGAAAAGTAACCGATACGATATATCGAAGAAGCGATGAACAATTATTTATAAATCGAATAAAAATGTTCCGTTATCCTTATTAGTTACGGAATCGCCGTAAGGAATTATAACTATAAAAATATATTCCTTTATAATATATCGTATGTTATTTCATAGTAAAACGGTAAAGAAACAAAAAAAAATGTTGGTCTTATTTTTTGTTTACCTCTTTCAAACTTTTTGTCTCTGCATTTATAAAATTAAGTTGGTTAGAAAATACGGAGATAAATATCAAAGAACTACAACACTCTCTTTTAAACGATACGAATTTTAATAGTGCGACATCCTTTTCAGAGGGTCGTATCTTCCTACAGGTATTACTACACCTCTATTTACTAATCTATATATCCTATTAAAACGGTTATTTCTCTAGAGACCGTATAGAAGACGGATACAAAGTACACGGCACAATCTTGGATATACGTTGAGAAAATATTTCGTATCGCGAGACCCAAATTCTTTCGTTCCACTGACGATTTCCGACGCAAAGTATTTGCACCTGATAAAAGGTAAATAGATTACGATTAAATCCTTCGTATCTTTTTAACGCGCGTTTCTTTCTTCCAAGACTGAAGATGATACCGAATTTCAAACAGTTTTGCGAATGGCTTTTACGAAACGCTGAAGAAGACGAATTGCGCCGTATGTAACGTACGGTATAGTTACGTTTTAAAATTGGACGATTATACGTATGGTCAAATTAATTACATATTTTACGAATTTCGTCTCGACAAAGTCTATTTACCTACGTTGGAAAAAACGCGAGGGGCGGTAATACTAATTTCGACACGACCTGTAAATACTTTGCAAATTTAACGGAAGACATCGTTTTAAGAGAAATACAACATCGACTTTCAAATGTACGATTATGATTTTCATCCTTATCTTCGTTGCGTAGATAAGAAGCGAATCGAACGAAACAAGATAGTTTTCCTAAGAGAAAGTATTTCTTTATTAATTTTTCTTTTTTTTCCGTATAAAAATGTATTCCACACCTACATTCGATAAAATTACATACCGCAGACGCAAACTTATCTATGTACTTCTATAAATACATGTAGAAATTAAAATATATTTCGTTCGAATTATAATTGTAACGAGACAACTTCGTTCATTCTCGTAATATGTCCACGTATGCGTTACAAACTTAATCGGTGACAATCTCGTTGTTTACTTATTCGCGAATCGTATCGAAAGAAAAATGAATTATCGTAGCGCACGACACGATTACTGGAATTCCTACGTATGTAGCTTTCTCTACGAACACAGGATTTTATCGAAATTAATTCAAGAAACGCGATGATCTCTTCTACCATCTATGTTTCCTTTTGAAATTACGAACCAAGTATTTCGATTCGTTCGATTAGTTCGTTCGCTGCTTATTCGGAACTGTTTGCACGTTGTCATCGTACACGATTAAACAGTCATCGTCCTCTGAATTCTTCTGTATTTTGGATTTCGATTTTACATGGCTACTCCTACCTACGTCGTTATTACTGTCGTTTTCGATAATGCAAACGTCCTTTTCCACGTCGTTAACTTCTACTTTTTGTTTTTTTGAAGATACCGTTTCTTCGGGGGTTTCCATTTTACGTTTCTTTATTGTATCCGACGGAGTTTCGGTTTCGATGATCATTACGTTATCATCGGACAGGTCCACCTGAAACGATAACATTAACGATTTCTAAATACTTCACGACTGGAGAATATATGGATCTCGAAATTTCATCAACGATGTTTTACTTACTTGTCCGTTCGAGGTAGACGGCTTCACCACCGAATCGTTGTCCTCTTTAGGTTTAAGATCTTTTTCATCGGCCAACACGAGAAAATCTGGATTATCGTCTTTTACGTTTGGCCGTTCTCTGTGTACTACGGTTACGGTCAACGAATAATTCTGTTGGAAATCGTCCACTTTAAGGATAGTACCGTCTTTGATTCCTAACTGTTCTAACAATTTGTTATTATTCTCTTCGGTTTCTCCTTCTTCGCTGCTAATCACAACGGTACCGACACCGTCTATTATCACGTCTGGCGCTATCATGTTCAATCTATTTTTCAGTACTACTTCCTCTAATTCTTTGATCGTCGTTTTAAACGTGTCGATAGCTAGCACAGCCTGTGGCATTGGCGCGCAAACGTAGCATTTTGGATTCGGCGGGTTCACGTTTTTTTCCGGCACCAGCAACTGATTGCGGTGATTCATCTTTGAACGCAAATATACGGATTTACAAGCTTTCAAATTATTTTCCAGAATACGAAATGCGTGAAGAACAACTAAACCGGCAACTATCGCGTTCGTAGTTGCGATCGCTGGAATTATGTTACCTGCCATCGCTAGAAAAAGTAACGGATCGATTAAAAGATACGAGATAAAAGATCGTATAAAGATTAAATAATCGCTTACATTTTATGTCGAATCTTGTTTTTTGAGGTATACCGAAAATATAAGCTCTTATATTAGCGCACGCTGCGACGAAATCCATCGAATGTTGATCATCTTTGTCCCAAATAAGATGATTGGACGACGATTTATCGGACGAAACTTTTAGCGCTTTGCTCAAATTTTTCATCGATTCGGCAAATATCGTACCGCACTTGGAAATGCTCCAACGTTGTAAATCTTTTAACCCGGGTTCGTTAACTTCTTTGCTGCATCCTGGTACTTTGCGCAGAAAATTATGATAAAAATATATATTTTCTGTAGAACACGACGATTCGAAATATCATTAATGGCTATATACCTCCATCTGGCAATTCTTTCCAATTCAAAGGAGTAGGTGGTCTTCTCTTTTTCCACAAATTATCCATACTAAGTAAATATTTTATATCGTCGTGAAACAATTTTGTAAATAACTTTTCTGGATCGTAATTGCACGACTGTGCCCAAATTCTAGTCGAGACTCTATCTATATTTCCTTTTTCGTTCGATTCCGATTGCAATGCACCTTCGCCAGCGGCATCTACGAAACCATAATTTCTCGATACGCGAATGTTTACAGGAGATTTTAATACGCGTTATTTCTGTCTCGTTGTTACCTGTTGCTTCCGGGTCAGCGGTATCCGGAGAAACATCCTGATCCGGATCTTCTTCGCCGAATAACTGACTATACGAAATTAAAAAGGTACGTGTTTATATTGTTTCGTAGAACTATCGTAGAATAATATTATTGACTCGAAAGCCTACTTGAATAAATGTTTTGCCCAAACTATGCAATGAATAGGTTCGCTAGGTGTATTGCGAATCGTACAGCCAGGAAAGGTCTTTTGCGCAGCTTTCGGTGTACATTCGTAACACTGACTTAAACCTTTCTTTATAAGTTCCACCTGTCCTTCGTAACCGGCAGTGCCAGATTCGATTAACGGCACGTCCGCTGCCAAACACATTCTATTCACGTGATTTCTGGCTGCTCTGTTATCGAGCGCGTTCATAACTAACGTGAACTTCTTAAAAAATGACACGCCATAATCGACGCTGTGGACATAAAAGAGGGTTATGTGACTACGGAAATCGTTGATACGCTAACGGTATAACAATACTCACGATGTAATACTGTCGTGGTAATGAATTATTTTTGCATCGGGATTAAATGTTAACGCTGTTTCTTTCGCTACTTCGGCTTTTGATTTTCCTACGTGCTTCTTTTGAAATAAAAATTGTCTATTTAAATTGCTAACGTCGATTGTATCCAAATCGATCTGAAAAAGAAAACGCGGTTATATTTTAAACGATGAAATATAATCGAAATAACAATATCATGAATCTTTGGCTCGTAATATAAGTGCCGGTATAAAATGACAACGCGTGCCAATAACGGAGGGAAAAAATGCATAGGTTAGAACACTTTTATATATGTAATACAACTTACGATTTCGATATCCACGAATCCTGTCATAACGAGATTCTTTAATATCTCGCATCCGATTCCACCAGCACCCACGATAAGTACTTTACTTCGAAGTATTGCATTTTGTAAATTTTCACTGAACACACCGTTGATGTTGGCCGCCATTTTTCACGTTAAACGTACAGTTCGTGATCCAACGTCAGGTTTCGAATAATTCAGGCGGAATCGGATATGCGTATGAAAATGTACCTTTCAGTGGAACGATAAGGCTGATCTAAGATCGATGAAAAATATAAAAAAGAGTTTCTATTTCATTTGCGCGTATAATCCGATACACGATGGAGAATAAATCGAAATTCTTGGACTTCCCCTGAGACGATGCTGTTCCTCTTCATATTTACTAAGTTTCCATCGAGAGTTCAAATCGGGTCAGAGTCGGGTTAGAGTCGGGTTTCAGTCGCGGGTTGGAGTTGCGCCAGGGTTGAACATTACCAACTGCACAAAGTCAACTACCATATTCTGACATGTAAAGCTGAGCAATATTAATTGTACAATATCAAAATAACATACAAAAATTATTTCTCAGATTACAAGATCACCGACAAAAAGTAATAATAACCTCTTCTACACCGATTAATACAGCACGTGATACACAATGCAATTTGGATTTGTTATGTTGGCAACACGAACTCGACTCTTGTCGTTTCCACCGAACCTCAACTGAACGCTACCCTGACTACGTTTCCATCGAGGGTCCAAATCAGGTCAGAGTCGGGTTAGAGTCGGGTTGGGGTCAGCGCTTGTACGGTGGAAACGCCAAAGGTTTAGTTGAACTCTACCCTACAAAATTTTAGGGTAGCGTTCAGTTGAGGTTCGGTGGAAACGACAAGAGTCGAGTTCATGTTGCCAACATAACAAATCCAAATTGCATTGTGTATCACGTGCTGTATTAATTGGTGTAGAAGAGGTTATTATTACTTTTTGTCGGTGATCTTGTAATCTGAGAAATAATTTTTGTATGTTATTTTGATATTGTAAAATTAATATTGCTCAGCTTTACATGTCACAATATGGCAGTTGATTTTGTGCAGTTGGTAATGTTCAACCCAACTCCAACCCCAACGTAACTCTGATCCGATGGAAACAGGCAAGGCAACATAACTCTAACCCGACTCTGACCCGATTTGGACCCTCGATGGAAACGTAGTCCCTAAAATTTTGTAGGGTAGAGTTCAACTAAACCTTTGGCGTTTCCACCGTACAAGCGCTGACCCCAACCCGACTCTAACCCGACTCTGACCCGATTTGGACCCTCGATGGAAACGTAGTCAATTGAACGCTACCCTAAAATTTTGTAGGGTAGAGTTCGACTAAACCTTTGGTGTTTCCACCGTAAAAGCGCTCACCCCAACCCGACTCTAACCCGACACTGACCCGATTTGAATCCTCGACGGAAACGTAGTCATTTATATAACTTTAGCGCGTATGTATTATTCTTTGTACCTTAGGTTGGTATCTTTTTCTACATTAATTTTCTTTATTGAAGTCCCTAGGATAGTGCATCATCGCCATCTTTAAAAAGGATGACGACCATCTTGAATCATTTTTCACGGGTTGTTGACACGGGTAGATCACAGCCGGTTGTGAAAGTGTTTCGCGATGTAAAATTAATTTTAATTAATAGCTCCAAATAAGTAATGATTATTTAGAAATTACAATTAAAAGCGATGTCGAGTCATCCTTTTTACATTATCGTGCAAGAATTATCATACATGAAAGTGTAAAAAAATTTGTGGAAACAAGCGTCTGTCACGAATATAAGCAATTTTGACAGAGCTAAGTTTCAAACCGTAATTGTTTATATCCAAATATTCATTTCGAAGAAGTATTTTTTCGGTTGTGTTCCTTCCTTGTGAAATAGAAGAAGCCAAACTGTTAGAAGAAAGAAGATAAGAAACGTTGCAAATACATCTTCTTAAGGAAAATGGTTTCGTGCACATGGTGACACCTCTGGTTAGTTTATGCATTCTATAAACAATTTGTCATATTTTCTTCGCAAATAATTTTCTTCGATCGCGACGGTTCTTTCCGTCGTAAGTGAATCTTAATTAGGGAATCGTGCATCGAAATCAATGGCTCGTCCATAATACGTACTATTATACGTTTTTGCAAGACAGGAATTCAACGGTTGCTATAACTTATAATGGCGAAATGCAACGTATCTTTATTCGAAGTTTTATAAATGTTCGGTAAAAAGATTAAATTATTCGTGTATCGTAATAATTATAGTCCTATTTAAATTGTTATATACGTATAGTTTTTTTATCGATGCGTTATACGATATAGATTTAAATAATATTTCGATTTCAATTTATCCCCTGTTTATTTTCAACTTAAATCTGAATCGTTATCGCAACGAATATTGTCAAAAAATTCAATCCTGAAAATATCCCTTTTTTGGGAGATGAAATACAATTTTAATGATCAAAATCAAAATTAAAGTAAGATATTGTTAATGGTTTCGGATAATAAGTTCGTCTTTGTTTACGTCGAAAGCATAATATAATAATAAAAGATAATAATATTTTCACTGTTTTTATTTTTCTTTGCGCGTACATATAGTTTCTACGTATATACATATACATACACACATACGTACACCAAAGAGTGTCGACACTGTTTGAGCACAGGATTGTAGTAAAATAATCATTACATAGATATTTTTTAAGGAATTTACACTGTCGAAGTAAATTTAACGATTATGGATACAAGGAAAAGATCTTTCCTTAATTATAGAATATGTCGCATCGTTTCTTCTATTAACATTATATCGGTATGAAAATGTAATAAACTCGTCGAGTTTCCAAATAATATTTTGTAAAATGTATAATTTCTATATGTACTATTTTACAAAGTTTGCTATAGATGTATACACAATTTCTTTCTTTTTTTTTCCTTTTTTTTTTTAATTTACGTATGATACATTTGCATGTTATCTAACGAGAAAGAAATATTAAAATCAATACTTAACATTTAATTTGCTGTTGCACGTAGAGTATTCTGGTATTGAAATATAAAAGGATAAATTATTGATTTTAAATGATACATTAAATATATTATAATAGCATTATATAAATAAGAGAAAGTTGCTGCATTAGCCTCGTTGTTTATTTTAAGCCACATTTAACTTTGATCTATTATTACAAAGGTGCACTCTTTATGTACAAAGTACATAATATAAGATTATAATATACTTCCACTTTTCATACTTCAACTACAGAGAAAGGATTCAAGTATTGATTGCAGGAGCATGGTGTGCTATGGCAATAGGAGGAGGGTGAAACCCAGACAAGACCCCACCTCTTTATACTATGTATTCCATTTAAGTTTAGCTTTAATCATTTTGGACAATTGCATTTAAGTAAAATTCCATACAATGCTTTAGTATAAATAAAATATGTTGTTCCCTTCAAAAATATGTATTTTCAATATTTCCAAAACAATGTTATATACAATTTTTAATTATTGTAAATGTTACTATTCACATGTCAATTTAACGCGCGCGCGCGTGCGTACATGCACGCAATTAATAATTAATGTTAAATTATGATAGTTGAAATTTTAACTGCAAAAATAATTATACCTTATAAGTGTTGCAGCTTACGATGTATTTCTTTCAGATCGTTAAAAAGATGATAAATATAAATGATACATAAATGACAATGGGCTGAAATATATCAAACTATAATATTCTTCATTTTTATATACGGGAGATACAGGTAATATCTCGTACCCTCGGTTAAACTTCTTTATATAAAATAACTTGAATTATTTTGTTATCAAGGAAAATCAGTCATGGCAACTGTGGAAGAAAAGAAAAGAGTTGGCGGCTCAAAGGTTTCGGCCATTGCTAACATCTTTCAATCGAAGCCTCAATTGGATAATTTAAGTCACAGAACAAATAATGTACTGTCGGATGGTTTCAAGGAACCGACTGTACCTTTGAAAGAATCCCCTACCCAGGTTACCGTCGTTAGGACTGAAAGTCACGTGGCCCGTTTCAATAATGCGCGTGCACTTTTTGAAAAACTTGGAGAGGAAAATAAACCGCATAAACCGTAAGTGTACAGTGTCGAATGAAAAATAAATTATAACGGATTGTACATTCACGTTTCAATTCTTTTTCCTATACAGGGTAGACAGGATTACGAAACCTAGTAATTTACATGGTTTAAGATCACGTTCTAGTTCCGCAAATTCTGGATCGGGTTGTACGTCTCCAGCTAGATCACCTCGTCCACGATCTCCGTCACCTCCGGGAGCTAGAGATCACTTGAGTAATTGGAGCGCGAGTGTACCGGCTTTAAACGCTGAAAGGCATTTTGAAAACGGTCATAACCATGGTTTAGATAATTTGTCGGATAAACATAAATCGCGCGCTGCGCAGGGAAAATTTGACAAAAACTATGGCAAAGAAAATCGTTTAGACGATCGTCCGGAAAAACCGGAGAAACCTGAAAGAAGATTAAATTCGAAAGAATTAATTGAGAAACAAAAAAATTGGACTAGTCACTTCTCCAAAACTAGACCAAGCAGATATAATTCGGATCCGAATAGATCGGTAGTTCAAACTTCTTTGAATCAAACTGCGAATAAAATCAGTATAGAATCTTCCTCTGTAGGACATATACAGAGTACAGTAACTACTGCTGATAGCGAAGGGAAAAGATCAACAGATGTTTCTACTAATTCGGCTACAAGGTCTGCCAGTTTCTGCTCTGCTAGATCATCGGTTATATCTCCACCGCCACCTCCGCCACCGACAAGAAATTCTTCGAACGTAAGAAAAGAAAGACCGGCTAGTATCGCGGCTGTATCTCCATCGGATCTTCCTGGTAGTCCAGAATATGCTACGATAAATAAATATTTTGATACTTCCCCGACTATACCTGAATACGCTGTTGTGCAAAAGAACGCGAATGTACAAAACAAGCATTTCCAAAGAAATCCGGAACAACGAGACGTCGCCAAATGCGCGGTTGTTCCTACATCGGAAAAGGCACAAGACGCGATTGTGCCGGAATATGCTGTGGTGCAAAAGAATACTGCAGCCAAAGCGCTTTCGCGAAACGCGGAAGCATCGAAAAATACTTCGGCGCAACATTCGAAAGGGTTAAATAACATTGAAAATTCTGTCTTGTCTTCTAAAAGTACTCTCGCTAATTCGAGCATTGATATTTATTCCCAAACAAAATCGCACGTTTCTTACGAGAGAAATTCCGATATATCTAGTCCAACGAGGAGTATGTCGATAGAGAATATTCCTAGTATTGCCGTGGAAAATAAAACGAAGAAAAATAACGATTTACTCGACACTCCGGAGTATTTAAATTATCCTTCGAATATCGTCCGTTCACCGCCTAAAACTTCCGAATGGAGAAACGAATGGTTAGCGAAGAATGATGAAATTTTGAAAAAAGCAGCAGATTTAAAATGTTCTAGGGAAGATATAGAAACGAAAAGTGAAGTCGTTAGACCTGATCCAAGACCGGATTGGGCAAGACCGTGTATAAATACTGTGAGAAAGAAAGACAGTTTAATGGAAGAAGGAAAAGTAGAACCATCCAAATCTCCAGATCCGGAATTAAGACCACCTTCTGGAGGTACGGATAGTGCTTCTTCTAGTATGAGCTCCCCTAGCTCCCCTTCCAAGGATAGTAAGGAGGAGAAAGCAGATAAGGAAATGTCTGAAAAATTTCAAGCGGGTAGAGTATATGAAAATAATTATCAATAACGTGATTTAAAATCATCTATACGGACGTATGTAATAACAAATATATGTTTTATATATGTCTGTGATAAAATACGTATGTAAATTGGTAGTCTAATCGGTATGTTATATTTCGATTTAGTTTTTTTTTTTTTTTTTTTTAAATATTTTTTTCTCTCTTTCTTTCTAATTTCTTCGATTACTATAAAACAGTTGTTTCATAAAATGTCTAAATTCCGTTCTTTTAATATGGCAGTGTGCCAAAATTCTAAAAAGTAACAGTACAGGAGGTAACTTTCCTCTTTCCCTCTTTCCTCCTCTTCTTGATCTTAGTTCCACCTACTGGTTCAACAGTATTATTTATAGAAATGTCTGTGTATTCTGCTCTGTTTCTGTCCAGTTCTACTTTACACCGTTCGCTTCAGAAAAGTATTTTATGAATTCTAATAATTTTTTTAACCGTGATCGTAGAAAGATAAATCGTTTATTCGAAAATTAATTACTACTTTCAAAGTACTTACTTCGTAAGAAATGAGTTTACCTAAAATATGAATTGGAGATAAATCGGTTGAATTCGCTGAAAACGATATGCATTATTTTACAGAATGAACGAAACTTCAGTTTATAATAATATTCGTCAGTGTGTTTTTAAAAAACTCTAAAAGTGTTTACTTTGTTGAAATGGTGTTTTAAATATTCAAACCGCTGAACGATATAGCGCAACTCCATCTTTCTGGAATATGTGTTTCGTTGTAGTTTTTTGTATTAAAATTGTATTAAAACTCTTTAAAGTGTTTAAGGTTATAAGCTTATCGTTAAAGAAAAAATATTATTTTCAATCTTATAGCATTTTACGTTTTCTTTAATTATTCGAATTGTTTATCAGTTTATGCGTACGATAAAAAAAATACCATGTGTCTTCGATTACTTTGCATTGATTGTCGAGGTATTTTATAATGTTCTTTTTTTTTTTTTTGTGAAACGTTCCATTTATTTGTTACATGTATCTTGTATCGTAAGCGATGGTTCTATATTGTGATGTTCTGTTTTAAGGTCGTAACAGCTATGATTTGCAACCGGAAGAGCAAGAAAAACCTGCTATATATACAGAAAATATTTCTGAGAAGGATAGTTTGGACAAAAATTCTAGATTTAATGAACCAGATACGACCACGGTTATTCGACGTTCTCACGTACGCGTTGATCTTCAAGCAGCAGGTTTGGGACAACGACCACCGTCCGTGGTTAGTTCGGATCAAGAATACCCACCTTTAGAACATAAGGATATACCGATACCTTCGCCATATGTAAAGAAAATGCAACAGAATCAAGAGATGCAAAATAATGAAATTATGTCTCGGTTGAAAACTAACGTAGAAGAAAATGCGCCGATGAAAACCGATTCGAAAAGTTGCCATACTAAGATATCTCAAGATAGCAACCAAGATCATGTACGAGTAAATTCAATGATTACAGAAATAAATCAAAATGTAGTCTTAGATAATAATAAGTCGAAGTCGAATGTTGTAAACGAGAGGCATATATTTACCGAAACTGTTTGTCAAAAGACAGTGTCTAATGCCAGAAATGATCAAATCAAGATCTCTGTCCGAGAAAAGTTAGCGAAAAATAAAGAGGAAGTATCTGGGAAACGTTCGAGTTTCGGCGAAATCGAGAACAAAATTGACCAGACAGACAAAGCCGTACTAAACGCGAATCAGTGCGCGATACCTTCAAATATTCGTAGTACCGAGAATTTGTCAGAAAAATCTATCATTAAAGAAGTAGAATCCGACGAAGCAATGCATTCGGAAAGTATTTCTAAATCGATCTCGGCAACTACCAATAGGAAGGAATACATAACATTGGTAGGGGATATAGTATCGTTAACAAAACCTAATTCGCAATCGATTTGCAGTGCTTTGAATAGAAGTATAGAAGAGTCTGATCAACCGCAAACAACATGGGAGCAGGAAAAGCAGAAAGCTGATCAATTAGCAAAATTAAGATTGCAAGAAAGTGTTTCTGCGAACGCGGTTCAACAAATGATGGTATCTCAAAGTGTGTCGCCAGCTATCGTGCCTCAGCACGTGGAAAGAAAACAGTCAACTGAACATGTTGTGTCTGAAAGTAGTGTTCACGATGACAGTGATTCTAGTGATACTAGAACTATTACCAATTTCGAAGCTCCAGCGATAGATACGTCGAATGTTGTCGAACAAATTAATTCTAAGACTGTAATCGAGACTTCTTCCAAAACTGTTATTGGTCAAACAATTCCTGTAACGCCGGATACTATGACACCTGACGAAGCCGAAAATCTGCTAAGTTCTCGGTAAGTTCACAAATAAAGTAATTTATATTATGAAGTATATTCGATTTCGCAAATAACGACCCGAGTTGTATATTCCAGTTAATATGCTTAATATTTTATATAGCGCATTAATTGTTATATATGTATATATATATACATATTATAATTATTATTTAGCAAATAATTTCATAGCTAATTGCAAACAGCTTAATAACTCTTATTTCCTTATTTTATTAAATTCTAATGTTTTCTTCTATTCGTGTTTATTTAAATGACTTCGAACAAACTTGTAACGTACTGGGACAATATACAGCATCCTAGAGAAAAAAATAAGGTAAGTTTATTCTTATTGTACGGTTAAATGTTTTATTTAACGATCATACTTTGAATCGAGAGAAAGCTCCAATGAATCGTATAAACAATGAATTAGACAAGGATCAGCTTTATTGTCGGACGAGGAAGCACAAGAAATAGCAAGACTACTATCTCCTACTGCGCATAACGATGTTGTAAGTGAAGAAAATTCTATCGATAAGAATAAAGATATGGAGAAAGAGAGAGAAAGAGACGATCAAGATAATACACCGGATTGGCTTTCCGATGTCCTGTCTGCTCCTGATACCAGTCTTATTAATAGCACCACTAATGATTATAGGTGAATCAGTTTGGTCTTTTATGTTTTTTGCGTTTAATATAAATATTTTGCAGCTGACTTTGTCTACTTATTTTAACTAATTTCATTAGTTGCATCCGTATAATAATTTTGCCAAAAAATTACGATGATTTCTCTTACGAAAAAAATTTAATTTAACCGTCCAAATTTTTAGTTTGTCCCATAGATCACGTAGCGATTTAACGATAGACTCGTTGACGGAAAGTCAAGTGGGTTCTGTAACGGGTAGCGAAAGTGGTTTGCTTGGATCTGTTAGTAGTTTAAACGATACTCACGAAACTAACGACGAAACGGAGACCGAACAACAAGACGAGTACATCCCTCCGACACCGGGCAAAGTTGTAAGATTATGCATCGATAAATAAATCGAATTCATTTTCACGCGTTTCTTCGAAGAACGAAATAAACATGGTCATTTCCTTTCAGATACTTGTAGAAAATGGTGTACATTATTTCGAAGATGGTCATTTTTGGATGGAAGTCGCCGGTATACCTGAATCAGATGACGAGAAAGAAGATTATCCGATAAGTATGCCTGCGAAAAAAATGACCAAAGTTTCGTTTGACACGGGACCAATGAGAGTTTATTCTACGCATTCGGTAAACGAGTACGATCGTCGGAATGAGGATGTAGATCCTGTTGCTGCGAGTGCAGAGTATGAACTTGAGAAACGAGTTGAAAAAATGGAGGTATTTATATGCAAATTCGATAAAAATGTGCAGTTTCGTTGTGTGGCTCGTTTCTATATAATTTATTAAGGGACTTTTAAAACATTTATGAAATTAGAAAATTGGATATAGACACTTTCGAGTTTCCGGCGACAGGGTTTTGATAATCGAATTCTTCTTTCCTACTTTTATAACACCGTTCAGAACCATGTAGCAAGACGGCACTGGATATTCCTGTTTCTATTATACATAGTTACACTGTATAAACGTTGGAAACATTTATTAGGTGTTTCCAGTGGAACTTATGAAAGGACCGGAAGGTCTTGGTTTAAGCATAATCGGAATGGGTGTTGGAGCGGACGCCGGTCTTGAAAAATTGGGCATATTTGTGAAAACTATCACAGAGAAAGGTGCAGCTGCGCGAGAAGGCAGGATACAAGTAAACGATCAAATCGTTGAAGTGGATGGAAAATCTTTAGTTGGCGTTACGCAAGCGTATGCAGCCAGTGTTCTTCGTAATACCTCGGGTCTTGTGCGTTTTGTGATCGGCAGAGAACGCGATCCGGATTCAGAAGTAGCGATGTTGATTCGACAGAGTCTTCAAGCGGACAAAGAAAGAGAGCAACAAGCTAACTCTGCTAGGTACAGAATAAATTGATTTCAGCTCAACCGAGATTTTTTACATAGATTTTTTACGATCGTTTCCCAATGATGGTTTATCCTTGCTCTCTAATGTCTATGACGACAACCACGGCCACTTCAATGACGGCTCGAAGCCTCTTGGGGTACTGAGGGAATTAATAATATTTTAACGTATCAGTAATTAAGAAATGGTTGAAATTATGAAAAAAGAAAAAAAAAAAAGAAAAGGTATGAGAAATTATATGTATTTATTATACTCTTACAGAAAACTTAACTTTTCGGATGCTTCGCCTGATGGTCAACGAGGCAACGAAGAGGTTTCTGTTGGAAGTATGGGTGCGATACCAGGTTCACCGGCTATGTCATCGTGTTCGGAAGGGGAACCTCCGCAAAGCCCGATAGAAAATTATTTAACTTCTGGTCGAAGTAGATCTCCTATTATCAGTTCATCGATACCACCGCACGCATCTGGTACTACGCAAAGCGACGTTGACAGCTTAAGACTACTTTTACAGGAGGTATTGTATTCCTATTAATAAAAAAAATTATCTGAATTAAAACATGCGTGATGTATATCGAGTACTCGTAGTGACTGCTAAGTTTTGTTGACGTAGTTCATTGTTTGTAAATTCCGTTTTATACGCACAATTAATGAGAAATATATGCATCGGTCTCGTTAATTATCATTTATTTTATTTTAGAGATACAGTAGATATATAGTTCATTTATATTTATATTTATAGATAATTTATGTAATGTCATCTTGATCGTTATGTCAATGAATTTGACGTAAAATCGTTATCGTATAGAATAAAATTGTACGCGAAGAAATTCCTTACACGCTGTATCGTGTATATATGTACATATATATATATATATATATGTGTGTTCTTTACATATCGCTGCTTTATGTGTACGAGCACTTTTTCATAGGTTTATAAGCGTAAATATATTTGTGGTTTTGCTTTTATGCACTGTGTCCGTTGTTCACTGCTTGCAGAGTCAGTATAAACTAGCATTAGCAGATGGAGAGGTGGAAAAACTCAAAGCTAAGGTAATGAAATTTAACAAAAAGTTCTTATCGTTTTAATAACAAAACACCGCACTTTCTACGTATAAAGTAATTAATTCCTTCTTCGTGAAATGTTTTGTGCCGATCGTGCTTGTATTTATAAATTGTATTTGTAATAATACGCAGCTTTGTATTACATTATGCGATACAAAGAAATCGTGTATTTGGTTCGAGAAATATTAATTTGCATGTGTACGTGCATGTTGGTATGCAATAATGTATCTAGGCCCCAGAATCCGAGTGTATTAAGTCGTGTTTACTATATCGTGGAAGAGAGAGAAAATTATTTATTTAAGTAAAACGGACATCATGCACACGGGCTATGGGCTCCAGATTACGTGTTAAGGAATCGTGAAATCTATCGAAGATGTTTATGTTGATAGCTCGTAGATTTGGAAAACAGTGGAGCCGGTAGTGAAGAATATGCGGCAAAATTACGTGAATCTGGATTACGACTTCACGAGTCCGAAAGAACGTTAGGAGCTGCTAGACAAGATTTAGCAGCGGCACGAGAAATGCTTTCGCAAGCGACGACGCAAAACGCTGCTCTGCAACAGAAATATGCTCGAGCGAGAAGAGCAGCTCGCGAATTACGAGCAGACATTGCAGCTAGAGATGAATTTTATCAACAATTGTTGCAAGAAAAAGATACAGAATACAATGCTCTTGTTAAAAGTTTAAAAGACAGGGTATGTTAATGATTATCGCGAAGAAGAAAAATATTCTAAGACATTCTCTGTTGTTATATGATTGGAAATGAATTTTAGGTAATCACGTTGGAAGTTGAATTGACAGAAACACAAAGAAGGTTCGGATTGCCAGTAAGATTACCTTATGATGGAGCTACGGCTAGAATAGTTACGCCGCAACTAAGTCGTCGGCAATTACCTCCTCCCCCTTCATCAACTAGCTGTCAACTTTCAGACACAGAGACGTCAGATCTTAGTAGCCCAGATGACGGAGATAAAACGGCAACCGTGGAAAGAAAATTACCAATTCCGTTACCGGTCAAGGAGGAATTAGATCGAGCAGTACCTGCTCATCGACTTCTTGATAATTCTGCTGGAAAAAGTAAGGCTGAACTTGCGAGTAGAGGGGGACTCGCAAATCGGCAACTTCCTAAACGATCCGGTGGCCTTAGTAATAGTAGTTCTGTACGTATCTATTCCGTACTATCAATTTAAATAATGTTCATCGTTGCAACAGCTTTAAAACCATTGTATATTTCTGTGTAAATTTATCGTTATGTACATATCACGATGTTAACGATACAAACAATACACCGTACAACCGCTCTTATTTATCTCGCACCAAGATATCTTGAATCTTCGAATTTTCACATTTCTGAATCATCGACTCGATTCTTCGTATTTCTAATATTTCCAAATTCTCTGTAAAAGTTATAATTATTCTACATATGACATGCACGCTACAATAAACTGACAAAGGCAGCGTGTCATTAAGATCGTTCCAATGTAAATCCCTTTAAGAAAAGTAATTTCAATCATTTTATTCTTGCAGGACTATGGTTTGGATGAATCAGGTGACAATACCGACGAAGATTCATCTTCTAAACTACTTTCTCAAGATGCAAGTAGTAGATCGCCGAATGACTTGACATCGAAACAATCAAATTTGAGTTCCTATTCTAGTAGTTCTTCGATTAGTTCGCTAAAAAGTAAGCACATGGAACCTGCTCATCCAACGACGATTCGACAACATAGTACTATTAGTTCGCAAGTTAGAGCGATGACGGAACAGAGTTGGCCACAATCTCAAAAAAGTATGTTTCTTTATTCCGTGATAGAACGAGTAGAGAATATCAAATTTATAATGACTCTGTTTCTAGACTTAACTGGACCGCCAGCATCGTTAGCTGAACAGTTGAAACAAGTATTAGCAGAGAGAGAAAGACGTCTTGGCGGAAACGATATGTCTTCGTCGAGGGAAAGTTCCGGAGATTTTAGCGATTTAAATAATCCGCATGCCAGTGATCCAGCTTTAGTTACTCATCATTTAGTGGAAGAAATACGACAAGCTGTAAACGAGGCCAATCAAAGAGGTAACGTGTCTAATTGTAGCTTAAACAAAATCGTTTATACTAAAGTTATACATCGTTAAAAGACGTTATTTAACTTTACAGTGAAAAAAGCTACTATTCCTTCGTCAAATTTAATTGGTAGTGGTTCGACGCCTTGGCATCATCCAGGTAGTTCGCCTTCTAGTCTATCTTCTGGTGGATCAGTAAGCCCACCTGCAGTTGATCCTAGTCCATCTAAAACAGGTATTTTAGGTATTCTAAAACAGCATAAATAATGAACGATCATTATTTTTATTTACACCTTTTATATCTCCGATTTTCACCAACAATTTTATTTTCTTCGTGTGTAAACGAAATTATGAATGTAGATACGAGCGAAGTTTGGATGCCTCCTCATCCAAGCGACTTTGGTTTAGGTGACAAGAAGTCTCACTTTTGGCAGAATGCACCAGTTGCCGATTGGTCCAAGGAACAAGTGAGTTTATCTATTAAACAGAATATATGTACAGTACGGTCTCGAAATATGACCTTTCCAAATGTTCTGTCCCATCTCGATCCACGTTCCGTTGATATAGTGGTATTTTCTCTGGGAATTTGGTTATTGAAATAAGAAAGTGTATAAACGAATCAATATACGAACGAACAGTTTCTCAACGGGTCATAGAAAATAGTGTGTGTCATGTAGCGAGACTTCGCTGTGCATTGTTATCGATTAATAGAGATTGTTATATATATTATTTTCAAATTCGTAATTTAACAAATGATGTTAAAGGTGTGTCAGTGGTTATCAGGAATCGGTTTAAAACATTACGCGGCTCGTTTCTTGGAAACTGGAATTAACGGTGGAAATCTCTTACGACTCGAGTCTCGAGACCTGAAAGCTTTTGGTATTTGTCGCGAAGAAAAATCTCACTTGAAACGGAAATTGAAGGAACTGAGAGCACAAGCAGACCGGGAACGTAAAGAGAGGAAAGAAATAGAACGGATGCGACGAAAAGCGGAGAAAGCTGCGCGGAAAAAATAGTTCGTGCGTACATTGATGTACTTGTGTCCTCTATAAAATGCAATAATATTGCACAAAATGTCGGTAATATATTGAAGTCTTATGTACAATATTCCAGTGATGATCGCAACATATTTTCAATTCTTCCATCCGTATTTAATTCTTTGATACCTATTAACCGCTACAGATTGCTATAAGTGTTCTGTGTTCGTTGTCAAAAATTTTAAACTTTCATCATTTATATTCATTGTTAGATTATACAATTCTGATTTTCATCGATTTGCATTTATTTATAATATTTGTGTATTAAATGTCGGTTCACTTATCTAAATAGTATCGGTATTAATTATTTATATAGCGACGATGGATACCAGTTGGTAAGATGAATCGTATGAATGCTATTATGTCAGACGTATGTATGTGATATATATGTATAAAACTCAAGCCATTTAGGTAAATTATATGTAATAAAACTTTGATTATTCTAGATTTTTTTAATAATTGTAAGTATACTTGAAGTAGAAACATAAGTTTCGTCTTATTACACGTTATTTCTGTATTTATTTTTATCACCAATTTTATCGTGTAATAATAAGTTTTCATGAATAATTTGAAACGCTAGTATAGTAGAGATTTACTCTAACTATTACCGAGAAATGTGACTGTCCTCTACTATGTAAATCATGAACTTATCAACGAATTTGTGACTGTCGATACACGGTGTGCGTTATAAATTTTATTGTAGATCGATCAAATTACGTAATAGCTGTATCCTTGTATGTATTTATTTGGTTATCTAAATTCGCTTAGTCCGCAGTTTTCGTCACTAGTAAACAATTACCTTCTTTAATCGATATCCAATAAAGTATTAACGTATTTCTATTATACTATCGTCTTGATGTTTGTATCGATTAATTTTTCTTCCTTGAATTGTACGAAATTTATGTTGTTATATTAATTCACGACCAATCGCTAGAAATCCGCACAATGTCGATTTTATTGCGACGATAACTTTTAAATTATTGTGATGAATTTTGTTTTTAGTATTTTCTATGCATTTCAGACATTCCATGTGATTTTATAATTATCTATCTTTGTTAAGCGTACGAATAGAAAAATATTATAAAGACCTTCAAATGTTTAGGCGAAGTCCCGATTGTATGTAAGTGAGTATCACGTACAGATACATTGTGCATTGAACAATGTATATTAAATACAAAATTAGTATATTAAGGAAAACTCGTTTTTGAACATGATTACGGGACTCGCTTAAGGTACGGTGTAGACAAATGTACCTTATTGTGCGTACACTTATTTATAATAGCATTATAAAGATTTTGTACGATGTTAAGTACTTTGTGCTTCCTTTGTAACTGTCCTTTCTTTTAAGTGTACAACGTGTTTTTCTTGTCGATGAAAAACAAGCTTTCTTTTATATAGAGCAATTAAAGTAGCAAAGTATTTAGCATTGATACAGATTGTACATATTATTATTATTTCTTTATTATTATTATTATTACTATTATTATTAATATTATTATTATTATTACTATTGCTAGTATTGTATAATCTACGTAAAACGATTATGACGTAAGAGGCGTGTAAGAGGCATAACTGTAGTGTCATAATATCTTTATAGCAGATAGATTTTAATTTCAGTGTTTTTTTTTTTTTTTTTTTTAAATTTAAGCGTTTATCAGAAGTCCTCCATTGTTTTAATAATATGATGTATCAGAATATCTTGGAAGCAATCGATTATTATTATTTTTGTTGTTACGTACAACGAAATACGGTAACCGATCAAAAAAAAAAAAAAAACACGATGTAACATTCTTACGTCTCAGGGTAATCACCGATGTTTTAGGATGTACGTGTGTTCAATGAATGAAAATTTTTACGAATTGGAACGTCTTACAATTCGTTTCTAAATGACTATTGTAATTTCATAGGAGCAGACGTTTGATAAAAAAACCGACTGATTTACGATAAGTTTTTGTAGTTGATTTTTTAAAAAAAAAGAACGACATAAATATGCGACTCATGAAAGGTGAAATTATATTAACGAGACTCGTATGCCATTGTGGGCTGCATATAGTGTTCCAAATGTTTCCGATCGTTTTAAAAGTATTGCTCACAAGAAAGAGATCCAAAAATTAATAGTTCCATGGATAAAGACAAAGAATGTCACAATTGCATAAACG
This sequence comes from Megachile rotundata, assembly GCF_050947335.1. Taxonomy (NCBI): domain Eukaryota; kingdom Metazoa; phylum Arthropoda; class Insecta; order Hymenoptera; family Megachilidae; genus Megachile; species Megachile rotundata. Next base: position 24,169,134 of record NC_134984.1, on the reverse strand, counting down.
ATAGGTTTTTAACAATGTCTATAAAAAGTATTGTCAACAAATACTCCTAAACGTTTTAATTAAAAACAATTCATACAATACGTTTGCAGTCTGTTTCTTTTTACCTGATAAATAAACGTGTCGATAGGAAACGATGATGTGCAGGTGATCAGATGTGACGAGTATGTATACGATATTCGCGACAGGATATGAAAAAATTCGAGTGGGAGGTTGCATGTATCATTCTACGTTCAGATGTTTGGAATTCTAAAACTTCGACAACTCGAGAATTGGGAATTTCTGATATTAAGTTTTAGAGTTCCAAGTATTTGTACATAAGCCGTTCAGCAAAAACCAAAATAACTATCTTCACTTTTTCAATCGTTTTTTTAGATTGTAGGGCCAAAACATTTAATTACAAATACAAGAGTTCAGAAAGAAGTTTAAATAGCAATTTTGTTTGACGGCGTTAATTGGCTTGATAAATGAACGGCTGTATTTTGATCGCGAGCCGGCAATCTCCGGTACCTGCACATTGCTATACTTCATTTATAATTGTATATTATTTATGTATGTATTCTAACATCTTTCTATGTATCAAAACATATCAATAATGTATGATAATAAAATTCTACCAATCGTCGTATGATCTGTATACGTCTACGGTCTTTAATTAAATAATTCAAACATGGTTACGTAACATAGATTGTATGTATATATATATATATATATGTATATACGTACAATCGCAATAAAGTTTGATCGATATTATTTTGCTATTCGACGGATCCTGTCAGTAGGGTAAGCCGTGTAAACGGGTTATTTTAATCGTTGTAAACGATTGTAAACGATTAAAATTCGTTATCGAAACAAAAAATGCCCAGCATAATTATTAAAGACTATAATTGGCACCAAAGTCCAGAGTTCGTGATATTAAATATACCCATCAGAGGTCATCCGAAGAAAGTGGATTTATTCGTAATCGATAACTATACGAAGGTACAAGTATCTTTTCCGTATCTTTTATCGTGACAATAGTTTTATTCAAATGCGAATAATATTTGTATGTCGTTTGATAACACGACAGATAAGCTTCCCACCATTTATATTGGAATTATTTCTATGGGCTAATGTTGTCGAGAAAGAAAGTATCTGTACCATAACTGATCAAGAGGCGATACTTACTTTACGTAAAGCAAATATTGGCTTAGAATGGCCCACTTTAGAAATACAAAATATCGATAATAATTTTAAACAAGAATGTCGAAATCAAGCTTTCGAACAAGCGCAAAGGATCGCTGAGACTGTTAAGAAACTGAAAAGCGGTAAGTATATCCGCGTATATATATTTATAAATATAAAATGCTTATATTTTCGAATTCACAAATTCTCAGATTTCTGAACTACCGAATTATCAAATGATAATTGATGCATGTGCGTGTATGTGTCGCGTTTAAATGTAAGAAATATAATCTACCGATGGTAATTTTTGTTAGAAAAACGTCAACGTCTGCAACGGGAAGCGGTAAAGGAACAAATTAACGTTAACACGGCTATATTAAATGAAATAGATGCAATACGAAATACCCATCGGAAGGAAGCTATGCGAGATTTCGAAGACTGGAGATTGAAAGCGGAGCTACCGTTATTGACTAGTGTTCAAGGAGTAATACAAGAAAATAGAAAAGCTTACAAGTACATAAAATACAATGAACATTGTAACCTTGTATGAATGTTTCATTTAAGTTAAGTTAAGCAATTAATATTTTTTAAGACCACCGCTAAAATGGTTCAAAGACAACAATAATACGTTAAAGTCCCGGCCGATGACTAGCGAAGAAATACTTGAAAACGATGCACCTTTAGAAGAACCTGAGCGTAAAATAAACGAGAACGCGAAGAAGAATGATAAAAGAACGGTTGAAAAGAAAATGGTGGAAATACAAGCGGAAGTGAAAAGTTTGAAAGAGGACGATTCTTTCGACGATAACAGTTGTTCCGAGGATTCCGAGTCAGATTACGAATTACGATCAGGCAGTTCAACAGGAAAGATTGAGGGAAAAAGTAGACCCGGATTGGAATCTGTAAAAGCTGTGATAGAAGGAAAGTTGCCGAAAAGAAACAGCATATTCGAAGAACCATCGATATCGGTACCACTGCCCAGAAAGAATGGTACAATTAACGTGACATTTTCGGAACGAACGTTCCCGACTCCGGCTAGAGAAAGTCATCATCTCGAAGAGCAAGAAGTATATATTTCTTTTCTTCTGGCTTTCTTAACCACTAACATTCGCGTAGAAGCGTAATCGTAATTGCCATTGATATAATCACAGTGGTTGCAGAAGCAAGCAGAGGCAAGGCGCAAAATTGGTTTCGATACGAAGGATCTCCGACCGGAAGAACGTGACCCACAATGGTTAAAAGATAAGGGGGAGTAAGGTTTACCGTAATTTATAGACACAATGTTATGTATATGTTTAGTCGTGCGACGAACAAACGCGTTCGGGAGAGCGAGCACGATACACAGATCGTGAGAATTCGCGGTAGACCAAGCATAATCGAATCCGATGATGTTGACAGTTGAACATTTGGGAATTTGAAATTTCCTGGTTATCTATAATGATACCCTGATCTAGTGAGCAAACTCTTTCTGGGCGTGCATTCCGATGTCGGGATCGGCTTTTCCGTAAGCGCTTGTTCTGTTATTAATAATAACAAACTACCGATTAATTCCTACGATAGCGAGTTTTTTAGAGTTGGAAATCATCTGGGAGCTATCAGCGCCTACTCGTATGGGATTGAAATTAGCGATAGAATGGCATCGCTTTACGCGAACAGATCAGCGGTGCATTACGCGATGGGAAATTACTGTAGATGTATGGAGGATTGTTCAAAAGTAGGTTCAAGTTGCAATACGAAAGATATATTAAGTTTTAACGTCTATTATGCATTCTCAGGCACTAGAGCTGATGGAACCGAAATGCGAAAGTAATCGAGAGTCAAGAGCCAGGTGTCACGCCCGACGTGGCGCAGCGCTTTGCAAATTATCTGCACCTCAGCACGGTATTCCCGAGTTGGAGGCTGCCTTGAAATTAACGCCGGATAACGAAAGCATAAAACGCGATTTGTTATCCGCGAAACGATACTTCGAGCTAGAAAATTAAAAGGTTTGTTTTCAAGAATGCATTGGTTGAAACGATTCGATTGAGAATTTTCCTGCGTTAAGAGTACCGAGGATATAAAAGATCTAGGGATTTAATCTTACGCTTTTATATTATAAATTTATTAATGTTACTTAAAGGAGTTTTAATACTTTATATTACATCGATTAAAATATCACAGTCACAGATCCTGAAGTGTAAGGAACTCGTCTTACCGTACTAATATTAATCTTAATGTTATTTAATTCTTCGATTACAAACATTTTGGTATGGTTTTTAATTTTTTAAAGGGGAAACCATAATAAGTAACTACGGCACGCGAATGTCTTCTCTCTCTTAACGGATTTTACATCGGTCCACTTTCCGTTTACTTTCTAACAAACGATCCGGTTAACAGGATTTAATCGAAATCGATTATTTTCTTATCGATGCATCCGCATTTCGTGTGCTCCAACGCGTGTATCACTTCGTGATGTCTGTCTCGTTGTCGATCGATCGTATGTTTCACCATGAACACGAGACTGACATTCCTGGTCTCGATAGGCGCACAAATTTGTTTAGGATCGGAACAGCATCCAGCCCCGTCGCAACGCGTCAAAACGGTGGAGGCAGGATAAAAAGTTTCGTCAGGGCTAGGACCAACGGTTAAAAGTTTTGACACTGGTATAGCTCTTGGTTGAGGCATGGAACATCGAAATTCGTGAACCAACTGTACGTGATTCAAAAAACCGCTGTCTCTGCAAATGAAACCGATCATTTTCACGCGACTGTCAAAATCATCTGACTAATACTAGTATTTAATTAAATGGAGGTATATACCTGTGATGTCTAGCGATCATAGTAAAAGCGAGACGAACGAAGAATAATAGTAAAACGAAGCTTCTCATTTCTATCCTGAACGAGGAGAGAATATCTTTCGCGAATATAGGTAAAGTCCAGAGGTATCTCCTAATTCTGTCGAAAGATCTTCCCGCTTCACGATTCACAATTGTTCGGGCACCGACGACTATATACCCTCTTCTGCGCTCTGAATTCTTTCTCCTGCTATATATATATGTAACTTTCATCCTCGGCCCGACGCCCTCTGCCCTCCCCTCTTTTTCCGATTTCTCGCCGCCTTTCTTCGTTGTCCTATGACGGTTCGCACCGTCTCCCTCTCGTTTCTCGGTAAACTCGAGGAGGACTCGAAGCAAAGCGTTCCGAGAACATCGTCGAGATAACTATAATTACAACTAGTGGGTCCTGCCTCTCGTTCGAACTGGGACCATATTACGTCGCGTGACTAAGTCATCCTTTCTTCGTTGCTCGTACCTTCTTCCTCTCGTTCGTCTCTTACATACTTCGCAAAATTTTCATCGGTCATCGGTCAAATTATCGGGAGATTCTTCGTTTTCTCTTTCTCGCTACGAATCGCGTCCCAAACATCGTTACTTTTCATTAACATAACATTGATAATAATTAGTCGATTACGTTATTCTTTTATTTTTTTAAATACGTAATTGTACATAGTATAGTACTGATGGAACACGATCCTAAGATGTCCTTACATATCGCGTGCTTAATTTTTACGAATAAAAAGGAATAAAAGTGAAACCTGAATGAGCCTGTTCGAGACAACAGCGTGGTTCGAGAAACAGCTCCCCAAACTGCAAGTTATATGATGCGACGGACGACAGGTTACCGTGAATCATCACGATACTGTTGCTGCAAAGTGTCTGATTACGACAAGGTTCATTCATATCGATACCTTTCGTTGTTACGCAAAGTCTATGAGTAGTATGGCTCGAAGTTACGCGTCATGGCTTTACTCGACGAATAATACGTCAGTTCGATGAATTTTCTGTACGAAAAGCGAGAGTCGAAATCGATTGCCTAAATTGGAATACATGTGACGACAGCATCGGTTAACGATGACTCGGAGAATTAACTCGATGGTATTTGATGTAGCGGTACATAAGATCTTTGTGATAATAGAGTTAAAACTATCTATATATCTAAGTTCGGAAATTTGGAAATTCGTCGATAAAATATGAATGAGCGTATCATTATTTTTTCTAGGCAAATTGCGAATAAATTGTTACTTGCGACGAGTTCGATAATACACTTCGAACAAAATCATGAGTGACGGTTAAATTGTTGATTTTACAGTGATTGGATCGCGTGAGATTTAGCACGTATGCGAAGCAACAGGCCGATTGATACTTGTCCAACTATTATTTCGTTCTATCCACGTGTTCATAACGGATTGAAATCGCGATGTTGTTGGAATAATGGAACGGTAGGTTCTATTTATAGAAGTGTGAATAAGCGATTTGTGGTAATTCACATGGAAGTAATAGTGTCGCTTCTTTGCCGTACGAAATTGGAATTACAAATGCGTGTAACCGGTAAATCAGATCGTCGCGTTAGGGAGATCCCAGTTACGTCAAATGAATTGCTGGTTCTAAAAGGTAATCGTGTCGTCTGTAAGTGTTATAATAAAAATGATACTACCGTGATATACATAAAACGTTGAATATATTTAAGAAAGAATTCGAATTCTTACAAATTTTTTATGTAAATATTCGTTAATGTAAGATTTAATGATTTGACCGGTAAGTTTATAATTTGATATCGTTATGACAACGCATACACATGTATTTGTCTTAATTCTTTATGGTGCTATTAACGATGTAGAAATCATTCGAGTGAAATTTTCTAAAGAAAGAAGTTTCTGACGCACGCATTTTGACTTTCTATCAAGGTGGAAGTATGGATACGCGTATAAAATATCATTCAATACACGAATGACCAGTAACGAAAACTCGAAGCAAAACTGGTTAGTTGATGATTCACGTCAATCGGTAATATTTTTCTTTTTTCTTTTTCAAAATAAAATATTTCGTTTCCGCTTCGATAATTAATTAAGTTTTTCTTTTAACAGTTTCATAAAAACTTTAACTTATTTTATCTATTATGCACGTAACGTCTTACATTATGAGCATATTGTTTTTACTTTCATTTTTTATTCCTCTTCCGTTATTCTTTCTCAATTTCAATATCGCCGTTATAATATATCACCATCCCTTCGAGAACAATTAAAAATGGAATTAAAGTGGTAATAGGTCTTAGTACGCGTGTCGTCTAATGAATTTATGTAATTAATATTTGCGAGTGTCAAAAGGAAGTGTCGTTTAGAAACAAATAAGGAAAGAGTTCATTTTTCTTGGGGCTGCGAAAGTTCCACGAAAGAAATATACATAAAGGAAATGCGAGGAAATCCGACAAATAACGTTTCATAAATAAAATGTGCATTTTTGTCGTGGGTAATCCCAAATCGTGTTGCTCGTCGAGGCTTCCGTTTGAAATTAAACGAAACGCATTATTAGCCAACTCGAACGAATTGACAAATATGTCATTTTTTTTCTCGACGACTAAAATTTCGAATGTCCTGTGCCTTACCGTAACTAGATAAAATACAAGATATTTATTCTTCGTTTGATAGAGGATATTATCGAACAATTTCGAAATTCTTCTCGTTACGTACGAACAAGATTGTTTTATTACGCGAAGAAATATAGTCGCGCGGATAAAAATAATTATTACAGAGTTAAATAACATTAAGAACGCGATAAAACTGAATACCGTGACGCATCGTAGACAAAAATTTTATTCGATGCTATTTGACGTTAAATTAATGAAACTTTGTCAGGATCTAATCCGGCTCTGACTCGAACCTGACCAATACATTCCGTTCTTGTAGCTTTCGTTTGGCCAGCAGCCAAGTTCCGATAGCGTATTGCTTTTCTGAATTGGCAACTAAGAACGATACCAATCGATTTATTTGATGTTTACGAAAACTTTTTACATAGAAAATATCAGTTAATAGAATTTTATGTTATCTCCGGCGGAGACGAGCGATCCTTTCCATTCTTGCTTCGCTACGTATACGAATACTCTGTCTTTGGCACAGTGCAAATAGGTAATCATCGGTCGAAAAAGAGCGTGTATAATATCTTGCATATACTTATGTAACATGACGGAATTTAACATAAGATAAAAATTGAATCCTGTTGTCTACGACCTGGCTACACCCACGATAGTACATACCCGTTGATGTCCATGGATAGCTAGACAATAGGAAAGAAACCGTCGCGGAAGAATAACTTTGGATGTTTATTTTGTTTTATTTTTCCAGCGATACCCGATCGTAAACCGTTCGTGAAAAACTCCTCGGCACCGAAGAAGAAAGTTAATGTTCCATGAGACACTTCTGCTTTTAGACTTTTCTACTACTCGGAAGATGGTTCATTTTGCAGGGAAGATTAGGTGCAGCGAAGCAAAATCGATTTTCTTTCAGGCATTCATTGAACCCGAGTCCTGATGAATCACGGAAGAAATGAGTCAATTGTAATTTCCAAGGAAACGAGAATGCAACGATAACGTTGTCGATTCAGGACCATACTCTGGGAAACTTCAATGAATCGAAAGCTTGTTTCCGCAATTAAAACGATATTACATATTTATAAGTTATTTATCACCGATGCTTTGTCCAGTTAAGAGAAAATATAGTAAACGTTTAATTCACTGATAAGACGATTAAGTACGTATATGTATATTACGTAGTTTGCCGCTTTCGTGATTACGATGACATACCGAGTACATGAAAAATAGATGAAAAAGTAAAGAAAGTCGAAGTTCGACTTTGATAGAAAGCCGTTTCTCGTTTTATCGAAAGGTTAGTCGATCTCAATGACTAAAACGTGTCGAACAGTCGAGTTGCTCGTAAGACTACAGTATGGAAATTCGAAACGAGTTTATTAATCGTGATTTGTTATTGTTCGTTCAGTTAAGAATAGTAACTGTGTTGTCGCGTTAAGAGATACGTTCGTGTCAAAGTACGAATCACGAGAGAGGGTGGAACACCGCTTAAGGTATTGGCCCCGTGCAACACAGGATATATCTAAAACGATCGAAGGATCGCGTAATTAAGCGTTACCGCGAATTCGAATCATTATACGTACGCATGAATCTCTATCGATGCGCGTATACCTTGCGTGTCAAGCATGTGTGCAAGCTCCTGCACGTATAAATACACTTCTGGCAGCAGGAAAGTCTCAGTTGGATGCCTCTTGATACGAGTGCGTGTCAGTGATTCGTATAGAAGAAAGGTGACGAATCGGCCACAACGTGTTCGTGGCCGCAGAAACCTAATTCATGAGGGTGAATCTCCGACAAACTAAACTAATCTCCGATCAAGAAGAAGCTGCGCCAGTGATAAGATTTGCTGGACCACGATCATAGAAACGAGGCATGAAAAGTGGATCGTTAAAGTCGTCCTTGTTAAAGTTGATGATACTTGTCCCGCTGACTCTGGACAACATAGTCCAATCAGCGGTGAACGGTGAAAATCATCATCGAAGTGGCAGAAAAATGAACTTGACCCATGCGGTGAAAATGTCACAAAAGTTTGTCTGCAAAGAACCACAATCTCGAGCATACAACTTGAGGGACCTGATGCGGGATGTTCAGCAAAATTCTGGAGAGAGCCCAGTAAAACCTGTCTACGTTGTTTTGAAACGTTGCGACGGACACTCGGGATGCTGTACGAGTCCTGACATGAGCTGTTCACCGGAACCATCGGCAATCTATTACGACGAGATCGAAATCGAGGTGTCAAGTTTGGTACACAGAAAGACTATTCCACGATGGATCAGGGTGGAACAACACGGTAGATGCTTCTGCGATGTCACCACGATCAATGATCGATATCAACAAGAACTGCAGTGGCCTAACGTAACTCTTGTTTGACGGCAACTTATTTAATCCATCGTATAAAGTATAATGTACAGCAGAAATTCCGAGATACGGTGCATCCGGTGTTTGTTGTTTCTACCTGTAGAAACAAGTATATTATAGAGAAGAATTACAGTATAGCGGTACGATTGCGGTACGATGGAATCTCGCTGTATGGCTCTAGGCCAGACGTAAGAGAAATTTAGAAGTTCCTATGTTACTAAATTTCTTCGTCGGGCATGAAATCGGGCATCGATCTTTAAAGTCGCAGGGATATTCGTAAATTTCCTCAAACACCACCCCCATCCTCCTCTGTTTTCTACGACTTCTACGATGACACGATGAAGAAACATTGTCGGTGCGTATAAAAATTTACACCTAATAAAGGAATGCCACGTAGCGAGATCTTCCTGTGAATTAAGAACGGTTCACGTTGTAATCTTTCCCTGGGGGTTTAACCTGCCGGGTTAGTTCGAAAATGTTCAACAACCGCATATCTAGACTACAACGTATGAGAAACTGGCTCAATGCCCGACACATGTTGCTTGTCAGCTCAATGCTAAAATGTCGACGATAAACACCTGTTTTATAAGAAACCGATACCGTTATGAGACAAAGGATCGATTAGGCAAGAATTTTATCGAGATGTTCAGTTAAATTATAGAAATATAAGTCTGATTCTTTTAAAGGCCATCAAAAACGACAGCGATTCGTAAACTAGTCATTATTCGATACCTTATCTGTTAATCACTCTTAACTTATTAATTTATTATGTTCTGGTATAATTAAAGGTAAATACGATCAACTATTTACTTGCTACTAGGATACTCGCTCAGAGAAGAAAGATCGAACTTTGGATATTAATAGGTTTATGAAAGGGACCAATATGTATTACTATTTAAGAAACTAATATGCAACTGTTTTAGCAAGTTTAATGTTCACCGTTGTGATACCGTTCTATCTTATATGTATACTAACAAGATCAAAATTATGTTACAAAATTACGTTTTGATACTATCGAACGCGTGTAAACTAGACATTTATCAGTTAATTGTAATAAAATCAGTATTTATACGCGTTTATTAATATTTAACATTTATTCTTGGTAAGATTATAGTATAAACGTTTAAAAAATTTTTCTTCGGATATTCAAGTATTGAACAAGTATTAATCAAGGTAATGCTACATTAAAATATTAGTATATCGGATAAGAGACTGATACACGTATAAAATATATTATATACAAAGTGTCGAGAAAATAGGTGATCAAACATTATAATCGTATTCTTCTGTTACCAAGCATGAAAAAGTGTCGTATGTAGAAATGTGCATATATTAAAAACGAGTAATATTGAAAAGCGATGAGAGCATGGCTCATAATAGATCGATACGTATTTAAACGTTTTATAAAACAATTGCAGTCAGAGTGGTTTATTGTAATAACGAGCCAACTAATTAACGAAACAGCGAAGAAACTTGCTGAGACGACAGATTTTTCCTCGGAGACGATGTCTTACTACTAAAAGTGAGTACTTTTGCTTCGATGCCTTGTAGGCCTCGGGAAATTCCTACTCTTGTCATATTTTACAACTATCGATTGCCACACTGAACCGATTAAAAATTGCGTTTATGTTTCTATATTTATTCATTATGTCTCTATGTGTTTACGACACCTTCGGAAACAGTGAATTATACTGGATTATAATGACAATTTGGCTGCCTATTTACTTGACACCTCCATATTTTAGCGAACCTTCTGTGTTACGTGTATAAATACCTACTATTTTGTTTTAATATTAGATTTTAAGATAGACATTAAATTACGTACTTTAATAGCGGTTAGTAGAATTTTAGTATTTATTTTATACTATTTATTAATAGTTCAGAGTTAATGCATTCGGTCTGAAGTTTATGCGACTGACGAGAACTATAAAACAATTTATCGTATTTATTTAATTTTGTACGATATAAAAAATGCGATGCATCTTTAGTAAATAACATAATTCTTGTACATTATGACAAATACTTTGAATAAAACTTTCATGGTGTGCACTGCGTAAAATATGAAATCTGACTACGATATATGTATATACCGATCTTGTGTAAACGTTTTACATAAAAAAAAAAAGAAAAGGATACGTTTAATGAAATACGACATATTCGAACTGTAACTACGTCAAAATTATTTCTACGATTAAATAAATAAGACGATTTAAGTGCTACGTATGTATGTACTTTTGAATGGAAAAAGAAAGAATATCGATGAAAGGAATGTCAGTTTCGACGTTGAAGGCGTAACAAAACAATCGACAATAGATCGTGTAATTTCAAACGAAACAACAATTTTAAAAGATGGTTATACGCCGCAATTATTATATAAAATTAATATTATTGTATTGTTCACGTTGGGTGTAATAAATATCAAGCTGACAAATATGCGCACAACGAAATTACCATATAACGCGAAATAAAGATACCTGCAATTTGAAAGTTGATATATGTTAATAACAGCCAACGTTTCTTACACGGTTCGTGTACAAACACTGCGACACGTATCTTTTCTATGGCTTCGTATAAAAAAAAGAAAAGAAGAAAAATTGCCTTAAAATCGCGCGTATGGATATTTAGAGCGCATTCGACGTCTGATTCCACGACCTCTCCCCGTTTCGTTATTCGTTCCCCTCGCTGCGTGTCCTCCGCGTATCATAGATTGCCCTTTGAAAAGAGTTTTTTTTGTCTATCAAGAAAAATCATTCTTACAACACAATTTATTATTTACGGTTACAATTACCTCTACCGCTAGCTTGACTTTCCCAAACAATTGGCGTAGGGCGAGCACCACGAGCTGTTCTGAACGGTGATCGTGCCGAACGGCGCACTGTACTGCCTCTGTTACCATTGCCTGCTGCTGCAGCAGCCGCTGCTGCTCTTCTTTGACGCGTATTGCTAGAAGGAGACGCTTCCGCTTCGCGACTCTCTTCTACTTCGTCTTCCACTGTGTCGCTTCCTGGTTCTTCAGTTCCTTCGCCAGTGTCTACCGTATCGTCATCGCCAGATATCAACGGACCAGTTTCTTCCGTACGTTTCTCGCTTTCCGAACTCGTACCTACATAAATATTGAATTTCAGTTGAATCCATAGATCGTTACTTCGATCGTTAACCATCGTTATCGAGTAAAATGATGAACGTTCAACCGCGTCGAAAAGCGAAATGTCAGTGAATGTTCGTGAAATTTAAAGGATGCCGTACAGTTTGCGATTATTACCTTCGGTTGGTGTTGTACTAATAGATTCTGTAATTATTTCAGTTTGATTGTGTTGCTGGTCGTCAACGCCAAGTACACGAATACTGGGTATTGCAGACTCTTCGCCGGTGTCGCCAACAGCGGTAACCGACAACGGTGTTACCGAAACGGGTGTTTCTTGTTCTTCGGAGGGACCACTGCTGGTCTACAAATAAATAATTTTACTAAATAGATTCGATCGATACGTCGCAATGTTCTTAGCGGCAACCTTAATATTTATATAATACGAAAGGGCAGACAATGCGAAAAAATTGTACCGAAGGTGGCAAATCAGCCGCCGGTGAGACTTGCAAAGGTGTAGTAGGCACGCTACGACCGGTACCGCCATCTTCTATTTGAGTAAGATCGATTCGTGTATCGTCCATACTTTCTTGAACGACCGGTGCAACACCGGAACTGGATGAACCAAATATAGTTCGAGCTGTTGATCCAGAAGGAGTAGATAACGACGGAGTTGACGATGCTGTTGTTGGCGCGGATGAATCTCCGAAGGTAAACCGTCCTTGAGGAACTTGCGGTGAACTAACAGCTTCTCCAAACCCGTCCCCTCGGCGTGGCACAAACAACGTTGGTGTACTTGGTACTATACTATCGTCGCCTCCATCCTCGTATCCCTGTTGTGGCTGAAATTGATCTGGTTATTAAAAAGAAAACATTCTTCTTGCTACATGTAAAACGATACATACCAAAAGAAGATGTTGTTGCTGTTGTTGTCTAGGCATCGGCGCAATTCCACGCGATAATCGAGGCGCAAACGACGTGGCTGGTTCTCCCGTTGGTCCGGCACTACTGATCGCTTCCGACTGTTGTTGTTGTTGCTGCTGTTGTTGTTGTTGATTTATTGGCACCGCTGATTGTGCTTGTCTAGAAACTTCTACGCTCGTCGAATCTTCACCCATTATGATCTCGACTTCGTTGTTGTCCCTCTCTACCTCTACCTCGACCTCGTAAGGCATTTCCTCTTCTTCCTCCATCTCTTCGTACGGATCATTATCGAACTCTTCTTCTTCCTGCGTTTGGTGATTACCTCCTCCTTCGCCTTCGTCGCAGTCTACCACAACCACGCATCCTTCTTCTACCTCTTCGTCCTGATCTCGTTGGCTCGACGTTGGTACCTGAAAATCGACCGATTATGTGTTACAATTTAAAAGTGTACGATTAACGTTCGATACGCATTTAGCATTTTCGCTATTTAAATTCACCTGGTACTCGACCTCTGAAGCACTCGCGCTAGCCGTAGACATTTCTTGCCTGTTCCGTTTTGTTTTAGGGCTAAGAACCTGTTCTTGCCTACTGTGATCAACGCCTTCCACGATACCCGACCCAGAGGCCGTAGAATCAAGAGCTCTTGGACGTTTGTGTCCCGTCGAAGCTTGCGACGTACTCACTGATTGAGTTGAACTACTCGCAACCGTCTGTTGTTGATCGCTGGCTGCAGCCTGTTGTTGTTGTTGTTGTTGTTCGACTCTTGGACTTACTAATGCAACAGTTTGCTGTTGCTGTTGCTGCTGCTGTTGTTGTTGGCATTGTTGCTGTTGTTGTACGCTAAGGGTTTCCGCGTTCTCTGGATCTTCTCTTTGCGTCGATTCCGCTGATTCGCTCAGTTGCGGTTGAACAACCAGTTGACGCAACGTGCTTGGCGCTGTCTGCGATGAACTGCTACTGGTACTGGCTGGTTGAAAGTCTGGAAGACTACTGGTTGGTGAACTCGTTTCGGTCGTGTGCACCGCTTGTTGTTGCGATTGTTGTTGTTGGTGGGGCGCAACCATAACCGGTGCAGTCGCAGTTGTAGGTAAAACAGCAGCTGTTCTAGATTGCACTACCACGCTCATAGGACGAATACTTGCTAAAGGAGTTTCAGCACGAGCGGACATCGGTTTAATGTTAGCCGTCGGGGGTTCGGTCGTAGCGCTGACTCCGCTAACACCGGCTAACTGCCGTTGTAGCTGTGTCACTCTTTGCAAAAGAGTTTCCTTTTCCGCCTGGATTTCTGCCTTTTCATGTTCCAAACGAGAAATTCTACCTTCCATTTGAGATTTCAATGCCACGAGTCTAGCATCGTGTTCGGCAGTATCCGACTCGGTTGTACCAGCTTCAATTTTTGCTTTTAGATCCAACAGTTCTTTCTCACAGATTTTTTTCGATTCGGTTAATTGCATAATTTTAGTTCTTGCACCTTTCAACACTTGTTTCGCACGCTCTTCCTTCTCGACGCTTGTTTTATTCATGGTATCGATTTCTTTTTTCAAAGAATCAGCTTCGCTTTGTACGACTACCATTTGGCGAGATAACTCGTCGATTTTCGATGTCAATTCCAAATTCGCTTGACGCAATTCTTGTCGACCTTCTTCCCGCAATTGATCTTCTCGTTCTTGCGATATTTGAACGGTATCTTCGTTTACCGAAGTACCAGCCGACATTCGGGACTCTTCGTTTCTGCTCTTCTCTTCCTCTACCGTTTTCGCGAGCTCTTCGAATTGTGTCTTGTATTTCTTTGCTATCTTTCTGATCTGAATCTCTTTGTTTTTGATGTCGTTTAAAACAGTTTCTTTGTCGCCAAGCTCTTTTCTTAACGTTGCCAAATCTTTGGCTTTGGAAGAAGAATCCGCCAGAGCTTCGTGTAAGTCTTGACCTAATTTGCGTGCTTCTTCGGAAACTTTCTGTACTTGTTCTCCTTGAGCTTGCACTTGTTTCTGAAGTTGCGATAACGTCTCTTCTAATTTAGCTTTCTCTGCTTTTAATTGATTCAATTCGTCTGCACGCTTAGCGTGTATTTCGCGTTCAGATGCGAGCAATTTGCTAAGATTTTCACGTTCCGTTTGTAATCTACGCCAATCTTCTGGACTAGTTTTGTTAGCTCTTTCGACCAATGTATTAGCTCTTTGTCTCCATCTGGTTGCCTCTCCCTTAAGACTCGCATTCTCCTGTAGTAACGCCTCAGTCTTTGCTTGCAAATCTCTCGAAGTATCCCGAAGTGGACCTACTTCTTCAGAAAGCGCTGCTACTTTTACGGTAAGTTCTGAAACTTTTACGCTTAAACTGTCTCTTTCTTCTCTAAGTATTCTATTAGAATCTGTTATTGCGTTCAAAGTTTCAACTTTTCGTAATAATTCTGCATGCTTAGACGTTGTTACTACATCGATTTCGGATTTTTCTCTTTCCGAATTGAGCACGGCTTCTGTTTCTTTTAGTCTTTTTTCTACAACCTACGTCAAACAACACACGTTGATAATAGTACAATAAACTATACGGGTATCCCACCTGACGTTAAGATCTTTCTTTAATTATTATTTATTTTTTCCTTTCTTAAACAAAATCCTACGTTTTTTCTAAATTCACAAGTTTTCAAATTTTCGATCTTCGAAATTCTTACATTTCCAAATATTCCCTTAATTAACGATTTTCAACGTACACGAATTAACACCGTAATGTATAGAGAATGTCGAGCTGTATTAGACCTGGCTCGTGTATTAAAAAGAAAAAAACTTAGGATTTTATCGGAGAAAAATAAATAAATAAATAAATAAGTAAAATTGACCTTTAAACGAACATCTACATATTTAACTACAGAAGAAACTATCAACACCAGAATATGTTCTTCTTGAAGCCATTTTTTTATCCGAAGTATTTTTCGCTACGTATAATAAAATAATAATAGCGTAAACGAAGATGTCAACGTCAGGTGAGGTGGTCTGTATAACACTAACCTCTACTTGAGATTTCAACCGAAGATTTTCTGCCCTTAAAACATCAAATTTCGCTACAGCTAAATCTTTCTCGCGTCTCAGATATTTCATTACTCTTAGTAATTGTTCGGCGGATTTGGAGTCATCTTCGAGTCCGCTAAAACTACGATTCATTGTTTCTAAACTCGTATCGAGACTTTCCTGTTCGTTTATCTTCGATTGTTGACTATGCATGATTGCAGTTTTATCGCTCAATTCTTGAATTTGATTATGTAAAATAGCATTCTGCGTATCTAAATCTTCTATTCTTTTCTGCATTTCTTGAAGCTCGTCGAGTAACTTTTTTTCTCGTTCTTGATAAGCTACTCTTTCAAGATCTAAAGCTTCTACGGCTGCATTTCTCTCTTGAGTTAAACTGGCTACTTTTTGTTCTATTGTTTCTGCATCTTCCTTTAATTTTGCTAATATCTATAAATAATACGATGACAAGGTTAATTTATTATCGTTTTTTTTTTTTTTTTTTTTTTTTTTTAAATTTAATTATAAATAATAATTATATTTACTTGAAGGTCCGCTGAATGTAACACCATTTCTCTAGCATATTTCTCTTCGGCTTCTTTAGCCGCTACTGAAGCATTATGTAAGTCGCTTTTTACAATTTCTAGTTCTCCCTTAACTTCATCTAATTCTTCGAGCTTTCTTTCTGCATCGGCTAATCTTTCTCTTAACTCTGAATCGGTTTCTTGTCGACCACTGGAAACTCTTGTTAACTCTTCTACTAATTCTTGTACTCTCTTTTGAAGGGATATTATTTCTACGCGTGCATCTTTCAAAGCAGTTTCTAATTCTTCCTTACATTTATTATGTTCCGCGGTTAATTCTCTTAATTGTGCCTCGGTGCTTTCCGCTATATCGCAATACTGCTGACTTTGTTGCCGTGCAGCTTTCAATTGTTCCGACAAAGATTTTGCTTCCGCCTGTGACGTACCAAGTTGCATCTCAAGCTCTTTTAATCGCTTTACGAGATTTTCATCGCCTGTAAGTTTGAATGGGCACAGAATTTTATTTATAATCATTGATAATGCATATAACAATTTACCTGTACATTATACACGTACCGTTAAAAGGTTTTGATATCGAATGGGTAACAGCTTGTCTCAGTTTAGCATTAAGTTCTTCGATGCGTTGCGTATTCTGAGAATCAGACTGACGAGCCTGTTCCAACTCCGTTCGAATTTGCTCGGTTATATTACGTTCTTCCGTCAGTCGTTCCTGTGCTGTGGCTAGCTGTCTTTCTAAATGTGCGGATAACTCTCTGAACCGATCTTGTTCTTCCTGTAATCGTCGTCTTAAAGCTGCGCACTCTCTGGTGGCGTCGTCCAAACGCTGTTCGGCACGTAATTGACTTTCGGCTTGAACACGTTCTAAACTAGCTTTAATAGATTCAACATCTGCTTTCAATAAAGCCTGCGTTTGACGTTCTCTCTGGTACACTTCGCGTTCCTTCAAAAGACGTCCTTCGGAATCACGTAAAAGTTGTCTTTCTTGCCGAATGTTTTCCAGTTGCACCTCGGCACGAGATAGTCGAGTTTGAGCCGCTAAAGCTTCATCCTTCAGAATCATCAAACTTTGTTCGTGCTTACCTGTAAAATAATATAAATAATTTTCTACCGTTCGTTATGTTCTGAACTTTTTTGAATCGTGATAAATGTTCAATACCAATTGTCACGTTATAATTAAAACACTTTTCTTCGAGGACTTTGATTTGAGATTTATAAGAGGCAACGTTTGCTTGTAAAAGATTAAATCTATCGTTAGCTGAATCTAACTGTGCTTTTAATCTACAACATCGTGCCGAATTAGCTTCTGCTTCTTTCCGAAGTCTCTCCACCTCGTCTCCCAACATACGTTCGTGTGCCGCTTTTTCTTTTCTATACGTATCGTACTCATCTGTAACGTGCTTCAATTTAGCCTCGGTTTCTGCTAACTGTCTTTGTAATTCTCTTTCTTTGTTAACATCGTCCTGATTGAGGACCGATGTCTTATCCGTGGCCGATTTTTCTTCGCCGACTTCTTTCGTTTCTTCTTCCTCGTTAATTGAAAATTCTTTCTTTTCCGATGTATTTGTCTGTTTTAAACACTGTTGGTACATATTTTTATACATATCCCTTTGTCGTAAAAGACCATCCAACATTTTTGCTTGTCTATCTTGAGCAGCTTGCATATCTTCCAATTGTTCTAAATACCTGATATGATTTTGAACAATGCAAGATAAATAAATGCACAAACGACTGAATATTTTTTAAAAACAGTTACAAACCTATCCAATTTCTCTTTCATTTCTCCAGAATTTATTTCATCGGTGGCCCGCTCAATTTCTTCTTGCCTCGATGATAATGTCCTAACAATTGACAGCAATTTTTGATTATTTTCCTGCAATTCTTCAATGTCTTTAAAAGTGACCAGTTTTTTACTAATAATTTCAGACGAAGCGAGATTATCTATGTCCATCGAATTCGAAAATTCACTTGCATTCGCAGTTGTACCGCTTCTGCTCTCTTGAACTTCTTTCAAAAGGAAACAAACCTAAAACATTAATTTAATGTCTTAAAGTATAAAAAAGAAAAATATGAAAAAAAAAAGTCAATTACAATCTTGTACCTGTCTAGCTAAATCTGATAATTCTGTTTTCAACCTCTGATTCTCTTTAGTATGGTGTTTGGCAATACGATTTGCTTCGTCCGCGGTTTCTTGCAATCTATGATTTTCGGCTAAAAGTTCATCTAATCTTGACGTGAGCGTTGCAATATTGGCAACAGCAGTTTCATAATCTTCACGTTGCTGTTGTAAAATTGGAGCTTTTTCTTCTACTTCTCGTATAATAACATCTATTTGTGACTTTAAACGTTCGTTTTCTTCTCGTTCTGAAGTCAGTTCATTAGTTACATCAACCAATTGTGTATAAATTTGAGTAAGACTCAAACCTTTTCTGAGAACACGACTAGCTATGGCTGCTGTAGGTGCAAGTTGTTCAACGGCTTGATCTAATCTCTCTGTAAACAATTATTAAACCATTAAATAAATGGAATCATTAAGAAACGATAGTGACTAATTACCTTGTTTAATATTTTTGAGTAACTCGTTTGCGTGACTTAATTCTTTTGAAAGTTCATCTATTTTTTGCTCTCTGTCTTCTATTTCTTGTTTACGTTGCAATTGTAGCTGATTGTGTGTAGTTTCTAACGTTCCGTATTGCTCTGTAGCAGTTTCTAATAATTCTTGAAGTTCTTTAACTGCACCACTGAATTCCTCAGCTTTTGCATTTGCTTCATCGGCCATTCCTTTATACAGGTCCGCTAATCTGGTTTGAGCACCGATTTCTTCTCGATAAGAAGCATGCATAGAAATTTCATGAGTACGCTGTTCTTCCAGTTTTTGAGCAAGTTCGTCGCAGCGTCGTTGAAGAGACGTGTAAGACTCTCGTAGTTGCGCCGCTGCTTCATTAGCAATACGTAATTCCTCGTCGCGTTGCGCCAATCGAGTGTCCGTTAAAAGAGCTCGAGCAGATGCTTCTGCTCTTGTTGCTTGTAATTCTGACATTCTTTTCGCTAATTCCTCCTCCAAACCTGCCATTTGTTGTGAAAGTAAAGTCCTTTCTTGTTCTAGCCTTTTCTCCCTAGTAAATGTAACATATTTATTAAGAACAATGATATTTCATACAAGTACATATAAATAAAATAAGAGTGTTTATCCGTTATCGATACATTAATGTATATATCAAAAAAATTGGAATGCCTGTTATTCTGAAATAAATGACTTTTCCTTAAAAATTTTGGCTATTTTCATAATAACTAAATGTAAAAAACAGTTTTCAAAATTTCTGTTTATCTATCTGTTTATCCAAGTTTAAGAAGTAAGAAAGTACGAAGCTAATTTTTACGAAATTTGCACAGTTTTTCATTTCAACTCTATATCTCAGATAGTTCTGAAATTGTAAAATTATATCCTACTATTCTTGACTAACATATATAAAACGCATACTTAAATTCAAGAGTCATATCGCGACTTCTAATTTCTTCTGTTTCCGTTAAAGCTTGACATTTTGCAGCTACAGCATTTTGGAGTTGAGTTCCTAAAGAAGAGAGTTCCGTATGCATCCTTTCAATTTCTGTGTCTCGTCGTTCAACCTGTAGTTGCAGCGCGTCTCTTTCATCCACAACTGTGTCCCTGTGTCTACGTAAATCAACATTTTCTTTCTCTAACCTGTTACAGTAAATTGTATTAAACAAAATAAACGAATGTTGTATTGAATATGTGTTATGAACATTAATTATGTGCTTTTCAACTTCATCCCCTTTAAATATACCTTTTAACAGTTTCTTGTAATTTTTGAATTTCGTTTTTAGCTTGGTCTAAATTGATTTGTAATTCGGTAGTATATTTTTCTGCCAATTCTAATTTTTCTTTGCATTCTTCAAAATTTGATTTTTCCTCTGTCAAATCTTTTTGCAGCTTATCTACAGTTTGATCTAAAAAATTAAATATCAATCGTTAAATTAAGATTAATCCACTGATACAACCAAATATAATAAAAAAACTAAATGATCTTAAATTAATTTTAATAACATTACTATTTGATCATTTAAAAAATCTGTAGTAAAATCCAATAATAATTTCAAGGTAACATCTTTATATGATCAGACATTTTGCAGGATTTCAGGAAGTTCTCTGGTGATGTAACATACATTGGTTTTTACTAAAATCTCTATTCGAACATCATAGATAGCATTCTGTACATTAGAATTTACATTAGAATGAAAAAATCAGATGCGAGTAGTAATACGTATTTTGATAATGAACTTTCATTTTGAAAACACACTTATATATAGATAAAATTCTACAAATATTAATGTTATCTGTTGTTGGTCTTAATTTTGCCTTTTGGTCATATACTAATATCACTGCTATAAAAACAAACATATAACGTTATCACTTGACACTGTATCTATATCTCTTATATACCTACATTTTACTTATATTAAAAAAATAGACAATTCAGGCTAATAAATTATCCTAAAGCAAAGTAAGATTATTCTCTAAATTGTTTGCGTATTGTACATGTTTTGCATACATTTTGCTATAAACCTTTCTTCCAAATAATATACTATAAAAACGAGAAACGAACTTGACATGATTTTACTTCTCTATAGATTTGTCACAAGCAACTTGACAAGTTTAGCATGGTTTATTAAGTTTAAAAAGCTCAATGGATAAACAACCTTAATGTTATCGGATATTGTAAACGTTATTTTCAAACAAATTGAACCGTTTGAGTCCCAAGCAACATGATTGCGCCTCTCAAATTTTGTATAGGAAAGTCCGAATAATGCATTTGAATGCTATGGATACCTGTCCATACTATGTACTCACAGCCTGTCGAAGTAGCACGCTCAACTTTACTGGTGTACACGCACAAGATAGTTGCCTCTTTTAATGTAAATAATACAACAAAAAGAACGAAATACAAAATAATACGAGCGCTATCGCGCCGCTTGGCTCTCTTCGAAATCAAGTAAGACTCGCGCTATTAGGCATTTTTCGACCGTGTTTTTCCAATGACCCCTAGGACACAAACGGTTCATAAACTAAAATTGCATGTAGAATGTAGATGTTTGATAGGACTTATTGACAATTTTCATACCTGAAAGTATCATTTGCATTTTTTCGATTAACTATTAAAATGTAATTATGAAATAGATGCGGTAAATTCTTAATAAAAAGAGGTTAACTACGCCATGTAAATAAACCGGGTGATCGTTATCATGAGAAAAAGTACGAAACTCAATTCAAACTTACCAAAATTTTTTCTATTAGTTTCGAAAACGGCTTTGGCCGTAATATACTGTTCAAATTTCTCATTGAAATATGCGTTTATCTTTTTAACAAACCCTTCTGGGATTTGTGTCAATTCTTCTTTACTTAAAATGTCTTGAAGCACATTGTGTTCGTTCTCTTCTGCTTTTTCCATCTTTTACGAGAATGCACCTTACAAATTGAGTAAGATCTTTCTTCAATGACGTATTCGTATTTTATGATTAACCGTATTCGAACAAAGGCACATTTGATCGAACGTTCAGCATTTATTACCTTTTCCTCTCTCAGTCGTTATGGCCTCCGTAAAACTGACTGACGCGGAAAGCTACAGGAACTAACGTTGAATATCAATCGTATTTAGCGCTAGTGTACCACATTACAACTAAATAATTCATATTATTTATCAGACCAGTTGAAAAAGTTAATATTACGTACACAGTTTATATATGTAAATAAAAGTCTGTAATTTTTTATATTAAATTTTGTATCTTACATATAATATTAATGTATTTTATATCTTTTACTTATATTGTTAATTCATTGAGGGAACAGAAGTTTCGAACGACCGGTTCTCGTTTATTCTGCACATGTTGATTCTGATTGGTTCTAACATGCAAATGCTGTATAACTTCTTAAAGCACGTTAAAAGCGGACACGTGCTGATGAAAACTGTATAAAAACGGTTCGTGCATTTATATATGTATATATATACATTAATGTATACATATCGTAATTTATAAAATATGATAAATGTACATTAAAATACAAATATGATACATGACCAAGAAAAAGGAAGAAATTGTGAAGTCTCTTGACGGATGTATAAAAAAAGATGTGCAGTATCTTAAGAAGCGGTAAAGGAGAAAATATTTTATACGTGAATTTAATTCTGAATTAATATTGCACGAGATTAATTTTCTTGAAAAAATTTATCGAACGAATAGAATATGTTTTCTTTAAAATTGATTACCATTTCAAAATCAAAAATATTTATGGATCATGTAATCAATTATTGTGGAAAACGATGTTTATGGACATTGACAATAGATCATTGTATAAATATAAAAAGCAACAGAAACCTTTCACATTTGGTAAACTATAGTAAAAAGTTCAGTTCAGAAGTTCCACAGAAGGATTACAATGTTTTTGGAAATATTTCGTATGATAAATATGAAACAGTCGAGATGGACGAAGATGAGAAAAAGGAAGAAATTTTTGCAGAAAGTGCTAAAATTCCTAAATATGAACGATTAAATTATCAAGATTGCATAAGACTGATTAAATCATATATGTCGCAGAAAAATCTAGAATTAGCATTAGGCGTATTAGATGTAATGAAAGAAAACAGCGTTAAGCCAAATTTATTTGTATATAGACTTTTAATCTCAGCATTTGCAGTTCAAGGAGATATAACACAATGTTTTAAATTATTTAAAAAACTTAAAGATAGTGGTTTGAAACCTTCGCCTCATGTATATACTTCTTTAATTGAAGCTTGTGCTAAATCTAAGAATAAAGAACTTGCTTTGGACCGTTTGCAATTTTTAAGAACATATTGTTATCAGAGAAAGATACATTTAAATGTAATGCAATACTGTGCTCTTATCAAAGCTTATGGTCATCATAAAGAGACTAAGATTGCTTTTGAGGTAGCAGACGAAGCACGAGATAATAAGTGCGATCTTTCCAGTAGTATGATCGCTTCCTTGTTTCATGCGGCGATAGGTGATACAAAGTCTGGATTAAAATATGCTTTAACTTTGTGGCACACAATGAAGAAAAATAAAATGAAGATATCCATATATCATTATAATCTTATTTTGAGAGCAATACAGTGTACAAAGTTTGGAAATTTAAAGACAAGCGATGTTTTATTGTCAGGATCATACGATACTCGAATTCAATTTAAGGATGTAGAAAGATCAGATCTATTAGATTCACCGCCAGTAATAAGTATTTCGTGTCTTACGTCGCTTAAAGAATCGAGCAACATGTCGCATCCTAATACCAATGAAATAGATATAGTTCATAGCGTTGAATCATTATCGCTATATTTAGATAATGTATTGGAAACAAATCAGTTATTTTTATTCGGTGGAGCTGAAAAATTTTTGAATCGAATGAAAGAAAATGGTGTGCAGCCTGATGTAAAAACGCTGACGTTAATTTTAGATTTACTTCCTTCTTCGTTGGAAGCAGAAAATAAGTTTCTTAAGTACATAAAGCGGAATTTTCTGGATGTAGATATTGTATTCTTTAACATGCTCATTAAAAAGAGATGTATGAGAAACTGTTACGAAGATGCTAAAGTAAGTACTTAGAAAGTGATACTTTATGAAAATTCTGTGTTAATAACTTATATTTCGTTGTAGTCTACTCTTCGTGAGATACAAAGATATCACCTTGAGCCTAACGTCGTGACATTTGGGTCATTGGCTATTGGATGTAAGAATTTTAGGAATGGAGCAGAATTGTTGGAACAAATGGATAATATTGGTTACGTGGCGAACAATATAATTTTAGAAACGTTATTATTGCACGCGTGTAGCAAAATAAGTTTCTCTTATATTTCATATTTAATGGCGTATATATCGAATAATCAAATTAAACCGTCGAAAGCAATGTTAGAAATGTTAGATGAATTCGAAACAAGAGTATTAAAACGTTTAAATAATCAGGTACATAAATTATTTTAAAAGTAATCGGAACCGTTCGTTTGTAATTAAATTAATTTTTGACATTGTTACAGGTTGAACGCAGTTCTAAACGAAATTTTGTCTCTAAAGCGGCTTATAATAAATTTAAAATAAAGTATGACATTTGGAAGGAAAAGTTAGAAATGTCTGAAAATTAATAAAATATTGAAATAAATTTCTTTTTCAATTTATAATCCGATTAAAGGTCAGTTTAAATTGTGTAATATTAAAACTGTATTAATTTTTGTTTATAAAGCAAAATGAAATAATTATTCTAAACCTTTGAAACACAGACAAATTTATTAAATAAGAACTTTTCTTGAATTTGAGAATATAATAATAACAATAACAACAATAATAATAATGATGTAGTTCTTTATTTTATAAAGTTTTTGTAACATATGGACATCAAGAAATTTTGTACTATAATAAAATATCAGTTAAACAGTTATCTAATATACTAATAATAATATTGTATACTTCCGATAAGAAATATTTGATATTTCTATAATCCTAAATGGAATTACTATGAAATTACATAGAGAATAGAAAATTATTTAATTATCAGTACAAAACACTTAGCTTCCCTGAATTAATTATAAATTAGCGAAGATAAGGAGGTCGGGGTTCTTGCGTCCATGTTCGACTTCTCGATCCTGCACTGATTGCACGCGGGGGACAGGTTCCACGTATACTGAGTTTATTATAACCCGTAGGTCCGGTTGGTTGTGCTCCACATGTTTCTAACGCTACAAAGTCATCAACATGAAGGGACGGTGGTCGTGAAGTGTTTGGCGGTCTTGATCTAAATGGATCTGCTCCTCTACCTACGCTTCCCACCACTGGGCCACCTCTTAAAGAATTGGCAAATTGCGTTCTGCCTCGCATAGGTGTAACTATAAATGTAAGAAAAATAATTTTATAATTATGTAAACTGTCTTAAGTTATGCTGTTATTAGTAATAGATATTTATATAATTTACCAAATGGTTGTTTTATTTTAGAAATAGGAGACGATTGTTTTTGAATGTCTCTGGTTTCTTGATCGTCGGTTTGAGTTTTTGATTGTAACGGCTGAGTAGCGTCATCGGGTGGTGTTTTAGAACAGAGATTTTGAGCTTCTGTCAACAAATTGAAGTCGGCTGGTAGCAATTCGGCTGCAAGCGCTAACAAATCCACGGTGTTTTCATTCGGGGCTTGACTCGGAGTTGTAAACGTAAACTTTTTCGGACGTTTAGAAGTAAGATCTGGAGTTCCTAAACATCGTTGAGAAAATTGATTTAACAACGCTTCCGGAGTGGGCAGCAATGGTTCCAACATTTCCGGTATAGGTTCTTTGTCCTCTTTGTCTTCTGCAGACTTCAAAATTTCCACCAGTTCGTGCGCATTTTTTATTTTCTCCAAGGGATGTTCATTTTTATCCCATAATATTAGGGATGCCAATTGCTGTACTCGTAAATATAACGATCTCCCTTGTGATTCGGATGCTATTAAATTTTCTAAGAACATTATAGTCAAATCTACGACAGATTGGGCTTCTGGATCTTCTAAGACAGAAATATACTCTAATAATGATCTTAATGCATCAGGATTATTTTCTAAACAGCTTTTTACATGGTATAAACCATAATTGTGACTGATGAGAGACAAAAGTATTCGAAGCGTACTTTGTAGTATTTCAGTTTCAAATTTTGTACTACTCGCTAATATATCGATAAGGGCAGCCAGCATGGACAAAAGCGGTTCTTTACTAGGTACCGAATGCGTTAATCTTTTTTCAAAAGGTTCGCTTGTATCTTCTGGCATAAGACTAAGCGTACTATCGCACAAAGTCTCAAAAATATCAAGAATTTCGTATTGTATTCTAATATCGTTTGTACTTTTAAGCGCTGTACACATCATTTCGATAACAGGCGGATATTTTTGATCAGATTTCACTTGTGCTCTGGATGCAGGGCTAGTTAACGTCAACAAAGTGGCTTTCATTGGTGCATGCCTTGCGAGTTCACTAAGCAGCGCAAGGATTAACACGTTATTCTCTAAAGGAGCGGCAGCTATTATACCGTCTAATAAACATCTTCCTACAAGTAAAGCTGTAGGTGCTGCTAAATCGCTTAATTGCTTGCATACTTTTGCCAGAAGAACTAATAAATCATTGTTCCAACTAGCGCAAAGCAATCGCAATGTTTCGGTTAAATTATTAGCTTGCGCTTGTAAATGAGCGGACCATAGTTTACGAAATCCTAAAATTCGCGCAGCATCTTCGGTCATAGTTTCTTTCAAAGTCAAAATAGGTGGTAACAATCTTGTTAATAGCTTTAATCCAGGTATAAAATTACATGGGCTCAAAGAAACCATTTTAAGAACTTCGCCCAACATTTGTGTCCATAATGATTTAGCCACATTTCCTGATCCGTCTGAATCTACGGCCTGTGTGAATACCAAAAGTGTTCCCACTATTTCTTCGGATAATGTTTGTACAATTTTAATAGGGGGGATAGCTTCGACTAACGAATAAACACCAAGCAATGGAACTACAGCGGTTAAATCTTTAAAATCTGTAGCCATACATTTGACAAGGCGTTCCAGCAATGCCCTTGTTAATTTAATACACGGAAGAAGTAACGCGACCAATGCCAGACCTCTACGACCTGTTAGAGCTGCACGATGTAAAAATGGTTGTTCGTAAAATTCGGAAATATTCGCCATAACTGCGATAAGAGCTGTTAAACCATCGGCGGCGAATAATTGAGTTAACGCGTTCCTATATTTTAATTCGATGTAAGGTTCCATCGGGTCAACGTCGTTGTTAGAAGGAAAAACAAGATAATACAAAATTCTGCACGCTGTAATTAATTGTCCTGGAAGAGAAGCAGCCTTGTCTGCATTTTTTCTGATGCACATAACAAGCGGAGAAACGTCCCCGTAATTCCAATGAGACGGCTGTGCCACTGTAGTCAGGTATGATGTAACGTCTTTTAAAACAGCCTGAATTCGTGATTTTTCTAAAATGATCGCGGCTCGATTTTGAAACACTTCGATTCGATCGGAATAACGTATCGTTGCCGATATAATTTCCGCAGAGAATTCACAAAGATTCGAATCGGAAAGATAAGGTATTAAAATATCGATAAATTCGCCCATAGGAACAACCGTTATTATAGCCTGTAAACCCTCGGGAAATATTAAGATAGAATGAAGTTTTTTTAATGCTATCCAATCGGAAGGTTGATATTTTAAGCGTAACAGACATTGCACAACTTGAAGTCGCCACGCTAAAACCGAACCTGCCCCAGGCAATTCGTATTTTAAAGCTTTTAAAATTAATTTAATAACTTCTCGTTCTTTCAACAAATACAATAAACCTTCCTTTGTATCCGAGATACGTAGCAGAAAACGACGTGTAGCTTTAATTAAATTTAGATCTGACTTTGGGGAAGTAAGCGTGAATAAAACGTGATACAGAAGTTTATGATGTTCGAAGTATGCTATTAAATGACATCGTGGATTTCGGTTATGTTCGCGTTCAAATTCCATTTGCGCGCCAGCTGGAAGCTGACGTTTCGGTTGAGCCATTAACGTGGGTGAACATATATACGCGTTCGTTAATTCGGTGATAGTTAATTCGTCGAGTTCTTTCAACTCGTCAAGGAATTCGTACGTATGTACTTTTCGTAACAACGAACTTAGGGCATATTTTAATCTTGCTAATTTTGCCGTGTCTAACATCATCAAAGCATTCTTATATAAACTGTTGCTTGATTTAAGAAACTCTTGAACAATTATCGGACTTATTAATGCGGCATCCAACGTACGTATAGCAGATAGTTTCACGGGAAGTGCTACGTTTTCGCGCATGCACAATGCTAATAATTTGTAAGGTGCATCTACTTTTAAAAGTATATCTGGACCTTGCGGTAGCTTACACAAGGTTTCGGCTAATCGTACACCTACTTTAACGTGACGAACTTTATAAGCTGGTTGAGGTTGAGCACGAGCAAGATCCATGTCTAAACCAGCATTCACGATGTTGGCCAAGTCATTGAAATTCGTGTTACTTAAGCGAAAAGGACTGAGTATTGCGCACAGAGATTCACAATTATGAACAAATGTTTCTTTTTCTTGACCTGATGCATTATTAAAGTGTAAGACTGACTTTGATAACGATTGTAATAACTCCTGTATCTTATCTAACATTTCCTTGCTGATATGGCACTCGTCGACGATGTTCAGTGACTCTTCCAATTCCAATAAATCAGGTGGAGCAAAAGAATAAATATCGTTCAATTGCACGTTATCACATTCGTATTCTGTAGATGGTGGTATGTCATCTGTCATTATGTCTTCGTCGGATAATATAGGTTCAAATGGCTCTCCTGTTTCTTGTTCGCCTCCATCCTGTTCTCCTTCCTCCTCCTCCGCTGATATGGATTCAGGGCTTAGAGATACTAAAGATTCAGAAGGTGGCGAAGAAGGCCGTTTCGTCGACTTTAGAGTATTATTCGTAACGTCTTCTTCCCAATGTCCAGTATCTGTTTTCCCAGTATCTGATGTTGAATTTCTGGACGATTCGATTATTTGTATCGGTTGTATAGGAAGTGGTGGCGTTGCGGCTACACACGTTTCCTAAACATTTTACAAGAAAAAATTCGATATTGCCATTTCGAAAATATTGTTTTCACATTTTATGTACTTACATTCGAATTTGGCTGTGCTTGATTTTCGTAATACCATTCAGATTGTTGCTCTGAAATTTGTGCGGTATTTTCAACTACTTCCTCTAATCCGCTCACGCAAGCTGCAGAACCAGTAGTCGAGCTAATAATTTCTTGCGGATTATTTAAAGATTTTGTTAAAGTTCCGTATACAGCTAAAGTAATGGTAGTATACCAGCCTCTTAATACCAAACCATCTGTTGGTATTTGTTTCCTTTCGCATTCTAATTGAATATGAATGTTTTGCTTATATTCTAATTCTCCGAGCGATTCGAACGTCGAAGCTCCAGGTTTACTTAAATCGTTAACAAAAAATTCTATTTCGAATTGCGATGGATTTGTCGCTCTAAATTAAAGTAAGACAATTATTGAAAAAGAAAAAAGATCATTTTTTTTATGTATAAGACAACATTAATAAAAGTATCAAATACCCTAAACGGACACCTCCAGGAAAGTCTGCTTGTACTCTAGCGCCTAGTGGAATAATTCTGACTTCGCTAATATAAACAGGTTTTGGAAATTGTACTAAATCCAGATTAAGTTCCTGAAAATAGCATTATTATTTAAGTTGCAATATTCGTACGACATTATATTATGTATGAAAACAATCTTATGCATACCTCCGAAATGTCGTGTGAAAAAGTATCAAAAAATAACAATTCTGTATTATCCATGTTTTATTTTTTTCAATATATACTTTGTAAAATCGTGTTTATATTATTTTATTCGACAAAACAACCATTTTTAAATCTTGTTTGGCCGTTATCCTTAACCTCAAAATCATTTTTCTACGTTAATACCTTAATCGTGAAATTTACTTATTAAGATAATATTATTTGCCTACGATATTTTAAATTGAAATTAAAATTTTTTATTTCAACGTTGAAAGTATTTTCAATAAATTATCGATACAATGTTTGTAACTGTAATTCAAATTTTAAAATCGGATTTATATTAAACGTCACATGTATTCGTATTAATTCAACTGTATAGAAAAGCACGGCGATAACAATTCGATTTATGCAGTTTGATTTTAAGTATTAATTAATAAAAAACTATAATAAAGAGTACTCGTTACCGCACGTTCTTCTATAATGACATGTATGGACATATACAATTATCCCACAAACTACAGACAAAGAGTAGGGATACAACAAGAGGCAACACTCTTTGTCGGCACCTTTGATATTTTGAAAATGCTGTCCCTTTAAATTGGTCGCGTAGACAAGCGGGAAACTTAAATGAAGTGAATTTAATTTTATGTGAATCTTTAATAATTAGAAATCTGTTTGTTGTAAGTTTTCTGTATATTGCGAATATCGGCTTTCAAAGTATTTATATCAATTTTACAATATTAAAAAGTTGAAAAAGAAAGGAATATACTAAAATAATTACTCTGCAAAATCTATTTTAAGAATATATAAATTATATTATTATAATATATAGAAACGATAAAATATTTATTACGAATAAATTATATATGAATATACAGGTATAAATTATCCTTTACTTTAACGAATGCCGTATTTACGGCGAAATCGTATCCCCACACGATTTCATTTCGCAAAAGTATTTAAATTGCTTGTATGATTTTGTCTCTCTTTCTTTCTCTCTCTCTCTCTCGTTAAAATAATTTCTCTGTCACTGTGCCGTCTCTCGTTGTACCTAAATTTTGACATCGGTCATAAACCTGACGGAGAAAATATACGAATAGTAAGAAAAAATAATGTAAGACAAGACTTTCGAAACTAATATGGACCGAAACTCATCTTTGTATATGCACTATGAAAGTGAAACAAGCATGCGGATTGCATTGAAACGTATATTTTTGTATAAATGTTTGGTTCCCTGTATCCTTGATTTTTTAATATTTAACATGACCGAAAAATAAAAGATTACTGAGTATATGCGGCCACCGTAAAAAATAAACATAAATAAAGGCCAGTAAAAGCTTTTTCTGGAAAAATTCATTGTTTTATAAATATGATCTCGCATAAAACGAGTAGTATACATGTACTTATTTACTTGAACAAACGCCATCTGCTTCAGTTTGATATCTTCGGTTCTATTCGTTCTACTTCGTTATGAGAGAAATTGTATGTAATGACTAATACCTGTGCAATGCAATCTCCTTGCGAATAAATTTTTTTCCATTGTACATTTTTGTTCGCGATAAAACGTAAAGTTGGAGTATTTTATACATTTGCCCGATTTTAACGGGTACTTTTTGTATGTATTTTATAAGTAGTACTTATTGAATAGCTGTGATAACGATATAATTAATCTGCGTCGCTGGTTGCATTCTTGATTATTTGTAATTTGTTTTAAATTGTGATACGGCTACGATGAAACAAAAATTATATTAGATCAGTAAGTGTGAGGAAGAGGTGTTATTATAGTTTATGCTATGAGACAAAAAAGTATTTAAAACATTTTGAGCGTTATTAGCATCAATTAATCATAGTATGCTTCCTTATATTATTTTTTCTAACAATATGTATAGTTAAATTTCAGTTTTCAAACATGTAATAAATTTTGTTAATGTCGTTTTTAGATTTAGTATTATGTGTACTGCATATTTTATGAACTCTTAAAGAATAAATGAATTACTTTGAAAACATTTGATTATTTCTTATTTATTAAAATGTATCATTCCAGTACATAATTAAAAATTGCAAAAATTTTCTGTTTTATATTTATATTTATCTCTTACATACCTATGCTTTCAAATTGCAACAAATGAAATATGTTTGTCAATTGACTGACGATAATGATAAATATGTTTACAAATGCCGGAATTAATATTTATTTATTTTTAGGAATGGTAGCTGCTGGAGCCACAGTTTTAATGGCAACCAGTGGAGAAAGTTCTTCGAATGGCTCACAAAATGATTCTATTAAATATGAGAATCGGAACATTTGTTCTCCTTATAACGAGGTGCATCATAATCAGCAGAACACAGAATGTTCAATTAAAAAGAGTATAACGCCTAGTGTTATAAATAGTAAGTATTTTAGGTAACTTAAAATTTTTTTGAAAACTTATCTACTTGTAAAGTTAAATGTTTAATATTTAACTCCTTGAATTTTCTGTTTACAACAGTAAATGATAAAATGTCTTTACATACATTTACACAGCCATCGATTTATTATATATAATCTAGTTGTTGCGCAGTCAATAGTACCTCATTGATATGGTTACAAGAGTAGTCAGAGGGTTAAATTAATTTTTTTAAAAACAATTGCCAAAGAATATGTCATTACTCTTATGTATATGCAATCTACTTCAATTTAATGAAATCGATGTTTTTATGATAGGAAACAAAAATCGTACTTCCATATTGGAAAGAAGTAGTCGGTTAATTCCAAGATCAGAGAATAAAGAAAGTAAAAATCTTACATTATATAAAGCAGCGCCAATTCGTGAAACTAAGACTTCTAGATTAAGGGCTGCATCAGTTATATCCCCTAATGGTAAGTTGCATTTTGCTTTCTGTTTTTTGTAGAGCACGCTGTATGTTCTATTACCTTCAAATTTGTTTCATTTATGTAGGTGGATCAATGTTATCGAGAAAATTAGGTGTTTCGGAAGCTTCTGCTCCTTTAGGCCTCCAACCCAGCGGTAGTTTATCGATTAAAGATGTAAGTAGTTGTGTTTAATTTACCAAATAAAAGCTACATCGAGATAATTTAAAAATAGAACATATAATATTATTTCCAGGAAAATTCAGTGTCGGGTAACAATAGTATCATAAATTCTGTGAGAGAAAGGGATAAAAGTTATAAACGGAAATCATATTTAAATCGATCACTTAACGTGGAATCAACAGGAGATCGTTCGTGTCAGTGTGAGTGATCTAACTAAATAGTTATTTAGATTCGTGCTCATATTTTGCAGTGTTGGTTTCTGTGGATTGGCATTTACAAAAATTTTAATATGTATTTTAGCCGAACATAGTGTTAGACAAACCAGAAGACAATCAAATAAGCAAAGTTACATATCTGATACGATATCTACTTCAAATTCTAGTAATCAACGTCAAGCAACAAATAATTTAGATAAAAAATCCTCAGAGTCAAAGGTGGCTTACAGGAAAGTTGGTACTCAAGTTACAACTTCTTCAAAAGCTTGTATATTGCCTTCTGTAAATACATCTGTGAATGCTAAATTTTCGAATATGGAGCGAACTAGGTAATAACTGTACTTTTATCATTATTTATTGTACAATATGTGAGATTAATATAAAAATTAATTTTTTTTATAATAGTGGCGGTCATAGTGATTCAGAAGTTTCACGAAGAGTCGATGCATTAACGGCATTGACGAAATCGGCTATAGAACGTGTGGAACGACTTACGTCGCATACAAATTTGCCAACAAATTACGGACCACAGTTGGAAAATCATTCGTCTACCGTATTACCACACGCAAATCCTTCTAATAGTACCGAAAGTAACTTGAACAATGTACGCGCGTTACAATCATCTCCAAGAAAGAGTTCCATTTTAAAGAAATCAAATGATGAACATTGTCACGACGGATCTTTAAGCCTGCAACATACACCGGTCTCAATTCTAAAACATAAAATGTCTGAAAATGAAATGAATCAAAATTTGTCCAGTTCAACTCATACCGTCTTACCTGTAACATTTTCACCGTCTGTAGTTGAACCAACACACAAAAGACATGGTATTTTAAAGAAACGTAGTAGCTTAGACGAAAGTGAAATACTTCGGCGGCGTAGTTGTTCGCCAGACATTTCGTTTGCCGATAATATTTATTCTGAATTCAGGCCAATATTAAAAAATCAAAGGCGATCGTCTTTGGAAGAAATTATTAAAAGGGATCAGAGCCCAGATCCGCAGCCGACGTCTATATTAAAACGAAAATCATCTAGGGAAGACGATAGGGAAGATCGTCAAATCGCTTCTTTGGAACCACAAGGTATACTTAAAAGAAAATCTATAAATAGCTTGCGATCAAACAACGTTAATCATCACGTGACCATTACAACGGATGCAACAAGTGTGAGTGGTCCCGAAATACTTGATAGCTCCGAGGTGAGGCCAATATTAAAGAAGAAACACAGTAGAGAGGAATCGTTTGGTAGCGATCCTCCGTCCATAGAGCCACGGCCAATATTGAAAAAGAAGTCGAGCACCGAATCCGACGAACATGACGATAAACCTAAAAAGACAATTTTGAAATCAACTCGGAAAAATTCACAAGATGAATGTAATGAAACGGAATTAACCTCGCCGAAAAAGTTATCGATGCTTAGAAGTCGCGTTTTACAAACTAGAACAAGCGGGACAGTGGAAAATGATTCTGTACGACCTATATTGAAACAAACTGGCTGTAAAGAGAGTGAATCACGAGTCCGTTTGAATTTATGCGACGAGACGATTATAAATGATGATGCGTCTTCTAAATCAACAGATGTATTTTTACGGAAAAGAGCACAATCTGTGGGTCATATACAACCATCTAACATCCACAATGAATTTACTGGTGTACTTAACAAACGAAGATCTCTCGAATTAATATCTGTGAATGATACATCGGAAGAGAAATCACAGAAAAAGTTCATGGTAACTAGTAACTCTTCAAAAACGGATCTTCCTCTAAGTAGCGAGAGTGCCAATTCTTCTATTGCTTCCTGCGACACACTGTACGGGTACGTGTTGTTTATATTAATACATTATATTTTAGAAAATGATGTAAAATAATATTTATAATAAAAAGCAACAATTGCGAAATATATATATATATATATATATATATTGAGTTATTTGAGCATATATTTTGGAGAAAAAAGTTTATAAATTTTATAGAAAATCTATAGTCTTATAAATATTATCTAATTATATTTAAATAATAATATTAAAAGATTTCTAATTATTATTATCGTTACGCAACGTTTTTTCTTTTATTAAAATATGCATTGTAATTGGCAATAGTTGTATCATTGTCAATTTCTAATATCTTAAACAATTTGTTTGTACAATTTGTTTGACATAGTGATATATAAGTTTGTAAGACTCTGACACTATGCCAAGTTTAATTATAGATCACCTAGCGATTCTAAAAGCTACCGGAAAACAGAGAATCAGAACATGCATGCAACCTGTATATTTGTTTAAAGATTTAAGTTGTTTTGTTTGAATGCAACTTGTGATTTGTAAAACGTGTCAAGCAAAAAATTTATTTACTTGTCACGTTCATTTTCTGCAGCCGCACATTCAAACGTTCAGAAAACACGATCTAAAATAATTTCCTTTACCAAGATGAATGAATCCATCGATTCTTGTCATATATATATGTATATATATATGTATATGTATATAGAAATGATAGTTTATTAAACATTTTTTTATGCATATGTCTCTAATAAGATTTTTAACTTATATACATATAACAATAAAAAAATTAATGATGCATCTAATTACAGCACAACAAATGAGAAATTAGTATTAATGGACAAAGAAAAGCAAACAGTTAATGACTTTGAACCCGAGGCAGAAAATAAAGTAAATCTATGTGGGTTTTCTATGGACAACGATACGAGTAACGGTGTTATGTTTTCTGAAAAAATGATTAATAACAAACAGTATTCGGACGATGAGGCGCTGTTGTTACAAAGAAAATTAGACGATACAGATACCCAGGAAACTAATGGTGTACATCGTAGCAATAGCGTTTCCAAGATGACGTTACATTTCAGAAATTTACAGGAAAAAGTAAACTCTATAGAAAAGGATAGTTCATTCCAAAATAAACCGAATAAAGGATCACATGGAATACAAAGGTATAGAGAACGAAAATATCAAGGAAACGATAGATTCAATACACAACCGGTAACTCTTCAAGAAGTACAGGAAGCAGTTTTACAAAACCAGCGCAATATCTCTAATAGAGATTTAAAATCGGATACAACCGACGATGAACTAGATCCTTCTAAATTAAGTTTGGCAGAACGAGTACGTTTATTTAATCAGAAAATTGATACTGAAAAAAGTTCGGTATCAAATAATGCGTCAATTGAAAGGCATTTGCGAAGACGGCCAGCTACTCGATATAAAACGCAACCGGTTACATCCGAGGAAGTTGAAGTAGCATCGCGAATATCCCCATTAAGTACTGGTAATCAGCCTCCATTAGACATGATGTGTAAGTACCATACATTTGTTACGGTAAACTATCGGTGATACTTTAATTTTTTTTTTTCTTTAATTGAACTTTCTAAAAACGTTGATGGTTTTCAAGGTAATTTACCAAAAAGTATTTTAAAAACTATACAGTTACATACGCATAGTGTACCTCGAACAAAAAGTCCTGAACTCGAAGGTATGAAGTTAATAAAATCCGTACTTAAAAAGGAGTCTGAAGAATTAGAACAACGAACATGCGAAAATTGTGATGTTTTACCACGTTCTATATTAAAATCCAATCAAAAAATGGAAGAGAATAAGGTAACAGTATTATATCCTGATAAAACGAATGAATTAATCGAATCAATACCGATACAAGATCTTATGCAGCAGGATGTAGAGGGTGAAATGAAACATAATTATACTACGCAGTTTGATTTGAGTTCTACATATAAAAAAGATAATGATAAAGTTGGTAAGTAGTTAGAAATTATATAAATGTGTACAGTATGTTTCTGTGCATGTGATATTCAATAGATATAACAATATTTATATGTTCATTAGATGACGTTAGCAAATTTCAAACTGAAACTGTTACATCTAAAGAACACGAAGAAATGCTTCGGACATCGGAAAAGACTTTTGTTCAAAATCATGAAACTCTTTCGAAACAAACTAGGTAATAGATTTCACGTGAAAATATTATACTTTGTATTAGTAACGTATTTTATACAAATTTTATATGTGAAAACGTTTTTTTTTCTTTCTTCTTTTTTTTTTTTTTTAAAAGAATAGAATGTCCTTTCATTTATTTAGAATTGCTGATAAGATTATATTATGTAAAAGAATGTAAAAAATGTGGACATACGCGTATATTATAATAAACTATTTATAGGTATGCTTCGTTGTTAAAGAGCGCCAGTCACCATGCGATTAGCAGCAAAACCAACGAAAGTGACTCGTGTACTGGAAGAACGCAAAAGCAACATCCTGTAGCTCTTCCAGGATTATATCGCAGCGCGACACAAGCAATACCGACGGTAGATACTAATGATGGTCCAAGCATGAGTATCGCGGAACGATTAGCTGCACTACAGCGGAGTGGTACTACAAGTTGGAAAAAACGCATAGCACCGGAATCACCTAATCCATCTGTAATATTTTTTTCTGTTTAAATTGTTGATATCACAGCGATTCTGTTCTAAAATCTGAACAATCTAATATGCATAACTATAATTAACTGAAATCGACGATTAGGATGGATTATCAGCTACTGGCTTGCTCGGTAAAGAAGAGTTAAGCATTAAACAAGGAGTACTAGCCGATTGTCTTGGAAAGTTAGAATCTGCTACAGAGGGATGGAGAAAGAGAATAGCTGCATCGGACGTAACAAAATTTACAGTGGCTGGTAAAATGAAGGTAGAACAGCCAGAGAATTTGGATCCAGGACCATCTTCGCCGCTTATCGAAGTTACAGGGAGTATTGCAGATAGAAAGAAGAAAACGCCTCGACCCGAACGATTCAGAGCGAAAAAAGGTAATGTAATTTCAAATTTAAAACCGAAGAAGAGAGTACTGGAAATGCGGAAATGTATTTTCAAACAGGATACGCAAAGGATGTTGCGTCTACGCCGACTAGTCCAAATAAAGCTTCGTATATTAAGTCGCGAGGAAGCTTTTCTGAACCTGCCAGCGAAGACAGTGGTTAGTAGATTGTTTAATAGGTAGGTAATTAATTTTCAATTAAAGATTACGTTGAAGCTCATATATTTTATTAGGCGAAGAATTGAAAGCAGGAAAGAATACATCACCTGTGGTATCAGTACCTAAGATAGACGATGAAACGTTCACTTCGTTTTTCACTGGAATTTCATTAGAAAAATGTGAGACTGAATCTATTGATTTAAACGAGACCGATTTTGACATGATTACCTCGCAGTCTGAATTGTAAGTGTAATTTCTCTTGTTAGCATATATCACTGATTATATTTGGTAATAACATTTCGAATAAATTTATGCGTTTGTAGATTAGTTCAGAAACGAAATCTACATTTAAAACGACGACGTGTCGTATCTAGAAATCCCCTTAAATCGCTTGCAGCTCGTACCGATTTAAAATCAGAATATACCGAGATACGGACTGGTATTGCAGAGAAGGTAATGAAACAATTAAATGTCGAAAAACGTAAGTCATTGTAATATTTTGTTATACGTATACTATTGACGTCACACGATACGTTTACTATATCATTGTATTATTTTATAGTAGCCAAAAATTCATCGTTAGCAATGGAAGCTTTAGCAGGCCTAGCTTCTACCGAAGATTTTAGTAATATAACGCTAAGGAATGTTACGGAAACAAATATTTCAGCGAACAAGCTGCAACCATATAAAGATAAAATGTTGATTTTAATTAAGGGCAGACGTCACATACAAGTACGATTAGTTGAGCCAGTCGCAGAAAGTATAAATAGCGGTGATAATTTCGTTTTGGTAACAAAATCGGAGGTAATTAATAGAACAATATTTATTTATTTGTAATATTTTAATAAGTAATATATTTTCAATTTTCAGGTTTATAACTATGTTGGAAAGTATTGTAACATCATTGAAAAAACTCGTGGTGCAGAAATAGCGTTGAGTATTCAACAAAACAAAGACCTTGGTTGTCAAGCATCTCAAGTGATTACTATTAACGAAGATAAAATAACTTGTACAAAAAGTCAGTTGCAAAAGTTTTGGAATTATCTTGGAATCGAAAGTGAAGACGTGAATGGTAAGATGATATCTGTCATGTAACGCTAATATGAAAATAATGAAAATAAAAGAGTAACAAATATATATTGACGGATAATAGTTATCGATGGCGGGCATCCTGACGAGGATGAACTTTATGAAACGGTCATGATGGATACGAACATGGTATATGAAATTAAAGATGAAGAATTAGTACCTCTCGAAAAATTTTGGGGTGCTATACCAAAAATTGAAATGCTTGATCCAAATAAGGTTTCTAATTATGAAAAAACTTCGTTTCGATATTATGCGTACGTACATGTTTTCATTTATTAACGAATAATCGTCTTTTTCTTTTCTCAGGTTTTGGTATTTGATTTTGGCAGTGAAATGTATATATGGAGTGGAAAAGGAGCTTCTGCTGATAAAAAAAAACTTGCAACGCATCTGGCTACAGAAATGTGGCAAGAAGGATACGATTATTCGGAATGTGCCGTATGTCCAATCACCGCCGCATCTATGATCGGTAGACGTACTGTATCAATAACGGATTTAAAATCTGCTAAATTCAGACCAAAATGGTGTTTACTCGCCAAGTTGACACAGCACGTGGAAACGATACTTTTTAGAGAAAAATTTCTCGACTGGCCAAATGTGTCTAATATAATACGAGTTAAAAGCGCTAAAAGTAAAGAGCAAGTTGATGGAACCATAACCATCGAAGTGTGCAATATTGATAATCTGCTAGAAGAAAATAATACTGCTGTTGATCTAATTCTTGAAGGAAGTCATTTAGGTAGAGGTACTGGTTGGTACGATGACGAGGTAATTATATATTTTTTAATAATATATGTATGATGTACATTCAACGTATGATTTAAACGCTTCATTTTTCACAATTTAATTCTCTAGTTAATGAAACAATACGTTGTTACCACGACTGGAGTGAAGGTGTGGCACATCGATGAATTCTCTCATACTTTGTTAGATGACTCTTCCATTGGTCAGTTTTATTCTGGAGACAGTTATATTGTACGATGGATGTATTCCGTTACAATTACTGGTAAATATCAAATTTATAGCGAAATTTCGTTTTAGATCATTAACTTTGATCTTGTTTATCGATACATTACGTAATTCTTTATGCAGGTCGAGAGCTTAGCGGTTTACCGTCAAAGCATTCTGCGAAGGGTCGTGATCGTTCGGTGTATTTTATTTGGCAAGGGCAGAATGCGTCTTTGAATGAACAAGGTGCTGCAGCGTTACTAACCGTTGAATTAGATAATGATCAAGCGCCTCAAGTAATTATTAATAAAATCTTACTAAAAGTACATGTAACTTATATAAATCGTTGAAATTTACGTATACGCGCACATATTTTGTAGCTTCGTGTAGTTCAAGGACATGAGCCGGCTGCATTTTTAAACTTATTTTCTGGAGGAATGATCGTACACTGTGGCAAGAAAACGAATACAAAATGCGACGAGCGATGGCGATTGTACATATGCCGAGGTACTTTAGAGTCAGAGGTGTCTTTAATAGAGATTCCTTGTAGCACTCGCCAATTACGAAGCAGAGGTTCTCTCATATTGCTGGATACCGCAAATAATAAAATTTATATATGGCATGGATCTAATACATTATCTCACATTAAAAAGGTACACTTTCTAACTCCTAATCGTAAAACTTTAAAATGACTTTAATACATTGAACTTTTTACATTCTACAAAATGGAAAAATTAATGTTTTTAGAACATATTTAAAGCAGCAACACTATTGCAAAAAAATCGACCTCCGGAAATTGGCTTGTCATCTGAAAGTAGTATAGAAATTCTTGAAATTAATGAAGGAATGGAACCGAAAGAATTCATTAGTGGTAAATAGAAGCGTAGATGTTTAATATCGCTTTATTATTACGACACGTATTGCTTAATAAAATGAATTTGATTGTACAGCATTAGGTAGATTGAACAAAAAATTGTATGTATCGCTGGAAAAGGAACGATTACAAGAACATACTCCAAGACTGTTTCATTTATCAAGCATTTCAAAAGAATTTAAACCTGTAGAAATATTGTGTCCTCATCGTGCTTCTTTACCAAATCCGTTTCCTTTTCTACAAGAAGAGCTGTATCAAGCTCACCAGCCAGGTATTTTATATTTTACTGAACCTAAGTGAGGTCATTTTGCGTGGATCGCATTGAATATAAGACCATTAATTTATCATTTTAGCTTTATTTTTGTTGGATAATAAAAACGAATTATGGATATGGCAAGGTTGGTGGCCCGATAACGGAGGAGAAGATCAGTCTGGTAGTAAAGCAGTAAGATGGCAAGCAGAAAGAAGAGCAGCCATGACAATGGCGATGCAATACTGGCAAAAAATTCATCCAGAAACAAATAAATATCCAATTTATTTAGTCTGGGCTGGTCTAGAACCATTACAATTCATCAATTTGTTTCCCACATGGTCATATCGTGATGACATAGCGGAACTAAACATAGAGGTATTTGCATATTTATCAAAATTATTGATGATACAGACTTTGCTGACAGAAGGGTGGTACATTTCAAGATATGTGAGATTGATTGTACAACCAAACTGACCTGAAACGTCGAAAAATTATGAAAATTTGAAAATAATAAAAGTATAATTATGAATAAAACATTTCTTTTACAAATAGGATGGCCGGAAGCCTGGTGAGGTATTAACTGTAGAAAGTGAGTTAAATCGATTAACGCAAAGTACGTATCCTCCGGCTCAATTATTACAACGACCTTTACCAGAAGGAGTCGATCCTACACGCTTGGAACTGTATTTATCCCAACAACATTTTCAAGTAAATTTTATAACTTATGCAAATCATTAATTAGTAAATTGATTTCAATAACGAAAGACACATAATTAATATTTCTAACAGGAATTGTTAGGTATGACTAAAGAAGAATTTCAAGAACTTCCAGTTTGGAAACAGATGAATCTTAAGA
This sequence comes from Megachile rotundata, assembly GCF_050947335.1. Lineage (NCBI taxonomy): Eukaryota > Metazoa > Arthropoda > Insecta > Hymenoptera > Megachilidae > Megachile > Megachile rotundata. The sequence continues at coordinate 24,127,069 of NC_134984.1, read as the reverse complement.
AAGAAATAGGACTTTTTTGATAAAACGTTCAGACTGCCGATCCTACAAGAAATAGCTGCCCCCCGTGAAGCGATTATTAAAGTTTTTTTGTTAATTGTTTTATGATGTTTAAAAACTTCAGATTTATTAATTTTTCAATGTATCCGCGTTTAAGATACGCCTAAAGTTGCCTATCGACAGAAGAAAAAGAAAATACTAATATTATAATGCAATTGAAGATGTTTACTACTAATATTTCAAATATAATATATACTACATGGTGCGCGTGTATGTATACATACTGCGACGCATACACAGATAGGTGATTATATATTTTTAATACATATTAAACGTAAAAAAATTGGCTTGTGAATATTTCCTTTATATTTGTATGAGCTTTGTATTCAATGATAATACAGTATGTTTAGAATGGCTTATTCTTACATGTGTAACATTTGTACAAGAGCAACTGTATTCTTTACAACATACTCCATGTTTTTGAACAGTATTTAATGAAATTTCTCAATGTTGCTTCGATTTTTATTTCATAACCCTCCCATAATCCTAAAACGATCACACGCATACTATATATGCCGTAACATTCGTTATGGGAAAATGTTGCGCAGTTCACTTCATCAAAAATAATTCTTGCTGAAGTACGTATTGAATAGTGTAGCATTATTTCGTGTACGACGCACTCTAACTATACGGGTTCCCATTCATATTATAATCCGTTGACAGATCCCATTCGCGTAAACTTTTGGATACAGTAGTAGTAGTAGCAGTAGTAGTAGTAGTAGTAGTAGATTCTCAAATTTCCAAATACCTGAAAGTCTAAATTTCCATATCCTTAAATTCTCTAATTTCTAAATCTTCGATTCTTAAATGTTTGTCTCTCGAACATCCGAATTCTCAAATTTTTTAATTTAACGTTGTAAAATTTCCAAATTCCATATATACAAATTTTCAATTTCGATCCCGGTTCAAAGCCATATGACGAAACTTTATTGCACATATGTATAATTTCATTTTACATACCGTATGTATTTGAGATTTATATGACATCGGAATAAAATATATTGTTAAATTTATAAAATAATCGTGAAAAAAACATATGTTCAACAAAATTAATCAATAGAGTTTATTATTGTAATGCAAAGAAAAAACAAGTAGAAACAATTTGGTACATTAAGTTTTAAATATCTGCTATAATTAATCAAATGTACACGTATTTTTTAACGGCAAATTACAAATGTGTGTTCTTTTTTTATTATTTTATAAATTCACCAAGGCACAAGATTATGTAAAATACAAAAGAATTATAAATCAACTTCGAACATATAATTCGGTTCAAAATTTGTTAACGTGTGCAAAGAACGTAAATTCACTGCAATGCTTACAATGGTCGTTTCGTTATTCTAGAATATTCATATTCTATGAGAAATTTACATATACACACATACGCACGTAGTCATTCTCACGTACAAGCACGCATATACACAGAACGAGATACGCCACATATATTTATCTCGAATAACATAAATTAATTATGCAGTTTATAAAAAAAAAGAACATGATATACGCGTGTTATCTGATTCAACGGATACATTTATTACTTTAATCATTTTTTTCTTTTTTTTTTTCATTTCTAAGGGAATGTAATAAAATAAATTTTAATACACGCTTAAGTTATCAATTTTTCAACAGTTACGTAATACGATTGAATTCTTGAAATACACAATAATGAAAAATGATTAAAGTAACATGTATTCATTTTGAAACATAATATATTCGTATATATTATAATAACTTTTTTTACGTAACGCATAACTTAAAAGTAATTAAAGGCAAAATGCCTTACAATTTACGTACTAAGATATACATGTAAATCTATCGTATCTAAATTTTCTAATATTAAAATAGTTCATCTGATTAATTCATTTTGCACATTACGTCGTATCTAAAATCGTGCGTAATGCAAAATAACACGTGAGAGTCATGATTTCTTTGTTCACTTTAATGTTTCCAAATGAACCCTCTTATTATTTTCGTATCCAATTAACATTAGCTGTATTGGAACATAACACTAGCGCTTTTATTCAAATCGTTGGACATCTGTAGCACATAATTATATGTTTTATACGTTTATTTTACAAAGTTATAGATTAAATTTGTAATTAATTCACTGATACAAAATAATTCACATATAAATAGTTAAAATTTGTAAAAATCATCATCAATTATATGTATACTTTAATTTTACAAAAAATGCACAACAAGAATATAATGTTGAATTAAATTGTATCCGATTCAAACATATACATGACACAACTAATTTAAAAATGATTTTGTCTAGAAAGAATATATATATGTTATATAACAAGTGACAAATATGTATTTACATTTTCATATTGTTATGCATGTTATAAAATGTTACTACCAAGTGTAATACTTCGTCAAAATATTTATTTCTTTTTAAGTTAAACGTAAAAATAAGAGAAAGTAAATATACAATATAAACGCAACATTACCGTTTGCATATTCACAGAACTTTTCCATCAATATAAGCCTTTATGGCAGTTTGACATTCTATGGAACACCAATGTTGGATTAGTAAATAAGTCTCTGATTCCAATGCTGCATCCAATTTTTTTCGCAGACCATGTCTTAGTAGTGTTTTCGTAGCTTCCATAGACTGAAAATGATTAAACAGAGCATTGAATACAATACATATGCAAATAAAGAGATCAGAACATGTATAAATATTAATTAGCTCCACACTTATTTAACTTCTAGATAGAGACGAGTAAAACATTCTGCTGTTACTTGCAACATAAGTTTGATTCTTTTAAACAACCATATATTTAGAAAAATGTTGGTTTTAACTTATTTTCTATTATCTACGATAACCAAATGTTTTGCCGGTTATACTATAATCAACAGCAAATTAAACAATATTACATTCAAATATTCAGATGATGTATGTACAGTTAAAAACAAATCAGGTAAAAAACAAATGTATAATTTATAATATTTAAAATGCAGATTAACGGAGAAAGTGATTTACACGAATGTAAGATTAACGAGGTGTGTAACGTGATTTATGATCGATTTTGGGTATCCAGTTTAACCGAAAGAATTTGTCGTTGTCCCAATAGAAAGGAATGTCCTTGGCAATGGTTAAAAGAACCTGAAGATATGTCTCTCCAGCTTAACAACAAATCATATATGAAGGTATGCATAAATGTTTATTATAGATTGCAATATAGAAAATTGGAACTTATTTCTTGTAGTTTTGTTCTCCGATAGCAGAAATGAATGTGTGTACGCGTAACGAAGAAGCGGTACAAATATATGGTAAAAGTGACCGAAATAACTCTTACTTAACGCCATATAACGTCACTTTGCATTGTACTTGTCCAGAGTCACATTTCTGGAGACTTCAAAAATACGTGTACGAGGAAAATGATTTAATTGTGCAAACGTTCAAGTGTGTCAAGGTATATCTTGAAAAATTAACAAGATTAATAGATGTCTTGTATATTCTAATAAATTTCATTATATATTTTTTTTTCACACAGAAAAGAATGTGCGTTACTCGAGAATTTTGTGGGCACATACGAGCTGATTTATATTCGACGTATTATAAGTGTACTTGTCCTCAAAACCATTTGTGCATCTTTAAAGATCAAAACAAGGAGAACGTTCAAGAATTACTTTATTCGGGACCTGCTTACAAAGGATATTGTATTCCGTTTGAAAATATGTAATATTTAGTTGTTGAAATGTTCATGTAGAAAAAATACATACCTGTGAAGATTGTTCGCTCATTAGTTTTAAAGTTGGTAATAATTCCACTTGAAATCTGTCTGGCCATAAAACTCGAGTTACAAGACCAGCTCTTAACGCTTCGCTGGCCGTTAAAGTTCTTCCACCTAACAATAATTCGCTCGTCTGTAAAAAATAGAAATCCATAATGAAATAACACGTTAAAATATATGTATGTATCTCTGTATACGCGTTCAACACTTACAATTGCACTTCCTAATATATGCGATAGGGTGTAAACAGCTGCGCCTTCGGCAATTTGACCCAATTTTCCATAAGGTGTACTAAATGTTGCTTTATCGCTAGCTATAACAAGATCGAACAAAGGTAACATTGTTACTCCAAGTCCAATCGCAGCACCCTGAATCCCAGCGACAATGGGTTTATTGAATGATGCTAAAGTTTTAATAAAGTCTCTAAATTTCCGGGAAAAAAAATTAACTGAGTTTAACATATACGCAACATTAATAGGATTTTTACAATAATAATTAAGCACACACTTAACGGCATCAGCCAATTCTTGGGCACGAATTCGCCGCTCTTCTTTATTTGCATGTAAAAGCGTAGAAAGTTCAAGACCTTCGCAAAAACTGCTGCCTGTTGATGTTAGTAAAACAACTCTACAGTCATCATCTTTCTTTAAAATAGATAATGTTTCACGAAACTCTTGCATCACCTACAAATTTAATAAATAACTGATATTTTATAAATCTTTAACAAAATATTAAATACAATACCTGAAGAGTAAGAGCGTTCCTTATTTTCGTCGAAGATGACGGTGTAAGTATTAATTGAACAAGATTACCGTGTCGCCGTACGTTTATCTCTTTGTTACTGAACTGACTACGAGTTTCCATTTTTGTTTTATTATCCGATTCTACTGTCTTAGTAATACTTGCATTTACTGTAAAAAATAAATTTTTTAACTAGCACTTCATATCATAAAGTAATAACGATATTGTGTAATTATAACATGTTATTTTCAAAGATTACTTTTCTCACCTTTGCTTTTACGGTTTGCCGTCGAATTTCCAGATCGACCTCCAGCACTAACTACTGCAAGCGCATTCGCGGCTTCAGCGAGACAGGCTGAAAGTTCATCTTCTTTTTTGGACAATCCCTCATCGTTATCCTGCTCGCTTGTTTTAGCAAATGTAACTTTGTTTTTTGTAGTTTTCTTTGTTTTAGATGTTACCTTACCTGTAGCTGCACCATTAGACCGGGTGATAACTTTGCCTAAACCACTATTAGTCTCATTTATTATAGTAATTTCTGGGTGTTTAGAACTTTTATCAGTTTTTTTCGAGTCTGATTTTTTGTTCAAGCGTACAGGAATAGACGTTTTGTCTTCCGTATCTGTAACAATTTCTGTATCTGTTTTTGATGAAACTCTTTTTTTAATTTTCTTTATATTTATTTTATCATCCTGCGAATGCCTTCTCTTTGCAGATCTCAAAGAATGAGGTCCACCTTCGTCAACTTTAACTCCTTCGCTTTTTTCTAGGCTATCGGTGCTAACTCTAGGACTTCCAGATGCACTAGAAAACGAACTAGACGAGTGTCTTCTAATTATAACAGATGCATCCGCTGCATTTCTTATTTTTGCAGGTAAAATGAACTCCTGAGATGGTTCGCTTATTGATTTTACAGACATAACTTGATCCCCAATTTTCTTATCTACATGCATATCGTTTAAATATACAGACGTTCTTTTGGACCTCGAAGAGACTTTCGATACACCTGCTGCCGAAGTACGTAATCTTAAAACGGCATTACGCACCAATTTTTTCCTGATCTTAAGTTCACGCTGTACTTTTTGTATGTCCATAACTTTCGCTTGAGACTTAGTAATTGGAATTAATCGTTTTTTATCTGGTTGTTCCACGTCGTATAGTAAATTCACAACACCTTCGTCCTGCAGTAATCTATCTATTTCATTTATGATCTTTTTTTTGGGTTTAGTTTCTCCGGGGCTGTTTTCCGTTACTCGTTTTGATTTTGAAACAAGTTTTGATCCACTCTTTTTCGACGGTACATTCAATTTTGTTTTTAAAGTAATAGCTTTTTTATTAGAAGTCATATTTTGCCTCAATATCTTTTTAACTACCATATTCCTTGTAGTAATAGATTGTGATTCCTTTTTACTAAGATTTTGTTTCGGACGTTTTAAAAGTATATTCTCGGACTTGTTCAACGTTGAATCAACTTTATTATCTGTAACTTGTTTCGCTGTTACTACTTTTGTTATTGTGATGTCAACATCGTCATCGTTTACATTATTGACCGGTAAAACACTTTCTTCAGATGCATAATTTTCGAATAAACCAATGTCTGTTGTAATTTGTGATGGTTTTTCTTGAATTTGCTTTTTATTTAACAAACTTTTATTTTTGTTTATTTTTTGCCGTTTTACAATATTCTGCTGCTGTTCATGTTCTCTAGCTTTTTCGGTAAGTTTACGTTTTCTACCAGATCTTGATTCATCCAGTCGCACATCTGACGTGTTTACTTCTGCATTTTTTTCTAAAGCATGCTGTTCAACGCTCGCAGAGGAGGTGTCAGACTCAGGTTTTGTATCCTTTGAAGATGATTCGGTAGTTTCGTCTATTAAATCAATATTAACAATTTGTTTCTTTACATCGGATACAGATTTTACCCCTACATCTTTAGAAATTTCGTTTGTAGGTGTAGGTTTAAGTGTTTTCTTTTTTCTTGCCGTGCTTCTCTTAACTGGGGTAACAGGTAATTCTAAAAGTTGTTTCAGTGCCAATTCTCGTTCAACCAACGGATCAAGTTTTGGCGGTGTGTTATGTCCAGTTTGTTCAATGTTCATCGGATGTTTTCCCTCTTCGGTTAATGTCGGTGGTTTTAAGTTTGACCAATCTGGATCAACGTCACCTTCCAATATTGCTAAAAGTTCTTTATTATCAGAACTGCTTTCTTTATTAATTGTTACGCCTATATTATCTATTGATTTTTTCTCGCAATGAGTAGATGATTGAGTAGTCGATTGAGGCAATGGTATAAGGGCTGGTAAAGAACTTGTTGGGCTACCTGCTAATTTGCTCGATAATCTTTGAGTTAGTTTCTTCACAAAAAATATGTCAGGTCCAGGCGGCGCCTCCACAATTTTCTGTTTCTCACGAAGTCTCTCTTTCAATGCTTCTGTTACCTCGGCTGGTGAAGCTATTTGGCTAGTTAAATTACGACCGCGACTAACACTGGGCGTAATTTGTGTTTGTGACGATGACGTTTGATTACATGCAATCGAATCATGAGTTACGTCCTTTAGAGCGTGTTCAGAATTTTGTAATACCGGTAAATTAACTTGGTCCTTATGCGATGGTTTTACGCTACTTTGAATATGTTGTTTGTTCACAGTTTTATTATTACCTATTTGTTCTTTTGATACCTGTATATCTTTATTTTCTTTAATAACTTGTACTACTTTTTTCGTATCCGTACCGAACTCTTCTTTTAAACACGTGATCTCTTCTTCGACTAGTACAACAGTATCCTCTTCTATTGTCTGTATTGTTTTTGTATCGTTTAATAAACTTTTTAATTCAATTTCTACAGTGTCTTGCATTTTAGAAGCTGACTGATTATCGTCTTCCACATTTTCATCGCGCCAGTCATCAAAAATATCTTGAATCACGCTTCTTTTGTTAGATGTATTAATTTTGTTTACTTCGCTGGTAGATATATCTTCCTCTTTTCGATTATCTACTTGTACAGGTATGACAACTTTATTACGAATAACTTCATTACCTTTATACGAATTATCACATATGTCAGTCTTGCCTTTATCGTTTATCTCTGCTTGTTTTATGTTATTTATTTCATCGTTATTTTTGTTGCATTTTTTTTGCATTTCATTGCTATCCACATTAACGTTATTCAGAATTTCTGACTTTGTTACTTCCGAACTGGCAGAAGTTATAGAATCTTTCTCGGAAACAGTATGGTTCAAGATTTCTCTATTGCATTGTCGACTACACGTTTCAGTTACTTCTGAATCTACAACCTCCGTAGAAATCACTTCTATTATAGTTCCATCGTTTTCTTGAGCATAGTCTATCAAATTAAATTCTTCGTTTATAATTTCAGTGTTTTTTGTTTCTTTTTGATCCGTTGAAGTATCATTTTCATTGGAATCTACTACTAGGTCCTTTTCGTGTACCGTTAGAACAATATTTTCTTCTGTTGTTTCATTAGAATCGTCGATGGTAGTTTCCACAGTCACTACCATAACTTCTGAATTACCATCGTTCAAAGTAGATAAATCTGCATCTGTGTCAGCAACGCGCGAAGATTCGTCTTTGTCTTCAAAAGTTTGACTTAGTGTCTTAATTAATGCTTGACACTGAGCATTAGTATCATCGACTGTACTTATGTTTAACACTGTACAAACATCATGTTTTTCAATAATTTGTTTATTATCTTCCGTTTTAATTACATCGATATTACTCGAAAATTTTGTACTTTCGTTATCCAAACATGTATTTTCTGTGCATTCGTTCTTAGTTTCGGTCGAATCATTTATTTGGTTCTCTTTATTTTCCTCCTTGATCTGTGTACACTGATTTTCACCAATTTGCGTATCATTATTTATTACCTCTTTTTTAGATTCACCAATAGTAGAATTATTCGTGTCCGCTATTATTTCAACAGTGTTGTTAACTTCTTCGATTGCACCTTTTACGTCGCATGCATTTAAGGGAAAAGCATTTTGAATTGTATTATCTGCACAATCTAATAGACTACTTTCCTGACCTTCAGGAATATTTATTATATTGTTACCATTTGCTTCCGATTCTAACGACAAAGATAAATTTTCTCCTTTTATTGGTTTCAATTGTATAGTATCACCGTGTACTTCATCTATTTGTTCCATGTTAAAACATAAAGATTATTACAATTATTTAACAAATCATGGACTGTCCTGTTAATAAAAAAACAAATAATTAGTATAATTGATATTTAAAAATTGATAAACAGAACAGTTAGAAATGAATATTTATTGAAACTTATTTGTTTTTGTTACTTCAATTTATCTAAAAAAGTTATTAAACCATACAACTGGAATTTCTTTACGTGTTCGACGTTGAATTAAGCAATTTTTTTAAACCTATCATAACCTTACACAGATTCTTGATTTATTCAGAAAATAAATTTGCTTTTCTTTCCGTTAAGTAAAATGCAAACAAAATATCATATAACTTGTACGACAAATACATTTTCAAATTAATGTTAATGTAAAAATCACAAAAGAAAAACTATGATATATTAATTTTTCGACAATTTAGTCACAATAAATAACGCACTGCACAACAATCCACTTATAACAATTTAACGATTGTACATATATATATTTGAATTGTTCGATAATAATATTATCTGTTCCGTTTAATTGAAAGCTCTTTTACTCTTGCTTTTTCTTATTATTTAATTATATTTTTGTCAGTTGTACAAAATAATATTAATGGCAGGGCAGAAAACTTACCAACCAGGACTGCCTTGTCCATACTGTATAGAATGCAATAAGAATTACATATTATTTAAGTATTACGATCATCTTTTTAGAATAAGAAAACCTTATTCGTTAAATATCTTACATAAATCGCACTCTGATAGATTTCACGCGAAAAAATAATTACTTCCTTAAAATCCAAACACAATGTTTACAAGAATGAAGTCAGAGGTTCATACTACTGCTATCAATTTAAATACTCTTATTTAAATTTTTTATTACACAAATATAGTTATCATAGGATAAAATAAATCCTTAATTCGAAATAAAAGCTTGTCATATATTCTGTCAGAGTATAATAAAAATATTAAACTTGCGGGATATGTTCGATAATTTTTGTATAATAATTAAGTAAATGGGGTTATCACTGGTTCTAACATAAAACTAATGTCTTTACGAATAGTCAATTAGAGATAAAAAAAAAGTATTTCATTTAAATATACGTTATATTACATTATATTCAACGGCAATAAATTAACAATGTCATAATTGACAATGTTATAATTATTATGTTATATTGATATCAAATTTTTGAATTTGTAAAAGTATATTATTTCATTATTAAAATATTAATTTGTTAATAATACGTGTAGCATTAACATGCAATCAAATTTAGGGTGTAAGATTGACTATAGATAAACATGCTTTGCTTTCGAGTTTTCTCCCGCATAGAAATTGAATTTATGAACTAATAGTGGTACACAGTACCGTATAGTCAAAACGAATTTTCGTTTGTTTCGCGCATAATTCTAATTAGTAAGCACGTTCCGTAACGAAGAGTAACGCGCATGCACCCTTAGTAACCCTTACGAGGATCACCACGCCAAACGTGTATATTTGGTGATCTTTTATTTAGCATACTCTTTCGTATCGTTACTGTTTTCCTTTATTCATACACTTTCGCTTACTATAAATAAATATATATATAAATAAATACTATGTCAAAAATTATAGTTGTCCATATAAATATGTATACATTGTTATTTATTTTGTCACGTTCTTCTACACAATTAGTTTTTTATATCTTATTTAGATATAAAATATATACAAAACATTATATATCATTTTAATTAACCACTGTTAATTGATAACTTTGCAGCTCAGGGATCGATCAATTTAAAAAAAAAAATAATGTTAAATACAATAGTTGTAGGATACGAAGGAAGGAACAATGTCACGGGCTTGATATTTCTCAGCGTACATATTTTTTGGTTGGATTTCTATTGGAAGATCACATCAAGGTTAATTTGTTATTTTTTTAAACGAAAATTCCTAACTCTGTTGGCTTCAAATTATAAATGGACATAACGAAATCTTTTTTTTACACAATCGGTATTTTATTACGCGAGATACGAAGTAAAAATCTATTCATTGGATCTTGTATCGTTCTCCGTCTGTGTGAAGTTAACACGATGCCGAAGAAGGCTGAATAAAAAAGATATTGTTCTACTACTTAAAAATTGTTTGTATTTGAATATTTAATGCAACCCATCAATGGGTGAAGGCTAATGCTTTAGGAATCTCCGTATTGTACTATGTATTTCGCGGCGCTTCTGGGTGAGGCAATGTGAGCGCATCAGTGTCACTTTTCATTTCAAAGCTCATAACAGTTTTTTTACAAATTTTTCGTTTGTTGCACTCTTCTGTTTACTTCCTATCAAAGTCAAATAATCTTTGATCGTTTTTGTACACGGTAACGGTATAATATTATTTTTTCGCAAGAATTCATAGTAACTTTGCGATCTGATATTCATTAACATGCAAAGCAATATGAATTCATTCGTGTATCGGCATCCTCTTGGGTCACATTTTTGAGCGGATGAAACGATTTCTTGCACGATCGATTTTTGATTCTTCGAAATTTTTTCCAATACATCACGCGAGACGTTAGCGACTTTAATTTTCTGATTCAGTACGAAGTTTGTTAATACCTGAAATCTCTTCTTCGAACGATAAGTTTCCGCAGCGCGGAACTTTAGCTTTTTCTTTAAAGCTTTTAATTTCATTTGCTCGAGAGGATTTGCAGAATTAGATATACGTTGCATATTTTGTTTGTCTTTTATCCTTTTAACTTTTTGGGACAATATTTTAGAGGCTTTCTTACAAGCAATGCATCTTTTACTATGAATGGATAATACAGAACAATCTTTATGTCGTAAATTGGAATAAATGTCTCTTTTGAAATCTCCTTGATTTTGTACATAATCTAAGTCTACCGTCATAATTCCTTCGCACGTCCGCAAATCCTTAAATTTTTTTAAAATCTCCGGTAACGTTGAAATCATTTTCAAAAATTTTGGAAGTTTTGCTGGGGTAATATCGACAGGGGTAGAATAAATTTCGTAGATCATTTCCCTAGAAGCCTTAATTGTAACAGCTTTTTCGAGAACATGTTTTTGAATTCCGTATTCATCGATTTGTACGATGCACGATAATAAAAGAGTTTCTTCTGATGCTTTTATCAATTTATTTGCATTCCATGGTTTTGGCAGTTTCATACGTAAATTATTCTCGATGCTATCCTCGCCTGTTTGAAAGAAAAATTGATGTAAATTCCGAAATTATGAAATTTTCAAACCTCTAAATTTTAGAAGCCACTTGTGATCATGCCTGATGCGGGCACTGGTACTGTTATTATAGCTAGGAAACCTACTAGATATCTATATACATATTTTTACAATCACACCAAGAATAATAAAGTATTTAACAAAGTAAATAAGTAAAAGTAAAGAAATGATTATTAAAAATTTGGCAAGTTTACTTTTAATAATATCATTTTAAATTAAAGTAATATACTACCATAGCAACTTAATATGTATTTTGAATTTGAACTTTTTCAGAAATCGAATAGATACCGTATTTACCTAGAGATTTTAAGTTAAACGAGACAGAGTCGAAAGTAACATTGGTCCAAGCATCCTCTTGTGCTTTATCATTCGCTGTCAACAACTTAGATCTTGAAATATCATTCGCTGCACACTGATACTTTGTTTCCGCATGCTTATTCGGTAGCGCATCTTTGGCTAATAAGTCATATAAGTATATTAATTTAGACGTAATTAAATGCTGCTAACTAAATTATTATTACACTGAATTCTTTTTTAATTTTAACAATCCAGAAGAAATATTATTTTGTAAATAATATTATTACGATATATCGTTGTTTATTTTAACTAGCGAAAATACAAGGAAAAAGCCTGGGAAAATAAAAGTACCGTTTTATTCGTATATTAACTTTTTCTGTAATAAAAAAGCATCCAGTACTTACGTCGAAGAGCAACATTGGGTTTAATGTCAGAAGTTGCAGAAACGAATAAATATTCAGAATTCGTGGGTACAAACTCCGTTTTAATTTCTGTAGATGCATCTTCTAAGTCGAATTCACATTTCGTAGTATTTTCAATATTATTCGATAAATCGTTAGCTTGCAATTTATTTGTTGTCAATGTATCTGCTGACACTATCGATATAAAAGTCATTAGTAGTTACTATTAATTGTTTTCATATTAAATAGCTATAAATGTAATTTGTTCGTTTTTTTGAATCTCTTGAAATAGATTTTACGAACTTACTACACAGATCGTTAGAATTTATATCCAAATTACTGAAAGTATTTACACAAACAGTTTCAGCATCGGCTTTCGACAAGGAGACGGAAGAGCCTGTACATTGAAAATAAATAATAAGTAAATAATTATATTAAAATTAATCTATATTATTAAAAGATACGTTAAAAAATAATTTCATAGGCAGCTACATATTGTTAGCAACGCAATAGGAAGTACATGGAATAACACTCACATGGCAATAACGCGTACGTGTGATCGGTAGTTAGAATTTTATGAGAACTTCTTGACTCAAAGGTCTGGTCAAATATCGTTGGTACAGCGCCTTTTTTCAAACGAGCATGCGCAAGAGGGACCTAATAGATTTTGAACATTTCATTTTAGTATTTATTATATTAATACATAAGAGAATGAAAAAATGTTAGCTAGAGGACATCTAAATGTTATCTATTATTTATTATAAAAATCTTGGTAAGATCTTACCTGCGCTATAAGTTTACCACTGTTGTCATATTTTACATATTCTTTAATTAATAAATGTTCCTCAAAATGTTTCTCACATACACGTTGATTTAATCTTAAAAATTCAATTCCTGGGATGGACATGATCCATTTTTCTCGAAGCGATTCATCATTTGGAACTTGAAAAGTCGAAGGATTCTTTCCACCTTTATATTTGTTAAGTTTACAACTGGGCACCGCGCAATACGAAGGCATATCACGATAATATATCCTTATTACGTGATTCACGGATAATACGTTATTGTTTCCTTGCTAGCAGGTTAAGTTTATTTATTTATTTACTTTTTTTCATTGCACGAGACGATAGTGGCGCCGCGTGACAAACAGAAAATCAAGATCATATTTACGTAAATACCTATCTATTATGTTTTTACAAGCTGGTAAATTCGATGGTGGAAAAAGTTTGGTGATATTGTCTTGTGTATATTATAAAAAATAAATAATAGAAATATTGTTTTAATAAGATGATAGGAATGTAGTATGCGAGAATTTGATAAAATAAGACGCGAAAATGCAAAATCAGCTTGTTTCAATCACTCGTAATTGAAAGGTTTCGTATCGAAATATATAATAAAAAATTGAAATACTGCTTTATCGACCGATTTCGAACATACTTATTTTTTCTGTCATTTATCGACCAGAAACGTAGCTTACGCAGATTTCCGTACGATGGCTAAGCAAACTTTCGAAGGGCGGCATTTTCTAATATCGAAACGATTCGTCTCGATATTAACCTATAAATAGAGGGCTCTATTATTTTCTAAATATCTTCGATCGATTAAAGATCATTTTCGTATATTTACATCTTCTCTCTGGTATACGATGTAACCTTTAATCGATATCTCACCGGTAACAAGTGTAAGTAAAAAAAAAATAGCAGCATTTATTTTGATCGTACTGAAATTTCGACGTACAAACGTTAAATGATGAACGGTTTCGATGCATTATCATAAGTATTGTATTGTCTATTGTATTAACTCGAAGGCACAGCCCGAGGGGTAGTTGGCCAGTTTTACGGGTGAAACGCGTTTAACGTTGCGTCGAATGACAAATAAGTATGCTAATGGAGGGCATTCTGGGAAGTTGAAATGCCGTGCATCCTTAGCTTTTGCACGAAAGAAGAAAGTTAACCTAAGTTGCTCGGTAGCCGGATGGTGCGTCTCGAAGGAAACACCGCTACCATCGCATCGGTGCAAACGGTCACGAAGAGGGAGGTGAATCGAGGAAAAGGAGGGACAGAATCGTGGGAGAGCAGAGAAGACGAAACACGGGTAGAGTTCGCTTCTTAAATAATAGAAAATTCCGAGGAAGTTGATAAGCCAGGGCGCGTTCAAACTTTTCACTCGGCGCCTTCCATTTCTTATTATAATGAATGCATATCGGCTTAGCCAAAGCTGGAAAGCTACAGCTATAAGAACCCTTTTACAGTTTTTGCGGCATCCGCTTCTTGGGCTACGTTGTACGATCATTGATTCTAGTATCAATGCATCGTGTATCGCGAAATAAATGAGATTTTTTCTTTCGTTCGGGAGTAGGTAATTAGATTGATTTTCAATGACGCGACTTGTACAATAGTTATCGTTTTAGGGATCTCGGTATTTGATCGTACCTTTCATGGATTGGAGAAGTTTTGATTTTTGTCGCGCGTTGTCGAAGCGACAACTCTTTAGCTTTAGCGGAGTATAAGGTATAAGTTCTAAAGGAAAGAGAAGGAAAGGGGAAGTCGCGTTTCGAAAAGATTTTTCTGGTTTCCTTCGGGAAAGTGAACAGTCAGGCCAGTCCTCGACGAGTTTAATTCGAAATGTCAGTGGCAGATTGCGTTCGTCGAACCACATGTTGCCAAACCAACATCCCACGAAATCGTCGGCCATCCCCGTGCACACGCAGCGACACAGACCGCGGAATATTTTGGCTATTATTATTACCTCGACTACCGTGTCTTCTAGCGCGACGGCTGCACGTTCGTCGACCAAAACGTGTTCCACAAAAGCGTTTTCATTCGGAATCGATCGCACGATTTTCCGTCCAACTGTTTCCTTTTCCTATCGAAATTGTATTCGTCTCTCGCGTGTCACGCTGCTGGCGAATTCGAAACCGTCGCGAGGCTCGATCGAGCAAGTTATCGAGATAATTGATAAAACTACTTTCGAACAATTATTCGGAAACGTATCATACGTACCCTATTGTTTCGCTTTAGACGATAGACGCTTTATCGATGGTAATTAAAGAGATAGAAAGGCAACGACGAGAAGGAAAATTATGCGAAAAGTTTGTAAACGTGGCTAAACATGGTTGCTTTATTAACGGTGGGAAAGGCAATAAAATTCACGGTGACAAATGGCCACGGTGGCATCGTAAAATCGTCGCGAAAAACTTTGGTAATTTAATAGGCAATTTCATGGAAATTTCGCGATTGTTGGCCTAACGACTATCGTGATCAAATTTTCAAGGTAGTCGAAGAATCTGGCGAAATACGTGGCTAGTATGGGTTAGTTCCACCGACGATAAGTAGTCGATAAATTAATCAGCGAGAATAACGGAGTTCTACTGCGACGCGTTGTTTCATATTCTCCCACGTATCGAAGTTTTAGTCGATTCGTTAAACGACAAATCGAAGCATTAGATTAGTATTTTTTGACATTTGGTACAATTATCGAATGTTGTACTAGCTATCGTTGAATAGACCGCGATAAAAACCTCTGGTAACGATAGGAACATCTGGATGTTCTTTCAATCGTGTTCGTGGATTCGGAGGACGAGGTTTTAAGAACGATACGAGTTAGATAAAATATTCGCTACCGACGACGAGGGTAAATATAAGCCGGTTGACAGGGATCATCTTGAACGAAGGGACACGTCTTCGATGCGATATGGTCGTTGATCCTTCGATGATTTCGTTTTTATCCCGTGAAATCGATCATCCGTCGCGTTGCTCGCTTCTTCGACATATTATAATGCGTATTATTAAGTTTCTAGGCTACGGGAAATTCTCCCGTACGGGATATCCTCCGGATATCGTAGAATTATTTCTACCTATACATAGGATTTATTTCTACGTATTTGCGAGTGTCTCGTTTATTTTTTTCACGATTCGATCATAAGTTAGATACTTATATTCTAAAATAGCCTTTCTTAATCTTTCGGGACTCGAACGCGGTAAGATATCAAGATTCGACTGTACCAATAGCAATTATACAAATATGTACCCTCGTAATGGATGTAACTTGGAGGAGATTTCTACGAGATGTAGGAAAGCGTTAAAGGTCGTAATTTTAAACATTGGAATACTTTGGCGAATACCATCGTATTCATTCGCACCACGATAGCTTGGTCGTGCTTTCAAAAGCTTAGAAAGCTACGTGTACGCGTATCTGTGTGTGTGCGCGCGTGCGTTTGCACGAAGCAAGAGAGAAAGAGTGGAGCGTATGGTCGAATGGATGGATATGCGGAGGACAGCGTGCCTCTTTGCGCAACCCCGAAAGCAATATATCGATGTTTAGCAACCAATAAACGGATCCCTCAAAGAGGGCTTTTATCGTAAAGCGCCTGGTCTGGGTGCTTCGATGGGTGGTCTCGTTCCTTCCATGAAACGTACTCGCTCGCACACGATTCAACGTTTTCAACCCTGGGATATATCTATGTGCGCCTATATGTATATGTATATTTATACGTATAGGTATGTGTATGTGTAGGTGTAGAGGAGAGAAGAAAGGTGTGCGAGTGTAGGTTTAACGGTGGTAACCGAAGCACGCCGCTTTTATAGCTGAAAGTAAACGCATTTATAGAGCCGTTTTGCCACTACCTACGCGTCCGACGTAACCTCGCTTACAGACCATTTAACGCCGCTTTTATGATAATCTTATCAATAGGACGACTTTGCGAATCAGCTACCACTGTTTGCGGATTATTTACGACTCGCTGTCTATCGTTCGGTTGTCTTATCAGTCTGCCGTTTTCACCTGGAATTCTTCTATCAAACGATATCGATAAACTGGTACACGGCGTTTCCTATCGAATGTAATTTTCCTTCTCGTCGATTGCTCTTCGTTTACATTTAATTCGACGAACACGAAAAAATTTCGTTTAACCGAGAAGAGGCACAAACAGCGAAGATAAGAAGCGAGATCGTAGAGTAAACGACCGATCCGAGATATTTTCTCCAGAAGGCTAACTTTTTACGCTCGTTTCATAATATTCCGGTATATCGTTTAGAGGAGCCGGATGTGACAGTCTGGGGGGAAAGAGATCAAGTAACACTAGGTGACGACGCGACGTGGTCGACCAGAGATCTTAAAGACGCCCTTATATCGTCCTCTAGCGTCGCGATGTCACTCGCAGCTTCTTCATAATTCTCTCGTGAAGTATAGGAATAGTTACAGCGAGTGTGGAATAACGATTTCGAGATCTTTCTCTGTTTGCAAGGTTTAAGCCTTAATAAACGTTCCGTTACAAGCCCGATCGAGTATAAAGAAAGGATTTTTAACGTTTTACACGAATTGCTTTTACGCAATTGTTAAATTACCTTTTCTTTCATTCTATTATCAGATCATTTACGAATATCCAATTGCATTACTTATACGCGTAAGTCTTTCGATTACGTTCTTATTATACCGATTTATATTTGAAAGTTATTATACCATCCGATACGCGCAGTTCATTAACTCGCAGTCGTCTTGGAATAAGAATAAAGCTCAGCTTCGGAGATCGAAAAGAACCGTGCAAGTAGGTATTCTCTTCGAGCCATAAATAAAAAGGCACATAAATAAATATCGCGAGCAGCGAGGACGCAGACGATTCCAGAAAGAAGCTATGATTGCCAGCGCAACGGCAAGATGGCAGCCGAAACGTACTCGTCCCTCCATTCGAACGGAGAAGCGTGTGTGCTTTTCTACGGAATAGCTGTAGATACAGAAGCTCTGGCAAGATCTGTTGGAAATTCGTATAAAAGGTCAAAGTATTGTACGAATCAGCTTCCTGAAGGGACGAAGAGTTGGCAAGAAGGAAGAAAGACGCGGCGTCGGATCGAGTCGGAGGGTGTGCAAGAGCGGAAGGGGGTGGCAGTAAGAAAAAGAGAAGAAAAGAAAAGAAAAGAAAAGGAAAGAAAAGAGAAGAGGAGAAGAGAAGAGAACCGGACGCGGGCTTCCGTCGAGATCCTGGCGAAATCCTGCTGACCAGTGGGCAGTCGTCGTTGACGCGGCACGAAAGGTATTCGCGGGGAAAAGGCAGAGGCAGCGGATACTGCTCGGTGTTCTAGATTCGCCCACACCCAGGATTTCGGGGGAGAATCCTTGAAAAGCAGGAGACCAGAACGCGATTGGCCGCTCCGAAAGCTCCGTCTGAGCTCGGCCAATCGTGGCCCGAGCTGATAACGCTGGCGGTTCTTCTCTTCGTTCCGCCTCCTTCAAGACGGAACGCTTTCGGCACGCTATATCAACACTCTGGTATATGTGTCGGCCACTAACCTATATCGTCCACTTGTACGCTTCTCTCTATGGATCGACCATTTTCTTTTCTCATGCTCGAGAAATTTCGTTTCGTCTGGATCGAGTCACCTCCCTCGCGGAGATCGTTTGCTACAGAACTCTTCCTTATACCGCCATTTCAAACTTTTTTCGCTCCTCGTCTCTTTCTCGTCTTCTTCCTTTCTCGTTTTTTTCGCCATCTACTTGGATTATCTACTTGGCTAAATTATTTTTCCGTTCTTTCCTCCTTCCTTCCTTCCTCCTTTCCTTCTTTTCGTTCGAGAATTCAGAGCTTTTCGGAGCGAATAAGATGTGCTATGCAGCAATTTCAAAATGTCGATGGAAAATGATTCGATTTTCTCCCTCGTTGGAGAAACGCGACGAGAAACTAGAGTTAACGCCGACAAATTATCTCGGGTTACACAAATGTTACGTATCGTAAAGATCGATGTTATCCTCTATGTTGTTTGTCCCAGAGATAATTCGACTAGATTGATTGTCACGATACTGCAATTATCGTTACAACGTTACTTTTCTCTATAATTTTGTATAATCGAGAGTGGAACGATCGCGAACGATTGTCAACGAGGAGCGGATGTTAGACAGTTCCTGGCAGGTTATCGACTATTAACCTTCCGAACTTACGCAACCCTTGCGAAGAACGATTTCTCGTAACCCGAAAGGTTAAGAATACTCGACACGATACGGAGCGCAAATGCCGAATGTTGCCAGCGAAGCGGCTTGAACGGAATAAAAGCTGGAAGATCGAAACGGGCGACGATTAAGGTTGCTGTAAGGATTTTTATCGTCGCGCTCGATCACAGGTGGTGTCGTTGTTGTCGGTAACATCTTGGTTCGCGTGCAGGTTCCGGTCTCGAGGTTGTTTAAGTCGTTCTCTTTCTCCGAAAGAAAGTTGAACGCGAGCTGTTTCGAGTCCAGTGGCCCGTAAGGTGCCGTAATGGGACTGGCCCTACGTTTGACAAGATAAAGGGTGACGATAAGACCGTTTCAACCGCGAAAAGGGGTCTCGAGGAAAAGGGTGAGTGCGTGACCGTAGTTGGCCGCGTGACGCGTGTAATAACCGTAGCGCGGCTTCTTGCACGCAGCCCATCGCAGAAAAGCAGCGAACTAAGCGTACGCTTAATTCTATCGTTGTAGAAATACTTAATTCTAGCGACAGCTACGCTCGTTGATCGAGCGTTCCGAAACCGGGGAATCTCTTCTTCTCACGGATGTTC
The DNA here is from genome assembly GCF_050947335.1 of Megachile rotundata. Classification (NCBI taxonomy): domain Eukaryota; kingdom Metazoa; phylum Arthropoda; class Insecta; order Hymenoptera; family Megachilidae; genus Megachile; species Megachile rotundata. Next base: position 24,106,941 of record NC_134984.1, on the reverse strand, counting down.
TACGATTCGTGGAAAAAACTGTAGCTTCGCGATATCGTATGCATTTTAGCATGCTGATAGGCGAACACGGTCGCGACGTAGTCGAGCAGTACGTCCAACTTCCGATTTGGAAGAACAGGGTAACGAGCGTTGGCTCGCGGCGTCACGGCTCGGCTCTGCAGAGGATCTAAACGCGCATAAAGGTAAGCGATCCGTGAGAATGTATCGCGAACGGTGAACGCGAGCGATCGAGGTTGTTATTATAGGACGATAATCGATTACGAGGTAACGGAGGTCGAGTTGCCGTAAATAGGAGACCACGAATCGTGATCAGGACAAACGAACGAGCGGACGCATCATCCGAGTTGACGAGCACCAATGAACAGACGTTACGCCTCGACGCATTAATCGAGTTATTAATTATGTAGTCTGATGCTAATTGTGCCTGTAATCTGGCCGCAATGCCGTAAAATATCCATGCGATTTGCGTACCCGACAGATTCGGATTTCGGCTCAAATGATCCGTGATGGTTTCAACCTGTTCCGGCATCATCCGACCGTTCACGATACTTGCCTCGTTTCCCTCGAATCTTGCATCGATTAACGATGCGAGTCCTCGGTTGTCGTCTTAGATTCCGATATTCTAAATATACCAAATACCTGCTTTGTCGATATTTTTCTGTATTTGACAAATCGATGCTCGAGGTTACTCTCGATGGTCTAACTTGTTCGATGTTAGCGATTCAACGTCGACATCCTGTACTCGATTCGTATATGTGTATCTTGTCTAGATCGTAATTTGACTGGCGTGATTGGTTCGTTGTCGCGAACTCGAGTCGCGAACTCGAGTCGCGAACAGGCGAAAATAGGAAAAAGGAACGGGCAGAAAAAGAAAGAGGGAAGGGAGTCGAGAAGACGAACGGAAGCAGCATCGTAAATCACCGATACCTAACTGATACCGTAGATACGGGAATAACTGGCAAAAGCGCGATAAATCAGGGATGTTGGGGGCAACCGAATTAGGAAATTGCCTGCTTAAAAACCGCAATGACGTTAATCCGAGGGAGCGGGATTCAGGAGCAGAGGTGCACCGGCAATCCGCGTGCGGCAGCCAGCAACGGCAACGGCAATTTCGCCGAATAAAACTCGATCTCTCGCGAAGAAGGAACGGTTCCGTATCCGCGTGTGCCTCCTGGCTGGTATAATGCGGAATAAAATCAACGTAACTCAATCGCGGTTGTCTTTCCAGATCAGCCTCCCCGTCTTGGCTTCGCTGATAAATGTTCGATACCGACTACCTGTATACGAACGACCCCATCCTTCTAATTCCTCCTCACTCTCCGCGACCTCCACGCTGTTTGTCGGAGCAAGGAAGCGATAAAGCTTCGCGTCCAAAAAATCTTTCTCAGAAATTTATCACCGTTCGACGTCTTTGGCATGTGAGTCGAACCAGGGATACGTTTCCCTACCATACTTCTGCATACCGTATTATGCGTTTCTCTGAACAGGAACACCGGTGAAATACGGCCAGAAAATATCGTCGCGAAGATGAATTTGCTGGTGCGAGCCAACCTGTTTTTCCTATTTTTCTCCAACGACTTTCGTTTATTTGTTAACGAAAGATTCGCATAAGCATAACAATTAACTTACGACAAGCCCATCGTAGACGCGACTAACTGATCTTAGCAAAGTCTTTACAACTTTAATACGATTGTCTAATTTTCGAGTCTGGGATAGGATTAAAGGGAAAAACGGTTCAATGTACTTGGGAAAAATAATTGAACGCGAAACGTTCACGGTGCGTGCTACGCATCCGCGTGAGAAATTCCAAGTTATTGTGGTATAAGGGAATCGCGAGGCTATGCCGTATTTAAGTCAATAATTAGTTATAATCTTAGTATAACCGCGGTACGGCACGCATTAACGGTTATAATCAAAACCGTTATCGTCGAACGTAATCGCTGCACGGTAGCGGCAATTAGACTGGCTAGAACTAACGCGAGACAGACAGAACTCGTACCGGAGAGCTTTTATTTCATAATCTTTTCTTTCGTCGACTGCGCGAAACATAGTTACACCCCTTGGCTGTTGGCTTTCGAGTCTCGTTCGTTGCTATTATAGTTGCGGATTAAATTGCTTCTTAATTGGACGCGAAACGGCGGGAACGACGGTTCGAAGGAAGAGATTCGACGATGTTGCGATGAAATCGTACGAACGCTCGATCATCGAACAATCGACGATCTTCGAGCGCGGACATAGTATACAATAGTAAGTTAATTATTTCCATGGAGATGTAAGAAAAATGTCGTGTCACGTCGGATAGTAGTAATTTATAGTTTCGTTCGTACGAGCGAAATCGATCGTAGAGAGGGCAGCTCGATCGTTGGTACGAATTCAATTATCTTTTAAGCATGTTTTTACAAATAGCAACAGTGTATTCCAGCGAATGGACCCCGGTAGAGTTTCCCGCTTGCAAAAACAAGCCACTCGTGTTTTCGCGCGATGATCGGTCCACCGTGAACCGGAACCATCGCCGCACAACGGCGCAGAGCGCAGCGCGGCAGAGCGCGGCAGAGCGCGGCACAGCTCTGCCCGTACCTTGTTTTTGTACGCAGAGAGAAACAACAGTTTCCTACCATTCTGGCGCATAACTAAAACTACGGTAAGGCATTATATCGCGTGGTCCGTATAAAAATATAGGAGTTCGATCGAGCGTAAACGAGAAGGCTCAAAAACACCTTGTTCGACGATCGATCTTTCGCTCGTATCGTTCTTACCGTAACTTGCCCGAGTTTTTTTCCTTCTTCCAAGTTTCGTGCACACGGTGAAAATCGAGGGTGATTCCTCGAGTGTTCGAGCGAACGAAATTGTCGAGTGCCGATGGTGGCGGCGACGAATCGTCAAGAAGATGAAATTTTAAGGGCACGCTAAGGTGTGATCGCGGAAGTATCGAATATAGGAATCGAAGAAAGAAGATAGGCGGAGAGACTGGTAGGAAGGATCGTTTCGAGGTTAACGAGGAGGGCCGTGATTCCAGAGGGGCTGTGCTCGTAGTACTCGATTCCGAGGGTGGTGGTAGTAGTAGTGCGGATAATGGCGGGAACAGCAAAAGCGACGGTAATGGTAGCCCTTGGGACACTGTTCGGATTCGAAGGATCGAATTTAGCGAGGGAACGCTCGTTAGCACCTTCTAACCATTCGGACCGGTACAGGACGACTAATTCGGATCGGATCTCGGTCGCGTTTATGGATCTTGTCAAAATGCTCTGTCTATCTTGTTAGGTTAGGTTCGCGTCTTGGTCCACTCTTCGTTCTCCTGTCCTTTCCGCTTAATTGGATCAGTCTCGACGTTAATTGACTAACAGAGAGCCGCTAACTCGAGTCGGCACGCGTCGCCACGCGGCGCCTCGCGTCGCAATTTTCTTCGCGCTCGACGTAACTAGTCGTTTCGAAGCTCGCGCGACGGAGAGAAACGAGAAGAGAAAATGGGAATTGGAATTTTCAGGCTGGCCGTTGGTCGCGTCGCGAATTATAGCACCGATAAATTATATGGTATCTACCGGCGAAATTATAATGCCCCGTAAACGTCGGCCGTTTTAATGCACGGGGACGATAATTTACAAAGAACGCTGACTCGCGCTTAATTATCTTCGTCGCGGCTGCTTTTCCATTGTGCTTTTAATTAATTTCACGCGTACGCGCGATAGGTGCGCGTAAGTACGAGGCGTACGGCAACTAAATAAGTGCCTGGCTGGAATCTTCCTTCGGAATTAGCTCGATTATTTTTCTTAGCTACGTCGTTAGCTACGTCGCGTCGGGGAAAATCTGTCGGAATATTTGACCGACACGACTCGGGGAACGGTTACGTCGCGTCGCGTCGGTTGGCGTAGTATCGTTCCCACTTGGCCGTCACGATCTAACGAGAATCCGTTTAAACGTATTCGATCGAACAAATGGAGAAATTTAAGCGATTTAATGGAAACGATATAAATACCGTGTTCGCGACGAAAGGGAAGGGAAGGGAAGGGGAAGGGAAAGAACGCGAAGCGAGTAAAAAAGGAAGGAGACCTTTGTCCTTTCTGGTAGCGTTCCGTAAGTCGAGGCGATATCCAACGATGGTCGTTAGATGGCCGTTATCGCCGTCGCCGTTAGTTACTCCACCTATTGTAACAATTTCATAGAGGTCCGTGCAGGGTGTGTAAAACCCTGCAACGGCCTCGCGTGTCGGAAGACGATAGTCGTCACAGTGACTGTTATATCAAACGGGGTCGAGATTGCGATAACGACTGGAACATACGTAGGATACACGGTTTTACGTAGCTACACTTCTGCGGGGTAGTTAGCGAGAACGTAGTTTCGTTCTACGCACGAGAAGGTGCACTGTCGTAGGACCCGTTTCGCTCTTTTTTCTTCGATAATCGAACACGGTAATCGAATTTAATTACTTACGACTATTACGACTATTACGACTATTACGACTATTACCTATTTCTAAATCACTCGGTGTACGTTCCCGCTACTGGAACCGCTGGGGGATCGCGAATTTGCTGAAATTCGATTAGCGAACTACGTTACGTGGCAAGATCGTCCGTAAGAAATTAGCTACTCGGAAGAAAGGCGAGTCGTAATATTTGGAGAGTAGGTAACGAGTTCCAGTTGTCTCCGGTCGCGGAGTTGCAAGCAGAGTGCAGGGGATGATGGGGAATTCCTACGCCAGTGGACGGTAGGTGTATGTAAAGGAAGCCCCAGTTGTACGTAAGCCGGAACGACGCGACGCGAGTGGAGGCGAGTGGAAGCGAGCGGTGTTTCGTGGCCGAAGCCAATCTCAGTCTCAGCTGGCCATTTGGCGTTTCCTTGCTCGCGCACACACGAGGAGAGCTTGCCTTTTATTCCGTTTAACCCCTGGCTCCGAGGTAACGGTTCAACCTCGTGCCGCGCAGCTCGCTAGAGAGAAAGAGAGAGAGAGAGAGAGAGAGAGAGAGAGAGGTCAGGCCAGCTTCCTAAATGATTAATTACCGATCTCCATCGCGCGGAGGGATCCTGCAGGAAGGCGGGTCGTTGGACGGCCTTAAAGTAAGCTCATTTCTAAAACGGATATTCCGTGTTCCGCGTGCCATGGAACGGTGCGGCGTGGCGTGTGGTGGCTCGGCGTGGCATTCGATGGCCCCCAAGCGTTGCTACCACTTCGCTGCCACCCCCTTTCGGTTGCGTAAGATCGACCTACGGGGTTCCTTCTTCGCGTGGCTAGTGGCTGCCGACTTTCGAGAGATCGTTGGCTCGATATCGCGCTACTCTCTCTCTCTCTCTCTCTCTCTCGCTCCTCGCGTAAATGAAATACGCTACGTGCTAGACGTAAAGAAAGGGGAAAAAAAGAAAAAACTTGCCACCTCGTTCCGCTGATCGATGGGACAAAAGTTATCGCGAAGCTGCTTGTACCAACGATTCTCTCTACTTAACAGTTTTCTGTCGATCGACGAGCAGCGAGAGCAACGCAACGATCGCTTTTCTTTTCTTACGTTATTCTATCACCGCGATCGGCCCGACTTCGTGGCAACTTTCGCGCGCAGTAGTTGCGCGCTCTAACCTACCTGACGGCCCCTGCTGTCCGCTATCGGTGTCTTTACAGCGTATACTCGGAATAACATTAAGGAGATACGTGCAGGTATACGAGTGCATAGTTCGTACTCGTCGACGATACTAGCGTACGACTCGAGAAAAAATAATTGGAAAAGTCGGTGAAACGTGTCGAAATTCGACAGAGCAGGCTCCCCTTAAGAGGGCATCGTTAGGGTTGTCCCGATTCCCCGTGACTCATCCGCGTAGGACTCGATATATCGGCGCACACGCGGCCGATTTCACCATAAAACGTGCACGCTCCACGGTCCCGGTGTATGCTTTGAATGTGGGCGGGGTGGGTTGCCATTTGCAATGCAAACGATAACACAGCGTATCGCACGAAACGCGCACACAGACGACAAACGCGCCGCGGCTACCGAACGGAAAACACTACGGAAGAATCGAGCAAAGACTAAAGAGAAAATCGTCGCCCTCGAAACGAATCGTAGCTGTAACGATGATACGGTAGCGATTCGAAACGCGGATCCAGCTTCTTCGGCAAATATCAGTTAGCGAACACAACTCGCGCTTCTATGCGTTAAAGGCTGTTAAGGGCAACTGCTTTATATGTATATTACCGTAGTTACGAGTCGGTTCGGAGCAACTGTCACCTACGAAGGCTCTCTTCCGCGAACACTTATTTTTTCTTCCCCTTTGTCTCTCTCCCCCCTTCGCCGGCACTCACCGGATTTACTTAAGATATTAAAGTACTCGGCGGCTTTCTTTTCCGTCAGTTTTCTTTCTCTCCCTCCGGGGCGGCGCGACGTCTTGCTTCCATTGTTCTCGAGGGTGGTGCAGGTTTCGGCATCCTCGAGGGAGTTTGGTGGCACGGCAGACAGCTTCGCTTAATTTGTAAGCGGATTTTTGCGCTAATCAACGGATTTAAGAAGCACGGGAGAAGCAGAAACCAGGGTGGAGAACGTTGGGGTAGAGAGGAGAAAACCGTCGAGACCAAAGACGAGGGACAAGAAAGTCATTTGAATTTATTTTAATTATACTAACGAACAGGCCGCGGAACGAGGGCCTAACGAATTATTTGCTCGAATATGATTGCGCGGAATTTCTAACGAAGGATCGACCGATCTCTCGTCTTCGAGAGGGCTGGTTGTTTGTCGATTTTCTATCCACCGTGGTCGAGCCCTTTTTCTCTCGCTGGCTGCGAAGGAAAAGGAAATTTACGGTTTTTAAAAAGGTGGTAGGTAACCTCGATCGAGGAGGGCAAAAACAAGGCGAATGCGACCTGCCCGTTAATAAATCATTTTGTTAGCGACGGACGACGGAGAACGTTAAAGAAACGGACGAGCGATAATGGATCGCGCGATTATTCACGGATCTCGTATCGATCGCCGACGACGTTGCGAGTGACTAGCGTGACGAGACCACCGGACAAACGGCCCGCCTCTTTTGCATCGCTCGAACAGAACCAAATAAGTCTCGTCTGCGCGTTCTCTCAAAATTCCGCGATTCTATCAAAAGATCGGTTAATAAACGGTTTAGCGCTCTGTTCAGCCGTGTTTCTTTCGAGTTACTCGTTAAGGTTCGAGCAACGACGAAGCAACGAAAGAAAGAAAGGAAGAGAAAAAAAAGAGAAAGGAGGATGAATGTTCGAAAGATGTTAAGGATACAAGGAAGGAAGGAAGGAAGGAAGGAAGAAAGAAAGAAGGTAGAAAAGAAAGCGTGGTTTCCTTAATGAGAAGTACAGAGTAAAGCTTTCTTTGCCCGTCCTTTTGCCGATCCTTTACCCTGTTCGTTGGGCGAGGAAGGGCTCGTTCCCGTGCGAGTTTGTCTCTGGTCGTGTCGTACCGCTCCGCGTGGCGTCGCGTTGCGTCGCGTCGCGTCGAGTCGCGTCGCGTCGCAACGTCGCGAACAGTCGAATCGGATTTGCGAGTTCGGGCCGCAACAGTTTCGTGTAGACTTTTTTTCCAGCCGGCCAGCCCGCCGTGCCGTTGAAATGCTTCTTGTGTAAGTAAAAATCTAAAGTGACTACCGAGATCTAAGTTTTAATTAGTTTATCTTGGCCGCGTGGCCATTGAATATTTATGAGCCATCGCTGCCTCCGTTGCGGCGCGAGAGAGCAATCAACGCGGATAAAGAGAGCGAGAAAGAGAAAGAGAGAAAGTGGAAAAGGGGGATGTTGGCAGCAAAGGGGACGAAGAATGAGATTCCAGCGGGCATGGAAAGGAACCGCCTGTGGTTCCTGTCATCCCATGGGATTTCGCTTTCGATGCGTTTCCATCCAGATACGTACTATTCTTCGGATATAATTGCACGCTACACGAAAATATGCAGATATTTCCGACGGAATAATACTCTACTTTTCGCTGCTTCGACTAATCGATTAGTCGAGGATTAGTTAGAATTTATAGATAGTTCGAAAATAGTTTTCGTACTGGTACGAGCAAAAATTGTAAGAAACGGAAGAACGGATGGATGGTTAGCTAGATTTCGGTTAGGCGAATTCGAGGGACGGGGAAGAAGAAGCAGAAAGAATCTATAAGTCCATAAATCTGTGAAGCCAGTCGGCGTGGCGGAGAGAAAAAGAAGGATCGTGAGAAAGCAGCGGGAGATAAATTTATGGTTGGTATCGTAAAAAACAGGAGCAGAGCAACGAAGAATTTTTATTTCCACCAGATTCGAATAATATTACGAAGTTTGTGCTACCGATTGCATTCTCAATCTGCTGATCTCGAATGAATTATCTGTCGAATGTTGCTTCGACCGAAGGAAACTATACGTACGCTCTTTCTGTTCGCGTGCTATACTCTTCTTTATCGAGCGATTTCGATTCCATACGATCACATTTAACGGGATTGAAAACCAACGAAATTGCATATATTATACATATACGTATATGTATACGACGCGTTCGAACGTAACGTATTAGCACAGATGGTGCTTTTCAGTTTGTTAGAACGGTAAGCTGGTTCGACGTATTTTACGGAGACAGCCAGTTCAACTTACCTGATCGACGGCGGCGTAAACAGCAATTACGAGATAATACCTGTAATTTAACAGGAGTCGAATAATAGCTGAAATATGTGAGCATATTTTTGCCTTCGTCGAGATTACCCGATAGGTACGCGCGCGCTTAGCTGTATCGATCGATTAGAAATAATTTGTCGCGATAATGTCGGAGGCTGGTAGAAACGAAGATAGAAGGATAGGATAGAAGAAAGGAACGCGGAGAAAAGAAAGTGGCGAGGAAATTTCACGCGTTACGTGACCGCGGGAAATCGTTAACGATAAAAACTTCCTCGAAATAAGTTTCCTGTTGAAACCCATTTACGAACGTCATCGTGCTTTCGCGAGTATTCGAGACACGTTTATCTACACGGTAGCGCACACGTGGTTCGCGCGACGCGGTGGCTTACAGATTGTCGATTCATATTTACATTTTAATAACTCTTCTCTTCTACCTTGTCACTCTCGTTCTCTCTGGCATCGCTGCTCGCGATACACATTTACCACGTGGACGACACACAGTTTTCCTTTCCTTTTTCATCCCCCCTGTTGACGCCCGTTAACGCGACCGCTCTTTCATTAAACAACAGAAGCGATAATAATAATAATAATTCCGTTTTAATATCGGTATTTCGTGTCGACACTTTGTTAGTCGGTATTATGTTACATAGAAGGTGGTTCGGTTTTCATTTTTTCACCACAAGCGCACAAGTTTATTTCGTAAACGTTTTATTGACAAGTCGCGAAGAAATATCGTATACATCGAATAGGTAGCTGACGCGTTGCCGTTGCCGGTGATCTCGCAGCGTTCTTCGAGTCGTTCCGGGCGCAGAGCATCTTCCATGCGCGTAAGGAACTATCCTGATAAGTTGAGAAGAATCTTGATAAGAACACTCCGCAGGACGAGAAAGGAAACGTTTATACTCTATTAACGCGGAGAATGATTATTACGCCTGTTTTTTTCTTCGTTTAATACGAGGGAAATATTGGCAAGTTGCGTTAGTATCGTAATAACGCGTACGATCGATTCTTAATTTAATGCGCATGAAAATTTTCGATTTAACAAGCTCATCTCGTAGACGCATTCTACCATGTAACTCTTTATTAATTGTATCATTGGATAGCGGTGGTTACCGCTTTTCTCTCTTTGTCTTCTGATTTTTAACGGACCAACCCATAATTATAATAATTCGAATTTCAAATTGCGATCGTATCCTGTCCCCGGCTCGACGACGCGTCTCGTTATAGGCAAATATTTTTCTGGTCATTGAACGTCGCCCGGGAAATAATAATTTTTGATACATTTGGATCGCAACGATTCCGGTGCACGTTCTCGTAATTATTGCGGTATATTCGTGCGCCCGCTTATTATTACGTACAGAGTGAAAATTTTATTCGTTTCAATAATTGCCGGATCGAACGAACGTCCTTTTATGACCACCGTAACGTTTCCTGCAAAAACAATGGCGCCAGTTATGGAAATTCCCCAGCATTTTGTTACTCGAAAGATTGAATTTTTAACGCTTCTCTGGAAAATATTTTCCCATTCGCGTTGAAATATGCAGTGTGTTTCGTTACGTGCGCTACAAACTGATATTTATGTACGTACTCATTATCGATATCGAAATTTCGCCACATTTTATTGAAGGCCCCGGCGTCAGCGTGGAAAACTAGGATAATCCGTTGTTAGAATCCCGAAATGCTCGAATCTGTAAAGTTTGAAATTTCTAAATTCCGAAATTCCTAACGCGTTGCCGTAGAACGCGTGACCGTGCGACGCGCGTAGCTATACAACGGGCTAGATTAAATATATGTAGATCGAATTGCGGTAAAATCCAAGCGGGCAAGGCTCGCGTGCGACCGTTTGCTCGCGATAATTTCATTTAATAGATATACCAGCTATTATTAATATTTCTCGTCGTTTCCCGCTGCTATAGCTGGTAAAGCTGCTGTAGTTTTCGACGGACGCGGACGTATCGCGTCGACTCGTTACGAGCGAAAGCTCTACAAATTCGATTGGCCGCGAGACTCGAAAACGTATCTGGAACAGTGGAACGTAATAATCGAAAAGGATATTAGAGGAAATGTCGGTTTACCTGTGCATAGAATACGCGAGGAACAAGTAGATTTTAGTATTTTTCTTAATATCGAGGCGACATCGAGGCGACATCGAGGCGACGCGAGGCGACGATGTCGTTCGAAAGAGGAACTCAGGGGCACGGATGCGCTCGAGCTGGGGGAAAGCATTTAAATTTAAAAGGATACCCAAGTTCGAAGTTTTAAGCGGACCAAAGAAGAAGTTGGTTGTCCCTTCTCTCGCATCCGAGGGTATTTGCATGAGAAAAGTGCTCTACGATTCCTTCGATTACACACTCGCCACCATGGTCCCGAAGATAGCTCGCATTCCAGGAAATTCTTTTCGAGAGATCTTTGTAACGATGAACTTTTCAGATAGATGCGACACCGTACACGTGTTCCATTCACAGCGCTCCGGTCTGCTCGCTCTTCGCTCCTTACCGAATACACGCTCTCTTTCACGCTCCGCGCGTTTTAACTCTTTTTCTTTCGACGTTTCAACTTTTCCCTTTCTTCTCGTTCCCAGATTATTCCGCAGCTTCTCGCTTTTCCTAAAATACAAGAAAATACGATAAAATACGATAAAATACGATAAAAACGATGCTTCGATCTAACAATATTCTAAACAATGTTCGGAAAAATCGGATAAAGCGATACCGAATGATAGGTATTTAGGATAATCTTTACGATAGTCTTTTATTCTCGAAGCAAATATGTAGTTCGAAGCTTAAGTACGTATATCCGCGTAATCCTTTGGCCTGTTCTCGGGCACAGGAACCCAGCCGGATCCCAATGGAGGTTGATATTGGCGGTTGATTATCAATTTTCTACCAATTTGGTTCCACTTGTAGCGGCGCCAGCTTTTGTCCCGCTAATCACCCCTTGGTTACCGCTTTCGCCCCCCGCCGCGCCGAGCCGCGCCGAGCCGCGCCACGCCACGCCGCGTCACGTCGGGTACATCCGATCCGAACCGCTTTGCATATTACGCCACGATATAACTCCGCTATTCTACGTCACCGCTCGACGAGTCTCACCCCGCGTCGCCTTTCTTTTCGCCCCTCGAACAAAAATGCCGATCAACCAGCGTGGATCGTGGTTGCCGAAAAGCGCAACTGGAGACGCTAACTAACTTGTCCGTGTAGTTCGAGTAGTTCCACCTAACCTAACCATCGTTAGTAGTAACCGATGGATTTTATTCGTTTCGTAGGATTCGTGGTTCGAGCTAACCGAAATACGCGTAGGTAATGTCTGTTTCGTCGAGAAGATTCCTCGCGTTGGCTTCGAACGTAGTAGGAGCTGCGAGGAACCTCCAGGAACGAACCGACGCGAAGCGACGGTATCGTAAGCTGTAAATTGTAAGATCAAGTCGAGCGGAAGAACGTCGGTTATAGTTTTTCGCGAATTAACCGGGAGGCAAGCGGACTCGTTCGCGAAACAACAGAGGGATCAAACGTGGACGCTTATGGGATCAGCGATCTGAAAACGTTGTGTTGTTTCAGGTGAGCCAGCTCTCACGCGCCACACCCTGTTTTCCACGCTGGAACCTCCCCGCACCCTCTGGTTGCCGCGTTTCCCTCGCCGTGACCGATCGGAATTTCGAAATCGCTCGGTCTAGCGGCTAACAAAATTTTTTATTCCTCCGAAAAATACCGCGTGACGAGCCACTCGTGTACGCTCGGCAAACAATTCCTGGGCTCGATCCGAATTTCAACGTAAAAACGAGAATCCTCTTTTTCTCTTCGCGTTACACCCTCCAATTGTTTCTTCGATTCCTCCGTTTCGCGACTGCTCGCGACTGCTCGCGACTGCTTCGAATTACAGCCACGAATGTCGGTCAAATTTACTCTCATTAAATTAGCTCTACTCGCGGCAGAACTCGTTCCTTTTTCTTTTCTCGACGTTCATTAAAATTTATTCGCCATTAAGCAGGAGAAACGGCGATGAAATAAAACCGTCGTTCCTGCTGAAAATTCGCCGAGGGTCGTCGGTAATAAACGGTGTATCACTGTTTCTCGGCACATTAAATACCGCTTAGCGCGCGATCTCCCGACTCGAGCGAAACGAGACGACGACGACGACGACGACGACGACGACGATGGTGGCGGCGTAAGAGAATTTCGGTGATTTAACGTTCGCGAGAGCATTATTGTCGAGAAAACCTCGCTGGAGATCGTTGAAAGAAACGTTGTTCCTTTGACCGAAGGTCAATTCGTAGCAGCGTCGAAGATTATTTAAAAAAGACGGAAGCAACGTCGATATTCGAGAATGCCGGTGGCCGCTGCCAGAGAAGCGGAGCATGATCGTTTGTGACACCAATGACCAATCGACGCAGGAGGGAGGTGGGCGCGGTAATGGGAAAGCCATGCACGCCGGTTCGATTCGCCACTCGCATAAAATTAACCGGTTCGTTCGTTCGTTCGTTGGTTCGTTCATTTTAATTAACGAAACAGCGAGGGCATCGCACGACCGGTACGTCTATCTCTTCGACCACGATGCCGCGCCGCTCCGGCACACGTTTACACGATCTGACCGTGCGAAAAATCTGCCCTCTGCGATCTTGCTCCGATCGCTCGACTTTCTTCCTAACGAATACGAAATCGTCACCGTACTCGTAGCGAGCATTATCCCGTGGGGTCTAGGTCTGTAAGCGTCCAAAGCGATCATAATTGTAGGTGTTCATAACCGGAGTATGCAGTCGTCGTCGTTCGGCAAGGTGGCGAACCGCGTTTTATCTCGCTTGTTTGTCTAGGAAAGCAATTGCTTCGTTTCGAGACGAACGACGACGAACGACGACGAACGACGACGAACGAAATAGGTATTCCCTTTGGTGTCGAGCTCTCGAGAGGAGGCCCTCAAGGTTCGTGCATCAGCCAGTTCGTGCAGAAACGCGAAGGAGGAAGGGTCTTGTTGCGGTGGTTCAGGACCATATAAGGTTAACGTGTAGAGTGGCGCGGCGGGTCGGTGGCACGATGATGTCTCTATCTACGAGGGTCCGTTAGGTGTGCGAGCCGATGCAACACGTGTGCACGTAGATGGACGCGTGTATGCGCGAGCACACAGGCGCCATCGAGGCATGCAACGAGCCCAGGGTCAGCCGGGGTCAGCCAGTCACGGAGTTAATTAGACGCCGTGCTTCGGCAGGACTCACGTGGCAGCATGCTCAGATATCAATCGCTTCTTTGCTCCTGGATGGACCCATGCCTGCTTTTCTTAAAAGATTCTCATCTCCCTCTCCTGCTTCCTTCACCCTTCTAACTCCCCTTGGACGAAAAATCCTCGATACCGAACGGATACGATCCTGCTGGTGCTTAGAACCCAAACTTTCTTCTCTTTCTCGCGCCGTTTAATTAACCTTCCAAGATTATCGTGGCCCACTCGCGACCAACTTACCGTTAACAGTTCTTTCTATATTTTTCCTAAGCGAAAATTTCGCTATTTCACGATAGCTTTCGACGATTATATACTATAACCTATACGAAAATAGGTTCGCTCGAGTTTGTGTCGCGAAGGAAGCGAGCGTTTGTTGCCTGCTAACTTTACCCTCTTTCCAACCTCCTCTTCCGACTTGATTATCCCGGCTAATTTGCCGTTCCCATTTAGTAGCGAGATAGGAAAGCGACTCCCTTTCCTTTTCTTCTCCGTCCATCAGAAAACGTAACATCACCTTGTCCTTACCTCCTTACCGCAGATTTCTCAACGCGTTCTCTCGCGAAACCGACTATCTGTAATTAGCCGGGCCACATTTATATGACCCGATTACACCGCTTTGCCAACTACCTTTAATCCTCTGGATCCCTAAGCAAAATCTCGAGACACCTTGCCAGCTTTCCTCCCGTTCCTGAAAACGATTCCCTTTTTCTCTGCTTCCCTTATCTCTCGTATTCGCGCATTTACGATACTCCTCGGTATTCGCTAATGTTTCGAGTACCGATAAGAATATTAACTAGAAATTGGTAAAAAAGAATGTTCGTTTGGCTGTAGACCCTCGTAACTGTAAAATCCATAGAGGCTAAATATTCGCCGCTTCGCTCTGGTATCGCGGATAGCTTCGTTAGGAACCGAACAACTCTACTTTTATATTTTAGTTTTAGTCCTCTTTTTCGCGATCGTACGTCGCGACGCATCGACGACGCAATCGACGCGACCGAAGCGAATCACGATACTCCTGTAACGTACCTAAATCTCTGTACACGAGTATTTACAAGCGAACGAGCTCGTGAACAGAGATTGGTCGGGAGGAGAAGGGAGTGGAAGGGAACGGTGGGCCGAGAGGAAAGAGAAGGCTTCATTAAGGTACACGATGATAACGAGGAGGATTCGAAGAACGTCGAATATCCTGCTCTCGAGCTCGCTTTAGCGTTAAGGGTTTCGCTTACGCGCTTCCACGAGAACGTGCGAAGTCTGCTCGGTTCTCCAGGAAGATACTCGTCGCGTGAGCAGCAGATAGAGATGAAAACTCATGGAATCGTGAAACGAGAGGAGGAGAAGGCGGAGGAGGCGATGGAGATGGAGGGTGCGGCATGACGGAGGGTTCCGGGTGTAGGTCCGCCGCCCCTGCTGGCTCGTTGGAGATGGAAGCAATAGGGATCAACTAGTATGCAAATCGCATGTAAATATCGTTCACTCTCCCGGTACCGAACCAGCTAAAGCCTCTCTCTCTCTCTCTTTCTCTCTCTCCCTCTCTCTCTCTATCTTTATATATATGTGTATATATATATATACGTATTATATATATATGTATATAGATAGATATATATCTATCTTCCTCTTTATGTCTCTGTGTCTCTTCCTCCCTCGATTCTCTGTTCTCTCCTCTCCACACCCTATCAACGTTTCTCTTCCTCCGGCAGCCTTTTGCTCTCTGGCCGGTTGTGGAGTACCGAACAGAAGAAATCAAAGCAGGGGACAAAGCAAGCGCAGACGAGATCGTGACGGAATTCTTTCTCGTTGTTCCGCGTAGCCCCCTATTCGCGACTGAACTTCACCCCCCGAGAAGGGTATTTGCTTTTCCTCCGTCTCGAGTCCCCAACGATGCGTTTTGACCCAAGTGGGTGTTACCGAGCTACGATCGCGTCGTTAGTTCTTAATTAATTTATTCCGATCCGTGAGAGTATTCGTTCTATTCGGGATGCTCGAAGTATTTTCGTACTTCTGCGATCGGTCGCGATATTCGGACGATTCAAATTGATTTTTCAAAGCGTTATTTCGTGCGACGATGCTATTCGCAACCGCTGGCGAGCCATTAAAAGTTCATGGAAATCTTAACCGTAGAAAAGTTCTCACGTTTCAAGGTAAGTTTCCGAGATTCTAACGGAATAATCGAGCGATACTGCGCTAGCTTTCTCGCTGTTGCCAATCGTAAACGTGAGAGCCGTTCTCAGCAACTGTGACATAATGTCCTCTCGTTGCGTCGCGTCGCTGATGTTCGAGCAGTCCTGTCGTTCGTAATGTCGTCGGTACAAAGTTTCTCAGGACCCTGTTCCTGCGGGAACCGCGTAATTTCATCGAGAAACTGTTGGAAAATTTTCAATCGACTCGGACCAACACGATTATTTTCACATATTTTTAAACGAATCTCGAATACCTAATTATACGTGTAGAAATCCTTTTTTCAAATGAAGAAATTCATTTTCACCGGTGAAAATCTAAATATATTTATGTAGAGAGGGTAAGGGGAAAAAAGATAAATTTTTTAAAATAAGAACGGCGATATCGTTTGGCAAAGATCCGGCTGATCCGATCGGACGATGAAACGAAAGGGGTAAATAAAGATATTGGTTGGTATAAGCAAATAATCGTTGATAGGGCATTTAAATAGGGGCGGAAGGTTATTGCAGGAATTATGAGGACTCGAGTGTTATTCGGGGATAGAAGGCAGAGACTGGGGAAGAGGCGGAAAGAGGGCGAGAGAAGTAAGACCTCTCCAACTGTAGGTATTTTCATGGTATATTCGTCGACCTCCGGGCCGGCAGCAGGATTACTCCGAGAGACCCTGAGAACTTCTCCCTTTTCTTACCTTCCACCAACCTCTCGGCTTCGCCCGATTCCAACTATACGTCTCCTCCTTTTCCTTATTCTCTGTCTCTTCCTGACCCGCTTCCGCATTACCATTCTCAAAATTCTCGATAAACCGGGGCTTCCGTCGTCACGGTTTCGCCCTCTCCGGCAGCTTGGCAGCTTCTATTTTCCACGAAAGCCAACGGTATAATCGAGATTCTCCGGACCCATCCTGTTAGACACTTTTGCTTCTTCGATCGACGAGAACTTCCTCGCGACTGTTCGAAATTAGTCGGTTGGTTGAAACTTGTCTCGAACGGGTGTACTCGACGTTACCGAACGACCTGCGAAACACGATATCTTCGTATTTGAAAGTTTCTCGCGAGAAGAACGGAAATTTAGCGAAAGAAACAGCGAGTAACGGGGGTTATAATAGGTGGACGGTTATTAAAATGCGAGAAAATCGTGAAACGGAAGAAGATAACGTCTGTAAGAACGTCGTGTTAAACGAGTCCGCGCGAAACGAGAGGCAGGATCGAGAAAATCTGAGTGAAAAGAGAGGCCGGGGAGGGTTAGCGGTTGCAGCCGACGCGACAGCACGTTTTAATAATGCCTTCCCTCTGTCGACGAAGAACGGGGAAGAAGTTTAACGAAGATTGTGCCAGATACTTTTAATTGCTATTCCTCCTTCCCCCCGAGTGGGAACGCGGTGGCGAACGATGCTGGAAAATGAAGAGGAGAGGAAGGAACCAGGAGGTCCGCGAAGCCCCTTTCGCCCCTTTTTCCCTTTCCTGCATCGGCTACGAAGCAACCCCTTCGCCCCGCTCGTTTTACGCTGTTTTTATCCGACGACGTCCCGCGGACCCTCGTGATTTTATCGTACTTGTATCCTCTCGACTCCCGTCCGCCGAAGAGGTTTGTTATTCCATCGGCAGATAGGCGACAAAGGAATTAATCGGGTCGCCTCTTCCTACTTCGGTCTCGCTCGAGCCCCTCTTTGTCGTTCGAGTACCTTTGTCGTCAATTAAATTGAAACGTTAAAAACCAAAGATAAATTGAAACGGTGCGATCTCTCGCGAGTCGTTTGCTCGACGTATCGCGTTACCGCTATAATCTCTATTCTAACCGTAGAACGTTAGTATCCGGTATCGCTATGTCTGCGCGTATATTTATTGCGAGAACCGTAAGCGGATAGTAATCCGAGGAAGAGAAGCATCGACTTCGATGAAAAGCAACGTCTCGACGATAGTTGAAAAGTTTTCGCGCGTATATTAGCCACGAATGAAGTGACAAAGGAAGAGCGTTCACTCGAGCAAATTAATTGGCGGACGGTGATCGTAGAGAGCAGGAGGTCGAAATAGCAAACGTATCGACGCGTAAACGGGTACCGCAAGTGTCGGCAAAAGTATCCGGCTCGATATTGGCCACGTGGGGCGGACGCGGAGAATGTTTTGTTACCAGCGTGCGATCTACGACACGTGGCGGAGATTAATGTGTTTTGATTTTTAGACTTCGTATTATACATAGAGCCGGCATAAGCCTTCTCCGCATTGTATTCACGGACCCGTACACGCGCTCACCACGCAGCCAGGGCCATTCAACCGTAATGGACGAGCTGCTCGTAGGAAGCGCGCGAAATTCTGCAGGATGACCCCGGGAAAGGCAATCGAATCGATCTTTTTGACGTTTCACCCCCCGTCGATTCGCTTCCAGCCGGACCTATTCTACCACGGAAAAATAACGAGAGAATGATACGGCGTTTCCGATCGTCTAACGTCCAACTTGGGTGAAACGTTGTTTCGGTTCGTCTAATTCTAATTCTAATTCGGTAAATCTAATTAGATTTCTTCCGAGTGTTTTTGCTTGACGACGTTGTCGAAAAAAAAACATTGAAAATAATTTTCTAGTTCGCATCATACATACTTATACATATGTACGTATACGCAGAGTAGCGAAGTGTATAGGGTATAATGGTTGCGATACAATCGCGATGGATGATCGAGCGAAAGCAATTTTTCTGTGATCGTCGCGCGTGAAACGGACATACTATTCGGCGACAGTGAATCTAATCGACCGAGAGCACGTAATTAGTTGAAATCTACGCTGCAAAAAGTATCGCTCCGTTCGAAATCGGACGAGAATCCAAATAGATAAAATTTCATTGTCTCGCGTAGGTGCGAGCGTATCACGAAAGATGCATGTACGCGCTTATCTAATTCAATTTGGTAATATCGTGCCCATTGAGAGAATAAATGATTACCGGGAAGATATGAAGTTATCTGGCCCCGCGGGACGCGTAAATTGCCATTACCCCGGTTGCAACGAAGCCGGGAGCGGGAGAAGCCCGCGGCTTTTTAGGGGTGCCAACCTCCAAGATCTTAATTATTAATCGGTCTCGTTAATCACGCCCATCGGCCTCGATCATACCGCGAAATATCACGCTTTTCGTCGGATCGCGGCGACGAAAGCTCTGTTCGTCTTCACCTAAAGATAATTCGTACCCTCGATTATGCGAATATATGATATTATAATAGCCCTTGCTCTCGATAGATGGAACGTTCGTGGTTTAAGAAAATTTCGACGGCCGCATCGGCTCGAAGAAAGCCGATAAGTTATTATATAGAATTGTTATCGCGATATAGCTACAATTGATCGTGAACGTGGCAACATTAATTTTTTTTTTAAACTCGCCAAAAGATTCGACGCGCGGAGACTGGTCTGCACCGTCGGCGTCACGCTGAATCTCTGACGCATTGTTCGCGCCCCCTTTAGTCATCACGATTTTCCATTGGCACCCCTCAAAACCTAGCCACGCAGTCAACCTCCAGCCCTTGTTCCTTGCTCTACAGCCCGCACCTTCGCATGCTTCACCCTCTTGCTGTCGTGATCGTCGCGCAACGTATACATACACCATGTCCGTCGAGTCGGCTTCGCTACTACGATATCTATATTCCTATTAAATGATTCTGTGATTTCTTCAACACGGAATCTTTCTCTTAAATCGACCATGCGTCTTACACGTCGTATTAGTTTCTATAGAATAGTATCGAAATAAGAAAATTAAACGGATTGCCTAGTAATCTTTTTGAGCCTGTTTACGATTTTTCCATCGTTTCCTGTACCGTGCCGAATCGAGTATCGAAGCGGCATCGGCATACCGTGGTACGTTCTGTATAATGTCGCGTAGAATGAAATTTAAATGTACTTTTACCGTTATATCGTTGTATGCGCCGATGCGAATCGTAACAGAGTACGCGTACCGAGCGTAGACTATCTACTAAAGGTTCAAGAAGATCGTAGGTTGAAGAAAGCAGGAAGAACGCGTTCGATGAAAGACGATGCGAGCGGAAGGAGATTCGCGTCGTCCCAGATTCCATCGTTCATAGATTTTTTTTTTATTTATTTCGCACGCGACAGTCTGATTCACAAATCTTTTCCACTAAGTAGGGGCTTCTGCGGGAGAGAAGCAAGGATCGCGAGGGGGTCGGTGAACCCCTCTTATACCCGCAACCCCGGTTCGTATCCCGATCGAGCGTGAAAAACAGAGGGGTCCATTGTAACCTCGTCCTGTGGCTAATGCGACTGTCGTCGGTGTCGAAACCGGGTGCAGTCGTAGTCGTCGTCGTCGAACATTAGCCAACGGCCGTTTAGATGAAAATCCTCGCGGGCAACGCGAGGACACTTTCGGGTTCCGCCTCGTTGGAAGCGGATTTTTTTCAGCTGTGTTTTCGCACGAAAGTCGAGGACCTTCGAACAACGTCGTTTCACTCGTCGCCATTGCCACGCTTTCCGCTTACTATCCTCTAATCGTTCTCGTCGTTACGAAACCCTCCCAGGATCGTATTATTCTCTTTTCGTTTTCTCTCGAATATCGAGATTTTCCATCGAAGGAGCGTCGAGAATCTAGGCGATCCGAGATGATCGTCCAGTTCTTTTCCCTGCTTCCCTACGAGAAATAGGGCTTACGGTCGAGATGCCTACCTCTACGGGATAAAATTATCCGTAAATAGAGGCGCGATCGGTGCTGGCGTTGCTTCGAAATCGGCCAGGTTAGCGGAAATTATCTGGGCTTCGCAATCGGTGTATACAAGTCCACCGCAGAGCTAGGGAAGGATTGTCTGGTGTCCGATCTCCGTGGGAGCTGGCGCACTCTAGAATTAAGCCGTCATAGTCTTCCGCTGGCCTGACTATCTATACCAATTAATCCTAACGTTGCCACGAGTGTCGACGTCTCTCTACGTTCGTCGGTTAATCCGATTCCGTTTATATTCCTTCTCCAAGAACGAATAATATTTTCCGTCCGTTCGAGTCCGGTGTGCTTATGTGATCCGTGTTAGTCGCGGTGTCGACCAATAGAGGAGAAGTGACGCGTTTTTCACCTTTTCATCGAAATACGTCGGGAAATTCGTAAAGTTGACCATCGACGGTTAGGTAATGCGGAAAGCTTGCTCGAAGCAGGGAAAA
Organism: Megachile rotundata; assembly: GCF_050947335.1. Taxonomy (NCBI): domain Eukaryota; kingdom Metazoa; phylum Arthropoda; class Insecta; order Hymenoptera; family Megachilidae; genus Megachile; species Megachile rotundata. The sequence continues at coordinate 24,085,848 of NC_134984.1, read as the reverse complement.
ACAGAAGCGATCGAGATAAAGAGAGAAATAGAGAGAGAGAGGAGAGAGAAGCAACGTGGAGGGGGTACGGTTGTTCTTTTAACACGGCTTTAGGGGGTCCTTTATGCTGACACAAATATCGCTTATGCCGGCGTCGCGCCGCTGTTTTGCCGAAGCCCATCGAGTATTGTGCCTTCCAAGGCCGTGTGTACCAAACACCGAGCTCTGTGTACCCAGCAAACACGCTCGTCACGTGGCAGAGGGCATAGCCTGATCCCTTCCGTAGTCGGTAGTCGGTATTCGTGGACTCCCCTTCACGGATTTGCGCAACGGGTCAGCCTTATTCCCTTCGGAACTGACTACGGACGAAGCTAAAGAACCTCTTCCCGTTACGATTGATACCGAAACCTTCTCCGGCTTCGAGTCCCGTCTCTCTTCTATCGTTTCGGCTGGACCTCTCGCAGTGCACCGCGGGTGCACCGGCAAACACACGTGCGCGTCAGCTTTGTTTACTCGCATCCGCTTCAACGACGGATCGCTGATCCCGATTCTCGGTCTTCTCCAACCCGTCTTCTCACCGCCCTCGCCGAGACATCTTTCCCCTCTCGACCTTTTGCCTTTTTTCAGCCAACGACGAAACAGATTTTCTCGCGGCGGAGAAAGAAAAGACGAACACGGTGATAAATTAAAAGATACGTCGTTTACCTCGTGTCCAGCTTAATTACGAAGATGTCGAACACGATTGACCGGAAGAGTGGCCTTAACGCGGGGGTGAACTTTATGCCGCATAAACGTCCACAGCTCGTTTCCTCCCCTCTGTTCTGGTCGCGAGGGTGTCGAGAGAAGTCTCGAAAGTTGACTGGAAAGTGATAAATAATGCCGGCGCGGAGCAAAATCGTCCGTAACGGAGGGCTTTCGAAAGGGCACACACCATTACCTCCGACGCGTTCGCAAGGACGAGAACCGCGACGACGGTCGACTTCTATCGGCACGGCGCTTGCCGAACAAACGTGTCCTGGTGTCCTCGAGTAAACGCCGTGCCTTCTACGCGCCATCGCGGTCACAGGGGATAGCTTCACCCTTGAACCGAAAATGAAAATTGTATTGTTCGACTCCCTTACGAGGGAAAGGACGGTATTATGATCGCGTTAGCGTACATTTTCAATGACGAAGACACGGGTCAGCGCTCTTTTCGCCACGGTCATCCATATCGCTCATCGATAATCGCCTTTTGACAGCTTTCTCGAGCCGAGTGCCGGATCGATTAGGATACTCGACGATGATCTCTACGCATCTCTGAGCAGGGATCACGTACGTAACTGAATTTTACGAAACGATAGGAAGAATTAATCGAAAAGAAATTTTACGGATCGTTTGAAAAAACTCAACAGCGATCCGTGGTTACTGGTTTGCTCGTAAACGAAAACATCGAATGAAGGGGAAAACGGGGGAAGAAAAGTTTAGCCGGAAATGAGCATACTTTCGCGGAATAGATTCAAAGTCGGTGAAAGCGTAGTTCATCGAAAAACTTGAACGAAAGCATACCGAGCGGAGGCGAGAAAGAAAAGCCGATTCCCCGAACGTCGTCCGTTTTCACCGCATCTTCGACTTTTACGTACCACTCCCTCGGCTGGTTTCTTCCGTACCGTCGGGAACTTTCGGAATTTATACATCTTTTTCGCGCGAACTCGCGTATCTTCTATTCTCGTCTCGTAATCCTATCTGTCGCGATCTTTCGATTTGTTCGTGGCCCGAAACGTCTCCGCAGAATGTCTCGAATTATTAGCAAAGTATTTCGCTGGGCGATGGTACGATATCGAAGAAAATGGGAAGAATCGATGGGAAAGAGTTAGAATAGAGGGTCTGGCTTCGAAGTAAATTCGAGCCAGCACCTGCTGGCTCTTTCCATGCAGGATCCTCGCACGTGTCGAAAGATATTAAGTCGGCAGGGATGGTTATGAGGTGTAACGACATCGCGAGGGGTGGAAGAATAAGGTCGAAGACGCGGTGCACGATGCGTCGCGTACGCTCCATCGATCTTCATCCATCAACTATGCCTTCAGTTTTTCCAAACGAAACATTCTTTTTCCGGCTTTCCTGCCTTCGCTTTTATTTCCTCTTCTTTTTCTCCGCTTCTTCGACCGAGGTGTATCGCGAACGACGCAGAAACTTTTTCGTCGCGTTTCTCGATTCCACGATTCATCATCGCGATAACTCCTCATCTACAACTCGTAGGTTGTAGATGATCGAAACCCTTGGCTTCGCTTTCCGGAGAGGGAAAGAGGAACCGCAAATCACTGCCTCGACGGCTTGACCAATCGTGACGAACGAGCAACGATGATTTTGCTCGGAATCGCTAATGGAACTCGCCTTTCCGTTTGCCCGTAAACTGGAATCGAGTATTTCGAACGCTTGCTCGATTCGACGACGAATAGTCTTTAACTTCGTTCGAAGAAGAATTGGGTAATTCAGGGCGTTGGTAAGACGCGCGTAGTTCGCCTCGAAGCTCTTATGAAAAATCATCGTGTTTCAATGTAGTAAAGGTTTTCGATAGTGCGTAGACGAACGAGATCCGAAAACGACTTCTCGGCGACTGGAAGATATCGTTTCGCGTGTTTCGCGATCTCGTTAATTTGGAAAGAGGAGGGCGCACGATCGCGTGGGACAGATCCGCCCACGGTCCCCGACGAAAACAAGACAAAGTCAAACAGTTTTGCCGAGGCTTGCCGACGGTAGCGACAAAAGGAGACGAGAGAATCGGGAATAAATGGATGTCGGTATCGGTGCTGTTGTTTGCCTTCGGTATTTGGCGGGAGGGTGGGCGTGCGGGCGAAAAGGGCGCGAGAGCACGTCGATCGTCGACGATGCTTTTGGTGGTGCGAGCGGTGCGAACGGTGCACATTCGCTCGGTGGCATTGTGCACGGCACGTGCCGTCTCCGGAGAAAACGAGCACGGACGGCGTTGTCGAGCCTAGTCACCGAGAAAGCCGTTTTCGACACGACCCTACACACCGATACCCGATTCCTCTCCGTGCAAGATTCATCGACAGAATTAATTGATATCCGCGTGTTCCGTCCTCGAGCAAGGGTTGCGTAAGCACCGTGGAAAAAGCAACCTCTCTTTTTTCCTTCTCCCCGTTCCCCATCTCTCTTTCTCTTTTACGACTGCTGCGAAAAGCTTTTAAACGATCGTCCGTTCTTTACGCTTCGTTGAATCCTGATCGACGATCGGATCCTACGAACAATTAAACGAATCTGCTCGTTAAGGTCGATTAGCTCGTAACATTTCACCTATTGTACGTGTATGTATACGCGATATTCGCTCGATAGAGGTTCGACCGTGAAAAGTGAAAAGTTAACACTGCGTAGCGTTCGTTCGAGAAATCGTGTAAAAAGATGGCGGTGAGAAAGAGCATCGTAACTTTTCAGACATCCGAGTTGCGACGCGACGACCGAGAGGTTATTAGAAAAATAATCAAAGTTTCCCCAAAGCGGGACGAAGAGTGGATCACAGAGAAACACTCGACGGGTCATCCTCGTTTACGTCAGACCGACAACGACGACGACGACGACGACGACGGCGGCGACGTCGCTCATTACGTTTGACGATTATGCGTTAATTTGCAGCTAGCGATACTTCAAACGATTTTTATTCGTCCCGCGTCCAGGATGAGCTTTGCTCTTCTAACTGAAAGTCGTCGTACGTTTCTGTGGCAGGTTGTCCGCGTAGACGCGTAGGCGTCGGGATCCTTCTTCGAGTTTTTTTATATTTTTCCAGTCTTTCGTCGGGGGATCGAGGAGCCTCGTCAAAGGACGCCGGATATGATAATCTCGGTGCCAAGCTGAATGCGTAACGAAGTTGCGAACGGCGACAAGAAGTGGACTCCGCTTCTGATTAGCTTATTACCTTTACGCGTTTCTTCGCGCTCGCGAATTTTTCAACGAGCTCGCGCAAATTGCCCCTCTCGTTTCGCGAAAAGGGCCGTCGAAATTTACGTTCGAAATCTATAGAGTAGATAATGTTCCCCGTTGTTAGACTCGAGGCGTAAAAAGCTAACAGATTGGAAACCGCATTCGGGTTAGGTGGCCACCTTTTATCCGGCACGGCACGGCGCGGCGCTGATCTTCTCTTTCCCTTTCGCGTTAACGCGTCTCCCATCTAGCCAGAGCGGACCTATTAACTAATACCCGGCTGACACCCCTGTCGAACGCGATGCCATACGCGCACCAGCCAACCAACGAACTAGCTAACCGGTCGAGCATCCAGTCAGTCGGTCGGACAGGGTGCGGAGGAGCAGGCTGGTAGGACATGCCTGGTACGACGGGACAGTTTAAGCCCTGATATATCGCTCGCCGACACTCCCAACTTCTGTCGCCGTTTCTGTAGCGGGTAGCGCTTTTTTGTCACGGCAACCCATGCCTGACCATATGTCCACGGAAACCGACGATCCCCATCGAGTGTCCGTGGATCTGTCACTCGTCGAGTCTCCGATTCTATACTCTTATTTTAGACGAAATTTTCTTATCCGCGGCTGCTTTAGAAAAGCTGTACGGACAATCTGCAGCTTTCGTTAGATAGAATAGACGGCGGAATAGTCGAACTAACGTTCTATAATAAAAATTATAATTGCCTTAGGTAGTTGACTGTGATCGCCTTAAATCGATCCTTCCGATTACCCTATATTCTAATGTTGCCGTTACGTTGGCGTTCGCCGTAGTAGGAAATTTTTGCGTTCGAACGTTGGGGGAACGATAATTTTCGGACATCGTGACAGCGAGAGAGGTCCGTTTACACGGTTCACTGGTTCCTTTAGCACCGTTGGTTTTCCGGTTACGTGGGCGCGCTTAAGCGAGCTTAGATAACCCATGGGCGAACCCCAGTTTGCGCGTAACAAACGATGCCACATGTTCGAATCTTAACTCGATCCTTCGTAGCGGGTCGTTCCCGGTCGTCGTCGAGCAACCCGCGGGCCGTACGAGCATATTCGGGGATAATTTGTACGGTTAACAAACTCGCGCAAAAACGGGACCGAGAGAGATCGACGACGAAGACGATTCACGCGAGACTAACTGCCGCTCTGGGAGCATTTACCAGAAGCACGGCTCGAATCGATCCCACTTTGCCGTTAATGGAACCTTATGTCGCTCACCGAACGAACAATTCCCTACTGTTCTATCGCGCTTAGATCGTTTAGGATACTCTCGAAAGACGGTGTACGGTTAACCGGCCGCGATTTCGAAGCCGAGAAATCGATTCGACGGTCCGACAAGGAGATTCCTTCGAAAGTACGAGTCCGAGCATCGCGCCGCACGAGAGACCGTAACCGTAACCGATGTCGACGAATGAGCAGCATTCAAGAGAAGAAACGCGCGTACGCTGTCCCCGGTATCCCCTTCGCTTCTTTTCCTGGTCTTTTCATCTCATTGTCGACGCTCTGTTCGAGTGCCACCGAGCTGCAGGTAAAGTGGCCGTTGTCGCGCCTCTCTTAAAAAGGTTAACCGATTGCCTGCTTTTTATCAAGCACACGTTTACGAACGTTTACGTGTTTAAAAAAGAGAAAGAGAAGAAGAGAAGAGCTGTCCTCTTCAATCTGTGCCGCTCATTGTGATTAATTCCGACATATGTCCGAGTCGTTTATAAAGGCGACCGATGGCTATTCAAAAATCTCGAGTCTTCTTAGGAAAGCGGCCTTTTTATCTCTTTTTCCCAGCCGTATCGTGTCCTTTTACTTTGGACATTCGTCTCTATTTAACTCTCGGCCAAGTCTTCTCGGCCTTTTTCTTTTTCTTTCGGCTGAAAATCAGTCGCGGAAAATTCTCTTCGCCTTGGCGACAGAAACGGAAGCGATAGTTCGCTAGCTAATCATCCGTTAAATTATTGTTACTTCGATCGAAGGGTGGTCTTCCAGGAAAAATAATCGACGAACGGATGTCGGCCATTTTTTTCTTCTCTTCTTTTGCCGGACGGCGTATAATTTAATGCTCATACGCGTAGCGAACATTTATTTCTTGAATAATGATAGAGGAACGTGACTTTGTTAGTTTTGCTCGAACCGTTACACGTAATTTATGATCTTATCTTCGCAGCGGTCCTAGGCACTGAAACTTCTTCTTCGGCTTCTTCTCGGTCTAAGCGTAATGGCTCATTTACCTAGGAGCAAAACGAAAGAAGCATAATTTCGATATAAGCGTTACGCGACCGAAATAAAAATGAATAGAGATCGGATCTATTATTCCGGAACGTCTAACGCAAAATGTCGGTGAATTCGTGAACGAAGAATCTGTCGGTTCGCAGGGTCGCGGCGTCGCGGCGTCGAAAGGAACGGATCTTACGGAATAACGAGAGGTATCGACACTCGGTGGAACAAATAATTCGAATCTATTTATCGGATAATGAAAAGGCGCGGATAAAACCGCGATATTACACCGTGTGTAACCGTCGGTAGAAAGGGGAACGAGAGAGCTTCTAGGATAAAGAACCTGACATGTTCGTGTTCCATTCCCTCTCCCTCCCTTGGTGGCCGCCCACCCCATCGTCATTAATACCAGGCGACTGTTACATATGGATGAGAAAGCTGGGTTAGGCCAGGACAACGATGCTACAGAACGAGACGAAAGCGAAACGGGATGTAGGGAAGCGAAACTCATCGACTAAAAGCATCGACGAAAGACCAAAGTCATTTCGCTGCTGTTGCTCTCGAATCTTGGCCCTCCTCCGGCTCCATCGGATTCCATCGAGAGAAGTCCTCTTCCGCGCACGGACAAACGGAGGAGACTTCGATAAGCTTGCCGGGGATAAAACGAGTTCCCTCGACGTTTACCTACGATTTCGATTGTCTGCCTAACCCCCGAGCACGATTTCACGGAATCCTTGCGTTACACTGGATTCCTTTTTCCTTCTGCTCCTTCCTGCCGCGCTTCGTCCTTTCCTTCTTCGTCGACGTCGACCTCGGAGAACTTGTTTCTCCTCGACAAACTATCCATAAGTTCTACTTGGATTTCGTACCGTTGGCTCTCCTACTCGATCAGGTTCGTTACTCTAATAGGAATAGCGAATAGGTTTCCGAGTTCGAATACGCTCGATTCGCCTTTTCGTTTTCGATTGAATTTCTGTGTCTCGCCGAACCGGAGAAAAAGGGACTAAAGAAATTTCGCTAAACTCGTGGGCAATGTTTATCGTTAACAGGAAGAAACCGCGTGATCTACGATGGTGACTCCTTTTCCCCGGGTTCGTTCGTAACGGTGGAAACGATAAATCTGAACATACCCCGTATATCTTTCGGTGAAGGGGAGTAAACGCAATATAGGTAATGTTCTGGTCGGCTACTTAACAAATTGCTACAAATTGCGGCTAGCGTTTAGCCGCCGTCGGATCCGTTCGAACGCGTGCCCTCTATATCCCCGTCACCTCTTTGCGGTAGCTCTTGCCGGGCAAGAGCCGGGGTCGGGCCTTCCAATCTCTGCGGACTGCGAACGTCCAATGTCCAACGATACGCCCGTGACCACATGCTGCACCCATATGTCCGCCCTTTATCACCCTAATGTCCGTCTATCGACTCACCGCCAAAGTCATCTTAACCCCGCGACGATTCGCTTCCCTTTTCGATCCTCGACTCTTTCCAAACTGCTACGAAACGAACGTACAACTTCGCCAACTATTCCTTCCAAATATGCATATCTATTATACATATACGTATACGCACTTGTGTACAGTTCGCTTAGGTTAGCTATCTAGAGGTTGCTCGACTTCGTCTATCAACAGTTATGGTATTCTCGACTAATAGAGGATAATAATCGAAGGTCGCAAGAAATTCGAGCGTGTGTGCGGCAAGAAAAGAGACGATGCTTCGGTAGCGGACAAGTCATTAATCAATGGTTTCGAAGCAGAGAACGAGGCGCCCTGTAATGGCACTTTAAAGGCGATACCCTCGAGCCAATCAGTGATCGCGTGCCGCTCACGGATCGTTCGGGGTTAATTTCACGGGTATTTAACGCGGTTTCGCTTAACAATGATTCAATCAAGCTGGATTTATTTGGCTGGGATTCGACGGTTGTCGGCACGAGGCGATCATTAGGGCTCCTCTTTGGAAACGCCTCCAAGCCTTTTGCCGAAATAAACGTGCCGTTTGACGCACGTTTCGCCTTTCTTTTTCACCCCGATCGTTCGCTTTCCGATTGTCTTTTTTCGTATGTTCGAGCTAAACTTATCGTTGCCGAAAACGTTCTATAATAATTTAACGAACGCCAACTTCGACCGGTGTTAATTCGATCAGGTTAGGTCAGGTTAGGCGAGAGTCGGTAAAACGAGAAGGAACTGGTCGAAAGCGATTAGAAGAACGAGCAGAGCGGCTAGGTGGTCGTCCGGCGTAAATATCGGAGGCCTTCTGTCCAGGAGGGGGAGCGGATCGGCAATTCGACGTCCGCGCGAAATGTTGTCAGCCAATTTTCTTGGCCAGTGCCTCTGAATGCCGCAGATTTCCATCTAGGTCCGTCCTCGGTGGCGCCGGTGGTGTATACCGTTGCTGGGTAAATACACCCTTTTCCATCCCCTCGAGCGTACCAACGTCGTCGTCGTCGTCGACGACGACCTCCTCCTACATCGTCCACCTCCGTCCCTTATCCCTCTCACCCTCTCCTGGTCGCCTCCATGAACCACAACTGTGATTATAATTCCTAGTCCCTGCTGACAGAACCAACCACCAGACCATCGTCAACCCCGTTTCTCCTTCGTCGTTCGTCCCCATCTACGTTGGTACGCGTTAGTGGACTGGGGTTCGGACGTTGTGTAAAGGATTATGCACGCGGATTTAACTGATGAATCACATTGTCGTCTTGATTCGCGGTGGCGTTAATTTTCGCTGCTGTTCCTCGGCTCGGTTTGTGCCCTTCGACGCGATATGCCCTATGCTCTCGCGAGAAACCTAACCGTTACGGAAACCACTGCTATCCACCCGAGGTGACGCTCGGTTAATTTTACGATTTATGCTCGCTTATCAGGGAAGTTCGAATTCTGCTACTCGTACTTTGTCTCTACTCGTTATTCGAATTTCTTCGAGTAAACTGAAAATCCTCGACGACGACGCGTTATATTTCGATAGGTCGAAATCGGTCGGAAGCTAATTGTTTCGTCTAACGCCGAGACGCTAACAAGAGGAGTGCTGGTACTCCTTTTTACCATGTAAAAAGTGTCGCGATGATTTTTTCTTCTTCTCCGGAGGTTGTTGAAAAAGTTGCATCCACCAAGGAGAGAATACATTATGGAGAGAACGGTGATAAATCAGCGGAGTAGAGACAAATTACCGGTGGCAATTAATCGGCAAACGTTCGATGCTTATTTGGAGAACTTGTCCCGCTTAATGCGCCATAATGAGCATTCGAGATTACGGCAACTCGGAATTGACCGAGCAACCGAGGCAAATAATTTATGACCGATGTTTCTTTCGGATACAGCGAAGAGCCGTTGTGTCTCGAGAACGTGGTCGACATCCCCTCGATGTACCATTCTCCCCGTGCAAACAATTTCCATTCGTTTGGAAAGGTTTCTAATCCGCCAACATCGGGTACGTGGGTAAAGCCAGAATTAACCGCTTCCCATTTCGACCTACCGCGAGATCACCGGGCTTATTAATTTTCCCAATAACGCCACCGCGAGGGTTGCTTCCTTCGCACAGATGGCGTATCACGAGTCAATATACTTTTCTGCCACGAAAACCGCCCCTCGGTACACGTGACGGCCATCGAATTTTCGCTACGCTAATCGTTTCTTTCGCCTCTACGATTCGAACGCGTATGTTTCTCCTAGCCATCCTGTGCTCACGATATTTTACCTACATTTTACGATACTTAAAGTTTACAACTTCGAAATAACCAACGGTCAACGTCTCTTTATTTCACCGATCGTTTACAAATTCGAAAATTAATCGCCGTTGCGTAGCTTCGAGTGAGCTTCGTAGCTTTTTTTGAAAAAGCTCGAAGAGTTGACTCTCTCTAAATAATGGTCGACGAAACGCTACAGAATTATTCTACCTGGACGCTCTGTTTCCTCGGCTTCGTCGAAATTACTCGAAAGCATACTTTACGAAATGGTCGGCACAGCAGAGCTGTTTATACGAATCAACTCGAGTGTGCTCGAGTTGTCGCCGATGGACGAAAAAGAGCAAGATGGAAGTCGTCATTTTCTCCGTCGACTCGAAAGAAGAAGAAGAAGAAGAAGAAGAAGAAGAAGAAGAAGAAGAAGAAGAAGAGGAGAAAAAGAAGGAAGGAGATGGGTTCTGGCAAGAGTCAGGACACGATCGTGGGATATGGACCTACCGGGAGCGGAGAATAAAGTTAAGCGCGCGCGTGTGTGTACGCTCGCGAACGTACACGTAGCGAGTGGAACGAGAGGAGAAAAGGACCGAGAGGGAAAAGCAGTACGAAGGTGTGGTGGATAGAAGCGAAAGAGGAGGAACGAGAAAACGAGAGAGATACGCGGGGTCAAAGAGAGAGACGAGGAGAGAGAAAGGAGAGGACAACCCCCTCTTCTTCGCGGGTTGACTCGAACGCCGGCGATATCTCGACCAATCAAATCACGCCGCGGGCTCCGCCTTTTATCATTATTTTACTTGTTTTCCCTTTACTTCACCCTCATTGGATGACATTCTCTGGGCCATTTCACGGTGCAAAAAAGTTATCCGCGCCCAATGCAGGACTCCATGCTTCCTTCGGCGTCCTTCGGTGCCCTTCTGGTATCCACCTTGGTCCACGGACCACCTCCACGAACATTCCTCTCCTTTTCCCCGACGACTGTGCCCTCCTTTTATACGCTCTACCATTTTCCATGGATTTTCACCGGATTCTTTCTTTTCGTTTACCGCCATACAATCGATGATAACTGATCCTCGTTTAATCATTCTGTCCGATCGGACTTATTATTATTAGTCCGATTTCTTCGGGCGTATCTGTCTCGAAGAAATACCGAAAGGTCGGCACGCTATTTCACGCGTTGGACACTTTAACAGGGTCTTTCCTTTTTCGCTCGAATATAGGAACAACGAAGACAATTTTCGCTGCATTCGTAGGTTATCCGTGACGGTGGAAATTACCTTGCGCGAGTAGTAAAGCGTTAAACGTTGGAAAATCTTCGGCGGATAACTAATCGTAAGGAAAGGAAATTCGAAGGCACACTTACCGATTCGGTAAAATTCGGACGAGAGATCTAGATTAACGTCTTTCCTACTATTTTCGTTGTCCCTATTTATTCGATTCGATACGCGTTATTCGATACCGTTCAATTAACGACAGCGAAATCGTCGGCAACGTTATCCGCGTTGGAGGTAGGATAAAATGAACGTAAAAAACGAAAGATCATCGTTTTCGATAAAGGAATGTTGATTCGCGCTCGGAGAGCGATAATTGGTAGGACGAGTCGGGGTGATTTTCGAAGTTTCACGGTTTCGGAGCGTCCATCGGCGTATCCGTATCCGATCGTTGCTCTATATCTGTATATTTGTCTACGCACTCGTGCCTCAAAGCTGTTCGTTCCGACCAACGAACCGCATAATCCTTGACGAGAGAACCTCGTCAATCACGGCCCCCGATGCGCCGCTAGACTGCTAGACGAATCGATACGAATTTATCCGCGGCTACTACCGCGGACGCTTTCATCGTTCATTCGGTCTCGTTCGGGATCACGAAGTCGATGAATCGAGCACGTTTTCGACATCGAGCGCTCTCGTGTTTCGACCGATCGCTCGTTCCCACGATTTCGACGGGCAAAAATAAAAGTAGATATCTTCCGGTTACCGCTGTCCTTTCCGCACGGTGACACGAAAAAACGAAGCGAACCTTCTCGAGGCTGATGTTCCAGCAAGGATCAGAGATTACGCGCGAACGTTAATCGTAAGTGTAACATTACCGTTCTTTCTTCGTCCGGAGCCTATAATCGACATCGTCGACGAGTCGGTAACGATCCTCTTCGACTCGTCACCGACTCGAACGAACGTTGTAATTTGCATCTCCGAGTCGCTCGAATAGGTACCAGTCGTCGCACGAGGCGCGGGACAATTAAGCAGGCTTGTCAGAAACGAAATCCGTGAGCTCGAAGCGAAACAGGGCCGACAATCGAGTCCGCGTTTCGCATTAGCACTCGCGACCAACCGGTCGAAACGATAACGCGGTGACGAACCGGAGAACCTGTAATTCACCGAGAATAAATAGCCCAGGGTGGAGCGAGATCCCTTCTTGGCGAGGATCGAGCGAGAAAAAGAGAAAAGGGGGAAAAAGAAAAGAGAAAGAGGAAAAAATGGATGCTCGGTCGCACCTACGTACCTACGTTTGATCTGGCATTGCTCTGCACTCTGCACCGCATTGTATGTATATCGGCCGGTGTAAACTGCGGTGCAAGAAAAAAGGAGGCGGAGGAAGAGGATCGGTGAAGGTTTGCACGAGGGAGACGGTCACGTGGAGATACCTAAAAGAACAATGATGTTAGGAATGGAAGAGAGTACGGTTAGTCGGTTAGGGGCGCGAGAGGGAGAGGCGAGTGCAGGTCCGGCTCTCTTTGGGAGATCGTAGCGACGATGAAATATCGAGGAAATATTCCAGTTATCCGAAGAATAAAACGGTAATTAACGCGATTAACGGTAAAGCGCTCGATGGAAATTGGCGAAGGTGGGAGTTACGGCGGCGTTACGGTGGACGTTAAATTTGAAATCTGCTCGATAGTCGGCCAGCCGATATGAAGAGGCAAAGCGTACGAACCGGATAACGATTTGTTCGAAAAGCAATATAGCGGGCTATCGTTGGCGTTGCCGTTACCGTTGCCGTTACCGGGCTCGAGTAGGACGAGACGAAGGAACGCGAGAAGGAGGAGACCGGGTGTGCGGGGTGGCCTTTTCCTCAAATTTGCATGAGGTATTAAAGCGCGGTGGCTGCGTTCACCAGTGGAGTTCCTGTTTGCCGACACCCGAATGCCGAGGATCAAAGGACCTCTACCAGTCTCGCTCCCTTCGGGAACGAGCGACACCAGCAACCAGAAGAAGCGACAGAGAAACGGAACGTAGAGAATCGTTGCCAGCCTTTGCCGGCAATCGCTTCTCTTCGAGAAACCCAAACTTTCGCGACACTCAACTTTCGATATTCCTGTTTCCTACACCTTTGTCGTTAAATCGTGGATCGCGCGGTAACCGATTCCCCGTTGCTGACAATAGCTTTCGGATTCTACCCTTTTACGTTCCACCTACTGATCCTTAAAACCGATATTTTCGACAGAGTTTCTTACTACGGTAACCGAAACGATTTTCGCGTCTGCTCGGAACTTGATTAATTTTCATAGGTTAATCCCGCTAAATTTCTTCGTTACGAAGTACAATATTAAAAAATGAATAATTTCCCTTTAATTCGATCAACGATCGAGAATATCGGTTTTTAAGAGTTTTTAAAAGTCTTCTTACAATTAGAGGATTTATAAGCAGACGGTGAATATAATGAACGCGATCCTGGAACGAGGAAGAAGCACACGGTTATCGTCGCGTCGGCCGATTATCATAATTGCCAGTTAATTACTAAATTTATGCGTTCGCGTCTCGAGTTTCGAGCGATCGTTCAACGATTTCACGCGTAATAAAACCGTGGGAGGAATCTAGCGAGATAGAGCAGACGATCACTCGAGCCAGCCAACGTTACCGATACGCTTTGCTCGACTTGCTACGATATTTTCCAACGGTATCTTCGGATACCGCTTCGTGTTATCCAAATATCAAGTATCTCGAATTCCATAATCTCGAGAAAAAGATCGGTATTGCGCGGGTGAGTTCGTTAATTGAAGGACATGTTGAAGACGTTATTGGAAAAGTCCATAGGTATATTCGTCCGGTGGAAAAGACAAATGGCCGACGGATCCTTGGACGCAGCGACCGCGGACCAACGATATTCCAGGAATGTTAACGCGCGTAATCATATTCTTGTTCGTATCGTGGCCCGTAAAAACGTTAGCTGGCAGTGATGTATGCCGTCGGGGGCACGCATCGCATAAGTAAGGAGGGCCTTGGGCCCATTCATCAGCTAACCGGGGGAATAGGCCCACAAACTACTTGTTCTCTTTTCTTCTTTTCTCCTTTTATTCTTCGTCGGTCTTTCTTCTTTACTTAACAAGTAACAAGGGACACCTTGTAGATCGGGGGGCTTCCGTTCGCCACGGATAACAGTACACGTCTTATCTTCCGAACGATTCGATTGCTCGCGACGCGTCTTTATCTCGTCGTTTCGTCGCTTCTCTTCTCGAACTCGACGATATAAGTATTTAGCGAGCGAAATGTCACGGTGTCCTTGATAAGCGGACGTAAATGAAAGGGTTAAACCGCGGATTTGGAGACATTCGGTGTTTGGAGAAAAAGAGGTAGTGGAAGAGGAGAAAAGAAGAGAAAGAAAGTTTGTCGGTGGACGTTCGAGGGCACGCGTTAGCGGTCGAAAGGGGAGAAGGGTGTCCCGGTGTCGCGTTCCCGAAGCACCGACGGGTGCCAGACCGCATTTTAGGCGAGCTATCCATACCAGGTGAAGATTCGGGACCGTAAGGATATCATTTTGGTCGGACGTGGGGCAGCCGACCAGCGGAGAATGCAAAAAGGTCGCGGCCCGGCCCGGGCCGGACCGGGTTGCCGCGTTTTACAAATTATTCAATTAGCCTCGCGAATTAAGGTATGCATATTCATCGCTCTCTGATACGCGTATGTGCGCTCCGTGGCTACAAGCAGCGCGCATAAACAATTCAGGCTCGCACACGCGCGTTAGACGCTCTAACGAACTCGCAGCTGCATCCGAAATGGCATCCGTTTTGCAACGATGCGGACACGGGACCTTCCTCCTCTGTCCGCGGTGTTGTTGTACCCTCTGCGCGATTTATATCCAAATTCCCTCCAACGCAACGTTTGATCCGACGTGTTTTTCCTTTTATTCCGGGGCTCTCTCTTCGTACGCGGAACGATATTTCCATTCTCGAGGAGGACTCGCTCGACCGTAAATCGATTACAGTTTCGATCGGTAGAAGGCATTCGACGAGAATCGCAACGATTAACGGTCCGATAAACGATCGGCGAACGTTTGAACGGCGAAAAGTTTCGTGGGCGCGCGGTAAAATCCGTGGACGCGGCGTGTCGCGTAAAATGGTAAAAAGCGGAATTAATTGGCAAGACAGAGCACGGATTAAAACGGAGGAGGATTATTATTTCTTCCGGCAGATAGAGCGCCGGAACGGAACAGGGAGGGAAATAAAACATTGAGAGCGTAAGCGAAATAGGCGTACGAGTCGGACAGAGTTACGGGTCGGGGCTCCTGGGCCGGGGTTGCGTTTAAAACACCACCGAGAAATGCACATTTTAATCGTATCGTTAATAGCCGCACGTTTATAAGCCTCGCTGTGTCTCATGAATACGCATGCTACTGTCCCGGTGACAACGGTACAAAATTAATGCTAGCTAGGACGATACGCCACCGTTATTATGAAAAATAACTAAACCGCTCTTTTTCGCGATCTTACGTTCGACCAGGTATTCTTCCGCTTCGATGATTTTTCACCTTTGACTTTTCATTTTGGAATAATATCGTAATTGGCCATCGACGGTGATCGTTTCTTATTCGAAAATCTATTCGTTCGACGATATCGACGATATCGACGATATCGACGACATCGGTGTTGTTCCGCAAATTAACCGGTCGGAAATAAA
Source organism: Megachile rotundata (assembly GCF_050947335.1). Lineage (NCBI taxonomy): Eukaryota > Metazoa > Arthropoda > Insecta > Hymenoptera > Megachilidae > Megachile > Megachile rotundata. Next base: position 24,070,168 of record NC_134984.1, on the reverse strand, counting down.
TCGTAGCTTCGGTGCCGCGGGTTCTGCGTTCCCGTATGTATATTGTATTCATATTTATGTGAATAATTACGGCATTAGTGGCTCGAGTAATTGATACTCGTGTAAGCGTTTACCAAGTTAGTGACCCAAAGGCTATGTTTAAGCGCGTGCTTGGTCGTTTCCGTACATACGAATCTATTTTTTTCTATTTTACCGTCGTTTTCATACATATGTACGTAGGTTCGATCATTGTCCGAGACCGACTTGGAGCGTAACAGGATTAGGAAATCGGGGAGCAGCGAAATAATTACGCGAGCGTGGTCTCGTTCGATCGAGAGAATAGTCTTGGACGTTAATAATCGAACGGAAGAGGAACCAGTTTCCTTGGGCGTTATCGAGTCTGCGTGTCGCGATGATATTCCTGCTCGATATATCGCCAATTATGGTCGGATTGAGTCATAACGATTCTGGTTATGTTAAACGCGAGTTCCTTGACCGTTTTCGCCGATACGTCTCACGGTTCGAGATAAGATAGAGCTTACGGAATTGTAGTTTACCTTTAATTGGATACTTGCCTCTCTTCTTTCTCCGCGTAGCGCGTCGACTACGACTCCGGGAAGCGCGTAGTCGCGAGCGAATACCGGCAACCGGCAATCGGCGACGATAGTCTCGTTCCTCGGTAACGGATCGTATTACATAAAGCATCCTTTCTGTCTGGGTGTTGTCGTTCTTTTTTTTTCCTATCTCCTTCTTCCCATAAACTAGCTCGCATAACTCGCGTCTGCTCGCGCGACCGGTATTCTATCGATTTAACTCGCTGCTGACGAGTATACGTCTTAACTGGATCCGTATTCCGTTCGCTAGATTCGCACGGAGTTTCGTTCAGTTTTCGATCGTTTCGCGGGAAATGTGTGCCTGTTAAATCGTGGAACGGATAATAAATTATTAGCCATACCGATCAGCGGCTTTCGAGGGGAGAAGCGGGTCGAAAATTCGTCGTAAACAAAGGCGTTTAATAAGACAGAATAATATCGGCGCGTATTTCTTGCTCGACTTTAATACGAGCTACCCCGCGCGTAAGTAGACGTTAGGTAAAATGGCAAATATCGGAAGGGCTTACGGCCGTATTATACCGGCGCGGCGGTGGTGGCTTTATTGCGCGTCGCTCGTCTCTCGCGGAGGAGCGAAAAAATAATAGAGAAAGACAGAAAGGGGCTTCGGAGACCGTCAGATGTCCAGGATGTCGTCGTTGGAAGTGTCTACGCGCCGCAGCCTCTCCATTAGCTACGAATAATACGCGCAACTACTTATGCGGGTGCACGAAGTAACGCGGTGTCGGCAGAAACGCGAACGACGCGACGGCGAGTCGTTTTAAAGCAACGACCTTGTCGAGAGCGAAAAATAATTGAGAAATAATTAGTAGTTGGAAGGAAACTAGGATGTTATATTTCGAAAGGAACGATCGAACCGGCTGACGGCTACGGTCTAACGCGAAACGATCCGAAGGCTTAGCTTCCGTTTCTCTGGCGGATACGCGTGAACGCGACGGGAACGAGATCGAAGAGGCTAAAAGCGGGCCGAGGATACGACCGGTAGTTGGCACGAAGTCGTATTAACAACGAGGACGAGCAACGTGGGATAATAACTTGATTACGAGGCGTGTTTTATCGAAAAATCATAAAGCAATTAATAACGTTCATTAGAGACGAACCCGAGTAGAGGCTCGCGCGCGCGTCTGTGCGATAGCAATTCCGTTTGATAGGTAATTAGACGAGGGAGCGGGTAATTGCGTTAATTGAGACCGAGAGCAAGCGCGCGTTCGAACGTTGCGCAAAGCTTGGCTAGATATATGGAACCGTTCCGTTCCGTTCCGTTCCGATGCCGTTCCATACGCACGCCACGGCCTCCCTAATCGCTCCGATCGCGATTCTTCTCGACGGAGTTAACGTCGAGTTCGCCTCTACCACGCGAGTCTCTCCTAGCTATTCGCGTTACAAACGTTCCGATAGCGACGCTGACAACGATCATCCGGCCGAGAAAGAAAGCCGTCGGTTTTACGCGAAAAGACGCGTTTACGAGTAAAGTTTCATAACGTAATTTATACGGTTAGCGTCGAATTTCCCGATGAAAGGCACGAAAGCCCACGAAACTTAACATTCGGATTACTTTCGAGCGTTATACGGCGAGGAGCGAGAACTTTTGCCGAGTGATTTGAATATCACGCGGCAAACTTTTCTAACAGCCGAGCTTCGTGGATCTGTCGGAACCAAGTATCGTTTCGACTTCGCTGTTCCTATTCGAGTCCCGGCAACAGCGACGAAAACGGAGCGGACACGAAACAATTTGTCCACGCTCGATTCGCGTTGTTACGGTGTAACGACGTCGCGAAATAGTTGAAAAACAAATTGGCAACGTTTTTGTCCGTTATCGAACGATCGTCGAATAGCGGCTCGTAAAGTTATCTAAGAGATCGAAGAAACGCGCGACGGAAGGGAATAAAAAGTCGTTAACTACGCGGCATGGCAGCGCGATAAGTCGTCGGATCGAGGAAAGGAATATTACGATGGCTCGAGGATAGGGCGATGAAATCGAGAGAGCAATCGAGTCATTTAGCGTGGCGAGCAGGTGAGATGGGTGACGGTGACCGAAATAACAGCCGTGGTGGTGTTCCGTCACGGCTACACCCTCCAAACCCTTGCCACTTCCTTCCACTAATTTCTTATCCGTAGGGCCAATTTGATAGATCAACGATAGAAGCAGCGCTCTATAAAACGAACCAGGTTGCTTCGAGCGAGGACAGGTGCATTCTCAGCAGGCATATTCAGGAAGAGGAGCAGCTGACCGAGTCGGAGAAATCGTTCGTGTCTCTTCCCCTGGAACCGAGCTACCCTCGTGTCTCCATTACCGTTAAATTACCTTCGAAATACCACGATCGTTTTACGCTCAGATTCGAATAGACGTCTATTTAAGTAATCGATAAATAACAAGCTGCACGGTCCACTATTTATAGGAAAATAGGAAAACTGTTTATTATTTATTTCGAGTTGGTTCTCTAAAAATCTGGAAATCTAAAAGACTGTTCTTCGATTTTCGACGAGGGAGTTAAACGCTCGATCGCGCGGTTAATGTTTTCGCTTTTACGGCTGTTTACCGACTCTCGATCGACGAGAGAACGCGCGCTCGTATTTTATCGTTTCCGTCTAATCCCTGCTCTGATCCGGTACCCAAAGAACCAGTGTAAATACGCTCGCAGCCCGTTAAGAAAAAAAAACTGCCAAAGCGTACGAGTAGTCGACTTCTGTACGGGTCCTCGGAAGAAAACTTAGAAAAGTCGTGTCCCGAGAAAACCCGGAATCGCTGGATTATCCGAGATGATCGCCTAATAGCTTTAGGAAGGAATCGACCGAGGCGACTGCTTAAAATTAGCATAAGCTCCGACTCTTTCTCTGCTTAACGAGCGGAAGAGACGAGACCCCAAAAGTGCTGCGACGAGACGCGAAAGAAGAAAAGGACGACTGAAAAGGCTACGTCTCGATAAGCCAGAACCATTTTCGTATTCGCTTAACGCTTAACTCGAAAATTTCCACCTTTCGAAAAAAGGAATTTCTTCGCTCTCGAAGAAACGAAGAAACGAAGAAACGGAGCGAAAGCCGGTTTCGAAGCCGCTTGTACGCGACGCGATTCGGCTCGGTTCGCTCTCGCACGATTCTTCCGGGTATCGTTCGGCCGTTACCGAACTAGCGTGGATTTTTCTTCTAATTTAACGGCGCCTGGTCGAGGCAAGCCACGCATTGTCAGTCTTAATTGGCCAGGCTGGAGTGATTTACGAATCGAGAAAAGAAAGCGTACAGATGTAGACTCGGTAGCTCGAGCAGCGTTTATTCGTCGCGTCGCTCGGATGAAACGCGAGTGGCTGCTGTTAAAACACACGATTTCCATGGAAATTATTAATTAACCGTGGCGCGAGAGAAGTCTGTCTGGCAAACAGCGACGACAATGCATCGGACGGGAGTTGAACGAACCGCTCGCGCTCGACTCGGATAAAAATCTGACGCGAGATTCGAATCGCGCAGGGAAGAAACGAGGAGTAGGCGAACTGAAGAAACTTCAAGCTGCCTCTTCAAGAAAGACCGTGCTCTTTTTTCTTTCCTTTTTCTTTCCTTTTTCTTTCTCGACAGCACCGAAACTCGTAAAATGTCCAGCACCCACGTAGAAACCTGTGTCACGTAGACACGGTGGCCCGACTCTCTACGTTCCGCTGTCCGCTGTCCGCTGTATATTATCGCGTACGTACAGTCCGTTTCGTCGATCGACACTCGCCGGAACTTGACTTCACCGAATACCTTCCTAATCGCTTGAACATCGACTATGCTCGATCCAAGCGCCGCTTTTCTCTTCGATACGAAAGTAGAATTCGCTCGATCGGTCGACGTATACAGAGAATAACGCGAAAAGAAAAAGCTTATAATTCGTTTTACGCGAGGATAAATTACCGGTTATGCGTATAGCTGGGCCGCGTGTTCGAGATCCGTAAATTAACGCCGCGATGCGTTTTCGGAGCCGCGTAATTCGGAGCAATTCGAACCAATGACTAAGTAAATGGACAAGTTATATCGTTTAAAGTTATCGGTTTCGAGCGGCAGTCGGTGGAAACAATAGGTAAACGCATAGTTAATGCTTATTTTACTTGAAATTATGTGCACGTACTTGTCTAGAACGCGAGCATTATCGGGAAATGAATCCTTGCAACCATTTGCTAGTAAATTTTAATTGAAATTTCGGATTTTCATCGCTACGTTCTATCCGTTTATTGTAACTTTCGTTATTTCCAACGACTTTTAATTCAGTCACGTTCGTTTCGAAGAAAATAAGAAAAATCAACGTCTCTTCGTACTAACGTATTTTCTTAAATCGTTGCTCCACGATCTTTGTCTACAGCGTTTACCAATAAGGAGTATCTTATGTATTTTGGTAGTAGTAAGCGAGCGAGAGATCGAATGAAATTTTCTGCAATATACAATGTCTGTAAAGGATAAAATGTAAGGTAGAAGAGAATAAGAAACTATCGTGGAACAATGGAGCAAAGACGAGTGGAATTCCTTGGGTGGACTGTACGATTCACGTAGAAGTCTCGGTTCTACGTGCCTGTCGTCTGTTCGTGACGAGTGCGTGCGCGAACGTCCGGCCTCGTCCGTCGCGGAGCGGAGCGGTGCGACGCGTCCGCTCGAAGGATGCTTCTTCGTGCTTGCCGGTTTCGCCGCTTTGCTCGATCATGGGACAAAACTCGGACCAACGTGTCCCGTGAGAACCAACGGAAAGTAGCGCTCCCTCAAAAACTATTCGTAACGGCCGGTACACTTTTTGTTCGATGTTTCCGTGATCGCCGATGCTTTCGCCGATTTTTCTTTCGGTCATTGCCGGAGGGGATTCGATTTCTCTCGATTTTGCAAGCTACGGAGATCGAAAATGTTTTATCGAATTCGCGATATTTGCTAGAATACGTGATTTTTCCTAACCGAATCGTCGGAGTTTAAACGAACGATTTTCGTTATCGCGTCACGAATTTGTAACGCGGAAACATTCGGTGGAACGTCAGCCGGTTTGATACAATTACGGAGCGGAATAATTATTAGATCGCATCGGATCTGCAATTAGGCTTCGCGCCACGACAACGTTGCTACCGTCTGTGCACGCAATTACTTCGACGCAACGTTTCTCCTTATCTCGTTATTTTATTAGCCAATAATTCTTCTTCTTTTCCTTTTCCTTTTCTTTTTCTTTTTCTTTTTCGTTTTCCTTCGCTTCCCGGTGTTATTGCGTCTAACTGTATCCGCGCTATTAGCTACCTCGTTACGATTATTATTCCCCCTTTATTATCGAGAAAATGTGACCTCTTCTCGTGCTTCGGGTCGGACTTACAATTAGATTCTCATGGTATTATGAACGTTCTGTTCGTACCGTTCTGGTTTCCTCGTTTAAACGCGACTCGAGCCGATAGGATCGATAAAAGAAAAGTTCTTTACTAAAATTTTCATCGACATACAGCAGCGTCTAGTATTTTTCGTATCCATTCTGGACGGTTTAGAGTACGTATCGTTAGTATCGTTACCGTATGTTACCGTCGACGATTATTATCGAAGGGTCTATTTCTGAACGTAAATCGTGGTAATCGCGACGGATCGTAAATATCGACGCGCGAGATAGTCGGTGTCGTTTCTAAGTAGGTTTTCGCGAAGTCTGCTGGCCGGTGGCTCGCTACGACTTCTCAACGCCGCGCCGCGATCAAATAACTTTCCGCTTGATTTATACTTCCGACAGTCGTAACGAGCTCGCGGTCAAACTCGTTGTCTTACGCGGTTCATCCTCTGCCAGGGGAGAAAAAACGACCGATAAAGTGCCAGTCTCTTTATTGGCCACATAAAGCAAAAACTTATACCGTCGATCTTTATTAGGACCTCGAAACTTTCACCTCGTTTTTTCTCCAACTCGTCTCGTTGCGTAATCCTTTAAACGTTCCAGCGAACGTATTACGAACCGTCGCAACGATAACATCGAATCGTACAACTCTTCCACTTTTCACGGACAATTCGGAATATGTTTGCGAAACGATTAACCGATTAATACGAGTGTCGCGTATGTGGAAAGTTTTACGCGTTGCGGAAAGAAATTTCATGCGAGAGTAGATCGCAAAATCCAAGCGTGTCACGGTCGAAGATCGAAATCGTTGGCGGATGTTCCAGCCGAGGATTTTCCAAACTCGATATCGTCGTGGTCGTCGTCGTCGTCGTCGTCGTCTACCGATGCAACGGATCGTAGAGCGGTAAGACACGGGTTGAAATTTATTCGTCGGGCTTCCAGATGCTCGGGGAGATAACGGAGATGAACAGGAAACGCGGCAGACTCGTTGACTATCAATGAAATAGTGCTTCGACCTGTAAACGCTTCGAGCTAGGGGAAAAGTACGAGGAGCAAAAATCTTCTCGTATTCCAAGCAGTTATTTTTGCTGGAAACGTATCGTTGCAGAACGCGTACGCGAAAAAGATAATTAATCGAATACACTGTAAGTATAGGATATGACGTATTACGCTCGCCGGCGGCAACCGTTTCGCCTGTTTGAAGAACCGGATAAAAGAGCGCGTTGGAATCGAATCGAAATGGCATTTTACACGGGTCGACTTTGTTCGTTGGAGCAAAAGTTGGCTAATGTAAACGTCTCTTTAACGATTTCACCGGTGCCGAATCGAAGAGAGTTGGGAAGGCGGCGTGGGGTGGCACGGGGCGACGGAGCGTAAACAAAAAAGCTATCTAGCTCCTGTTCGTTCGCGTCTGCGGCGGAAAAGGACGAAAACGTGAATGGAAGAAGGTGAGTCCAGTGGAGCGAGCGGCGGGTTTTCGTCCGGTTGTCATCCTCGCGGTTGACGTACCTTATTCGAGGAAGAGTCTGAACGAACGCGGACCGGAGAAAGAGAGGAGGAGGAGGAGGAGGAGGAGGACGGAGAGGGCAAAGTCAAAGAAGAAGATACGAACGAGGAGGGGGTCCACCGAAAGGGCCAGAGAAATACATCCGCGGAATACTTAACAAGTTTTGGCGGTTGATAGAGGGTAACGGTGGGGGCAATGGGCCCCCGTTGGGCCCCCGTTGGGCCCCCGGTGGGCCCCGAACAGTTTCTGCCAGGGCAAAAAGAAAAGTCACCAGAGGGATTCGTCGTGCGCGTCGCGTTTTTTGCGCTTAACCTCCCTCTGTCTCGCCTTTTATTTGGGCCAGACAGGAATTCGGCTAAATGCATTGATTAAACTGCTGACATCGTTCGGACGGCCCGGTGGCCACCGTGTCTCCGTGGATGAGTTTCATCTTTTTTGCCCTCCAGTTGCCCCTTCCCCCTGCTGCTCGATAGAAAGGGGTAGACAGCTTCTGTTCTCGGTTCGACTCGCTCTTTCTCCGAGTCGTTTCTGGATCGCGACTCGAATCCTTATTTCACGTTCGACGACGTGTTCGAGCGGCTATCTGGCTTGTTCGCCGCGGATTTAACAACGAGCCGCAGACGACGAGTCCGACCCGATGTAGCCGGCTTTCTTGCGGCCGGAAGAAACCGGACGGAATACGTACACGGTGTACGGACGACCGGCTACAAGACCGTGGCCGAGTTCGTTAACGATGGATATTTAACGGTCGATCGAGTTGCCACGAACCGACGCGACGCGAAGGATATTGTCCGTGCCTCGGAAATTAGTCGCGTCCAATTTCGATTCGATCGCGTCGCAGCGCCGTTTCGCGTTTAACCGCGGCTATGCCGCATCAAGTAGCTACCTTTTATCCGGATTATAATTACCTGCCCCGGTTAGTAATTCAAGAGAAATCGAACAGTTACGCGTAAACTCGGATAAGACGATCAAGAAATTCTACATGTTAAGAAAAGAAATTTTATTTTTTAACATCAATTGTTATTAATAATAGGTTAACGGTATTGTTTCGATCCGGCAAAGAGAAGATACCTCTGTAGAGTCTATAGAGTACGTCTAAACTATCACGGACTACCAAAGACTTGAAGAAGAGATAAACGATACGAACAATTGCCGTAACGGCATAACTCGATGCGACCAAGTAGTCGCTTATTAGATCGCTAATAATCACCGGTCCACTCTGTACCTGCAGCGGTTGTAAAGGATTCGCGTAGCTGGCAGGAAAAACGTGCCACTTGATTGGAAGTAATCGGTCGCGGATCATGCGTGTATTCGAGAGGAGGAATTGGAAATCTCGTAACCTCGGTAATCCTTCTCGGTAATCCTTCGTGGGACAGAAACAGAGAGAAAGAGAAAGAGAAAGGGGTGGGGGGAGAGAGAAAGAAGGAAGAAAAGAAAGAAAATAGTCGAAAGCAACGCCTTAGCATACGAGGACGGAATGGTAAAACGGTAAAGGGTAACGTTTTGTATCTGGCAGAAAAGATAACGCGTCTTTTCGCAGGTTGTTCGGTAGGCAAGGCACGAGGTAAGTTTGGCATGCATCGCTCGCTCCTTCGAGCAGCCAACAGCCATCTATGGAATTGCCCCGATGATTAATGGTGCGGTTGGCCGAAGGCACCCTTCGAGACGTTCTTTCCCCTGGCCTCGTCCACTCTTGGCCACCGCCTCCGCTGCTGGCCCTTCCAGAAGGGCCCATCGGGTCTTTTCGAATTGTTTGGCCACGGTGTAAAAAAGTCTGCGCTATGTTAAACCCGTCCTACCTGGCGGATCGTGCTACTTCGTAGTCCTCAACCTCGTCCTCCTTCTCTTTCTCGTTTCGTCGCTTCAACGTTTCACCGTTTCGCCGTTTTTTCTCTTTCCCCATTCAATTCGATGCCTATCGTCTTCTGCCAGTCTGCTCGTTGATGGAGTGGACGCGCGATTAGCGAGACGCGTACGCTCTGGAAACCAGCAGAGATTCCAAGCGTTTCCTGGCTTTGTAACTTCATTTTTCCTCGTTCGTTCCTCGATGCGGCCGACCTTCCGATTCCGATAGAAGTCCATTATCTATATCGATAGATACTTATACGATCATAAATATTCCTCTCGAGTACTTGGAACTTTCGTCGTTATTAGCTAACAGGAGTATATACAGAGTTACAGGGAATATCCGCACGCGATTATCGTTACGATAGACGCTCCCGAAGCTAGTTAATACGAGAAATAAGAAAAATCGAAGAAAATTGATCGACTTTTTTCCGAGAACGTAACAAATCGAAAGTGGGAAAGAGCGGAATAGCGGGTTGCTATTGAAGTCGAGGCGAATAAAAGGAACGAAAGGAATAAAAGGAAAAGGAGCGTAAATGCGACAGCGGTAAAGTAGAACGAGAGGAGCCGTAAAAGAGCCGCTGGCAGCGGCACGATCATCGGTTTCGGCCAAGGAAAGTAGATACCGAGCGAATTTTCGGATCGCATGTCGAGGAACAGTAAGACCTCCCAAACAACCCGACGGGGGCATCTTCGTTGGGAATAGCAGTGATTCCGAGGAAATGTGCAATATCTTCCGTGATCGGGTATTATTATTCCGTGATTACGGGTTTTGATCTAGGCTAGAAGCGTCTACGGATATACCCATCCTCCCATTCCTCTACCTCGATTCCTCTCTCAACGGCGATATTTTCAACGGCGATATTTTCAACGGCGTGCCGCGGTGCAACGCGACTCGATTCGATCTCGTCTCTCCGCTGATCGCCGCTATCCTCTGCGATTCGTCGTGCGATTCGTGACAAACGCCGTCGCGAATTATCGTGGGAAACCGAATTATCCTTTTCTGCTGCCATGTTCAGTTTGCTATACAATTGGATACAATGTTGCGGCATAGTCTTTTTACCGGTGCAAAAAAGCTGTAATAGACGTAGCCTTTCAACTAGCCTCGGTTGATGACGGTAGCCTCGGTTCCCGAATCGATCAACTACTTTCGTAGTCGCGACGCGCGAATTTTATTCGACGGCAATTAGTTTCGTCTGTCCGACGCGGGGGTCGGTATCGAATGTTCCAAAGTCGAGCATCGAACGAACAACGATCGGCGTATAAGCTCGATAACGCCTTAGGAAACGATCCTTGTTCCAAAGATACGAGTCGCTTTCTGGCGTAAAACCTTCAATTAGCTGGCACCGAGGTACGGTCCGTGGGCGAACGAATCGACGAGCGATCGGCGTGCAATGGCAGTGGAACAGGATGCCGAATTGCCGCGCGGTCAAAGGAAGTAAAAGGGGAGAGCGTAGGTGGCGGTGCGAGAGGAGAACGAAGAACGAAGAGCGTGCAACGTAGACTGCGGACGGTTAAACGGAGGGCCGCTGGTAATGACAGGTAGCACGCGAGGGATCGCGGCTCGCATGTAACTTCGCACTTTAGACCCTGCTGGATGATCGCCTCAGCCACCGTGGAGACATTAGTGCATAAGGGTGGAAAAAGACTTTGCGCGGTGCAACGAAACGAAATTCCAGAAACAGGTAGCGAGTTACGGATACACGAAACTGGATCCGTTATTTGGAGGCTAGAGAAGAAAGAAAGAAACAGGGAGGGAGAGGGAGGAGAATTCGTCGAAGAAGCAGCCGGCGGCGCTATGTGGCGGAGGAGACAGGGAGCAAGAGAGGTGGTCACCGGCATGGCACCGGCCCGCATTGCGGAACGATGCGCAACAGCTGCACCTGACACGTCATTTGCAAGGAACTCGTATCAGCACCGGCGACGCATAATTATTATTCCACGTGCGCGAGTGCGTGCACGCACGCTTTATCCTTCGCGCAAAGCCGAGTCTTTGCTCCTCTCCTTTCTTCCGATGTTCGCTAGTCGTTCGTCTTGGCACTCGACGACGTCCATCGTCCGCCTTGCTCCCAAACAAGGCCCACGACAACGCTCTTCTTTCATCGCGTTGCGTCTCGTCGCTTCGAGTCGCGTATCGTCGCGACGAATCGCGTCGCCTCCTATCGGTAGGATTTATTCGATTTCTAAGTCGCCGCGCACGCGACGTGGTTTATTCACGATCCACGGGAATTCTCTCCTATCGGTATTATCTAATCCTGCCGATCCGAGGGAAAGTCCTGAAAGGGTTCTCGACTAACAGCTATTCCTATTCCGGGCACACGTGACGCGAGCCGTTTATGCGGAATTACATCGCGCCAACGCTGCTCGGCATCGCGTTGCTTCGTGGTCAGGCCGCGTTTGATTTCTTTATCGAGCCTTCTCCAGCTCTAGAGAATTCCTTTCGCGCCGCGCGAACTTTCCGCAAATAACCGAATAAACGCGCAAACTTACGATCGAATAAACTCTAAACGACGGAATAAAAGTTTCTTTATACTCCGCGATTACCAACATCGGCCATGGAAGCGAAAGTTCGCGACTTTCGAATTTTCCGTGTCGCTGGTAGCCGAGTCGTTGAATTCGCGAAGAAACGGACCGATCGAGGGTGGTAATCGGACGAATGGATCGGGACGAAGTTAAGCCGAGTTTCCAGCGGCAAATTCGTTAATGCGCCGACCAGACGGCGTGCCTTTTGTACGAGAGATCGACGAGGGGTCGAAAAATCGCCCAGGGCAGCCGAAATTAAACCGTCACCGCTCGGATCGTGGCCGAAGTCTTCGAATGAAATTGTCCGTCTAATTTTATCACGATGGGCTTTAAAATGATGGAAGGTCTCTTAGGGATAAGCCCGAGGGGATCCAGACACGCCTTTAATAAAGAACCTACTCTCTCGTAGAAATTTTCATAGGAAATTTCCGAGGAATTTCTATGTACCGCGCAATTGTAGATTCGTTTGGTTCGGAAACGAAGAACAGGAAGCTACGACGCGTGGCCGGTGAACAGCTGAAAATGGAAAAGCTTGTTAGTACGTTAACAAACCGATTCCGTGGTTAAAATTCCAGGCTTATCGCGTCTAGCTGGTGCGCGTTCCACGGGTTCGAAGTAACCCGCGGAAGCCATTTGCCAGGCACGATGGGTAATTAGCGCGGTGAACACCGATCCAACGAGATAGCGGTCGGTCGGCCTTCCTCTTACGTAACGCGGCTAGCCGTGTGCAAAAAGTATCGACCATCCAGCTATCTGCTGGTCGGATCCCGTGACCACGGGCCTTCTCCTCGACCGTTGCGTAGCCAGCGTAACTACCTTTTAACTAGTACGCTGGCTCGCGCGAATCGTCCTCGTCTCTTCTTCTCGTATCGTTATCGAGATAATCGCGCGATCGCGTTTCCCTTTCTCTGGCTGCCGTCAGACACCCGGAAGTAGGAAAAGCTGCCGACGCATTTTCATCGTTGCTCACCGAACAGCATCGTCTTCGTTGGGGACGGCCGCGATTTTTATCCACCGGTCTACCAACCGTCTTAATTATCGACTTCCTTCGTTCAGCTTCTTGCTATATTTTAAACCGCCACGCCGCTTCTGAAACGTGCGAACGTCCCGCTATCTGGGAACCTTTCCTACCCGTCTATTTCTCTCCTTCGCTCCTCGACTTACTCGTTTTTTCGCCGACTTCTTAGCCTCGCGCACTTTCTTTCTGTCCCTGGTAAAGCAAACGACTAATGTCGACAACGCGTACGATCACTAGATCGCGACGTTACGCGTTCTTATCGGATCGAATCGAACGAAATCGTCGACTATTCGTCTTCCGATTAAGAGACGTTCTACGATCAAAGTCGCGTTCGATTAACGTTCTCGGCAAATCGCAGCCGATCTGAGTAGTAACGATCGGTAAAAAACTTCAGACCGCGTTGGTCGCGAGATTTCCAACGAGTTCCATTTAGATAAGGAGCTGGTACGCGCGAATAAGGCTAATAAAGCAGTCGTGCATCGGCGATGAACGGGTGTTCCGATCAAATGGCCCCATGGGTGATAGCGGTAGCACCCCATCGCTACGAGACGCGATTAAAACTGACGTTGAACCGTCGTTACCGAAGCCACGGGGGTCTGATTGCCGGGGTAGGTGCACGGAACAACGCCCTTCACCCTTCTGCTTCGACTAATTTATCGGTACGTTTGTCGATTCGAAATTCTCTCCTACTTTACGTTTCTTACGTTTCATTGTTTTCTTTTTTTTTCCTTTTTTATACGTACATTATCGTTTCATATGCCTTCTCACGTTTACCGAGTCGTAAGGTTAACGGACTACTCGTCCAACAATCAATCGATCGTAACGAGGTAATCGTTCGTACCTAGAGATTGTAATAGAATACGTAAATAAGATATGATGTATTATTTTTTTTTTTTTTCAAGAAGAATATTTTTCGGCGCGAGGTCACTCGCGAAGTTTTATCGAGACGTTTTACAATCGGCACCGCAATGTGACTCGTCCTTTGTCGCGATTCGGACAGCCGTCCAATTCTTCGAACGTCCGATTATCTGAAGCGAAGACGTTAACGTTCGCGAGATACTGTCAAACCGTAATTTACGTTCCGCTCTGATAACAGGAACGAATCAGGCCGTTGGAAATTTCTGACACGTACGATAAGAATTAGAGCGGCATCGACCGAGTGGACTCGCGAGGAAACTTACCGAACTGACCTTCGGGCATTTTATCGAAAATTTCGAGAATTCGTGGTCGGCGTACATCGTTCGCGATAATCAACTGTAACCGCTAATAACGAAACGATCTTGAACTCGAATAACTTTCGAAGGAGTAAAAAATTCGTATCCATCTTTGCTAGAATTCCCGTGCGCGAACTTTTACCCGATTATAGAGGCACGCACAGAATTCGTTTTCACTATCGCTTATTGTTAACCAGCCGCGACCTACATGCATCCGCAATTACCTGCTTCTTGCTCCTTCTCGCGAAAGGAAGCTCGCGACCGCCACGGATACGCGCTCTCACCCTACGAATGATATAGAGCGCTCCATACGTCTTATGGAAGACGCGTTTGTCGAACAGCTCGCCGCGAGAGCTCGATTTGTTCGAGATTTCAGCCGACGCGACGATTACGATCGTCGCTGCAGTAGAGGCGTCCGTGCGTGGCACGACCTAGCGGAGACGGACACGCGTAGCAAGGCGTTACTTCGTAATTTCTCTTTGTAAAATTTGTTCAGCAACGAACGACGCGCCGCGACGGGACCGGTCGAGGAGTTAGCGAAGAAAGAAGAGTCGGTGGGTAGCGATAACAGGCAATAATAAGGAGTCGAGAGCGTGCGTTAGGGCATCGCGTGCGACACCGAATCGGGCCGGTCGCGGTTACGGCGAATCGGCGTGGCGCGGCGTCGTTTCCCCTACCTACGAGTATGTATGTAGCCCGGCGTCTCCTTGACAAGCGGGTGTTTAATTGGCGTTGAAACCAGCGGTGTGACGGGAACACCGTGGCCGTGTCGTCGGCCGAATGCCTGTAGCCTGCAGGATTCAGAAGGGATCCGCCATCGCTGGTGCGTTACCACGGGGAACCCGGTAATTACTTGCGGCACGCAACTACCTACGGCCACGTCGATGCCTCTACGCGTCTTCCTACCCTTTCTCGATTCCCTCCTTCCCTTTCTCTACTTTTCTCACTCCGTTTCGTTCCGTTTCGTTCCGTTTCCTTCTACGTGTTTAACGCGAAACACGTAATCGCGCACGCACCGATTCGCACCTACCGCGCCGCGACTTTCTTTATTTCTAATAAAGACCGCGAATCGCTCTGGCGACACGGAATCGATTCTTCTACGACTAAACGATTATTAAAAGGCTTATTAAGATATCACCAACGATAAGAAATATTTGTTTTTTCCTCGTTCGCGTCGAGATCGGTTTACGCCGCGGCATTCCGGATAGTTTTCGCGAAGCCGTTCTCGCGAGTCTGCACGAAACCGCGTGTCGACCGACCTGATAATCCACCATTTTGAAGCGGAGTGACAGGAAGCCCGATAATTACCAGCGCAGCGGCGCGTTCTAGCAATGGAGACGCGGTGAAACGGCATGGCACGACGGCGATGGCGTCCGTCGGGCGACGCGCGTGTCTCCTCCTACGCGGCCGCGATTCTTCCTTCTTCGTTCGCGCGTCGATCAATTGATTTTGCCGATTTTGCTCCGTCGACTTCGAACCGACGCGACGTAAGTAAGAAACGAGCGTATCGAATCGTTACCGTTTCGCCTTTCGTGCAATGGGAATCTCTCGTAACGGCACGACGTTCCGCGCGCGAGTCGACTCGATCTTTGCCCGCGAACAAAAAAATTCCTTTCAACTGCCATAGTATCGTTCGAACGTTAATGAGAAAGCGCGCGTACCGTTTCTGCGACTTTGCATAACAAAGGATCTAAGACGGCTCGCGTTACGCGACTTCGGAGTCGATCAACTTTCGAACGGTAATCGTCAGCCTGAAACAAAACGCGTATTCGAACAAGGATCTTCTACATTTTACGTCGAAGATGAACATACTTCGATTAACACGCGAACGTGTGTATCGTTAATACATTCTTCTTGCGCGAAACTACCATTAATATTTCCTCGTATTTAGAAACTCGACTAAAGGTTTTATCTTTCGACATATTTGCTCGAGTACGATGTTCGAGACACATATATGGTACACTATTCCGAAGAATTTCGCGTTACACGGTAGAAAAATTTCAATAAAAAAACATTTCATTTTATTTTCGCTAGAAAAAAGAATTTACAGTTAGAAACGAACGATACAATTTGTAAGTTAGGCTGATCTCCGGCTTTCGTAAACCTTCGCCGATGATTTCTAACGCACGATATTTATACCGTTCGGTTAGTTAATCTATAATTTAATAATAATAACGATACGTCTAATAAAAGCGAGGAAGAAAGTGTTGAATTTAGAAGAGAGATTCGACTGCTTTAATTGATACTTACACGAACGCATGGAGGATTAACGGCTGATTATTCGTTACACCGTGAATCTTGATGAACGCACGCTGCTGGCGAATGAAAAACGCTAAAACGATTATTCTGCTGGTTGCGTGAACGAATGTTAAATCGTACACACGATGCTTTATTATACCAGCCACGATAACGCTCGAAAGAATTTTGTAATATAACGTAGGCTGTTAGATCTGTTTCTATTAATCGCGATTGTTCTTTAGGTCATTTGTATCGTTCTTGAACGAGCCGCTTTTCTAATGAACGCTGTTTCAATTGCCTCGAAATACCTGATAGTTTTACAAACAAAATCTTCAGATACTTAAATTAAAAGTAACGGCTAGCTACGCGACGGTATAAAATCTACCTGATCGAATTAGCTTCTTATTCGGCCGCGTTTTGACTTATAATTTATTTCGATCGCTAAAACTTTGATCGGACAAATGTAAATCGTAATCGTAGGGAATTCGAGAAAGACAGGACTTTTTTGACAAAAGAACGCGAAGACCGAACCTCGGCAAAGTTGCCGACGCGAAGCGACGCCGAGGCGCGACGTTGCGTTGAAATTACCGTCGCCAAACTCGATGTACGCGTTCTTTTCTCTACTTTTTTCTTTTCGGTTTAAACCGAAAGATAAAAGTAAAAATAGGTTTGTACGAGTAACGAGGAAACATGGGACAAAAAGTTTCCTTGAAATGGAGTACTTGTAAAAGTTGCGAATCAGAAAGGTCCAGCTTCTGTGGCGTACTATCAAGTTTTTCGAATTTTTAGTACGTTTCCGAACTAGCTTCCGAACGGGTGTATTTTTTTTTTCAGGTACGTTACCGTTGCCATTATGCGGCACAATTATCAAGCAAGTCTATCGTTGCGTCATAAATTGTAATTAGCGAATCCGGTAATGCGATGCATTTAACTAATAAATTCGTTGTCCGGTGTGGTGAAAATTAATGTATGGTAATCCGGTAGGATCTGCCAGCGGCTAAAATTAGATCGGTTATCCGAAAGGGACATTCTGTTTGACGAATCGTCGAGAAAAATCGGACTGTTCGCGTTGAAATAGCTCGTCCGATGCAGAACGAGTACTTAGAAACGCTGTAACGCGTTACCCGGTGAGTACTCGTTACGAATAAAGTTCGATAAAGCAAAGATTCTTTATTAAGCGACCGTGGAGCATAGAGGCGTTGTCGCTTGTCGATGTCAGAATCGTTCTAATAATTGCCGCTTGGAGGGTCCGTTTAAGGTCTTGGATAGGTTGTCGCGAGAACGTTCGAAAGAAAAGGCGGAGGAGGGCGATTAAGCCTCGAAACGAAGGAACGAAATAAATATTTAACCGGGTGTTTCGCGACACCGATCGTTCGTTACGGTCCACTTGTAACGATAGCCGTTCACCCGTTATCCGTTCAGATCTCGTAGTAGATCTTCGAGCCTATTAATTACCTCGAGGCAGAGTTCGGGGAAGGGGTTCTTGGGCAAGTGGCGGTGCGCGTTCCCGTAGAAAAAGGGGGTGCTGGGACACGGGGGTAAAAGGCACTTAGAGTAAAGAGTGTATAAAGCTGGCGCACCCTCTGCCGTTGGCGAACGAACAACAGACGGGTGGCCGGTCTGCCCCTGCCGGGGGAGACTGGGGAATATTTAAAAAGTAATATCAATTACATTTGCATATTCGCCACCCACCCATGACCCGCCAGAGTACGCCCTGTCCTCCTACAGAGCCTTTCCTCCTCTTTCGCCTCGGTTAGGCCCACCCCTCTTACACGGTAGGCCGTAGGGGTTCTGGGCCACGACTATCCGTCGAAAAACTGGCTGCACACCTTTTACCCGGCGAGCTCTATCGAGAAACTTTGCTTTTTATCGTTGCCGCGACTGTTAAACCGATCCGAAAGCTTTCGTAAAACTCGGGAAAAGAAAAGGAATCGGTTTTGATAAATGTTCGGAACAACGTGCTCGCTCGACAACCGGATCGAAGTAGTAGCTTGATTTTCTTCCGATGAAAAGAAAAAAAAGCTGTTAAAAGCTTTCCGTCGGAGCGGCTAGAAGGCCCGGGAGAGGGGTTAGGCTGTTGCGCACTCCGTCGGCTTACTTGTATCGGAGTAAATCTTTGTTTGGTGGAATTTACGTAAGGGCGCAAAGCAAGTCCCGGCAGCGAGGCGCCGCAATACGATAATGCGATAACGCCTTCGCCACCCTTTACCCCTCGGTTGCTCTCGCTACTCCCTACCGCATGCGGTTCTCCACTTTCAGTCAGCCGAACACCTTCTTCCTTTTTACCGAGGATTTCGCTATTGTGCCCGTGCCGATTGTTACTTTGCCCAGACGTTAACATAACAATACGCAAATGCCCGTCCGTTCGTTCGTTCGTTCGTTCGCTTCTTCGTTTTTCCCATTCTACTCGCGCCTCGTTTTCAATCAGGTTTTTCTCTTTTCACCGTCGTCACGGTTACGATATCGTTCGAAAAACCTCCGAAGCGCCACCCTTGTCTGTCCGAGTGTTCGGGATAAGAAACTCCGTAAGATTTTAATTAAACAGCACCTCGGTAGACGATCGGTATCGCACGCGATCGAATACCTTTCCTTCTTCTTCTTTCCTTTTCTAGTCTTTTCCGCGTCGTTCGTCTCTGCGAAGGTCCGGGAAAGCAGAGGAACGAAAGGAAGAGGGAGGAGACGCGAAGGATCGAGCCTGGAACGAGAAGTCGGAGCACTCAGCGTGGCTAATTGCTCGAATCATTAAGAAAAAACATGAAATCTAAGCCCCGGTTGTGCCGCTCGCGCGGACTACAGTGGGAAGCCACAGATAGCGATCGCTCGCGTACACCGTAATGAAAATAATCACGGCATGCGGCAGCCCGACAACGATAACTACGTTTTAGCCCGTCTTATTGCGCTTTCCCGCGGTTCTGCTCGTTTGTCCTACCGATCGAACGCGTCCCTTCGTTCTTCGCTTTGTTCCACGCTTGCTAACTTTGCCTAACCACCTCCAGATTCGAGATATCTTCGCTCATGTACGATACTAGATGCCGTATTCGCTGGCAACTGCTCCTCCGACGATTCGATTTCGATTTTCTGCCCGTTTCGAATCGTCGATCAAGACCACGAACGACGATAGTTCGACGACGACGGAGGAGAAAGTACAGCTGCTAATCTCTCCTAGAGATTATCGTCTAACTGTCAGGATCGTGTTTCGCGCGCGAAAGAAAAATTACAGGTACAATTAGGCTGGTTGCGGAGTCGGCTGCAACAGGAGGAACGATGGAAGCCGCGTATGCACGGAAAGGAGCAGAGCACCGAACAGCCGGCTCGAATGACGCTACCGTGTCCGCCTGCAGGCTCAGGTGGCACCGTTCTTCGAGTTTCCATTCCGCGTCCACTCTGGGGTGCATACATTATTTTCTTCGGCCTCTTTACCCTTCGCGTAGCACCCACACTGGGCAGGTGTTACCGCGCACCCTGTACCGCTTCTCTTATCCGCCACGATTCCGTCACCGAATTTACGAGGTTTGTCTATTAATCGACCAGGCTGATGTACACGGTAGACGTAACGCGTTACCGGTTCACCGTTAAGCGACGGATAATTCGAGACCGTCGATTCTTTTATTTAACCGTTTTTACCGCGATGAAGAGTAGAAACACCGACGCGTTTCGTAGACGATGTTTTTTTTCCCTGTTCGTTACGAAGGAATTCGACGCTCGACGAATTAGGCGCAGCAACGCGGTCTCTCTCTCACGGGTTCATGGGAACGCGATTTGTGTCAACCGGCACAATCGTATCGGTAGGTATCGTCTCGAACGAAGCTACACCGTTTTATTTACGTTTTATTTCGGTAAAAAGTCCGACGCGTACGTGACGGTGCGTACGTGGCGGCGCGTACCGTACCGCGTGTCGCGGGGTCCGCCCCCGAACGAGCTACTTCTCCGCCTTCGTTCGCGGTATGTTTTTCTCCCGCGAACCTTCGATTCGGTCTAAACGAATAAAGTTCCGACGAAGAGGAGCAAAATTCTGGCGAGTGCTCGCGTACGCAGCTGCCACGTAATAGCGGGTAGGTGAGCTATCTCGATAAATCCACGACGTTTCGAACGCCCACGGCCCGAACGGACAGAGAGGCCGAAGACAGGTAGCAATTAATCGAGCGGAAGATTCTATCGCGAGGACCGAAGCAAAGTAATCGTCGACGGTTGCAAAGTGTTCCGGCGTTAAACGTCTTCGGGGTGAAACGGTTCGCGGCTAAACTTTCGCGGTAACTTTCGAGTCCAGCAGGGAACAACGAGCGTTTCCGCGGCTGACACTCGCAGCGCGGTACATATTTACGAACGGCACCGCTCACCGATACGCCAAGAGGAGCGCGCGTTACGAGGCAAGAGGACAGAGCAACAGAAGAAAGGAGGAGGCGGTGGAAGGAGGTGAGGCCTAATATGGCCGCCATCCTCTGTATTCCGGTCGTAGACGGAGAGGCAGGCAAGCAGGCGCGGCCCCAAAGGCAGCTTTCAATGCCAGTCATCTCCCGGAATGCGCCTGAACGAAGCGTACTTTGTATTCTTGATCCGCGCTCCGTGCTAAGACGAGAAGGCCTTCGCGCGATCTCTTTGAGGACACGGGGCCACGGCTCGGCTCGACTCGGCTCCGCTCGAACCGACCTACCCAGAAGACGACGACGACGACGACGACGACGATGTTTTCGCCACTGCCGCCGCCGTCGCCGCTCTTCTCTTTCTCTCTCGTTCTCCCTTTAGTTCTCCCTTCGCCTCTCTCTTTCTCTTTCTCTCTTTCTCTCTTTCTCTCTCTCTCTCTCTCTCTCTCTCTCGGTCTCCTTCTCGCGTTCCTCTTCGCGGCCATTTTGACTCTTCAAGGCGCCACCTAGTCCGCTACTCCGCTTCGTCTACCGTGACGACCGCCGCGTCGCGGAATCATCGCGTTTTCTTCGATTCGAACGCTATGTTACTTCGACCGCAAAATCGGCAACCGACGGTTCGCCGTCCGCTGGATTCTCGGCTTCGAGCTTGCGACCTACCTCCTGTCCGACGATCTTCGGTCGACGAGGCTCGAAGGCGGTCCAGGAGCGTATCCCGCGGCCGTCACCGGACAAGCACGTGGTCCGAGAGACACGCGCGATCTTTCGGGCGAACTTTGAAAACACCAACACCTAGCACGTAGCTTAGACAACTTAGCAGGTTAGACACTCGAAGTTTACACCGACGAATACCATCCGACGGGGATCGGAGGTGCTACTCGCGGGACGTGCGGCGTAACGAGCAAAGACTCGAAGAAAGAACGCAAAGATACGCGCGTAACGGCGGAGCAGCAGCTAGACAGCCAGACAGAGCACACCGGGGTTCCTGGCAGACAGGGAGAGGAATACGAACTAAGGGTTCTATATCCATCCGACGAGCGACGAGGAGCCGGGCCGAGTCGAGCATAGCATAGGGAGCAGAGCAAGGAACACTGGCACCACTCTTGGTAGGGGTAGCCGACGTCCGTCCCGAGTCTTTCCTCATCTGCAAGTCGTATAACCGAGCTAATTATCAAGTTAATATGGCCATTCTGTATGGAACCCCGCGAGAGAGTGGGTGAAAGCGAGATGCCCGCAAAGGGTGGCGCACGCCGTGCGAGCGAGACGGCCTGAGGTACATTGATATTATAAGTTGCTTCAATCGCTGTATTCATTTGTAAACTAACCAGGCTAAATGTATTCACCACCGCGAGGCGGCGCGCCGATAGGCGGAGCCATGGGTACCCGGGCTACGACGGCGCCCTTCCTTCCTTCCTTCCTTCCTTCCTTCCTTTCTTCCTTCCTTCCTTCCTTTCGTCCTTTCTTTCTTCCTTCCTTCCTTCCTTCCTTCCTTCCTTCCTTCCTTCCTTCCTTCCTTCCTTCCTTTCTTCCTTTCTTCCTTTCTTCATTCCTTCATTCCTTTCTTCCTATCATTCATCCGTTCATCGTTCCTTTATTTCGTTTATCCATCTTCTTGTATCGTCTCTCGTTAATGGACGTTTTAAGAAACTTCAAGCGGTGACGTTTTCAGCGAAGAAGATTGGCGAGACGATTTTTGGAACGCTTTCGAGTTGCAAGATGAAAGGCCTGAAATTGTATTTCGAAACGGTGCGAACGCCCCCTCGAAACGATTGCAACGCTGTCGCGAAAAGGGGTACACGCTCGGTCGTCGTCTCGTCATTACGTTTCATGTATTCAGATTTTTTCCTCGAGCAGGCACGAGCTGTCCGTGTTATTATTCCGGAGCAACTTTACGCCCACCGCCTCTTTTCCCTCCCCGCGGTTCCAAGCCGTTCTCTTCGTTCTTCTTTGCACGCTGCCGCGGTACCATCGTCGTCGGTTGTCCTCATCGTCGTCGCACCGGAGCTCACCGTGCAAGACGGCGAGGACTAGTTCTTACGGTTCGTCTGGAGAGCAGAGAGCACGGAAATATGAATGCATAAATGCATAAGTGCTCCCACCATTCCCCTTTGAACCACCACCACCTGCTTTTCCCGCCTACTTCGTTCCAGTCCTGATTCGGGATTCTTTTCTTCGGCTTTCGTCGAGCTTTCCACCCTTTTCGGCTGCACGCGCGCGATCCCTAACTTGTACCCTTTGGAAATTCTCGTGCACGAGTTTCGCGTTTGCCGAAACACGTGCTCTATCGCGAAGTTAACGAGACAACGAACCGCATTCGATTATGGAGAGTCAATTTATCCGTGCTTCGGACCAAACTCGCCGAAACGACGAATTTCGGAGAACGATTGTATACAAGTAACGATATAATTTATTCGACAATGTTACTTGCGCGCATAGAAAAAATTGTGCAATAAATACGATAGAAATATTCTATCGGAAGAGGTCCCACAGCTCGAGAATCGGATGTTAAATCTCGAGTAATTGATTCGTTCGTTTGTTTAAAAAATTATCGATCGCTACGAAAGCAGCAGTTTCGTTTCTTTCGCCATGTACGAAAAAGAGAGAAAACAAATTCGTAGACACGCGCAATCAGTTTCGGTCGTGGAATACCCGCTCGCTCGTTACAAGAGCTTCTTAGGATCGATGAGCAGGTTCGAAAATACACACCTCGACGCGTTCTATGAGAGATTATCTATCGTCCGTGGGTGGAAAAAACGGCTAAATTACCGGTGTGTTCCCGACGAGTAAATAGCACGCAATCTCTGCAGATTGTAATCTGTGGAGGCAGCGACTTGGCCTCGCTCCGACGAAAGAGGGTGCAGCGTCGGTGGCACGACGCGAGATTAAAAGACAAATTAGCATAATGTGTGCACGCTTGCCCCCTGAAACCGCTGTTCCGACTCGAACGTTTTCGTCCAATATCGTCCGTGCCTCGCGACGGGCTAGTCGCGTAACAGATTTTCTTTTCTTTACCGTGGCTCTTGCCTAATTCTGCTTCGCGATGATACGAGATTCGAAATTTCATCGGCTACGTCTCGGCTGACGAGCGAGCCGGCTCGAGAGATAAACGGGGAAACGCGGAAGCCAACGGTGGCTAACTTTCCAGGCGATTTTTTTAATCAGCGGTTTCGAGGATAGTTGGATCGGCTCCCTTGATAAAAAAAAAAAAAAAAAAAAAAAAAATGGTAAGAGGAGAAAGGAACAGTCTATCGAGGTGGGGACGGCAGGCAACGAAGGGGTGTCGTCGATGCAAATAGCGCGTTTAATAAAGTGTCGCACGGCTGCCATTTGAATATCGTGGCATATTCACTTTTCTCATCGAGCCTGCGAGAAAAAAGAGACGAGGAGGGCCGGCGAAAAAGAGATTGCAATCACGAGAGGAGTCGCGGGACGAAATACGAGAGAGCGGAGAAAAACAAAGCGGGAAATGGATAGAGGGGTCGAAGGTAAAAAGGAGCAGGAGAAAGCCAAGGCGGACGAAGACGGTGGAAAGTTGGCCTAGCTAGATGACCGATCGCGTAGGTGTAGAGAGAAAGAAGAAGGGCAAGCCGTAGAAGAAGGTGGCGAATCGCACCTTCGGTTCATGCATGATTCAGCCGCAGTATCTCATTTCATCCGGTGGCTTCGCTAAACTATATCTCCTAATGGTAATGCTATTCCGCGGCACATATCTCTTTATATTACGTGGGTTGGTTGGCTGACTGGTGGGCTGACTGGTTGGCTGACGGTTCTCGTAGCTGCTCCGTTCCCTTCTCGCGCACCCTCTCGGCTTTCTCCTTTTACCACCTTCCAAGGAAAACTACCCTCCCCGTACGTGTGTTTCGCCTCGGTGTCTCTTAGCTCGGTGCTCGAGGGCTCGCGTGTGGGTGGCCGCCCGTCCTCGAGCTCGCTCGGAGCATCGAGGGAAGAAATAAAGAAAGAAATTGTTAGTTCTCGCTGTTTTAAATTACCATTTATTACGACGCATAAACCCGACCGGGCCCAAGCGGCCATCTTGTCCCACCCATGGCTGATGCCTCGACTACGGGGAAGCGAGAGAACAGAAGATACTCTATATCGCCGTCTTTCGTTTTTCTCCGACCCTCCCTCCCCGGCATCCCTTAACCTTCTTCTTTTCCCTTCCGACTCTCTCTTCTTCCTCTTCCTCTCCGGCTGCCCCTTATACCTCCACCTATACGTGTCCTCGCCGAGGGGGATCGAAAGCCCTGGTAATGATCATTACCTCCGGTATAGTGACAAGCGAGAGACCGGGGAACCGGCGCTACGGCGCTACGGCGCTACGAAGCTAAGGCTGCAGGAAATGGCCACAGATAACGCTGTCACGGCCATTTTTATATTATGACGAATGGATCATCTTTCTTTCGTTAACTCGCGCCATTCGGCGCACGAGGGGAGTCGCTAGATAGATGATAGATTTCTCGTAATTATTCTTGCTGTTTTGCTCGAAGAAGCGTCGAATCGCGGTTCGTCTCGACGCTCCGCGAGCCTCGGGAATATGCCAAACGTATACATATGCGCTGGTGATACGGCGAAGGTGAAGGTCGTCGTTAACGATCGATTCGGAGGGAAAATATAGAGAGGAGAAGGAGGAGGGTAGTATCGGGAGTTTGGTCGAGCGATCGGTCGTTCGTCGCAAAGTATCCTCTTTTTTCGCGTGGGAAGGGTAGCGGTCATAAAGAATCGGAAAAGTATCCAGCTCGATAATAGGGACGGTTTCGGTCGCGGAGGTTCCCCGTGGCGAGCGATGGTCTGCTCTTTTTTTCTGCAACCCCCCTGGCCCCGTCACGCGGCAATAACGGCACCGGCCAGTCTTTCATATCGTATCGGAGCAGCTCGTCTATGTGGAAATGCGATCGCTTAGAAGCAGCCTCGAAGTATAATTCGACCGAATGGAGGCTCGTCGGTGTGCCGGTCCGTTGCGTCGGTGTTAGCCAACAGATCGTATATTTTTTATTATTGGTCGACGAAGCCAGTCCCCCGGGGGTGGAAACGGTCCAGGGTAGGAGGTTTCGATAGCTGACCACTCGACTCGACTCTACTTTACTCGACTCTGCTCGATGGTACGCGATGCGATGCGATGCGCTTTCCCCCCCTTTGCCGCGTTTTCCCTCGGAAGGAGGCAACGGCGACCGATCGGACCGTTTGTACGCGTCCGCTTCTTCGTAAATGTGTTCGCTCGAGTGTTCTCCTTTCGTGCGGTTCGCTGGCTCGCGTATCTCTCTAGGGTCTCGGGCTCGTTTTATCGAGTGTGGACGTCGGAGAAGCGATTCTCATGTTTTTACATCGAGGCAATTTTTCCATCTCGCCCCGTTTGCCTCCGAGAACACGGACCTTCGACCTGTCACCCCCTCCTTCCGCTTCGAGCCCCGCGATTCTTCGATTCGGAACTGTCCAGACTCGGACTCGAGTCGCGTACTCGTAGGAAAAATTCAAATTAACGATGTATCAAAAGAGAGAGAGATAGAGAGAGAGAGAGAGAGTCCGTTATTAGGTTTGGCCGCGAACGTTCGCCGCGACGGGGTTCGCATTCGAGGACCTAGATAGACGAGCCGGGCGAGAGGATAGGAAAGCGTTATAGAGAGCGGCTTCATCCGGAAGGTTTCTTCCGGAAGGCTCCTTCTGGAAGCAGGGCCGCCTCGCCGCGCCGGTTGGCTCGCCCCCGCGACGGGGTGTTCGCCACGAAGCCCGGGGATTGGTCTAGGACGTTGGCTGTCCGTGCTCCTCTCTCTCTCTACCCCGTCTCTTCCGTGGTGGCTTCATTATACGTTGACCTAAGAAAATCAACCACCCACCCGTACACCCATCTCAACCCGTCCACCCATCCACCCGACAGCGCCGTTCGTCCTCGGCCTTCGTCCTCCTCCCGTGTACGTCGTCAACCAGCCAGCGTCGTTCGCTGCAGCATCCTGGACCAGCCACGAGGAACAACGGAGGTGGAGTGGTTCGAACAACCGAACCAGGTGCCTCGTACACCGTACCCCTTGCTCCCTGCGTCTACTCGTCTCTTCGACTGTTCGCCTCTTACCCTCCTAGCCCTCTTTCTTCCTTCCGTTAGTTTACCTCCCTATCGCCTGTCCGTTCTTCCATCCTTCCATCGGTGGTACGGGACGAGGGCCGCGAGGGGTAACTCATCGCTTATGGATACTGATGACTCGCGCAATGAACTCAGACCGTGCTAAGGGTGGTAGCGGTGCGGTAAACCTGCTCCTGCTTTTCTCTTCCCTCGTCTTTTCAGACCCGTTCCGACCTAGCCTTCTTCTTCCTCTCGATCACGACCAGTTCCTCGTCCTCCGTTTTTCTCCCCCTCGCTCGCGTTCATCTTTCTTCTCGACCGCGGCGCGGCGTCTACAGCTCGCTACCGACCGATCCTTCGATAACATTTTCCCCCCTTCCCGCTCGCTGGCTCGGTTAACCCGGGGAGAAGCGCGATACGTCGTTCTTCCGTTTCGTCGAGAACGATGATTAGCTACCGCGCGCCCGGAGAAAACGGCCGACGAAAATAAGCGGAGACGGGTTACGGAACGTTCGCGGTTGCGTAAGAAAATATTCCGATACCGCGCGTCCATTTGCGGTCCTTTCCACCCTCGGCGTCGGCCATTCGTTTCTATTACTCCGCGTTAAGGGAGAGCCGACCCGAGGTTAGATTTATTTTCACTCGACGGCTATTTTTTTATGGTCCCGCGTGCGCCCTGTGCGATCCGGACACGCAGAGGGATTTCAGGTTCGCGCGCTACCGAACGAGGCTCTGCGTCTTATCCGCGTCCTCCTTTCGCGAACGTATGGAGTGGTCTTCTCGAGCAGCTCGCATAATAAACCCATAAACACCCCCCGGCTGACGCGAATGGGAGATTCGTGCGAGCGAACGGAGCTTCGTCCACCCTCGTAGAGACGCGGCGCGAGTAAACGACGGGAACACGCTTCGAGCTATAACCAAGGGTTGTTTCGTGGACCCGACGCTGGTCACGCATCTCGCTTATAACGATCCGAGACGAGATATCGGGGGAACTCGGCAGTCGTATTTTTCCAAGAGGAAGAAACGACGATGTCTCTTCGGTACTCGATCTATGTACCGGCGGGATTCCGTGGCCGATTTTTCGATCAGGTGGCAAAGCGTTAACGAGAGTTTCCACGCGTAAACTCGCTACGGAGACGAGACGACCTTGCGATCGCGCGACGCGCGAGGCGAGAGGCGGCGAGGTGCATATGTTAGAGGTGGCGTGCGGCGCGGCGAGGAGAATGCATTACGTGGCTGATACTTACATAGTAAACAGCCAGGCGTGGGAGATACTACGGAGAAAGAAACGGAAAGAGAGGAAAATAAAAGGGGCAGAAGGAGCCGATAGGGAGTCGGGTGGTTGGAGGGGGACGGAGAGAAAGAGAAAATTCCTAAGCATCGGGAGCGCGATGCTTATACCTGTGGTAACGTTTAAGCGGTGGAGTAAGTACAAGACCTTGGCTCGCATCAAGGAAACAAACAGCTGGCGCGCGCAATATGAATTAAACATGCTGATTAATAATTAACAAGTTGCCGGCTCCTCGCACGCCCATACCGGTAGGTGGGTGTTCTATCGGCCTTTGTCTTCGTTTCTCCGGATACTCGCGCTCGCTCTTTCTCTCTTCGTTTTTCTCCGTTTTTTCTTTTTGCCGCGTTACGAGGTAACGCGTACAGCTCGATTAAGCCTTACGACCGACTCGCCTGCGCACGCTAAAACAGCTGTTCGAGGTATCGCGTGTCGGTCGATTTAAAAACGCTTTCGGATCGTTTCGCCGGGTTGGCGAAAATCATCCACCTCGGTTTTTCTCTCGGTGGAAAAGAACTTTCTCGCAACTTTTTTCGATCAGGTGTTTGTTGCCGGCTTCTAATATTCTTCTAATTATTCTAAAATTGTTTCTTTCGAAGGAGCAGATGGTCCGCGGCGAGTAAGATGTTTGATTCGGTATTAGAATCGCGCGACTCGGAATTCGAGGGAATTCGAGGGAATTCGAGGGAATTATAAGGGAAAGACGCGAACGGTCGGAGAGGAGAGAGCAAAGAACGCGTGGAAGAGAGCGCGTGGAAGTTGGCAGGATGAAACGGGTAACGGGTAAAGGGGCCCTCGCGCGGTCCGGTCGTCTCTTCATGTTTATTAATGTCCCGTACGTCCGTCTATCGATTCGTCGTTTCACTCTCGTTCCTCGCGAGATAATGATACTGACCTATGCCAGCTGTCGCGTAGCCGAGGGCTTAAGTGGCTTAACAACGTTGCGGATAGCTGAAACAACGATCGCTTCTCTTGACACATTGACTGAATACATTATTGTAAATGTCGCCGGCTGCGTTATCGGCCGCGTAGCCTACGATCCGAAGAGGAGGCTGTTGCGTTAACCCGTGCCGGCTGCCTGGGCATTTCGTGTCCCACGGAAAGCTTCCTTACGTAATTCCACCGAAACGGGGAACAATTTCGTTGTTTTCTACGGGATCGTTGCGCAATCGCTCGTCGCCGGGATGGCTCGAGAAACGATCTTATCCTCGACCGTCTTTCGTAATTGAATCGTTCAATTTTCGATATCGAGTCGAGCAGAACCGAGAATCGCGTAACCGTGGTTCGTTAATCTTTTAGCGGGCTCGATCGCGATCGAAACCGGCGTGTTCCAGCAATTACCGCGAAGAAAAGAAGAAAGTTCGAAATCTCGACTCCTTCCGATTGACCGGTGTTCCTTCCCGCGTCCTCGAGTCGGGTCGTTTCCATTAAAGCTCGCCGTTTCTGCTGGCCGTAGTTCATTAAATCGGCTGGAATCGGGGAGCGTTGCCATAGATGAACACGAAAAGATTTATCGCAAGATGGAGGATGACTAGTTGGTTTGTTCGGAGGGTCGGCCGGGTCGGTGTTATCCCCTCGTTTCGGAAGGAGAAACACGCGACCGTGTGCCGCGCGATTCCTGCACGCACATAAGGAGGTTCGCCGAGCTGAGGATGGTAGTAGGGTGACGAGTTCAGGAAGTATAACCATAATAGGGAGAAACGATGGCGAAGCGAGCAGCAGGAGGGAAAAGCGAGGCAACGAACGACACGAGAACCGTCACGCCGTTCCTGTACGGATTAATTAGCGATAAGGCTTCTAATGAGCAGCAGGTGAACCGACGAACGAATCGACGCGACGCTGTGCCCGATCGTGCCATGCCGCGACCGTTCCTCTGGCGTGCCTTCGCCAGACACGGTCGGAAAAATTACCGACCGAAAAGTTTCGACAGTCGGATAAACGTTTGGTCGAGGTTTTCGATCCTCGATGCTAAATTATAGCGAACGATCGCGTCGCGTCGAGTTCTTCCAAGAGAATCGAGAGGCTGTGTTTCGCAATTGGTCGCTACGAGAGCGGCCGAAAAGAAATAATAGCTGTCCAAGGAGGTAGTTACGGTGTAAGTGTGACGGTCGTTTGGTAGATATCCGAAGAGGACCTCGAAGTCACGTCCCGTGAATTGTGGGCCACGTGACAGAGGCGTGATCGAGGTGCGACGCGATGGAACAATGCCATCGGAGCTCTTCGAGGAGGAATGTCGCGCGCCGCGCCCATCTTTCCGTCTTCCATCTGTTTCGTTCGACCACTGCGACAGCCACGGTACCTACTCGTTCGCTAATCGACCCGATAAACATCGATATACGTTCACCGTTCATCCGACTTGTCCGTCTATCGTTTACCGTTTACCTGGCCGAAGCTGGCGCCTAACGGTATCGACGTTCCCCGAGCGCTGCTCATTTTTTTCGACCTCGTCGAACGGTCGTCGACGCTTCTTCGACCCTTTGGTCGCGATACCTTCCGACAGACGTTTATCCGTTCCGATATAGAAACGAAAATCGTCGCCGATGCAAGCTCGGTCGAACCGGTGGAGCTACTAATAGCTTTCTGTCAAAGTGTTACGATCGCGTCGGTCGAGGCGACTCGGTAGCCGGCAGTTTCGCTGGTCGAAGTGGAAACGCGATCCCGTTAGGCGCCAGCCTCGTTACCGAGCTGAATCGACTAGGGTCAAAGTGCCAGGACAACTAGACTTTGCTGCTCGAACGGATTTTTCTCGACTATCTCCGACACGTTCTTGCGAGTACGTACGCGGTAACGATTTAACGTCCCTTCGTTCTCGCGGCAAAACTTCCTATATAGTCGCGCGAATATCGTTGAAATACTATCGAAGCAACGCAATGGCCATAATGGACCCGGAGCGTTGCTGCTCCAAAGTAGGCGTCACGCGCGTCATAAGAATGCGATAAGACGCGGCCGTGGCGGACAATGCAAAGCCGTTCCGTTTATTCGTACCGTTCCGAGTGGCCGAGGGGGCCTGGCGGTGTTCGGCAACGCCGATACCCATACGCGACCTCTTCGAACAGGAGCGTCGCCCGCTTCTGACCTTATTCCGCTAAAACGCACGCGGCTCGCATGCTAAATTCGCGCTCGTCGTCCGATCGGGTCAAGGCACCGCGAACTTCGTGCGTCCGACTTTACGTAAGATACCGGTCTTCGCGTTCGATTCGAAAGCGCCTCCTAGAATACTAGCTTCGATTAAAGGTAAGTCCTAGTATCTCGAAATCTAAAGGGGAACACTCGCCTTTTTGCTTCGGATTCTTAGCGACCGGCGAAAAATCGTGTATAGAGCGGCGAAGGAAGGGTTGCCAGATGGATAGGAAAGACGAGAACGAAACAAGCTGGACCGTCTCCGGTAGCAGTTAGCGGGAAAATAAAATAAGGATGGAAGGAAATTAAAGACAGGAAAAATAAGTCGGCCCTTATCTCGTCCTCGTCCCGTTCCGTTTGGCCTATGCATATTCAGGAGGCTCGTTTCTCGGCTTTCCCTCCCCATGGCAGCGTAAACTCTACGAGGCGGCATGGCATCCCTCCTGATTCTCGTGGAACCACGACGTGGTTGGTAGCGTGGTACCACGCCAGTCACGGCACAGACTCGTTCGTACCACGGCCGGCTCTATACTCTATACTTACCTACGTCCGCCACCCGCTAATTCCCGAGGCTTCCTTCTTTAATTGCACCGCCACGATAATAACACCGTGTACCACTGTATCTCTCTATACAGGGTGTCTCGCTCCCGCCTAAGCCGAGCGTCCAAATTTATTTTCGCGATGAAACACCGCTCACCTTGAAACGACGCGATGTTCGCGATGACCTTCAGACGAGTCCACCTTTCGATGCCTTATAGCCTACATACTTTTTTAGTTTACTCAGTTTACTTTTTTCGACCTTTAATACCGATCAAAATAATTTATACGTTCGAGCGAAACGGGACACATCGTACGTAGAATCCGCTGCAGGAACCGATCTACGTTCGTTCGAATTAGAGAAGCGATATCGCGTTTTTATTAAAGTTTCGTGTTAAGCGTCGAGTATTACGGGAGGAGTCGGTCGTTATCGAAGTGGCACGAAGGAAGTAAGGGATCAGGGTCGAGTCGGAAGCGCGTAAAATCGGCGTGGCGGGCAATTAGTATGCGCCCTGTCGCGTCGCGGTGCCCTGCGGGTTGTCCTTAACGCGCGACGACTCGTTGCGGCCAACAGAAACTCGCTTCCTCTTTCCCGCGATGGCCGATCAGAAAAAAAACGAATCATGAATATGCATCGCGCAGAGCCAGCCACGACCGTTTGCCGGCATTTCGCACCCGGCTGCGAGGCTCGGTCGGGTCATCCTGTATTGTGAACCGTACGACTGACGGCCGACGGCCGACGGCGACTGGCGAGCGCGGTTGCACTCGGACCTGCAGTTGTTCCCACTCACCTGTCGCGACACCGTCTAACCTAACGTATCTAACCAACGCGTTTCGTCGATCGAGCAACGCTTTTCACCGAGACAACGGTTCTACCGTGTCTTTTCGTTCTTTTATCCATTCGTCGCTTTCGTCCCTTTCGACGAGCAACAAAACGAACAAATCTTAAACGCGTAACCTGCAATCCTTGTCGTCGACTAAAAACATTAGTCGAATAAGATTTATTCGTGTTTATTCGTATCTCTGTACGAAAGCGTTCTCGTTTACGGTGATTCTCCGAGTTAAGAAAAAAGTTACGCGAGTTCGTCTTGGGGCGTGGAAAATAGTACAAGAAAGCATATGCACGGCATAGCGAATGATCGATTTGAAAGTAAATCGAAAGTAAGATTTTTCGAATTGAAAAACCTCGAGAAAAATGCGAGAGCGATAGTAATCGATTGAAATTGAGTAGGTATTCGGTTGGGGAGTAAAATCGGGCCAGCAGGTAGGAGGTCAGCGACGGAGAGTTTATAAAAGGAGAAACGGCAGCAGTAGTGCCGTGTCGGTGAGGGCAGCCCCGCGGCAGGAAGGAAACGCGAAATAAATACAGCGTGGCAAGGGGCTGAGGGCGAGGAAGCGGCATGCGGTGGTCTCCGGCTAAAGTCCGGGACTGGAACTGGAACTGGACGGTAGTCCGGCCAGAAAGATACATATTTTTAAATATTTTAGTCACGGTTCGCAATCGCCTCGTCACGCAGCCTTGCCACCTACTCGCTGCTACCCATTACGTACCTGCTACTTTGCTAGCTACGTGGCTGGGCATTACCGTGGCGCAACGCGGTGCAGAGCGGCATACCTACGCCACATCACCTTCTCCGCACCTTGCCACGCAACCCTTCGCCTCCCTCTTTACTTTCCTCTTTACATTTTTATTCTTTTCTATTCTTTTCTTTTCTTTTCTTTTCTTTTCTCTTTCAGTAACTCGCCACGGACCTTCTTCGTCTTCCTCTTCTGCGCCTAACTATGGAATCGCGTACAGGGTTTGTAAGCTGTGTATCCGGTTATTTTAAAAGTTCGTACTAATCGGAAATACGAGAGTGTGCGTAAAACTAAGCTGCGAGATTAATTAACCAATTTTCTCCTTCGATATCTGAGCGGTTCGTAAAGTTTTTGCAAAGCTGCCAGTATATCGATAATCTACTGCGCGAGCAGTGGAAATAACGTTAAAAATTGTTGATGTTTTTACGATAGTTGTAGCGTTCAACTGGAAACAATTATTTCCTCGATTAAAGTGTAAGATAAATAACATTCTTTTCCGACATTTCGATATTATAGAGGATTCCGTTTGTCCGTATCGGCAAAGCGATAGGCGGTACTCGCGATTGAAACAGCTTTTCCTTGCACGCTTCCCGTGTAATCTACGCGGTGGATGGAAGATAATTATCGTCTCTCGTTTACGATTGTTTGTCGAATCGTTTCGCGAACGATTATCGAGGGTAATCGACGTATCGAATACGCGTACGAGCGCAGTTTGCATTCGAAATTTTCTTAGCACGTGGCTTTCCTTAACGCGTAAAAATGAATCGAACGTAAAGGAAAGAAGGCTCGCATTCCGGCAGGACAGTCGACGTTCGACGAACGATATCGATCGTTGTTCGTGGCGAGTTTACGGCTCGTGTGTTCTCGTGCTTTGACAATGAGTGATCTGGTTTTAATGAAGCGCGGCAATTATCGCGCATAGCGACGCGATGCATTATTCATACCGCTTCGGCTTATCTCGTTTTATCTATTACACGGATACCTTCGCTAGTAAGATGTTTACGATTTCGCATGGCGTTCGTCTTATTTTGCCAGTTAGTTTACTCGCCGAATCGTGCGAGGAATCGATCTGATCTTTGGTTGATCGAATACCTGGCGAAACCTTGATATACGATCTTTTCGATAAACGAACAAGCGATAAAATTTCGTCGGCGGCGAGGATAGATGTGTCGAAGTTTTCTTGGGTTATAGACAATGTCCTAACTAAAAAGCGTTGTCTTTTCAGCTCGGGATGAATTAGCTCGATCGGTAGCGGAGAAAGAAGATTTGTTTTCCGAGCAAAATATCGGTAGGTACACGTGAGTCGTATTTAATATTTTGTCACGCTGCCCCGGGTCGGTTCGTTTCGTCCGTTCCTGATCGAAATCGCTGCTGGAAACGTACTCGAGCTCTCATTATTCGAACGAAACGCCGCGTCATCGCGTCTCGCGCGGCTGCCCCGTTTATCCGAAAGCGGGCGCGGCGTTTAATTAAAACTCGACGGGATCGGGATGAAAAATTAATTCGGTCACGTAACGATGTAAAGCAGCGATCGCTATTGCATCAGCTCCGCTAATTATTACAAAACGGGAGGGCAAAAATTCGCTGGTTTATACCGCGAACCCGGCGAGCATAAATATTTCAAACAAACCGAAGAATTTATACGCGTCTCGTGAAACGATGACTCGACGCTGCGGAAAATTGTTCAACAGTAATATGATACGAGTTTGTTTATTCGTTCGTTCGTCCTTTCGTTCTTTCGTCCTTTCGCGCGAATTTCGTGAACACGCGGCGCGACAGAGGAGAAGAGGAAAGAAATAAAAAGAGGGTGGGTTCGACGGCAAGCGGTTCCAGCGGAACACGAATCGAGAACGCAGAAAACAATGGGGGCTGGTTGGAGAATCTGTCGCGAGTCTGTGACCTTATAAGCACGCGGTGGACCTCGAGAGAGGAGGATTATTCGAATGGTAAAAAGTACGTTCAAAGAGGAACGAAAGAGCGACACAGAAAATCGAAAATGATCATTTCGTGTACTCTCTGTACTCTTCGAACGAACTAGACAACGAAAAGATAATTCGTCGGAATCGTCTGTTACGGATCGAGTAGGATAGTACAGATGTCGAGGGCAACCTTTCTATTATCTCGGCTGTTAAATTTAATATCGGTATAATCGAGTTGGTGGATCACGAAACGAACACTGGTTCTCTCGGTGTACGCGATGACGATAATCACCGGGTAAAATAAATCGGAGCCCGCATTGTCGTTCCGTCGTAATTAATTCTCGAACGATGCTTCACCTTGCCGCGATTCGACCTAACCTAGTCCTTTTAAGTATGTACCCGGTTGGATCTTGCGCGGATTCCAAGAACGGTCGCGAAGAACACTGGTCTGACACGAATTTAACGAGTAGACGCGTGATTAAGGGGTGGCACGGCTGCCACGAGCCGAAAGAAACGGTGAGCTTCGTAGAAAGGGGGGGTGGTGGTTGGTGTTGGCGGTGTTGGCAGAAGTAGAGGCCGATGTAGCTACGGGGGTGGTTGGGGTGGAAACGAAGGCAGCGTGGCTGGAAAAATGCGAGCCTCCGTCTCCCCGCATATATTTCCATACATCAGCCCCGTCCAACTTGAGCTGGAGCGAGTCGGAGCGAGCCGGAGCGAGCTGGAGCGAGCGGAAAGAGCGACCGACCGGTCGAGCCACCGGCTGGAGACTGACGACCGCGGGAAGAAGAGGAGGACCGCTGGATAAGGGGAACCAACGGAATAAATCCAACTAATTAGACGAGGAAAAACCGCGGATTAATTACCCGTCGTCTTCGTCTCTTCTTCTTGCGCCCTCCTTCCGGTCGGTTCAAGCGTGGAAAGCGATTTTTCATCGCGCCGCGCCACCACGAATTTACCACCCGTCCAAACTTCCTTCGGTAACCGATCGATATTTTCCTCGAAAGAAAAGACCGCGATGTTTCGTCGTGGATGCCTACCGTATCTTGAAACGTTTCGAAACGGTTTTCAGGAAAACTCTTCTCGTACATAAGCGAAACGACTTGACGTTATCGTAATAATATTCTTTCGTTCGTTCGAACGAGTAATCGTAATTACGTTACGTCGAATCGTTGCGCGTGAGAAAGAGAGATTCGCGGGACGCGGCAAATGCAAAGCAGCTCGAAGTAAAAATAGGGTAACAGTCGGAGAGCTTTGGACCGTCTACGCCGTACGCGGTCCGTGTACGCGTACGCACACAAACTGCTAAGCTTTTCCCGCGATTCCGAGTGTTTGCGAGCTGTTCGAAAGCTCTCCGGCTCCAGGAGGGCTCCAGGAGGGGTCCAGGAGGGCTCCAGGAAGCCGGCGGCGGGAGACGGTAGCAGCGCGACGATAGGAGGCTGAAATGCAGATTTCGCGCGACTCTCGAGCCTCGAAAGCGTCTCTTCGCCCCTGCTTACCTACCTCCCTGTTTGCTCCGCTCTCGCGCCTCCGTCTTTCGTCATCCACCCTTTTCGCTCGACTTCACCGTTTCCTCGTCGTTCTCCGTCTCGGACCTTCCATCTTACCCTCGGATTTACTCGTCGCTTCGTACGTTTTGGACAGCGAAACTCGTGACGTCGCGGGACCACGAAATCGCGGGGATAGGAAAAAGGGGAGCGAGACGAACAGGAAGGTCGAACGTGGAAGAAAAGAGGTCGCGGCGTTGCTGGCCAGGGCCAAAGTGATCGATGGCGTTGGCCTTTATCTCCGCCACCCTCGCCACCCCTGCCTAGCTACCGTGGTAATTCATCATCTCGGTCTGTTTTTCACTTACTTTATATGCAACATATTCCGTAATTTTTATTCAGTCAACCGGCCGCCCCGTGCAGCAACCCCTAGCTCGGGCCAGCTCGTAAAACAACGAAGCTGCCTCCGTCGGCGGAGCATCCTCCGACATCCAGCGACGGAGCAGAAAAGAAGGGTGATCCGAGAGACTACGTAGGACGGAAGAAAGGGCGCCGCCGTTCGCGTTTTCTTTCCTCTTCGAGAAGCTCCGCTCGCAAGGTCCGAGGGGTTACGCAAGCCGCACTCTATATGCTAAAGAATCTCGATATGGAGATGCGGCTGGACTCATCCCCGACCGGTCAGTTTGATTTATTGGCTCGAAATCGGCCACGCTAAATTTCGGGGAAAATATGCTGTCCCAGGCGGCGCTTCCCGTTACCGGCGTCCACGTTTTCCACCGTCATTTCCATAAAATGAATTATTAGACCGACGGATACGTCGTTGGACGCGGCAGGTCGCGCGACGCGCGTAACTCGGATTTGGCCGTCGGGCTCGCGAAGCGAAAAGCACCGTTCGACGATTCGCCGTCGAGTCGTTATCGAGGAACGGTCCGTTTCGGTATTTTTCCGGTAAGCGACGCAACGTTCCCCTAATTCCCCTAAACGGTCACAGCGACGGTCGTTCCACGCTTCCGTCAGCCATGTCGGCGTCGCGAAAGCATCTGACGCGGCTTCGGGCCCTGCCTCTTTTTAGATCGTATCGCGGAGGTCACGGTGCTTATGTACCGGTCGCTAACATATTTTTAAGTACCGGCGATACCGTCTACCGGCGGTGTTGTCGGACACGGACACCGAAGCGAACGATACCGTGGTGGACACCGGCGAGTCTGGCCCTTCGTAATTCGTACGCGAAGCCTGCACGCGCTACACGCTCGCCAACGAGATGCCACCTGTCGCGCAAGGTGTTCCCGAACTCTTTTCTACGCAAACTTCCAAATCCCCTCTTAATCATCGCGGTACATACACGACACGGTTCGGACAAGACTCGTGAACGGCTATCGATTTCGTTCCTAATCACCGTCGCGCCAAATGTTTATTAGAACACGCGTTCTTATTTCTTTGCTTACTTATCTTTTTACGCGTTTTACGCCATTCAAATTGTCCAGAAACAACTAGACTGATTACCAAAATCAGAAAAATGAATCGTAAACACGCGAGATACCGTTTTATCAATCCGTGTATGCTTATGCTGTTAAGTGCCACGCAATTAGAGGCGTCGTGGCTTAAAATTAAGAGTAAAATTATCGAATCTCGCTAAAGGCGTTAAATTAACTCTCGCGATATTCGAGCGAAAGGTAAAACGATCGGTAGCGGTTGAAGAGTTAACGCTTTGCGTCCAAACCATTAAAAGATTGCGTGTATTTCATTGACTGTTTGCTACTTGAACGATCTTAAAATTTGCTGACTGTAAAGAAGCGCCGTAAAATGAACTAGCCGCGAGCTAATGTACCGGACCGATTTGGCTAGAGTCCTTTTAAAGGGACATACGCAGGATTCCCACGCGGTCGAAGCTGCTGAATAAATAATTGCTGCCACGTCGCGAGTATTAAGAGATCGCGAAATAATTGAAATCGTATCGGTCGAAAGGAATCGGCCGTTGGATGGGGCGCGATAGAAATAAAAAAACGAATGAAAAGTACCGCGATGCGAGCGAGCGAGCGCAGGTGAAACGGTTGCGAAGGGGAGCAGGTGGACCAACGATGTTCGACGTGTGCCACGAGCAACGGTGCTGACCTCGAGACTCGAGACCGCGGCAATCGGAGAGATCGTAGCGAAGTCGAGAGTCGGTTGCAGCTGCGCTTCGTCGCTCGAAGACGCGCGAACGAAGCGTAGATCGTGTCCGTACGCGTAACGTTTACGTTGCATCCGCGAGGACCGATTAAAGCTCGCGGAGGCTCTGCGCGTGTCACTCGACTATCGCACGATTTCAAGTCCGATGGATTTCGTCGCGAGTAACTAATTCCGATAGTTTGTTTCGCCTTTTCGCGAAAACGTGTCCAACGCGTGTCGCTTTCTACGTACATTATCGAACTTCCGTTCATTCTCGTGCCTCTTCTAATCGATTTCGAATATTCTTAGGATTATTTCGTACGAAATTGGTTACTGGAGCAAATTGTCGTAATCGTTGGACGCGTTCGAACGCAGAATCGGGACGAAATCGAAAGATGGCATCTTGGAAGCTGTCCGAGCTCCAAGAGTAAAAGAAGGATCGTTTCTCCCGGGTTTCGAGGATTCCCGGGATAAAAGACGCGGAATAACGTCTCCCAGATTCCTACGTTATCGCTGGGGTAAGAGAGAATTTCTGTCCGGTAGAAGGCGAGCAGGGTGAATCGAGGATACGAACCCTGGCAAGGCAAGTAGGTTTCTGCAAGCTCGCTCGCGGTTCGTTCCGGCGCAGACTGGCGGAGCTTTCGCGGCAAGCAGCGCCTTGCCTTGGCAACTTCCGGCAGCTGGCTTCCCCGCGAACCTTGCCCGGAACCGCAGTTCCGGGGCAAGTAGCGCTTGGCGGCAGAATCCCTTCTTTATCGGCGCGGTATGGCGCTCCCAGGACGCGTCGCATCGCGCCGTCTCCTCCGCGTCCGCGCCGGAACAGGAGCAACGGAGAGAAATAATGGAGAGGAGGGAAGAGGAGAAGGCGGAGAGGAAGTCGACGACCGGCGTCATAAGGAGATATCGCGCACGATATAGCCGGTTACCGCACGGTGCACGGCAGCCGTATACCCGTTAACGCACCGCCAACGTGTGCCGCTGTCGTACCAATTAATCGCCGGGAGATCCTTATCGCCATGGGATGTTTTCAGTCACGGCCTGCACTTTCCGCGCTCTCTGGCTTCTCCGTCCCGACGCGACGCGCGGCACCGATGCGATACGATGCGATGCGATGCGATGCGATGCCGTGCCATGCCCGTTTTATCCGTGTCTGCCAGTTCGTCGTTTCTCTCTACGCCTCTCGAGCGATCTTCCTTCTCGCTCGCAGGAAATTGGCGCTGTTGGAAAAACTCGGGGCACTCGATAACGGCGTCTCCGCTTTTATTTCTCCCACGAAGCGTATCGGGGAACAGCCGTGAAGACATTAATTTTCTATTAGTCGCGCGATCATCGCAACACAGGAAAGACGGCTCGTTAAGCCGCCTCGAAACCACGGACTATCTCTCTCTCTGGCTGTCTGAATTTTAAAGTAACGAACCCAAAAGGAAAAAAATAGAAACGAAATTACGAAAGAAACGTTAACGCAAACTGGCGCTTGTTTGGTAGGTTCGTAGGAACGTCTTCGCCGAGTGTACACGTATCTCGTATAGTTTGCCGAATGGAACGCGCGATGCGAAATGCGGGTATGCGGAAAGTGTTAAAACGCGGCTTAAATTCGCGCGCGTGCTACAAGTACGGCAATTAACCGGTCGCAAAGCGTTGATAAGGGAAATATAGCGCGTTTTCAACCGAACACAAAAACGTTTTTACGTTAGCAGCTGTTCGAAACGTTCGACCGTGTTCGTGTCGTTTATAACGACTCGAGTGGACAGCGTTAGGATACTCGGTAGAAAGCGTACGCTTCGAACAGTTAACCGTATAGAAGCGAGAGACGGATAGGAAAAAGAAGAAGCAGCGTCGTCGTCGGCGTTGGCTGTGGCGAAGCGGGCATGTACCGAGTATCCACGTAGCTCGGTTCTCGCATACTCGGAAACATGGAACGGTCCCGTCCCGTGCCGTCCGATCCATGGGAACGTCGTTTCGTATTCCGCGTAAGCGTCTCGACGCGACCTCCTCGTGTGTGAATGAAATTCAAGGTAGGTCGTCGGTCAGTCGGCGCGGGTCGGACGAGATATCTGGCTTGTCCTTGCCCCGCTGCCGCGCGCGCTCCTCGTGCCACGAGGACGCGGATCGACGCGGGCAAGATCGATACGCGCGCGTCAACAGGATACGCGAGGACGTGGGAAGACGTCGCGTGGTCTAAAATCGGTCACGACCGACTCTTTCTCGTCCGTTCTCGTTAGCCTCGTCTCCTTCTTCCGATACACGTCTACGGCAGCGTTTCGGAAGGATTTCGCGAGCGAACCAACCGAAACCCGACGACGCTCGCGGGAGTCGAGGAAGGTCGCGTCGAGTTGAAAAGCGACAAGAGCGGCGACACCGATAGCGTCGGAGAAAGGGAGAGCGAATCGGGAGAAAAGGGAAAGAGCGGTAGGGCTTGGAGGGGTGGACGGGGCACGGAGAGAGGGCAGCACACAGGAGGAAGCAGCGGGTGATTGATTTTTGTCGTGGCTTTGCCTGACGCTATCCGTTATATCCGCGATTGTGCGGACCTGCAGGGGGACTCCCGACGGGTCCGCGCGGTGAAGCGGCGAAGCGACGACGGCGGGCGTCGCGACGCTATCCACCGATTGGCGGTTGCCGTCCCCAGGGGGCGGCGCTAATCACCAGACCGTGCAGCACCGCGAGTCTCTCTACTGCACTCGCCTCGAAAGCACTCTACCGTGCATCGGTGGCTCCGATCTATATACACTCGCCGACTCTACCACCACGCGCGACTGACCCGTACCTACGCGTACGCCACGGACACACGGGCCGAGTCGCGTTACCCTCCTCTCCTCGCCGCGTCTCTCGTTGTTTCGCGTTGCGTTGCGTTGCGCTGCGTTGCGTTGCTTCGCGTTCCGTTGCATCGCGTTGCATCCTCGTCGTCCTCGCGACCGCGCACCCTCCACCGACCGACAGGATGTAACCGACGACTATGACGACGGGAAATGGAATCGCCACCACCGCGTCCCCTTTTGCCGACTCGCTCTCTCGTTCGCCACGCAGAAGCTGCGATCAAAGAAACACGAATATCGTGAGAACAATTTTTATCCAAGATTCGACGACGCTTCGTTCGAGAATATATTTCGAGATTCGTTAATTCGCGTCAATTTACGTTAATTTACTATGAACAGAATAGTTCCGAACGATAGCGTCGATTAAACGGTAGGTACGAATTTCGTTCGTGCAGCAGGTTGCGAGCAGGGTTGCGAGCAGAATCGTTGGTAATTTACGATCGCGCCTATCGTCGAAGACCCGTTCGCCGCTCGCGATTCTCGACTCCCACGTTCGTTCGCGATCGAACGTCAGATTGAACCGCGGATTTCTCAGCGTGTACATCCCTCGCTATCTCGAATCTTATCTCGCGTATCGGCCGCGGTCGCCGACTATACGCGATGCTCGCTTCAACCGCGTTTTATTCCCACCGATCGCGATCGTTCGTTCCACGCGAACCAGACCGACCCTATGCTCGTCTCCCCTCGTTTCCTTCTTCCAGCGACGGGATTAATTTAATGGTCGTTTGAAAATTCTCGATCGTCGCTCGAACAGTACTCCCGGGTATACACCTGTACCTGTTCTACTCGCTGTAACGGACGAACGAACGACCGGATAATCGTAACTGCGCGCACCACGATTAACGCGCTTTACCGTTTTCTTACGTTCTTTAGCCGCGTACCTTTCAACCGATCTGAACGATCTAAACGAGCCTTGTTCTTA
The DNA here is from genome assembly GCF_050947335.1 of Megachile rotundata. Lineage (NCBI taxonomy): Eukaryota > Metazoa > Arthropoda > Insecta > Hymenoptera > Megachilidae > Megachile > Megachile rotundata. The sequence continues at coordinate 24,027,703 of NC_134984.1, read as the reverse complement.
ACTTTCGAACCAAAATAACGTTGTGTCTCGATACTTTCACGGGTTCGTTACCGTTTACATTCGCGGCTCAACTTTCGAACCATTTCACGATAAAGCGCGTACCGTACGAGTAACTGCTCCAGTAAATAATGGAATCTATCGTAAAGACGTTACGCTAATCCGTGAATTTTGCGAAAGAGAAGTTTCTGTGGCAGGAAAGGATCGCGAAGCAGCCAGGACACGCCTCGACCGATTCGCTCGGTCGAGTATCGCGGTTGGAAGCAACGCGAAACGAATCGTGGCGGTGGCGGATCGATTCGACGAAATATTAAATTATCGTCGTCCAACGAGTCCGGCTAGCAGCAATATCAAAAGATATCGCGGTTTGTAAATACTTGTAAATATCTGCGCTCCATACACCAGTTCGTCGCGCGTGACCCGACTCTCTAATTTATGACAGCAACGCGCCACGAGTTGAATAGAGATTGGCAGAGCTCGCGGCGCAACTACATATTTCCAGTTCTCGAAACGTTGCTGCTCTTCTCCGCGAACGTACCGTTAAAGCTCTACCCGTTAAACGAACAAGCTCCGGCTCGATCGAAATTCGTAAACCCGCCTAAAACACCGAAGCCAATACCCTAACGGCAACAATCGGATATTCTTTCGAACGAAATATCCTGGATACGACGGCGAAAAGATGGAAAATTGTGCCTTCGATCGCCGAGTTCGGTACAGTAGTTTCGATCGATCGTCGAGCGAATATCCAGACATCGAACGTTGGAACATTGAAATTCGGTAAGTCGAATGTTTGGCCGGCTGAAAATCCGGGGATTCGAATATACCTTCCTCGTTCCGTTCGAAGACATAAATTTTCGAACGTAAAATTTCATATTTCCTCTGGCGACATTCGCTAAATTTCACCGCGTTCGGCTACTTGCGGCCCATTCGAAACAACGACCGCAAAATATCCCATTGTTGGCCAACCGAGGCAATTGCTCGACCGTTTCCGGTTCCGAGCCAGAACCTGGCGTTCTCACGAGGAGCTTGATTTACGACAGCGTGGCAGCGACGACAGGATCGTCCGAGGAAGAAGTCGAAAAGTACAGGAAGATACGGGTTACCGTTGGCTAGCGCACGAGGAAGCCGGCATGGAAGGTTCGTTCGCGAGACGATAAGCCACCCGCGCTGATTTACGAGGTTTCGCGCGCACCGCGATTCCACCGAATCGGGGAATCGGTTGCGGTCAGCGTCGCGTCGCCGAACGCCCGGCGACGATACACCGTTCGTCACCGGTGCACTTGATAAAGCCTGATAAATCGGGAGTAAAACGGACCGATAACATCGTGAACAACGACGGCGAAACCGGAAGAGGCGGAGGAGGCGGAGGAGAGTAGCGGAGCAACCGGAAAGTGGAAGAAGCCGGTGTCGCGGGCGTAGGTGAAACGACGCGTCGCGCCGCGTCTCGTCGCGGCGGAAAGAAGGGAAGCAGGAGGTAGAGGTCGTCGCGGCCTCGACGAGCGACGGAAAGGGACGCGAAAGGGAAGGTGGGGGTTGCTGGTTGCTTCAGAGAGGGAAGTTCGGGGAAGGGAATCGCGGCAGAGGAAACGGTGTCGTCGCTCGGTCGAGACGAGAGCGAAGAGAAGAGAACCGCCGCCGACAGGACAACGTAGGAGGGACCAATGGACATGCGCGGGTGTGCCGCGACACCACGGCGACCTTCTGGCCACCTCCAGAAACAAAATGGCTACCGCGCCTCCTAACCTCACCGAGAGATGGCGATAGAACCTTCTCCCTCTCGGACGTTTTACGATCGAGAGCTTCTCGTTAAATAGTCAAAGTCCTTCGGATCCTGTCCTTTCCCGGTTCGACCCTATACTTTCTCCACCGATTTCCGCTTTCGTTCGCGCGTTCTTTACGCCGATCGCTTACGAACAAGATCGAAGTTAAATTGCCCTCGTTTTACGAAATTCTGTCTAAGAGGAAACGTGGCGATACTCGCGAATCGCGATAATCGGTGGAACCGCGCGGTATCTCACGGATCGTAATACGTAAGACGGCTGTAAATATCGCGAATGTGAGCTGTAAATCAGAGCGACGAGCGCAGGGAGCGTTGGTTGAAACGATGACGCGCGAGGACAGGTGTTTCGTTCAGAACGGTCGACTATAGCGTGCTTAAGGTAACGAATCCGAATGCGGTTACGGTCGATTGGAACGAATTACGTAGCAATCGTCCAGGTATTTAGGTAGGACTAAAAATAATAACACTCGCGACTAAATAAAATTCAGCGTTTAAAGCCGATCTAAACTTCGTAAACTTCGATCGTAAACTTCGCCCTTCGATCCCTAGCGTTCCTAAAGACGCGCGGAACGAGGTTTTTACTCGAAGATAATGAAAAAGCGCGAAAATCGAGGGCAAGAGGTTGGTCCCGTATCGGGAATCGTCCCGGAGCTAATCACGCCTCCCAGTTACGCGTTCGATCCAGAAGACGGCTCGGGACACTAGCCTCGTGCACGGTCCGTGAACACGGCAACGACAGATAGTCGTTCGATACGCGGCGTTAATTTGTCGAAAGCGTTCGCGTCACCGCTCCAGTGAATATCATTTGAATGCATTAAGCCTGCTGCGTACACGCGTTTGCGTAATTGCGTGGACATCGACCGACATCGACCGACATCGACCGACATCGACCGCCCCGTGTCGAATATCCAACGTTCCTCGAGATCCTCCTCGAGTCGAATCGCACCGCGAACGATAGATACGCTTTCGTTCGAAAAATGATCGCGCGCTACGAGTCGATGGTTCCGAGCACGCGACACGCGAAACGACAAACGACGGGAACCCGAAGAGGAGAGGAGGCCCCGACGAAACGGTTCGAGACAGTTTGGAGATCGATCGATTTATGAGGCGAGGGAGGCAGGCCATATTTCTGCGAAGCGTCTGTCGGGTTTTTTTCCGTAGAGAAGACGTTGGGCAGAGGTTCGCGAATCGAGTCTGCCGGAGACATTGATTGGCGAGCGACGGGAGCCGAGGCACGGCGCGGACCATCGCATCGCGTCGCGTCGCGTCGCGTCGCGTCGCATCACATCGGTCGGTAGTCGCTCGGATGTTTTTAGGACGGTGGATAGGAGGCAGAGCTCTCATGCATATTCAACGGCACTCTCAACTCCTCCGTCACAGGAGGGAAAGAACCACCCCCGCCTGCCCGTCGCGCCCCTTAGGCACCCCTGCGAAACGCGTTCCGAGAGAAAGAGACGGAACGAAGACGGGGCGATAGCTGGTGCCGGTGCTCGGATAGATAGATAGATGGGGACGCGAGGAGAGAGAAAGCCGACAGAAACCGAGGGAGAGACGGCACACACCGTGGTTGTTGAAAGAGGAAAGGAGTCGGTCGGGCTGGCTGCTTCACGATTTCCTTCATATCCCGCGTCGGCTTTTGTCGACGCTCCAAGATAACCGACGGACGACCTCCAGCGATTTCAACGAGATCGTCTTCCGTCGAATTTCACGGACTTCCGTATAGACCGTTCGCGAGCGTTATCGATGTTTGTTCGATAATCGGTAATCGCGACAAGGAAGGGTATCTCCATGGACGAGCAAACCGATTCGAAGTTACCTCCGACGATCCGAACGACGTTTGCCGGGTACAACAGCTGCCGTTCGGAACGATCGAGTTCCTTCGAAATTGCCGAGACGAATCTGACCGCGCGTAAAGCGCTTAAACGCGAAAGCGTTTTCGCTTTCTCCTCTTCTCTGTTTCTCGGTTTCTCGGTTTCTCGCTTTCGTGACGCGTTGAAACACGGATACGCTCGTAAACTGGAAACCCTTAGGGAGGTTAGAAAGGGTGCGCGAATCGTGCCGGATGATCCGGTGGGTTCTCGCTCGGTCGCGGGGATCCGTCGTCTCGAAGAAAAAAAATACGTGGAAAGATTCGACGAGCCGGTAGCAAGAAGTCGTTCGGTTACGACGGCGATAAATTCCAGCCAAGGATTTCGCGGTTGAGAACTGCGAACGGTTCGGATGTAAGAGGAGAGAGAGAGACGGTGGCTTTTCCGGGGATTGATATCCCTCGTCTTCCCCTTTGATATCCACCCCTGAAGACGTTCGAGTTTCTCCCTTGTTCTAGGCGAGCCGATACGACGCGACGGCCCCTGTTCGCGAATCAACACGGATCGGATGGGACGTGTTTACGCCGCGGCGAGATCATTTGCCGAATTAATTGTTTCCTTCCGCGTCTTCCAGCCATCCTCGAGCCCCGCTCGCCGGCGAGCGACGCGCAAAAAGCTTCGCCGCGGAGAAGACTCGAGTTAACGACGGCGAAGGATCGGTAATTTGTGAGGAGAAGGAACCGGCGAGAGCGCGACGTTTCACCCGGGGAAAGCGAGAAGCGTCTTCTTCGCCGTTTTCTCGAGGTAGGCGTGACGGGGTCGTTAACGAAAAAGCGAAGACCATGAACGCTCGCACGAATCGATTCGGCGATCGAAACCCGCGTCCCGTTAACCGCTACGAATCTCTACGACGCCCGCTACTCGCGCACAATGGCTCATTGTACATTCAAATTCGATAATCGGTTTTCTCTCGGAATTGGTCCACGGTCGGCTAGACCGCGTTGCGCGAGATCCGCTTCGAGCGCACGCCTACGCGAGTTCGCGTACAGACTTTTACCCTTGCGTAATCGTCCCGGAGGAATCGCAGCGAAAGAACGTATCGCGCGTTTTATCTTGCTCGGGACACTTTGTATCCCTTCTTCGAATTCGAAATGGTTTCGAAAGCGAAAGGAGGACTTGTATGTACGCATTTTCGCTCGGACTCCGAACAAATTCCGTTCGCTATTCTTTCCCAAGGAGGACTTGTTGCTCGAAAACGGCGTAGATTCGGCGTCGATTTCGCGATTTCGCGATTTCGCGATTTCCAGCGTCGTCGATTCTCAGCCACGAAGGAAAAAAAACCTGGAAGAGTGTAAACGAGCGGTTGAGTAGTCGCAGAAGGGTGGAAGCGAAAGAGAAGATGGCGGGAGGTTTGGACGCGAACGAAACGGAGGACAAGATGATGGATGGTAGGTCTCCTCCAGCGTTGGCCGGGCTACGCGAACCGAGGGCGTCCCGACGCTGACGACGATGCTGACGCTAATGAGCAAAATATGAGGCGCCACCCCCTCCCTCTTTCGTTCCCTGGTTACCAGAGCCCGTTGTGCCGCCCGACACCCTCCTCGATTCCATCCGTCTCTGCTCTCCTTCCTCTCCTCTAACCCTCGACCCCAGGTATCGATTGTCGTTGCGCGTTCTCCGAAAGAATAAGAAGACGCCGAACGTCGTCGACGCGACGGAGGGCAACCCGGAACGAAAACAAGACGATCTATCCGGCTGATTACTTTCGCCCATCCCCTCGCTCGCGATTCCCGTCTTTCCACCGACTCGATTCTCTGCTTCCTGCTCGCGAAACCGATCGACGACCCCCGCGATGCTTCTTAAGAGTTTCGGAAAGTTCGCCTACCGTAGAACACCGGTCTGGGCTTCGTTATCGCTTTTCGGCACGGAGCACAAACTTTCGCGCGCACTGATCGAAAGCTTATCCACGATCGGAAATTACACCGATCGAGATTGACGTTCGATCGAATTCGGCTCGGTTCCTTCCACGCGAACATATTTACGGAAACTAGCTGAACGAGATCTTTCTTAATTACTTACCGAACCTTCGAAATTTACCTTTCTCTCTACAGTTCTTTAGCGAACTTTGCCCCCTTTTAGCGAGCAAAAGTGAACTGGCAAGATTTTAGTTGTTCGTCGACGACGATATTTAGATATTTAGATATTTAGATATTTAGATTTTAGACAGTAAAATCTTGACAGTCTCAAAGTATCGAAAATTTACGTATATCGATCGGCCGAGGTCTCCGTAACGCTTTCATTACCGCGCACCGCGTGTGCAAAATCGGCGTATACCGTTTAAAATAATTCGAAGATTCGAATTGTTCTGGTCGGTAGTGGAAGGGTTTTTACGATCGGTAGCGTACTTTTTGTCGTCGACGTATGTTTCGGAAGGCGAATTTCCGGCGGAAAATTTCACTTATAATCCGCGGAACGTCGCTAAGGATCGATAGGTCGAAATTGTATAGGCGATATAAATTTGAAGCGAGGACAGAGAAGGGGGTAGAAAGCGCGATTGGTCGGCGCGGATCGGAACGATGCGATGGTTGCGGTCGCCATCAGCCACCTACTTTCGCATGAAATCCGTTTTTAGCGACAGATCGTAAAGCGATTTATGTGTACGAGCGGCTGTAACCGGCGATAGTAAACGGTAAACGCAGCCGGTGCTCGGCTCGAACCCTCGCCTCGCCTCGAAGCGAGCCGAACGGAGCGGAGCGCGCGGTTAGTTGCCGCGTAAAGGACTTTATTACCCGTACCAGCTCGCGTGCCACCTAGTTACGCTTCAATAGAAAAATCATAAACAGCCTTTTTTATTTCGACGAGCGAACCCTTTTGCCACGTTTCGCTAACGGAGAAATAAACTCCGTCTCGAACTCCTCTTCCATCCGCGTTCCCGCGTCGATTGTTCGCCGCTCGCCAGTACATCTGCTAATTGCGAGAACATCCGATATTCCCGTAAAGCTCGACGAGCACGTAACGCGGCAATTAATTTCATTTTTCGATACGAATCGAATCGAACGGCGAAAACAGTTTGTTCGTTTAATCGCTATCGATTCTGTCTTGACGGCGTCGTGGTTTTTCGACATCGAACGATTATCTAATTTTCGAAGGAATTTCTTATCAATTTTGTTAACCGACGAATGATCGGTAATTTGTGGATAATCGATAGGCAGCGTCTTTAACTCGAAGCCCGTTTTATCGTCGCGAGGTCCCTCGCTTACATCGTCGTAAATGCAGCGGGCAGTCAATGCCGTAACCCACGCGCGACACGAATCGCGTGGGATAATGCGGCTCGTAAAACAGGTTGTTGCGTAACAGAAATTCTAAGCGTTTGCTGTGGCCGCGACGCTCGGTCAAGCAAACGCTCGGTATCCGCGCAGAGTATTTCAGCTTCGACCGGCAGCGATTCCTCTCCACCCGTTCACGATCGATAAATCATCGCTTCATTTCCATCGAATCGTCCGACGTCCGGCCGACCGATTTCCCGGATGCGTTCCCGATCTCTCGCCTTCCCGGAACGAAACGCGACTTCGCATTCGATTATAAGCTCGCTGTCGAGACGCTCCGTATTACTCGTTCGGCCGATTAGGACTTTAGATTTTTCGAAAATTCGGCTGCTCCGTTATTTCCAAAGTGTCCGTTCTCGCCGAGACTTTTTCACAAAGGTGGGGAAATTCGCTTTTCTCGTGGCACACTCGCGCGGCCGATATATTTAAAGGCACTCGTGCCGCGCATGCAAAGGACGCGTAGGCGAGCGGTTTCTATTCAGCGCGCGCGCGTTTTCGGCTGTATTTGTGCGTGGATACGGGAACGCGCGCGTAACGGAGCGTGTACCGCGGTCGAAGTAGGCGGTCGCGTCGTTCCATCCGGTGCGTTCTCGACTTTCGATGGTCGGTGCAACCGGCGCTTTTTCTACCTGTCTCCGTCTGGCGCGCGTTCGTCGTCGAGTCCCCGAACAAAACATGGACCTGAATGTAAAGTCGAAAAAACCGTGGCGGACAAGGTGGTTTTGTTCGAACAGAAACGGGCCCGGCGACGTTTTTACGAGGACGGAATCGGGCCGAAAAAGCTCCGCGCGAACGTTGCACACCAGTTTCCGGATACGGCCTCCCTACGGTTCGGTCGAGTCGACGACGCGACGATGGATCGAAACCGTTTGTCGCGGCATCGTACGAAGAACACGGAGAAGAAGCGGAGAAGAAGCGGAGAAGAAGCGGAGAAAGCGGAAGAGGAGAGGAAGAAAAGCGCGCGAGACACGGTCATCTCTAATCTCGATCGCGGCATCGTCGTCGACGGGCACGTACGAGATTCCGCGTAGACTAGGGCGAGCGGAAGAGGAGGTCGGGCAGGGAAGCCGAGAGGACTCCGAAAGAGGGCAACAGGGCGCGGAGTAGGAACGATTCGGTGACGGAACGAGATGGAGTGACTAAAGGGGGAACGAGTGCTTTGGAATGGGACACATACCCCCCTTTTCGCGGAAGAGGGGGCGTATAGACACGGTGGCCATGGAAACGCGCAGGCGCTTTCGCTTCTCCGTCCAAGACCCTCCGGCCCTTCGACGCGTTCTCTCCCTCTCTGTCCGCGAGCCTTCTCCTCTCCTTCGTTCCCTTCGACCCTGCCCGCCAACCCCCATGGCCGCCTTTTCTCGGTAATACGCGCTAAACACCCCATAGGTCGTGTTCGCTCTTTACGGGTCCGCGCGCGACTTTGCTCGGTCGAGGCGTGTTCCGCTTTTCCGCGACCTTCGATTCTTTCCTCTAGCCCTCGTCGCGTCGACCACGACGAATTTCACCGTGCCGCGTCCAAGTCTGTTTCTTTCGAACAGACTCTCGATCGAAATTCCGCGACGCCGTGGCTCGGCCGTTTTTCAGCCGGCGCAGAAAGGTCAGTCATACGGCACGACCGCCAATTAGTCGACAATCGGCCGATTTGCCAAACGAGTCGGTGCAAGTTTTTTCAACGGAGTCCGAAGCGGTAGTCCGTATGGACGATCGATTTATTAACGATCGTTTTTCCCTCCCCCTCTGTCTCTCTCTCTCTCTGCGTCGAACAACGTCGCAGAGAAAAGAAGAAAACGAAACGACGAGGAAAGTTTTCAGGCGTACGCGAACAATGCCGAAGAATGTAGGTGGCACGGGGCACCTAAGCGCGTAAGCGCGTAAGCGGGATAGACCCATAAAAATGCTAATTCCCATCGACCGGCCGCGACGGGACGCGGTAGTCTGCCGCCATCGCCACCGCTCGCTTGCATGCCATTAGCCCACAGACCTCGGAAACTCGCTCTTCCGCTCTGTTCCGCTCGCGATCGCTCCTTTCCTATTTTCTTCGTTCGATCGAGCTCCGCGCGACTCGCCGAATCTTCCGGGAGAAGAGAGCTACTCGTTTTCGGGCTTGTCGGACATCTAACCCTGGAACGACGTCCGCGACAGAAGCGAGACTAATCTCCGATACGGACGCGGATCGGATCCATCAATCTAGATTATAATTAATTGATAGCCGGAGCCACCCTCGCCTTCGTGCGGTGGGTGGTTGCCGCATCCCGGTATTCCTTTGCGCTGGCAGGGGGTGCTAGTGTATTGCATCGGGGTATTAAGGGGGTGCACAGGGGTGACTGTCGGTCTGTCTGTTGTCGACTCTTTATCGCGCCCCCGGTGAGTCGTCTTATGCATCTTTCATGAGGCAACCATCCAAGGGGTCCACGTCGTTCGCCCCGTACTTCGTGCTACTCCGCAACCCGTACTCTCCCTTTATCTCTTCCCTCCCGCCCCTCCTTCGTCTTCTCTTTCTCCTCGCCGTCCTTTTTTCGCCGTCCCTCTATGCTCTATACCCTGTGCTCCCTGCCGAGTATCGTGCACGTCCGTTTTTCGCGCGTTCTCGCCGAACACCGGTAGCGAGAACCGCTACGAGAAACGTTTCGTCTCGGACAAAAATTCGATGGAGCGTTCGCGCGACCGGGAACCATCGTTTTTTCAAACAGGGGATCGCGAACGCGCCGCGTGCCGACTCCCCAGGACGCTACGCTTCGGCCGGAAGCGAGCACTTTACTAGGCGTGCTAATGCAGGCAAATTGCTGTCATCGGCCGGCATCGCTTGCCAACTTTATCCATTCGCCTTTATCCGTCGAACCAAACGGTCAATTATCTTATTACGCGAGTACGGCCTACCGTGTACCGTCGGGAACTTATTAGCAACCGCGATTATATGTAGAACCGTCTTTTCTTTCTTGCTCTCGAATCGAAATTTCACTGTCGTTGCGGATACGTCCACGTGGACCGTGCGTTGGATCGGAAAGGTGCAATGTTCGAAACGATTCGATTTTCTCTACGATCGCGATTTCCATTCTGTTTCGTTCGGTAAGCGGTCGTGGGGCGTACGTTTACCGCGAATAAATCGATAGGTAGGTTTCGCGGGAAAAGCATGAAAACGAAAGAAATCGAGATTTCGGAGCTTCCTAACTTTTCACTCGACGCAGGATCGATACGCTGGTTTCGCTTAACCATCGGCCAGTTGCTCCTTTTTTCGACGGTGCATTCGCAAAAAGGAGAAAACGTGATTTGCGAGGGAAGGAAAAACGCGAGAACAGAGAGCAAAAAGGTAACCGAGAATAGGCGAGCGATGAATTACCGCTTGGCAGATTCCAGCCTAGCGACCACCACTCCCGGCAATCCGTGTCGGGGGTGGAAGGACGGACGATTCGGCGCTACGGGGTTGTTGCGGAGGAAAGGACGACGGACGCGGCGCATTACGCAAACGTATCACGCTATGTGGTCCAACGAAAACAAACAGAGCCACCGAACCCTTACGCCCCTCCGCTCTCCTCCTCGCAGGAAGGCCGCATAAGTAAATAGACAGCTCCATTCCTACCGCTATCGTTATACGTATCCTTCTTCTTCGCCGATTCACGCGAATTCGTCTTTCCTTTTCGCGTTCGATGTCGTCGATCGATCCGTCGCAACCTCTCTTATTCCATTAACCCTTGCGTTAATAAATAGCCAGCCATTTGCACCGCTTTTAACGGTCAACCATTCATCAGCATTTTCTCCTGATTCTCCGAGTAACTCCGAATACGCGGCGAAGAGAAAACTTTGAATTTCCACATTTTTATTTCGCCGTCTGCACCGTGGCACGTTACGCCATAATTATTCGTCACTGGCCACGGCGTCTAAACTTTCCATCTACTTTAACCGCGTTAAATTCTCGTTAAGTTCGCGGCGACGATTACCATCGATCTTCGCGGTCGATCACTACGAACGTAGCGCGTGGATGTGGCTGACAACGTACGACTGTATTCACTGTAGGAGTAAACGCGTTAACTAGAACGTTCGCGATACCTGCTCACCATCGTTATCGTATTAAACGCGTGGCCTTTTAGCGCGTTTCTTTTATGAAACTGTTCGAATCGTTTTACGGGGGCGGACAGAAAAATGAACGTACTTGGATACCGACGCGAACGACGCTTGTAATTAATTCGTCAGTCTCGTTCCATTAATTAGCTATTAGGCAAAAGAGACAAGGATAATAGTACCGTTGCTGGTAGTTCAGATAGATAGTTTTGGTAAATGGTAGATCGTATCGCCGTTAACAAGGATCGGAAAGTATCCACTGGAAGGGGAGTGTTGTTTTCTGTTTTCAGTCGTCGACGAAGCTCGTCAGAGTTCTCGGGTAGGTCCGATCTTTTGTCGAAAGAGCGACAAAGACTCTCGCTGGAAGACGGGAAAAGCAAGGAAAACGTGGCGAAACAACCGAGGAAAATGGAGAAAAACGAAAGGAAAAATCGAAACGCGAGAGAGAACGGACCCGAAGCGCGAGAGAGCGGCGAAAGAAGGAGAGAGGGTAGGTTGAGAGGGTTGGGAACGGCAGGGGGTAAAGAGGGGTAAGCAGCGGGCGGACAGGAGAAAGCGATCGATGCTCACCCTCCCGGCCCTCCTGGCTCCCCTGCCCGCCAACCTGCCCCCCAACCTGCCCCCCAACCTGCCCCTCGGCCCCGTTGGTCGCGCAACCCCCGCTCGAGCGGTGGCGGCCGTCATGGCGGCGCATGCAAATCAGCATGGCGCCGAGACGCCCTCCCGATCCTCCCTGTGGACGACGCGTGTACGTGTGTACACCGTACACAAGCTTCGACGACGTTGGCGATGCGGTGCGCCGCGCTGCGACGCGGCGGCCTGCGTCGGTGAGCGTGTACCAGCGTATCCCGTAGGATGAACTCGCACACGCTCGGTAACGGCGAAAGCGAACCATCGACCGACCGACCGACCGAAAGACCGACTAGACCCGTCCACGCGCCACGCGTTTCTCGTTAATTCCTCTACACTCTACATCCGCCATTTTCCTCGAATCGAGCTGCCTTTACCTTTTCCTATACTTTATATCTTTACTTTACCGATACTTTACATAATTCCAACCACCATCGCTGTCATCGTCTTTAAAAAGTTGCGAATGCTGCCTCTGAAATACGACATATCTATAAATATAGCAGCAATACTATTAGGAATCGAATAGATGTTTCATCCGTAATCTTCAAATATTTTTAATGCGTCTGGCAAAAGAAAAAAAAAAAATGCTAGATATCGGTTGCACTTTCTGCAAATCTGTCTCTGTAATCGTGCAGCAAATATTTATTTCATAATAATTTGTTGGAATCTTTGTCGAAAAAATTGATTCCCGACTCGGTTGTTGATCTCCTGTTTGAAACAACGATGTTTCCACGTCGAAAAATAATAAGAATTTTAACGAAACTTTTGTACGCGTTAGTTTCGAGCAGGGAACCGCTACGATTCGGGTAGCACCGAGCGAGGAGGGTTGGCCGATACCGATAGCAGACTGGCTCGTCCGATGTTCGCAGATTACGGACGGAATTCCGGCAACTTTCGAATAAATTTCCCGCAGCCCGATTTAGTAGACGTCGAGGAAGTTTCGCCGAGGCTAACGTCGTTTCCTCGCCACGTGTCCCACTTTGCGCCCGTTTCTCGCGCCTCGTGTCACGGACTTTCGCACCTCTCGATACAGGGAAAAAATCAGCTGGCAACATGACGTAGCACGCAATACGGAGATCGTTGCGTCGTGTCGTGTCGGTGCGATGGAAAAGCGGATGGGACTCGCGTGAAAAATCAGTTCGCTGAAAGAGCGAGACGAAGAATAAGCGAAAAAAACGGTACCGATTGCGTTGGTTTGCAGCTAGTTTTTTGCTTTCGTTAATCCGTCCTTGAATGTTGAACGGTACGCGCGAGAGAGCACTCGTCGACACCGGTCGATTTTGCAATCTTCGATCGCATAGTTCCCGTCCAATTAGTCGATCGTTCTAAATCCCGCTCGTTCCCGATAATAAATGATTCTTACCGGCACTCCGACGTTTATTGCGTCGCCGCGAACCGATCGGGATTAAAGATCGCTTCGCGTTCGAGTTCGATCGAAGGAAACGGTTCCACACACCGATCCACCAGAATCATTCTATTCTATTCGGTCCAATTGTCCGTACACGTATACGTGTACGTATTACGCGTTCAACGTTTCCGAAATACTTGGTGATAGTCCAAGTAAGACACCCGTAACGATGTCGCATGCTGGACCGTATCTAGAAGGATACGTTGGGAGTTTGGTAGGCGCGGTGTAAAAGATGAAATGCACGATCGAACGTTTCGGGCAAAGTCTGTGCAGGGTGCAGCGATTCGCAGCGTTGTTGCGTGAGCGCGCGAGTTAAACGTTCGTGAGAGGAACGAGCGAAGGAAAACCGAGAGGGACGCGCGCGGCAACGAGAGCGAGAGCGACAGCGATAGCGAGAGCGAGAGTCGAACCAGGAGAGAGGGAGAAAACGAGACAACGACCACCGCCGCCCGGCGCATTTGAATACGCGCGAATAAATGCATAATAATTAGGTCAGTTTTGCTAGTCAGCTGATCCTGCCGCTATCGCGCGGCGAAACCGAGGTTAAGGGCCCTGTTGCGGACAAGTCGACTGGGAAACGCGTGCCATTTCGTTGCTACGCGATACACCAGGCCTATCGGTTCGACCTTGGCTATTCGAGATATTCGATAAGCCGGCGAAATAACCGAACGTTTCGAGTACAGTGGCTCCGACAAACGAATAGTCGGTAAGTTTGAAAATTCGAGAAAGTATAAACGTGGAAATATGGAGAGTGCAAATAGGTTGGAGAGCGTAAATTTTCGAACGATCGAGAGAGAAAATATGAGCGAAAGGGGCGTGGAATCGAAATCACGGGAGAGCCGTTCAATCTCTCCGTGGCGTCGAAGCAATTATCGAAAAACGAGGGGATAAGCGGCAACGATTATTCGTCGGTTATTAGCGCGCGAAACACGGCTGACGCGTCGACGAGGATAGGAGGAAAAACACGACGAGTAGCGGAGGGAGGAGCTGGCAACGGTACGAAGCGAGAGGGCGAGAAGGCTCGAGAGGGTTGTCGATCGTGCCAGCGGAAAACGTCGAGGGCGAGGATCGACGAGCCAGCGACACGATTGGATTTTTATTTCGGTTTAATTATCGCGAGGGCAGGTAATCGGCTCGCTCGTTTTCTCGTTTCCGCGTTTCCCCGTCTACACGTTTCCTAGTGTCCCACGAATCACGGACCATTACGGCATGTAATAATCATATTTATCCGAGCGAAATTCTAAAGATGCGCAACCTGTTCAGTTAAAAATCTTCGTGATTCGCTACCGTTTAATTTTGCCTCGATCGCTGGTATCCTCTCTATGTAAACTTTATTCGGAGCAAGCACGAAACACCGTGCGCAGTTTCGATTCGAACGAAAATCTCGACGCTTTGCTACCTTGGCAAAATGGACGCCAAGGTAGCGCGTTAGTCGAATCGCGAGCGCAAAAAACAAAGACTCGAATCGGACGCACGAGCGTTTTATAAGCGCGTTATCGCGGTCGAACACGGAGATCGGTGTTCAAGGACCGGTGACGAGAGGACGTCCAATTGAAATTCGTAACGCAATCGGTCCCGAATTAATCGAGGATCGTCGGCCGAGCGACAGAAAGGTCCTGCAGGACGCGATGGTCGGCACGAGTTAAAGACGAGCAACGAACGGCTCGGTCGGCGACGAAGAAGACGACGACGACGACGACGACAACGACGACGAGGGAAAGCGGACTACTAGCAGCAGATGCAGAAAGCGGAGTTTGAGTTGAATTTGAGTCGTGGCTCGTCAGGCAGGGCACGTAGCCTCGAGCTGCGCAGCCCGCATAACAAACGCCTCGGCGGCAGTCTCGAACCGACAGCCTGTAGCCTCCAGGCTCGCGTGCTTTTATGCAGACACTGACCTTCGTGTTCCACCCCTGCCACCCTCGCCCCTCTGCCGCCTCTGCTTCCCTCCCGTCCACGCCACCGCCGCCTCCACCGACGCTCGACACACCGGTTAACGGGGAAAGTTTGAAATTCGGGTGCAAGGCCACCGGAAACCCGGTTTAAGGCCGATTCAGACACGACCGTACCGTATTCGTATCGCGCTCGATCCAGAATCCTCCCGTCGACGAGCGTTGGCCAAAAACGCCTGATAGTTTCGAACTTTAAGCGCGTGGGTGCATACGTTTCTTGTATCGTAAATCGCTAACCTAACCGTTTCACCGGAGATTACGTTCTCGAACTTCTGTTATCGAATATAAACAGAGTAAGCACTCGCGATTATTTGGATCGTTCGGAAAGAATTCGGAAAGAATTCGGAAAGAATTCGGAAAGAAGGAAAATGTAAGGAGTCGTCTTTCGATCGTGGTCGTTCGTAATAAGAAGTCGAGACGATGAATCATGTTTCTCCGAACACGGTAGGGATACGATGCGCGGTAAGTATTCGTGTCCGTCTTACTCGTCGTTCTCGGTAACTCCGTTCCAGTTGTTCGTTGTTACGTAAATCGCGGGGCTACGCGATCGCGACCGCGACGAATCCGCGAGCAAACGGAGAGAAAGACGGCGGATCCGGAAAGGAGAAGAAGGGTGTCGCGAAGCGGCACGGAACGGAACGGCGTGGCGCAAAGCCACGGTAGCGGACAGCGAACGAGACATTAGCACACAATCGAACGAATCCGAATGCGAATGCGGTGCGCCGGAGGTCGGAGGTCAGACCGCCAACTTGGTCCCCATTGTGTCGGCGGTCGTTCTCGGCTTCTCCCGACCAACCCTCCGGCCCTTCTACGCCGCCCGATCGAGTCCGCGCCCATTGTTCCGCGGCTTCCACGCTTACGAATCAGTTTAGCCGCGCAATACCATTCGGTCAGCCGCGAGCGTATTTATTATTATTTCATGCTGACCAACAGGAACAAACGCGTGTATCGACCGCGGCCGACTCTCTCGATCGGTCCCGTAGGAATTCACCTTCTCGCGTAAATAATCTCTCTCTTCTCCTTTAACATACCTTTTCGCCGTTTCTCAACGCGTTCGATCCCGGAGTAAATTCTATAATTTTGCCGTAACGTTTTCTCTCGATTCGCAACGGCTGCTGAATATCGTCGTCTTGTCGTCGAGTCGAACCGTTATCGACTAGATCAGGATTTCGTCGAGGATTCGAAACGGATCGAGAAAAAAAAAGGCGATCGGTGCGCGCGAACGAGGTCGGCGAAGGTTCGATAACGGGCTCGCGACAGGCAAAAGCGGCACGAACCTCGGCAAGAAACGAAATACCGCGAAACGAGCGAGTTTCGTCTCTTTGTCCTCGATCGTCCCTCGATTGGCAGCCCGTTCGACGGTGAGTAGCGACGGGATCGAAGCGTCCGCTCGTGGGATCGGGACGAGCAAAAAGGAGCCGGGACAGACCGAAGCGGTCCCTGCTTATCAGAGTCGAGGAGCGACCGGTCCGTCTTCTTCTCTCTCTGCTTCTCTGTTTCTCTCGTCGAAGGAGCCGTCGAATTCGGTGCCGGCGATTTCGTCGCGCGCCGCATCCCGGTATTAACGTCGTCGATCCGGCGCTACGAGCTCGCGGTTGGTCGCCGACGGGAGACTTGCGGTGGGTGTCGACCACCCTCGAACCGGTCACTTTTTCCTCGGCGTTAATTGGCCCCGCTATAAAACGCGAATGTTCCGCGGTAGCTCTCGCTCGGAACGCGCACGCAGTCCGCGGCGTACCGGACCGCACGAATCGAGGAGACGCGACGAGACGCGATAGTCGAACGAAATCGATTCGACAAAAACTCGTCTCCGAGCGCATCGATCGTCCACGTCGAAGGATCGCTCGATCCACGACACGCGTCCCTTTGCTCTGCCATGCCGGTCCCCTCCGAGAACCGTCCATCGATTCCAGGAACGTCGCGGTCGTCCGCTCGATCGCTTTACGATCGTCGTCGCTCGAGTTTCCAGCTCCGGCGCGCTTCTCCGCGACCACCGTTATCGTCCGAACAGACGCGCTTCCTGTTCGCCGAGCACGAGAGAGGACTCGTTCCGCTCCGTTCTAGCCGCTAACCCTCCTCTGGTGTCTGGACGGCCAGCGTCGGCTGTCTAAACACACTTTAAAGATTTGAAAACGTAATGGCAACGGGCTTTGACCAGATTTGCATGTCGTGGCTGCTCGCATCATATATCTGGATTTAGCGCGACGCTCCTGTTCTCCCTGCCGCGCGGCACGTCGTCCTCTCGCGTTGGGGTGAAAAGCGACGCGCGAGGGTGCCTTCGGGATCATCGAAAGATCTCCGTGTACGGCGAACAGAGGCGCGTTAACACCGTCGGATTATCCGATCAACTCGTCTCGCGTATCTTCTCTTCTCGCGGTTCGAGACCTGGGCTGCGACCAGGGCAACCCGCTCGAAAGTTCGATCTCTCGCGACCGTTCGATCCCGTTTCGATTCGAACTCTGTCGGCCCCGCGATCGGCACAGGCGAGGCAGACGGGCGAGTGCTCGAGCGAACAGGCAGTCGGGCAAGCACGCACGCGTCCACGTGCATAATGGGGGTGTATAATACGCGCGCGTGGAAGACAATGGACGCATTGTGCAGGTAGATACGTATACATAGATGCAACGGGCGTACGAGCCGAGCGTCGTTTGGGCATATTGACAGACTAATGATCGCGCGGAACAAAGGCCAGACCGTCACGTGGTCACGTGGTCACGTGATGGACCGTTTCCGGCGCGGACAAGCGCCGCGGAGGCCCGCGACTGCGTTCAACCCCGACCGACCGCTCAACCGACCGCGACCGCGACCAAACTACGCATCCACGGACGAGGCGCATCGATCAACCGGTATACGCTTCGGCCAACGATTTTCCCACCACCAGCCCCCTTCCCCGTACGACCATCGCGCGCTTCGAATTTCCTACAAATTATCCCAACGATCCAAATATTTTCCATTTCTTAACGATCTCGAGGAGGAGGAGGAGGAGGAGGAGGAGGAGGACGCGTTAAACTCGCGCGTCGTTAAAAAGGTTCGAATGTTCGTAGGACGATGCGCGATGGTGGGAAACGCGGCGTCGAGAGAGGATTTTCGTGGGATATTTTAAAAGCGACGTTTTATCCGGCTGCACGGGTCAGCGGTTTTAAAGAACGTTAATTACGCGATTTAAAATTTTAATTCGCCAGACAGCTGTAGGTTGATTTTCGCGGGACAGGCGACGCGCATCGGTTGACAATGTTTAATTTGCCGACCGATCGATTTCCCGGCATATCACGCCCGGTTTATTTTGTATCGGTCAATTTTGAATTTTCCCTGGCATTATAGCGTCCGGTTCGGTGTTAACTTTTAAGGGACAAAAGGGGCGCGTCAATCGTGGCGAGCAACATTCCGCTGTCGCGGGAGCCATACGACTCGCGTGGATATCCGGCTGTCGTTAAAATCAGCCGGTCGAACAGGGATTCGTCGAATTAATTGGACACGACGCTTCGACGTTCGTCCGTCGATCGAACAAAGGATCGACCTTTTCTTCTCGGTTCTCCGTTTCTCTCTTTTGTTCGCGAACGTACGCTCGATCGCTTCCGCGTTTGCCGCGAACGAACGAACGAACGAACGAACGAACGACCAGCAGCAAGCGAGAGAAACGATCCTAGATAAATTAGCCATCGACGCGGGTCTTAACGACGCGTTAAGTGACGTTTAAAAACGACGTCGTCGACTCGGGGCTTTGCGCGTCCCCTCGCGAGCACCGTGAAAGGGTGGCGCTCGGCTTCCCGTAGCTATTTGCGATCTCCCCGTGGGGGTACGAACGAAAGGGTTCGACCGTGCCAGTCGTTTTAAATGCATAAATAACGAGTGGCCTGTTAGCGGGATGCCATTGGTCGCGTTGTTCCACAGTTTCGGCTTACGCCGAAAAGAAGAAGAAGAAGAGGAGGAGCGGCTTTTTTTTCCCCCCCGTTTCGCTCCGAAACGGTTAATTGATACGAATTGCTTGGCAAGGCCGTAAGTTTGCTCGTTAAGCACGGATTTCGTAGCGGCGTCGCACTCTTTCCAATTAAGTCGCGACCGATCGCGCTACGAGGCTCGCGTCGCGATGCTCGGACAGCGAGAAAAGCCCGGACTTAAAGTTTTCGCGCCGCTCGGACGTCGGGAGATTATCGAACGTTCGCGGCGAATAAACGCGTTTCCGAGCTGTCGGTAAGGTGTCCGTTCGCCAGGCCGGAAAACGAAAGAAGAAAAAACGGATCGACCAGGTAGATCATTAGCGACGTCGAGATAACGCGTTACGGAGACGGGAGTAATTCGGGCGTGTTCGAGAGAACGATCAGGTGGCATTTGGCGGTTTGTTGGCTCGTTTAGGCGAACGCGGAGACGGCAGTCGGTTGTCGGGTAGCTCGTTGCGGCGACGAACACGGCGTTGTGGCTCCCTCGAGCTCGCCAGTCTTCCCTACCATCGTTCTTCTCTCTTCGTTCGTCTCTCTATCCGTCCGTCTATCCTATCCGTTCGACGCGACGGTCGTTCCTCGTCCCCGTCGCGCTCCCTCCAGACTCCGCGTGACCGCGCGAGCAGCGAGGAGATAGCGACGAGGAGGTTTCAGGGTGAACGCGTATAGTCGGTGCGGGAACTGGCTGGCGAAGGGGCCCACGGGAGAGGGAGGAGAAGCCGCTAATGAGGCCGTGTGTAATTAGGGAGCTCTCGCGGCCTAATGAAGCGCTTACCTACCTTAGCTACCAACCCCGTTCGTCTCCCCGATGCCTCGAGAGCCTCCTACACACCTCGGCGGCGAGGCCAGGCCACGAGGAACATCGCTCCGTGCTACGAGGCTCGGTTACTACGGTTCTTCTTTCTCTTGGTCTATCGATCCGTTTTCTCCGCTTCTCGCCACCTTCTACGCGACGATCACGCTTCCGAGATCCGAGACACGGACTTCTCGGCCCATTGCGGGATCCAGCTAAATTCTAGATAAATTTCCATCGATTTCTGTCGAAACGGTTCGCTCTAGCGACCTCGAAGCCGTTCTAAGCCGGCGTTGTCCGTGTACGGTGTACGCCGTGCTATCGGTCCATTAGAAGCGTCGGTGGTCGGCGTAGCGCGCGGTGATCGACCGCGAAGGATGCGTCCCTGGCCGTCAGGGAACGGGGCTCTAAGCGTGGGCCCCTTATCTCTCAATTCGCTCGGCGAGACCGAGCAAACTCCGCCGGTTCGGTATGCTCTTCGCGAGAACAGAGAGAACGGAATAGAGTGAGAGAGGAGAGGGTTGAGAAGACACGGCTACCGGAATCACGACTTAGCCGTCTCCACTCTTCACGGATCGACCCGTTATCTCCCCGGCCATTTGCATATTAAACTAACTCACAACGCGCGGCATATTTCAGGGAGTGCAGCGTGCGCTCGATCGTGAGTCGGAGAGAGCTTGTCGGAGAAGGACGAAGAGAGAGGGAAGAAACGAGTCGAGGGCGTAGAAGGAGCGGGTGGAGCGAAAGCGAGAGAAGAAGCCGAATCGTCGACGGCAAGCTTCCTTTCGCGTGCAGCAAAACGCTTTCTTTAACGGCCAACTTGTTTCCAATATGCATTGATAAACCTGTCCGCGCGCGAGCACCGACACCCTCTCCTTCCCTACCCACCTCTCTCCTACGCCGCGATCGAAGATGCCTCGTTTCTTGATTGCCGACCGGATTACTTCTTCCTCCGGGCCACTCATGGATCATCGGCTCCTCCGAGGTATTCGCGGATAAATTGCAATCGCCGCTCCTGCAATTTTCTCCGCGTCCAGCCCGATCGTTCTCCGTAGATATATTCGCGTGCAACGCAAAAGAGACCACGATGGAAATTGACCACCTTGGGAAATTGGACGAACCAAACTCGTGCGAGCGTCTCCGTCTTCTCGTCGTTTAATCGAATAACCATAATACGTCCAGCCTACTCGTGCCGAGTACTCCAGTTCGAAACTCGCGTCGACGACATTACGCATTCCCGTAAACGGATCAGAATCGTTCGTCGAATGTTTACTAGCTGACCGGTTATTTACGACGTGTCGGCAACCGACGCGACGGAAAGCCGTGTATCGTGGAATCCGACGCTTATGGCCAGAGGACGAATATATTACGAGGCTTCTTCGATGGCAACGCTCGATGATCTCGACCACCGCGCTCGACACGTTCCGATAACGCGATCAATTTCTATCGTATCGACGTCTTCCGTTCTTATCGACGCGTCGCGATCAACTTTTGTATCAACTTGGATATTTCGATTCGTAGCGACTAATAGTTCGCGACTGTAATTAATTAAGCACCGATCACCGATCGAACGGTCGTGTTCCGTCGCGTGCACCGTTTCGATAAAAATGACGGCGAATTCGAAAACGATCCGAGTAGTAGACGAGACGATAAATTATTGAATGGTCGTCGTTACCGCGCGGAATCGCCGGGACAAAAATCGGTCGTTACCTCGGAGAGAAACGCACGGTAGCGAGGTGGCCGTCTCGCGTGTAACCGAATAGCGATGCTAATCTGACGCGGTCCGTGGATACGTGGAACGAGCGAGTGGGCCGCGTGTCTGGCGACAATCCGAAGACGAGTTCGAGTACGAGTTCGAGTTCCAGTTCCAGGGAGAAGGGTGTCGGTATCCGGGTGTCCCTTTCCACCGCTAATACCCTTTATCGCGAATTAAGATGTTGTCAGGGTGTGGTGGTCGGCTTGCCCTTTCTCCGAACACGAGAGCGCGTACGCGTTTCTTCCGACACGAATCGAGGAACCGGGTTAATTATTACCGGGAACAGGCAATAAACATCGGGGGAATGCGATTCACCGGTTCGATTTAACGAGGCCGAAACGCGTCGCGATTACTCTTCCGAGCGTGTTGCGCTTCGAAACGGGGAGCAATCGAATCTCGTTGGAGGAAACGCGATCGCGGTCGAGCGCCGCCTTTCAGGAGGGTGCTCGATCTCGGCCGATCGATAGAGCAGCGTAGAAAATCGCGGCGCTATTCGCGAGAGAATCGCTCGAATAAACAGTTTGGGAAAACGGCTCGCAGCGTTTGCACGGACAGGTAATATACACGGCCGACTAAGTATATACGGGAGGAGGGTATTAATGACGCACGCGCGTTAACGCTGGCACGCGTTCGCAATATTATTTATTATTTATGCTAAGTTATGCGCAGCCAGTCCATGGATACCATAGGCTGGCTAGCGGCCACGGTCTGCCGTACGTCTGTCGGTGGCCGTCATCGCTCGGCATATTTATATCAATTACGTGTTATTCCCGTGGCTCGGATTATTATGTAAATGATCGCGTTCTGTCGCGTCGGACGTCAGCGCAGCGGGTCCTATCGCGTCGCTCGAACGACGAATCGCCCCATGCCTGCCGCAACGATAGTCCGCCGTTACAGAAGTACTCGCCAGAATAGATATCTCTCGTGGATCGCGTCTCGCGACTGTCACGGCGGTTATCGTTTCGACTCTTTCGGCGAGTCTGGGACAAACGCGACAACGCATCCTCGATTATTCGTCGGACGTTCTCCGCGTACGGTGAAACGGCTCGGTTAAATATACTCGTTACTCTGTAGCGTGTCCGTTAGCGTCGACCGTTATCGGACGGCACTCGAAGCCTACAAGTTTTGCACGGTTTTAACCGCGTACTCTCGTTGCGTTAAGACGCCGGTTACGAATACTTTTGAACGACGGGTGACCGGAGAAATTCTGCTCCGTTCGAATCGGACCGTATTCGCGTCCAGATACGTAAGCTGCAACCGGAATCCGAGTCGGAATCCCGTGGCGCTTTTCGGTTTCGACGAAACGCCTAAACATCAATCGGTCTCGAAAACTGCTCCGTAATTCGAGTTTAGCGAGCAACCGGTGAAACTTTGGTCCTCTCGCGAGGCTGGAACAGCCCCGGAGAGTGACGGGTCAATAGATGACCGGTGGTGGATACGGCGGTAGATGGAGGTCGGTTGGCGGGGGTGAGTTCTCTCGTAGCGGGTAGAGGGTGATGCATCCGCTGAATATGTATGAGGCTCGCGACACCCCGTAGCACACCGAGAGACGACCCGAACCACCGCTATCTGTGGGTGATAGTGGGTATGCTGTATGTCTCGTAGGGGTCTGCGGCCGAGCCGCGCGCTCGAGCACCGAGAGACGCTGGGCTTTCCAGGGGGTTAGAAGGGGCTTTCGGGGCTCGGATGGCTGCTAGTTCTGTGGCTGCGAGAGCTTATATCGCAAGAACCAACCCCGATGGAAACTCGAGCCTCCGAGGAGCCTCACCCATCATGCACACTCTCCTGCCGTTCCCTCGCAACCCACCCCACCTCGTTCCTGCTAACCTCCATCCAAACACTCCTGTTATATCCTTCGTATCTACTATATCGCGTCTTTGCCTCCTCCTACTTCGTCTTGGCTAGCACTCAGCTCCAGAGAAACCGTCCCGCTGTTTCCCGAGACAAACTTACCTCGTAATTCCTTCGCGAACAGATGCCGATATACCTAACGCGATTCTTCGACCCACTCTCCTCTATTCTTTCGCGCGCGATTACGCGACCACGCATCGAAGCGTTCGGAACGTCATCGATTCGCGCGACCGACGCGACGTTCCGGACGAATCTGACGAGCGTCGCGAATTTCCTTGCGCTCGAGTAACAACCGGAAGAACGAAACGTCGTTTCGACGAGGGGTTGATCCGTCGATGAGAACGGTACGATATATATGATCCACTAAATAGGGACGACTGCGCGTGAACGACGAATCCCGCAAGACAGCATGAGATATTGCCGGATTAGGGTGCATTATAGTTTTAAGCTCGTCTCGTTAAAAGCCGCGGGTTCTCATGCCCGCGAACGAACTTATTATCTTAGTACTTATTATTAACTTAGTTCCGGGCAAATCGAGAAAACGAAAAGAAGTTCGCGGAGCATCGAGGAACGAGCATGGGATAAGCCGTATATGTAGGTCGACAAAGGGAAGGGAAGAAATTGGGATTCGTGGCGAACAAAGTTGTTCCGATCCGCGTAACGACGCCCACGCTGCTTGGAGGGCTGCCGCGAGGGCTTATCGATGCCACGAGACGCTACGCGATCGGCGAACCAACCCTTTTATTCGAGGACAAGTCGTGCGCGATGAAACGGCTCGTTGAGCGCCACTGTTTTAGCCGAGGGTCGGGCGTGAGGAAGGGTTGATCTAGGCAGAAACGCCTAACTCTCTGCCGACGGGGGTGGAGATTCGTCGGAGGAGCGAGGAGACCGGCAACGAGGGAGAAAGGAAAGACCGTGGTGATAATAAAGCAGACCGGCCGGGCCGCGCAATAAAATATATCCGAAACGGAGGCGATGACTCGTTCAGACAGAGAAAGGGGCGCGCTTCATTAGCGAGTCCAAGTTCATCGGTAACCCCTTAGGCTCGACCGGTCGCTCTTCTTCTAGCCGCAGCCCTTTCCGATTTATTCGACGACGGGGGAAGCCAAAAATCCTTGGATAATTAACCGTTCCACGGGGATCCCGGCCTGGAATGTTGCCGTTCGACGAGCCGGGAATCTTCCACGACTTTTGCTCGCCCAAAGCGTGCTGCTCGAAATTCACCCTGTATGTATCGCGCGTAAACGCTGCTCGTTCGAAAGTTCGATAGAAATGACAGAAAGTTTTCTAGCCTACGTAAACATTCGCTTGTAAAATTATCCGGCAGCTTATCGATATATCGACGCGTGACGAAATTTCTGGTCACAGGAAATTCGATTAATTTATGCTAACGACTGGTTGTTATCGTTTAAGTTATCGGGATCGAGCGGTATGTTCGCAGGTTTAAGGGATTCGGAAACGCGTATCCTTGACGGTTCGAAAGTCGTGGAACGAGCTTGAAAGGGTGAAAAAGGAAGAGGACGGGAGGGTCGTTAGAGGAAGCGTGCAGTCGTTCACGGGAAGGTGACGACCAAGAAAAGACGAATCTCGTAAAACCCGTGGAGAAGCTCTGGTCCGAAAGATGGGCTGGAGGAGGACGATTCGTCGGAACGACGAACGGGCCGGCAACGAGCGCGGAGACAAAAACTCCGTGAACGGTGGCCGAGAACGGTGGGAAGAAAAGTATAACGACCTACGGAAGGAGAAATAACGCGCGACTTTACTGCGTTCTAAAACTGCCATAAAGCCGGCGTACGTCAAACTTTTCAATTTTATGTTTCAACGTTTCGTTCGTTCGTTGGTCGTTGTCCTCTCTCTATCGAGCGGCGAATCGATGAAAAATTTGCGAATCGACAACGAAATCGGAAAAAGAAAAAAAAAAATTGGAAAAGAGGGAAGAATGTTTTGAGTATTAGCGGTCGCACGGCCAGTTGGAAGTCTCGAGACTCGCGCCAAACAATCGTCTCGCGCGTAAAACACGGTGACAAAGGGGGAACGCGCCCCCATTAGATGTTTATCGGGAGTGTGAAAGAAACGCGATTAAACCTGCGAGGAAATCGGATGCCCGAGCGTTCACACGTTTCGTTATTAGGAGAGAAAGAGCCCCGCGTGTCCGTGCCATTGGAGCCGGTGCCAAAAGACGATCACGGTTGCCGTGGTGGTGACGTTGTCGGCGTGTTGCATCACGGTGCCGCAGATAACCATCTAAATAGAGATCCTCGTTCCTTTGAGCATATAATTTGGTTTTCGATGCGGGGACAGCTGTCGCTCGATCGAACGTCTGCCCGTCCCGGACCGAAGGGTGTCGCGATCACGATCGTCACGATCGCTGTTCCCGCGTGCTTTCATCGCAGATTACGTTCGTTAGGTCGCGAGGGCAGCCGAGAAAAAACTCGTTAAGAACTAACGCGATAATCCGAGCGTGCCTTTCGAACGAGAATTTCGTTTTCTCGACAAACTACGAGGAACGGTGAAAACAAAGAAGAAGGAGAAAAAGAAGAATAACCGCTTGGATATACCTGCGTAGCGAATCAAACGCCAAGTGGCTCGGAGCGTTTGATGCGTTTAGGCAAATGTAGCACCCACTATGCGTGGAACGTCGAACAGAGGAAAGAGAGCACGGGGTGAAGAGGGCAGAAGGCCGTGTGATGTATTTGTAAAAAGGTGTCGGCCTGGAACTAAGGAGGCCCGCTTGAACCGTGCCCCGAGGGAGCGTAACCGGCGGCAGGGAGGTGGCAGATAAAAGAGAATCGTATAAAATGGGGTGTACGGCCCCACGAGCCGACGCAGGGGGCTCCGGATAAGGCGGGAGAGGTGTTCGATGCCCGTGGGGCAGCCTGCGAGCTGCGAGAAACGCCATTTTGCAGCTCTCGAGCTCGTGAAATCGACCAAAGAGCGAGAGAAACGCGAATTCGATTGGCCGAGAGGGAGAGAGAGGATAACGTCGAATCGAATGGGAGCAAAGAGGGGACAGCAGACAGCGGATTGTCGGGCCGATCTGTCAAATTTTGTTTCACGCTGCCGAGAAAGGGCAACTCGATGGGGCCGGATAAGGATCTGCCGACACCTACGTACTTACGTACCGCGGATTCGCCACCGTCGCCGTACGCCTTTGGATCTCGAACGATCCTAACCGACTGGGACATAGTTGGCTCTTCCGCTAACTAATAAATACGCGCGAACTAACGTTTCTCGGAATTACTACCTAACCGATAAATCTTTTCGATAAGGACCGACGTTGCTCAGTACTTGTCCTAGAATCGGTACTCGTCGTTTACCGAACCGTCTTCGAAAAACAAGCTAGATACTCTTCGAAGCGGCACAATTGGGACACAGGTTGTAGACGGTAACATATTGAACGGTTTAAAAAGCTAGATAGGGTAATTTTGGTGCGTTTGGTCGAACGCGAGCACCGTTAGTATTTCTATTGTTTTTTCTCGCGACGATGGAAGAACGTGAAATAGAAAAAGAAGTCTCACCGAGACAAGAGAGAATCTGTATTTTTGAAGAGGAAGAGGAGGAGATTTTAGTCGAGCGTGTCTATCGATCGTCGAGGACCTTGATGCGCCGCGGCGCGCCGTATCGTTCTGGCGTTCGTACGGTCGGTCGGTCGGTCGGTCTCATGCTAGAAGCTTTGTCACTCGAAGCACGTACTCGGGGCAAGGACCGACGCCGCAAGCTCTCCGCCTATCTCTCTCTCTCTCTCTCTCTTTCTCTCCTCTTCTCTCCTCTCCTCTCGCTGGCACTCTCCTTCTTGCTCGCTCTTATCGCCCTACCTTTCTAACAACGCGCCATTGTGTTCCGCCACGCTGGAACCCTGTATATTCCTTGACGCTATGGATTTTCCGAAAGCGTTTCGCTGCTTCGCGAGTATGCCGCGCACCGTCTCGCCTTGCCTCTCCTGGTCGCGTCGCCGCGCCCTTTTTCCTCCTCGAACTCGAGGCGGAAAACCTCCTCGAAAGCTTGACGCGGTCGTGTCTTCGAGCGACATCTGCGACGAGTACGAACATCGACGACCGCGAGAACGGACGATGCGGTCGAGGATGACGCCAGCCGACGAGAACGCCAAAATCAGCTTCGATTCGATCGCGCGAACGGAAGTCGATCGGATGAGTCAGACGCGAGCGAATCCGCGCCGCGTTAAACAATGCCTGTTGACCGTCGATCCTCGAAAACCGACGAACACCGGAAATGGAACACCGTCTTGTCACCGTGACGATCGTCTCTACCGAGTGTCCGTTAAACACGGAACCTCGCGATCTTACTTTCAGATGTCTTTCGATTTCTTTCGAAAAGAGCTTCGGAGAACCTCCGAGAACGTCTCGAGATTTAAAGGCGGAAACTATCGTTGGCGTTGTTCGTCAGTCGAGCGATCTGAACATTGTTCGATCGGTGTCGAGCAAAACATAGCTCGTCATCCTCCGGTGGAATGTCCCGCGAGACGCAGCGCGATACCGACCTCGTTACCGAGACTCGTCTTCGTCGCGAATTATAAAGTTCTTGGTGAGTCGGCTCGTTTTTCGATCGACTCGAGGTGTTATTCGCGGTCTCGGCGAGCCAGTTCGAGCCAGCCCGTTATTTAATCTTCGAAGAGCTCGTTATCCGGCAATTATGAAGGCTGGTTCGCGTCGACGACGAGTTTTTAGTTCGTCGCCGATACGTTTTTTCCACTTGTTCCGGTCGACGGAGAAAGAAAGAAAGAACGCGGTCGTTTCGAGACACCGTGTACGTTCGGAATGACGGCCTCGTCCAGATATGGTAGAGCCTTCCTTCCTTCCTCCGCGCGGTTCGCCCCCGAGAAGAGTACGTATCGGACAGGTAGGGCTACGAACGCGTACGCATACGCGACTGCCGAGTACGGGAACGTTCGATGCGTAAGCCGACTCGATAGCGTCACCTTTGTGTTCCATTGAAATCCCCGTTAAAATTCGAAACACGAAAAACTCGAGTGCGCTCACGGCCCGCCAAGCCACGCCGCGAGAACGCTCGACCGTCGAGGCCCTGGCTTTCTCCCGCCCGTGTTTTCGCTTTCAAAATCGAACAGATATACCGAACCGAATTCCTTTCGTTCCCTTAGAATCCCTTTAGATCTCGATCTGTTTGCGAGTTCAAATAAACTCGTGGGGCTTGTAAAGAAAGAATTAACGAGCGACGATATTACCGAATACGTGGTTCGGATCGAAACGTTGATCCTTTCGAATACACGGAGTACGTCGTCAGAAAGTGTGACGAGTGTTCCCGGAAGAGTTAATCTTCCCACGATAGCACGCGTCGAGGCAGCAGGAAATAATAAAGCGATATCCGGAATGGAGAAAAAAATGAACGGCGTATTAGCGGATGGCTGCGGGGGGTCGTCGACGAAGAAGAAACGAGGCGATATCTATAACCGTACGCGCCATACGTCGCCACGAGTTGTTGCTGGTGGCGTACGAGCTAACTGGAGGTCCCTGTTGGCCAATAACGCCCTTCTTCGTAACATAGTGGCACAATAACGTAGGTTCTTTATGCGAGTACGGGGCAAATAGATCACATTGCTGACTAATAAGCCCGCTGGTGCCCCTTTTTCCACCGGCCCCTTTCGGAACCGAGCGTCCAGTTTCCCCCGCTTTTCCCCCGCTTTTTCCTCGTTTTCTTACGAAATTCCTACCTACCGTCTCTATCAATAGCGTTATAGTCGTTGCGCGCGGAGGGTGTCCGGCATTGTGATGCTAATGCGAGAGGCAATCGATCCGCCTCGTTACGTCGCGAAACCCACGAGAAAGAGAGCCCGTGAACTTTGACTTTGCCGGTTTCATGGGAATCCGGCACGGTAGCGGCGTTGGTCGGTCGAAAGTATCGCGAAGAGATTTCGGAGGGTGGATCGTTCGGGATGGATGGCCGTAACGGGTTCCAGCGCGGAGGTCAACGAGGAACACGCGACCGATAGGATCTCGAACAGGAGATCCGAGAGGGAAGCGATCGGACAGACGGAGAAAGCAACCGTCAGTCTATATTAAATCGCGGAGCGAGGATAATACTTGGAAACTCCGAGACCGTCTCTCGATTACCGGTCTAATTATCTGGCAAGGCACGATAGGGCAACCCCATCTTCCGGAGATGGAATTGCCCGTTCCCATCGTCCTTCGAGTTACCGACGTCGACTACCCTACTACCGAGGTCATTGTTACGTCGTTACTACCCTTTAGTACGGTTCTCGAGCCAATTTCGGTCCGGCACGACAGCTACGATTTCCGCCACCCCTTCACGGCTGACCGAATACGGATTTTGCCGCGAAATCGATCGACCCCTGTCCTCCTTTTCTTTCTTCCCTTTCCTTTTTCCTCCTTGGACCCCGCGGAATCGACAGATTTTCGATCTCGAACCACGAAAACGAACGAATAGGCGCGCTGCTCGGTGTCGGAATTAAACTAGACGACGAGAACGGACACGAGAGCGGGCCTGGCTTTCGGGCAATCAATACCGTTTCGGTATCGCGTTGGAAACACTCTCTCCGAAACAGCCTACGTTTCGCTTCGTAGGAAAGCGAGAGAACGAGAGAGGAGAGCGGAAGACGGTAAGACCAAGATACAAGGGAGAAGGGCATCGTGGGACAGAGGAGAGAAGCGAACTCGAACGGACGAAGAAAGGGAACACGGACAAGGGAGGAGGAGGGAGGGGGAGGCTTCGAGCACGTTTCGTGGTCCGCATACTGATAGGAGTAGTCGTACGTAGGGAGCGAGCGCGTTAGCGAACGCCAAAACAGACAACTCTGCTCGTCGTTGGTAAAACCCGAGTGGAAAACAACTCTCCCTCCGTTTGTTAGTCCTGTGACCAAATAATCATCTATAATATAACGACTATGCTACGATTACGTATCGTCGATAATCGTTATCGCTGTGGCGAGAACGGACTCGGCTTAGGAGACTTTCGAAGCGACTCGAATCGCTGGAAAATATTATGTCGACATACGTATAGATGTTCGTGGCGTGACCGAAGACGATCGGGAAACGAGCGATTCGGCGGAAATTTGTACATTGTTGCGAAACCCGTTTGCGGGCCTACAATAAGGAGAACGCGTTCGGTTCGGTTCGGGGTCCGGTCTGGCCCCCGGCTGTGTGGATGGAAGCTCGAAAGTCGACCGTTCGAAAGTCGTATCGCGAAAAAGAGAGGCACGCCAAGCAATTTTCGGGACGGTCGCGAAATAATGATGATCTTTATCCCTAATGAAATTAGTCGTGCTCCTCCGGACCGCAGGAATAGACGTCGTACCGTGAAATTACCGTAATAGGCGGCGAGCCCGTAGATCTCCGTTACACGAAGCCGACTCTCCGACGTTCCTCTCGTGTATTTTGCCGTCGATTTCGCGGCTTCTTCGAGCCGATCCTTCCAACTAACGCGGAACGATCCCCCTTCCGGCCTATTTAGGGTGAACGCCTAAATATAGTTCGCTTTTTCACCGGAATTTAAAATTACGGTCGTAAAGAAGCCGAGGGCAAATTAGGAGATTCAACCCTCCGGGAACGTTTCTATTCTCCTGAAGAGTTCCGTGTCGAGATAGGTTTCCGAAAATCAGCCGGCGAAATTTACGTCGACGAAACGCGACACTCGACGAAACGTCTGAAAGGAACGCGCACCTGCCTGGATAAACTCGATCGAGCAACGATTCGACTCGTCGCGTCGCCGCTGCGTCGAGACCCGCAGCCCCACGAGTTCGTTCTGACGGAAACAATTGCTGCCTCGGGGCATCATTTACATCATAAGCAATCATAATGATCGAATTTTCGGTGAACGACGATGATCCAACGAGTGGAACGAGGGGAGCCAATTCAGAAGTGGGTACCCACTTAGCCGTACGAGCCATACTCGCGAAACGAAAAGAGAAAGATAGTCTCCTGACCCTCCTCCATCTCTTTCGACCCCATAGCTCCGGGCTACCTGCGCCTGTTCGCACAAATGCCACCCAAAAATCTCCTAGCCCCCTTTTCGCCCGCTCTCCGCCGCTTCCGCTCGGATAACGTTTCGACGATACGTAACGCGCGATTCCCTCTCGCGGGTAGTCTCTTCCAACGAGGATAATTTAACTCTCTTCGTTAAATCGCGTACGGGAAGGAGAAGCGATTAGGCGCGTCGTAAGCGCGATACGATCGCGATAAATCGAGACTCGATCGGTCGCCGCGTAACTCACGTACGCGAGAGCGAGCCTGGCAGTCGGGTTTTTCTTCGGTCAGGTAGTCTTCGATGTCCGGCGATCGAAACGGTAGTCGCGGGAAAGTAGACGCAACGTTCTCGAGGATTTTTCTGAACGAGTCGCGTTCCACGGACAGGAAGCAAAATCTTGGACGTGGCGCGATGCCGCGACGTCGATAATTGATCGCTGAACGGAAACTTGCGCGGATTGCTGAAATTGTCAGACTAGCTGTCGCGCGGCATCGCTTCTGCTCGGAAAACTCTGTCGTCGCGTCGACAAGACGCTCGCTAACCCGCCGCGATGGATCGAATTGCAAATTGAACGACGAAACGAAAGCTTATTATCGGGTTACCGTGGAGCGACGCGGATTCCGACAGAAAACTAACGGGATTTTTGGTCGGGTACGTGTTCTTTGCCGCCGTTCTCTCTTCCAATTACGATGCTTAAACTTGGCGCCATCGTTCGCTACTTTTTACGTTAACGCGCGAATAAGTTTTCCTAAATTCTGCCTTCGATCTAAATTACTCGCGTTCGCGACAATCGAACGTTCGTCCGCGACAAAGGAGAACGTCGAAGAAAGAAAAATTTGCGAAAACGAAGAGGCGAACGTCGCGTACGTTTGTAACCGGCATCGTTCGTTGCATCAGGACAGTTATTATTTCTCCGTTCGACGTGATTTATGTCTTTCCGCGGGAGGAACGAAAAAAATCTTGCGCAACATCACGCGACGCCATAGCTAGCTCCCGGGAAAACGTTCGCGTCCTCGTGCAACGCGCCATTAAACTAAACTTAGCCGCGTCGCGACTCCAATCGGACGCGAATCGACCCAAGAGAAACCGACAGTCTGTTCCAACGATACCGATCGTTTATTACCTGGAACGCTTGTTATCTATCGGTCGGAGAACGCGCTGCCTCTGTCGCCCCCGATCGCGGATACGCCGACTAATTGTTGCCTCTAATTGACGAGGTTCTCAGGCTCGGACGCCACGCCGCGGCGTTCCTGCTTCTCTTTTTTTTTTGCCCCTCTCCGACACCGCCTGAAGAAAAGAATTCGTCGTCGCGACTTTTCCTCTTGCCCGAAAACGAGCCACTGTCGGTCGGAACGCGAATCGCGAGACTCGTTTCCGGTGAAAATCGTACGTGAAACGAGACACCTGAATGATCGAAACCGTGAGAAAAACTTGGATCGACCAGTTGAAACGTTTACTTTTACGACGGAGTCCTGGAAGACCGATACGTGGTCAATTTTCGTCCGTACGCGTTCGTTTACGCGTCGAATCTTTTACGATTTTAAACACGATCCGTGTCGTTCATTTTCCACGTTAACGCGATCGAACAGCCATCGTAACGCGAACAAGCGATCGAACAGTGGCGACGCTCGTTCGCCGATGTTTACGTAAATTATACCGCGCCGCGAGAATACATGGTTGGCGCGTAAAAGCGAAGAAAACCGAAGGAAAAATGTGAAATCGTGGAAAAATCGTTGGTCGGTTATCGAGAACTGAGATGTCAGGAGGTTAAACACGAGGGATAACGAAAGTGGAAAAGTGTCGTGTCGCGACGCAATTTCGCGGTTATTTTTCGCGTGTTTCACCGGCCTTCCGTAAAAACCGATGCACGAGCGACAATTACACAGGGAAAGCGAAATATTAACGTGCAGACCGTTCGAGCAGCCCTCGCGGAACAATTAACCGAGACTCGGAACGAGATATCGTCGTTTCGTTTTCGTTCGCGTGACAAAACTCTTACGTGATAGTTAGGCGAACGAACGAGACTCGCGAATTCTTTACAAGTCGCGGTTCCGCCGCGCCGCTCTACGACACGCGTTTATCGCGCGACTCATTGACGCGGTACAAGCGTGGCAAAAGTTTCAGGAAACGCGAGCCGAGCTCGCGGCACGCGTTACGATACGCGTCCCGAGCCGAAGCGGCGAGCGTAAACTTTGAAACGCGTTTAGCCGGACAAAATTGGTCTCGACACGAACGCCGTTCTTGTATCGCGTCGCATTGTTTCGCTTTCCATCGAAACGGAATCTGCGAAAGAATAAACGCGAGTCACGCGACTAAGCAAACACCGTGGAAAAAGCGTAACGACGATTACGCTTTCCGATTCGATCGGGTAGTTCGATCGAAAATTCCTAAATGTTCGGCTCGAAGAAACGGGAACATTCGGTTTGGCCGTCAGCGGGCTACGGTAGAGCGTTGCGAACGACAGCTGTCAAATAAATGTTGGAAAAAAGCGCTAGTCGAGCGAAATTTCGAGTGGAACGACGGTCGGAGGGGTGCTTGGTCACCCCAGCGAGACACCCTTAGCCCGCGGGGCAAAAGGCACCGTACGATTTTTCCACGAGTCGAGACTCGGCTCGAGATACACGCTCGATTAGTCATCGTCGTCGAGAAGAAACGAAAGAAGACGAAACTTCGTCGGAGAAAAAACCGTGATAATTTCGGATATTAACGGGCGGAAGGAACGGACGGCGAGCGTATTTCGTTGGTGTCGCGGCGGAAGGAGAACTCGAACGGAAACAAGGCGCGAAGTTTATTCGCGTTTGGCCAGCGTCCAAATTTTCGCCGAAATAAAAACGGCGTAACACACGCTTCGTTACGTTCGGCTTGGCGGATGCGAGACGACTCGCGGCGGGACGAAGGCGAGAAACGGGTCTGCCTTGTCGAGTTTAACGAAGTAACGGAGGCTAGACGTCCCCCGACGACGTGCCGCAGAAGGGTGGCCTCGTTGCCGCCGCTCGACACCGCCAAGGGGCAAATTTTCGAGGGTGGTTTCGCGCGTCAATGGTTTATTAAGAAGCACTTGTTTAAAGGTAGCCCCATTTCGGTTCCAACAGCCAACTCGACCGCGACGTCTGTGTTACTCGCCTCTACAAACGAACGCGCTCTACGCGATGCCCTGCGACGCGTCATCGTGAACGCGAAACGAGGGACCAGAGATACGCTCACCCCACGCCGATCCGTCGCTTCGCTTCGCTTCGCGGCGCGTCGCGTCGCGTCGCGTCGTGTCGGCGTAATTGAAGTTATTGCAATATTGTGTCCTGTCAACCCGGCTGTCCTCCTGTTACCCCTCTCTCTCTTTCCTTCTTCCTATTTCGTTTCTTTTCGACTACTTCCTTCTACGTATACATATACATACAATACATATAAGTAATCCGCGATTTCTATTAGCTGTCTTTAGTTAGTCAATTATAAAGTTTGATTTTTGGCTCGATGATCGACGTAATGGCAATCCGCGCGTTATAAATATACCGTAGAGGGCGAGTATTAGCGCGATAGAGTATCGCTGTCCCTTCGTTACCGAGAGGACCCTCTTGGCGTTCCTCTCGTTTGCGGCAACGCGGAACGCGACCACGCCTGCTTTAATCTCCAGCCCCGGAAGGATAATGCTTCCCAGGATATATGCCTGGCGGGTACGACACGGTCGCTAACCGACTCGCGGTAAACCGCGACGACTCGATTAGAAAGGGAGGTCGAAGGTAGAAAAT
The DNA here is from genome assembly GCF_050947335.1 of Megachile rotundata. Taxonomy (NCBI): domain Eukaryota; kingdom Metazoa; phylum Arthropoda; class Insecta; order Hymenoptera; family Megachilidae; genus Megachile; species Megachile rotundata. The sequence continues at coordinate 23,992,712 of NC_134984.1, read as the reverse complement.
TTCGCGTTTCGAAGGTTTCGAGACTGTATCGTGTTTTCACCGAGCGACATACGTCGGTGTACGATCGAAAAAAGGAGTTGTTCGCCGCGCTATTTCTATCCCGCGGTGAGCAGAAAATTCAATTCAGGCCGTGAATAACGACTAACAAACCGCAGTTATATCGTAAAAAGCAATGCACCGGGCCGAGAATTAATTCCGGCTAGCTCTCCACCCACCGAAGCCCTTTTTCTCTCTTGCTCCGTTCGCGCCTGTCCCTCCGTTTTTCTCCCTCTGCCTTTCGCTTTCTCTGTCTGTTTCTCTCTAGGTCGGAACTGGAACGGTCCCAAAATTCAATAAAGGCGAACGAGTACGAACGAGATCTCCCTCGGCTACGACTGGCTTTCGTGCGGGGTAGCGACAGAACGGAGTTAGGAGAACCCCGGAGTCATCGCGCGAGAAACGAAAGAGCCGGGGAGGCGAGAGGACAGGCGGGAACGGTGCATACATTAGCGGGGACAGGGTGGAGATATTGTCTGAACAAAGGGATCGGCTCGTACCTATCGAAAAGGCGATTAAGCGAGGATAAAGTTATACCGCCCCTCCTGTCCGACTCGCGCTCCCCGTTAAACTACCCTCTAGCATCGCCCAGGGTGTCGTCGATCGGTTTCGCGTTAAAATCGCTCATCGACCACGCGTCAGCTTTTCGTTTCTCGATCGGTCGGAAAACCGCTTGTAAATTCGTTGCTTCGTTTGTTGCTACGAACGAACGAGCGAGCGAGCGAACGAGCGAACGAACGAGCGAACGAACGAGCGAACGAACGAAGAAAGGAAGGTAGAAAGGAAGGGGAAGGAAGGAAGGAACACGTGGTCGAATGGCACGTGGCGGCGAAGGCGAAAAATCATCTCGGCGCGGCGAGGAACGCGCAGCCGTTTCGTGGCCAGCGTTAAATGGCCCGTTGGAACGAGCGAATGCTTTTCAGCCAGCCAACCACGGATGACGCGATAAAGCACGTCGACTAACGCGAGATACGACCAATTAGCCCGCGTGCCAAGTATGCGATTTAAGTCGGCTCTCGAGGTCCCGCCAGAGCCTGCCAACCGGTGGTGATCCCGGACGAAACGAAGCCCTTCTGGCCGCTCGCACGTTGTCCGTTCCCGCCTTTAATCTACGCTCTCTCGTTTCTTTTATTTCGATTCGAAAAAGTAACTACCTTTTGTACCTTGGTTCTCTATTCACGGATGCACCCATTCTGTCGACGATAGTGTTACGAATTTTAATATCGTTACGAGACGACTGTCTGGTAACGCCTAAAGCGATACGCGTCTCTTTCAATTATTCGATACTATTTTTCGAAAGGGATACAACCGATTTTCGGTACTGCCGATAGAGAGCTATCGTGCCATAAACCATAGAGAGGGTTAATCGTGAAAAAAAAAAAATATAAAATAAAATAGAAAAGGAACGTCCGTTCCGATCGTCCACTTACCCCGCATGGTCGTAATCGAGAGCGCGCAGCATCCTTTTCAACGTCGACGTCCGTCTCTCCTCTTTTCCTCCGTTATTTTTTTCTTTCTATTCCCAGCTGTCGCCGTCTTTCTCCGGCTTCTTCTTTCTCTTTCTTCGCGGCTCTCCTCCGCCCCTCCGGCGCCCGCTCCTGTTATCCGTTTCAGCCCCACCTGTGCACCGTGGATACTCTCCCTCTCCCCCACCACCCCCTGCCGCTCCGATGGGAAAGCCATCTCAGAGGGTCTAAGAGAGGGAGGGTCTGGAGAGATCAGCGACCACGTGACCGACGTGACCGGAACCGCACGAAACGCGGAACCGCGTCCCGTCGTCGTCGTCGTCGTCGTCCGACGCTCGTAATCTCGTAGCCGTCCTCGTGGTCGCTCCTCCCTCGCCCCCCCCGTTCGAAATCACGCACGCTCGTAAGTCCGCCGCGCGACTCGATGTTCTTTTATCCTCGACCGATCGTCCGTCGCGAGGATTTCCTGCCATTTTCGCGATAGGGACCGGACCTTTCTTCGTTTCTCCGTCTCTCCGTTGAGAAGCGTGCTGTACTAGCGACTGCTATCTGCCGCGGAGCGAGTCGGCCGCGGGACTTTGGTATACTGGGAGTATGGTAAGTAGCTACACCCCTGCCACCGCCGCCCCTCCCTCGCTGCCGCACGCCGTTCGTTCCCTCGAACGTCCCGAACCCGCGCCGAGCCTCCTCTCCTCTCCACGCCCCTCTCCGTCCTGCCCCATTCCACCGCTCTCAGCCGTTCAACGAGCCGATCCTATGCCCCTGCCCTCGCGTACCGATCCAACGTCGCTACCGACACCGACACCGACACCGACCCGTTCCAACGAACGGCCGACCGACACGTATCCCTCTCGTGCCGTCGCCGCCACCGCCACCGCCGCCGACGCCGCTGCTCCGTGCCGCACCGATGCGTTTACCTCGCGGGGCCCCAGGGACGTATCGATCGACGATTTATTTCGCTCTTCTTCGTCGATCGTTCAATCTCGATTCTTCGAATCGGCCAAGTCGAGGCAGAAGGTACCCTACGATCTAGGTAACAACTTGGACGATCTATCGGTGAACGTACTTGAAGAATCCTACTGGATAGTTGACCGATTATTGTTCCGGTGTACGGCGTAAGCGCGGGGAGTTAACACCCGAGAGATTGCTCGTTCTAGCGAACGTATAACAGACAATGTTTGCATGCTAACGCGTTTATTGTAATGGCGACATTTGTTCCTCTTCTTTTCTCGCTCGTCGTCTCTCGAGTGTCGCGTCGCGGTGTTGCATTCCGTTTCACTTGGACGAGTGCATAAATTACCGCTTTCAAATGTAAAGGAATACCAACGAGACAAAGTTTTCCCCGACAAACTCCGTTCGTTCGAAGGAAGCATCGGCCGCTGGTTCGTTCTGCTTTCCTAAATTCGGAAGAGAAGCGACGGCGAACGGAGAAACGTAGTCCGGAGAGAGAAGTCGAAGGTACAGGGGAACCGGTGAAGGGAAGGGCGTTTATTAGCAATTGTAATGCAAGATCGCGGAATGCATGGGATCCCCGCGATGTCTCGATACAACGCAACGGTCCCGGTACGCGTGTTCCTCGTAACACGATTCTCGATCGCGCTCGCTATCTTCGGAGGGCTTTGTCTCGGTCTGCTCGCCCCGTCAACTCCTAACATCGGAGATTCCTGGAGAAGGAAGCTCGCGATCTCGGATCGTACCGAAATGCCGAGTAAATTTCCACCGACAACCTTTGTCCCTGATCTTAGGATAGAATAAAGCGTTAGTCGCCAGTTATTCGAGATTTAACTGGAGGTTACGCGATTCGATTCGATCGACGCAGCGGAAGAGAAAAATTTCACGGCGACCAACAGCGACGCGAACCAGAAGAGGAGATTGCTTGGTAACTTCCGTTGCGCGAATGGTAGCGTCGCGTATCGATTTGTTTAATGGCGGTGTTGGTCGTTTACGGTACGTGGGAACTGATTTGCCGAATGCATGTGCGACACCGTGCATGTTCCATGACGGTGCATGCGACCGCATCGCGAACAACGGTGTTGCGCCTTGTAAACCGGGATCGAGCACACTTATCGTCGAAAGACGAGGAGCAGCAATAAAGAATAGCTGTATAAATGTAGATTTATATTATCCGTACTTGTCACGGAACAGTTTCGTGTCGTACCCGTTCGGACAGCGACACGGATATTCGCAAAAGGGCATAGTCGTACAAACGAGTAGTCGATTTCGAACGTAATACGCGACATTTTATTCGACTGCTCGAAAAACGAGTGCGATCGATTAAAGAAATGAAAAAACGGTGAACAGAGTCGATGATATTTTGAAGGAACGGTAACGGAGGAAGTTAGGAAAACGTTGCGCTCGAATCGTTTATGTTAATCAACCGTGACAACGTGGAGGCAATATCAACCCCTAACTATGTCCACGAGTAGCGAAACGTGCGCGCAGGGTGTATCATGGTCCTCCTGTAACTACCCTGCCCCCGCGTTGTCCCTGGCACACACACCCTTTGTCGACGTTAACCCAAAGTGAATGGACCTATAGTGCGCGCGTTGCAGGAACGGTTTTAACTTCGGGGTGACTTACCCCGCGCGTTATCTATTTTGACAGCGCGGTACGACCGCGGTCTGTCAGAGGGTCGATGCACCGGAGCGTGTCGATAATTGCGTTTTAACCGTGCTCCGTATCCGCGCGATGTTCGACCAATCTTCTGGGATCGCGTACAAACGCGAGGCTTCAGCAGACAGATAATTATCGATCAAAAAGTTTCTTTTCATCTATATATTTTATTTTTCGATTGGTCGTTCGAAGAGACGATCGAAAAAATATGCAATACGCGATAAGTTCAATTTAAAAAGCAGATTATCGAGTGTCTCCTTGTTTTAATAAACCGGCTCTGAAGAACAGTGGCTACATCGAGTAATAAATGGTTTTACGTGGTAGAAATCATTATTTTCGGTTTTTTCGGTTTTTTCGGTATTTTCAGTAAAACGATTAACGAAAATTCGATGAAAACGCGAATTTCTTTAGCTTCCTACTTTAGCTAGGACAGTTTCGTAGATTTTTTGCGAAAAAGTTGTTAAAGTCCCAGATCGTTCCGATCGTGTTGGTCCGGTAGGCGGTTTCACGGAGAAACCGGATGTTCGAAACTCTGTCCGTACAATTTCGAACGATTAGTCGAGTCGTTGGCTGTAAATCTATTCCGAAACGCTTAAGTTTTATCCCATATTTATCGGTATATTAAATCCGTTAATTTTTTCTAAATTGGAAGCATAATTGAGCGGGCATTTATTTACGGTGAAAGTACGGCAACACGGTTGCATAGGAATCATGGGCGGAACGTATGCAATATGGCATTCAATTTGCGACGGATTCGCTGTCTGGCAACGCAAACAACCGCTATTGGGTTCCATTTAATGAACCAAGCCAGTGCGCCTTCGGAAGCATTTTTGCGTTGTGGGCTCGGCTTAAATTGGACCTACCCCTCGCTCCTCCGCGATCCACCTCTGCCTCCGCCGCCGCCGCCGCCGCCGCCGCCGCTATCGTTTTGCTCGTTTTCTATTTGCTTCCTGCGACTTACGCCTCGATGATTCTCCTCGATGCGCTAGCCGATCTGTTCCTCGTACGGGAAATACGTAACCGTATTCGTCGATTCACCGGTCACCGGTTATTCGGTTCAGCCATGCTTTTTCCCACCTACAAATGGCTCCGCTACGCGACCGTTTCACGGATCCGAACGAATAATCTACGTTTCCGCGAACGTTTCATTTTTCACGCGTTTAAAATCTTTCGATTTCGACGCATGCCCGTTCAAAATCGAATTCTCGATTAAGTTAGCAAAGAACCGTTCCAGATCGTTTATCGTTTCGGTACAGTTCGAGGTAAACTAAATCGAAGTACGTTTAGAAAGGGAGAAAGAGTCTGGATCGTTTTACGTTCGAAATCGTCGCGTTCCAGTTACCGATACTGCCTTATCGCGGAGTAAGTTATCGCGATGGATTACGATCGAGGTAAATTTTTCTAAGTATTTGTTCGCGTGTCGGACGTTCGTCTCTGGTCGCGCGATAGGCCGTCGATCGACGGAGACTCGCTCGTTAAAAATATGAAGGCTTAGGAGAGCAATCCTCTTAAAAAGTTCCTCGGGCCGTGGAAGGATAACCGGAGGATGGAGCGAGAGGCAAAACGGGATACCGCTCGTCGCAACACTGGTATCGGCGCCGTATCGTTCGAGCTCGCAAGTGTCCGGTAAGCTAAGCGGATCCACCGTAATCCGGATTACGTATTTGCCCGGTTCTCTGCCCGCTGCCATCTCGATCTCGTGCCACTCGGAGCCAAAGACGTATTTGCCTTCTGGCAACGCGCCGCCGTCTGTTGTCGGTAATCTGTTTAACGCCTCGCGACCAACAAGCCAGCGGATCCGTCTTTTTTTTCCGCGGCAAAAATACGCTCGATAACTGGAATCGACGTCTATCGTCGATCGAGTAAAACCTCGATTATATAAACCGTTTTTCAATTGCTTCGGACCGTACTTTAAACGTTTTATCGGTAACACGCGTTTCTCGCGCTTTCTTATCGACGTCGATCTCGATCCGCGAGGAATTTTCGAGGTTCCCTCTCGAGGCCCTTCTTCGCGGGGCGATTCACGGCTATAAATAATTTGGCCGTTCGCGGATATCCTCGAGTCTCCCTGTCCTCTCGTCATCATCGATCGGTAGCGATCTTTAAACAGCGCCATTAACGATTGCGTGCACAAGCCGAGGGGGTCGCGATCAAACGAATACGATGAAAGAGTGGCGGCATTAGGCGAACGTGCCGTGCATACTGATTTGCGGCTGATTGATTGGACCCCTTTCCACTCGACAACGGTGTGCACCACGACTATCCTGTCCCGTGTCCCCGCCCGTTCGTTCGTTCGTTCGTTCGTTCGTTCGTTCGTTCGTTCGTTCGTTCGGCTGGCCCGGTTGATTCCACCCCACGAGCTAGTACCAACATCGTCGATAATATCGAGCAGTCTCTGCCTGTTCCGGCATCGATGTACTCGCGAATATTTCACCGCCTGGACTCGTCTCGCCTCGCCTCTCGTCGCGTCGATACGCTGATAATTGCACGATACATCGTACAAAGGAGCTTTATCTCGACATTTTTCCGGACGAATATCGGCTACCGTACAACGCTCGTCGACGCGTTTTATCGTCCCGTACGACCGTTGTCCAAGAGGCATCGTCTGCCCAAGGTCGATCTCGAGGTTGGCTCGATCGCGAAACACGCGGCGCGGACGAAACAACTCGAGGTTCCGGAGAATAATCGATCGAACGAGATTCGAGAGAAGGAAAGAGACCGCGAAACATTTGGATGGAAGCACGGTTTGGTGGTTATCGTCGTTGTCTCGGGGACGGGTTACCCCGCGCGAACTGTTGGTCTGTAACGTAATTGTTTTTGACGCGGTAATTTTACAGTGTCGTGCGTACACGTACGAGACGCGTCCGTGGCGAAACGTCGCGATAACCGACGCGGCGTGCTTTTCCTTCTTCTTGCCGACTACCGAGCGACTCGTTCCTTTTTCGACGTCACTCCACGGAGCGCGACAGCTCCTCGCTGGAAGAGTCGGCCGGCGAGTCGCGAGACTTCCGTTCGCTCGAGAGCCGTTTCGACGTCTCTTCTCGACGTTTCCTCGAAAGAACGTCTCCCGTCGCCGAGAGGACGGATTTTCTGCGAGTCGTGGGCGAAGTCCAGAGTCGCGAACTGGAACGAGGTTTCGTGGCCGAACAGAAGAAGAAGAAGAAGAAGAAGAAGAAGAAGAAGAAGAAGAAGAAGAAGAAGAAGAAGAAGCTTCGGAGAGGAGAGGAGAGGAGCAGTATCCATCGCGGGAGAAGCTGCACCGCCCGGAGGAAGGAAAGCGGTTCGAGTCGTGCTCGTCTCGCTCGCTCGTTCTCCGCGTACGGACGTTTCTGTCTTTGTCCGTGTCGCGCGTACGCGCTCGCACGCACACGTGGCTGTTTGGCCATCATCCTCGCGATGCGAGACGTCTCGCAGGGAGCGTAGCATACGAAGGGAGCCGAAGAAGAAGGTGGACTCGCCAGCAGGGTTCTCGATGGATTCCGCGACCGAAGTAGCCGCGAGCTACCGACCGGCCCCCTTCAGCCTCGTTCCTCCTCGAAATCTCCGAGAGCCGAGGCTACATACCGAACCTGTCGTCGTTTTCTTTCCCCCTTCCGTCTACCTCTCTTTCCGACGTTTTGCCACGAAATTTTTCGAGGAAATTTTTCAAGGAAATTTTTCAAGGAAATAGCGCGAAAAGATCGGCCCGCGAGCTGCTCGATCGAAGGCGCGAATAGACGTCCGTTCGCGTTAACGTCGACTCGCGTTCTTCGCGTTCTCGCGTCGAGGGTAGGCGAATTCCAGGAATACACCGGTTACCGCTCGTATTTCAGCGGCGTATCTCGCGTGCGGGATCGGGATCGCGGCCGTTCCGGTGTCTGCGTCGAAATTCATCGTCGGCGCGACTGTAACGACATTAGGCACGCGCTAAGGTACCTTCGCGTTCGCGGGACTATTGTTCGGAAGAGGGAAGTCGCGCGAGCTAGCTACGCGCTCGATAAAGGCGCAACGTAGCGGAGACGATCGACGCTGGTAACGTCAGGTTCGATAGAGAGAAAGAGAGAGAGAGAGAGAGAGAGGGGAGCCCGAGGCGGTGCAACGTGGCGTGGCGTGGCGAGGCTTGGCGCGGTCCGGCGTGGCCGTCGCGTCGAGCCGAGCCGAGCCGTGCCGGGCCGAGCCGTGCCTTGCCTTGCCCTGCCGTGCACCGGTACACGATGTTCGTGTTGCACGGCTCTCTCGTACGCGCTCGTACGTGTACCGACGCGACCGTGTTGGCAGAACGTCGCGGTAGCCGCGCCGGAGAGATGGGATTGCGCGATAGGCCGCGTGTCGAAAATAGAAATATAATCTGATAGGCTCATTGTGCCTCGAGCCACTCGCTGCTGCTATCTGCCACTACCACCGACCAATCGTACACCGCTACCTCGGCTCTCTTCCTTTCCTCTTCGTCCGCTCTTTCTCCGACTTTCGTCCGCTGCAACCCTTGGCCGCGTTTTCAGCTCGCGCCGTTCCACGATCGACCGCGTCGCGTTCGTTATTGCTGGTCCGCGCGTGGCGAGATCCGACCGAAGACAAACGCTCGTTCCTCTCGGCGAATCCTCTCTCTTCCGTTCCCTGGACGATTCGCGTCGCGAGACTGCACGCGGGACACTTTTATCGGGCAGATTTAGGAGGTAGCTGCGCGGTCGGGTTATTTACGAGCACCGGTTTTATCGTAAGGGAACGGAAAGCAGTAAACGACCAGGTTACTTTTAATAACTGACCGTCGTTCCCTTCCCTTCCCTTCGGTTTCCTTCCGTTCTCGCTATTCGAACAACGGGCCTCGAAATATTCCGGAGAAGAGCCGTAATTCTTTGGGAAGAAGAAAAAAACGGAGCCAGCAAGGTCCGCGCGAGGCTTGCCCGTAAACCACGGTCAACGGTGGAAGCGTGACCAATGGCATCGCGATCGTAAAGAAATTAGAGGGGCTGTAATGGTTTCCGGGTACGATGCCTTCCGGTCGGCATACATCTTCCACGGGCCGGTCCGCTATTATCGGTTTAGCCGGTCACCCTTCGTCGCGGTCGTTTGTCAGCTTTCTTCCGACCGCCAGATCCTTCGGTTCTCGAGCACGCGACTCTCGCGGTACGAATTAACTCCGCGATGCTTTTCGCGGTGTTTTTCGGAATCCGGAATCTCGCGGCGTCGAGCGCGACAAGAAATTGATGCGGTAGGTGGTCGAACGATGTACGGCCGGAAGCGGAAACGATCGAACGCGCGCTCGCGCGAGTAAAGGCGAGAGGGAGAGAGAGAGAGTGAGTGAGTGGAGAGGACGGAAGAGGGAAACGGTATGTTCCCTCCCCGCGCGAACCACGCTCCGGTGCAGAATGGTTCGTTGTTCGTTCGTTGTGGATGCGCGATTGCGAGCGGAACACGGTGAAACGCAAAATGGAACGGGGGCTTGCTGGCCGGCCGGCCGTGTGCGTACTGATTGATCAACATTGTTGCCGAATTAGACTCCAGCGAGATGGGCATATTGATTGGCAATCAGTGTCGCCCAGCCACAACGAAGCCTGTCCGCCTGGGAAACGGTTTGCTAACGCAAACATCGTCGCACCTGGATCTCCGTGATGTTGTTTTTCCACCGGGAAAAAAAAACAAAATATCGCGTCGAACGTTCCGCCGACATTTTCGACGCCGACACGCAGCGGCTACTCTTCTCTTTTTTGTTTCGTTTCGTATCGGATCTTTGACGTTCGCCGGTCCGCTCGAAAAAATGCCCGTTTCCATTTTCTCCGAACTCGTCCAGAAATCGGTGTTGATTTTTTAAAGAAACTCCCGTTGTTTCTTTAGCAATCCCGTTGAACGCGCGAGCGTCCACGAGGTAACATTCGTGGTAATATTTGCCGGAAGGACCATTACGACTTGCTTCCATGAGAGCGAGGAGCTTTCGAGACTCCCAGAAAAGCCGTCGGATGCAGCGAAGGGTGTCGGAAAAGAATACGGTTGAAATCGCGCGAGCGAACGGGAGACGCGTCTCGTGGTAGCCGGGCCGGAAAATCGGCGCGGGTCAATCAGCGAGCGTACGAAGCGGAAAACGATCGAAAATGCTCGAAACGCGAGGAGACGGGTGGCGAGTCGGCAGAAACGAAACGGTTCGAATGCCTGGTGGCCCGCGAGCGTAACGTGGAATGCCACTTTCGAAGGTGAGGCGGACTCCTCTTTACGACTTTCGAGCGAGAAACGAGCCGTCTATCCGCCGCGAAACTGTAACCGCGTTCGAGCACGCGGAACCGTTCAATCGTTAATCCTTCTGGCTTCGGGGCTAACAAAGCCGACCATTATCGCCGTCGGCTTTATTTCGATTCCCATCGCTCGCGAAAAGAAAGCGGCACCGAATGCCACGACTCCTCGCGACCACGATTCCGTCGCGACATTAGAAACCTCGACGACGCATGACCACCGACAATGCTTACTGGAAGACCATTCGACGTTCGAGGCGCGTTTTTCTTTTTCTTCTTCTTTTTGTTCGTTCGAACCGGAGGAAAACGTTTACCGCAAGTCCTCGATACGCATTACGACTGGACGGTTCACACGCGCTGGGAAAAATGCCAGTTAGCGGTCGAGCCGGTTGGTAAAGGCAACTTGCCGAGAATCAGTAATCTTGTCCCGATTTTACCTTTATTTACGCTTATTAAGCTTCGATATCGGCCTGCTTCCCGGCAAACTACTTCGTCGTAAATTAATTGTTCCGCCGACGTCGACCCATTTATTCCCAGCGATTCGAAATATTCTACGTCCTTCTCCACGAACCTTACAGCGTCGATCGATTATTTCGGATAGCTTCGTAACTTATACGGTATTACGAAATATTTCGATTTCGAACGGTTATCGCGCCGATTGATTTTCGCGCGTTAATCGCGAGGAAGCGTATCGATGGTCGTAAAGATTCTTTGGCGAAAATACGTTTGACGGATAACCGATATCCGCTTCCGACGCTGTAAAGGTGGTACAGGCATCGAAACGAGGATAAGCAGAGATTTATAGAATCGACGTTACGTAGTTCGTAACAGTTAGTAGATACGTGGATTGTTTAGAAAAGCTCGAGCATCGAGTTACGCTGATTGTCCCGTACAGGGTGAATTGTTTCGCAATGTCCCGTAACAAAAGGGTTGAATTTTATTCTCCTCTCGGTTGTTTTCGCGTTCGGAAACGCTAGCAGCGTAAACGGTTGTCGTAGGACGACCTTTGAGGAACATTACCCGGAGATCGGATTAAGATCGGACGATCCTGTGGTCGATCCTGCGAAAGGGCGTTTCCTACTAGCAGCGAGAGGAGCTGCCGGTGCGGTGATCAAGCCGGTAAGCCTTCCTTCGCGAGATAAGCTTTTGGATGGATTCGAGCCCGGAGCTTGATCGCCGATAGCCCGTCCTTCTAACCTACTCGTCCGACACTAGGCACCCAATTCCAAATCCTCCGGCAGCCTTTCCGGTAGGGGCCGCAAAACTAGCCGATGCCGCTGGCAAACGGACCACCTCCGCGCCGCTTCTCGAAGATCCTTTTTATGCTCTGTCAAATGAACTTCCCTTATATCGATCGATTCGCTCATTTTCGCCGACATCCGTTTCTCTTTACTTCGCTCGATTTACGAGCAATCCTATCCGCTAAATTCGCATCGTTCGCGCGAATCGCATCGATACCGTGTCTCCGAATTTTTCTTCTAGCTTATCTAGGTTAGTCGCGTCCCCATCATCTGTAGAGCATTCGGCAGTTTCAGTCGGTGGTCCCATGTTACGTTCTATGCGGTGCTACGTAATACGGATTCATAAACGATCCAACGAGCGGTCGAAACAGCGTCGGACACCGACAGGCAATTAAAAGCGACGAACGTTTAGGATCGCGGCTCGCAAAGTTTCGGTAGGCGCAGGGCGAGCTCTAACAACGCCCGGAATGCAGTTTTACAGAGAGCAACGGAGGCAGGGAGGGCTGAGCATGAGCCAAGTGGGAGCAAAAGAAGGAAGAAGAAGAAGAATAAGAAGATCAAGTACAGAGGAGAGGAAAGAAGAAGAAGGAGGAGAAGAAGAGAAAGAAAAAAGCGAGCGAAGGGAAGGGGTGAACTACCGAGAGACAAGGGGGTACAGAGGAAGGTTGCCCGGTAGCAGTTTCCCAAACCATCGCCATTAATAACCAGCGAGATTATACGCTGTTGAAGCCACGGCAGAAGCGGAGGCTCGAGCTGAAAGATGCCGTTGCAGTTGCCGATGTACCCGCGAGATTCTCGAACGAACCAACCACGAGCAACGACCTACCTCGTAATCGAGCAAAATTCGTTTCTCTCGACTCGGTTACTTGAGATTTTCCGAAAGTTTCGTAGAGGTTCGCGTATGAAAATTAGCGCGAGGCCGGTAAGACTATTGCCGGGAAGCGAAGGCAGTTCGTCTCGCTTGACATAATGTATTCGGCAGTTCCGTAGGAAAGGGTGGCCGTCCTTATCGTGGCGCGGCACCGGTAAACATGGAATGCGGCCGCTGGAGGGGGTTGGACGTCCGTTACGTATAGGTAGGCGCGCGTCGAACCGGTGGCGACGGTGGCGGTATTTGGACAGGCTGTCGAGCGCGCAGACGGTCCTGGAACACCGGCCCAACAAACAGTACAATACAATATTACGATCCGAGCGTGGTCGCGGCCGCGGCCGCAGCTACAACGCACTGACAGCGCAACATATCAACCGCGATTCTCTTTCTTCTCCTTCTCCGTCACTCCTCCGCGTTTTCTCGCTTCTACCTTTTCCCTTCCGCGCTCTACGATCGTGTTCCTTTCTTCCTTCGTATCGCTGTCTCTTCGTCCCTCTTCGATCCAGCTTCGTCTCTGTTCCGCCTCGTCGACCAACTATATCTGATTGGCCTGATCATTAATCACCCGTGACCGTGCGGCAGTCCTGTCCCGTCCCGCAACTAAACTCGTGGAATCGAACTCACCGGGGTGTACGTGCTGCCGTTTCTCCTTTCCTCTACCCTCTTTCACCCCTGTTTTCTCTTTCTTCCCGTTTCTTCCGTTCCGTTTCCTTTCTTTTCTTTTCTTTTCTTTTCTTTACTACTCTTTGCTTTCCTTCCCTTTTCTTGTCGTTCACCGTCTTTCCGTTACCGTCGTTTCTCGTGAAAAACTTTGCTCGATAACCGATTGTCCGATTGGAGGGTTTCGCGCGGAAAAACCATTCCGACAACGGGTACTCGATCCGGTGCGGCCGAACGGGCACGTTGGTAGGGCTTAATAAACTACCTGGTTATAATTGGCACAGTCGGCTAACTCGATTAACTCGTCGCGTAATTAATTTATTCGAGATGCTTCGGATCGATAAGCCATCGACGACGAGGCCGTGACCATCGGCTTGCCCAAGTCCACGCGCTGAAAGGTGCTTGATCGTTGCTGGTATTCGGCACGAAGATAACGCGTCCTCTAGAAATTCCACGATTAATCCCGCGGAAAGAATTGTTCCTCGATTCGTCCGAATTTACTGCGCGATATAATTATATATCGTTGGGGGTAGAATATCAATAATAACCGTCCGATAGCGGACTAAGGAGAATTCGATGAAAAAGAAATCGAAAGATTCCGGAATATCCGGACGCGTTTCTCGAGGCGCGCGAGGAGTAATCTACGATCGGTAACGGAGACGTTTCGGTATCGCGAACGAGCAGAAAGTCGATCGATCAACGCGATATCGTGTTGTCGTTTCGCGGAGACAGGGTCAGTCGGTTGTTCGAGAGGAATCGCTCGTAATGGACAACATACACCTGTCTCTGGGAACGATAAAGACGCGGAAAGAGCAGCGGTAGAGGACTCGTTATCCTTATTGAGGGTGAAACACGAGGGTGACGGAAGAGACACAAGCGGACCAGATAATCCGGCTATTAGAGGAGTTCCCGAGAGATTCCAAGGGTCATGGGAGAGCCGATAGATCGGCTCGGGATCGGCGATGAACCCGCGAACCGAGGTCACTCGAGGATAGCCGGGGTTAGACCGCCTCGAGTTTGTCACGATGGCAGGCCTCAATTTGTCGTAACAGGCTGCCGTTTCTTCTTCTTTCCGGCTCCTTATTCGAACGTCTGGACCTACGTACGGAGGACAGATTTGTCCGTAAAACGCATAATTATTGTTCGGACCGTTGATAAATGTCACAACGTTGCGGTAAAGCAAGTCGACTAGGAGATGGTTTTTCGCGAAGAAAAACGAAAGGAAATATCGATCTCGTAGGAAAGCGGGAGCCCGTTAGCGGACCGTCGTCCGTACAAATAACTTACACGACAGAAGTTATTCGCCACGAGTGGAAAGAGATGAAGCCCTCGGAACGAGAGCGACTCGGGAAGAAGAGCCGCAAGAAGGAGAAAAAGAAAACGACCGGCTGTACGTCGGTTTATCTTCTGGCATACGTCGACTATTAATCAACGAACCCTCCTAATCGCTTGACGAACCAATCGATAAATCAATAACTTTCATCCACTTTCATCGGACATCCGTTGGAAGTTGAAAACCGTGCGGCTCGAGTTTGGAGGAAAATTCGTAAAAATGTAACGTTTTAAAGAACGCGTGGAATACTATCGGTGGAGACGAGTCGGTCGCGGGTCGAACGGATCGGCTGGTAACTGTTACAAGGTGGTCGAAGCGAACTTTTAACGCGTTATTAAAGCGTGGAAGGGAGTCGCGCGACGGCATCTCGAGTCGTCTCGAGTGGCTCATTTGCTGTCGTTCGCTGCCTACGGCGAGGCCACCGGTAGGTAGGTACCTCGAAATCCATTAACGTTCGCGGTGCACTCGGCTCGACCAATAAATTTTATTAATACATTCGTGGCAGGGCAATAACGACAGGCCGGCATTGTGCGCGTGAACGGCGCGACTTTACGCTCGTGCTCGCTCCCTCGCGTTGACCGGAGCTGCCCGCCGTAAACTCGGCAGGTAGCGATAATGGCAGCGTTTTGTGGCGAACAGAAAACCACTCCGCCTTCCGGGATCCTGGTGCTGCCGACCGGGAACGTGGAACACGACTAATGCATTTGCAGTCTTAAAGCGACAGCCTCGTGATTGCCAAACACATATCGCTACTTCTCTGTGCCGGACAAGGAAACCTCCTTCTTCCTCTCAACTGGGCCACGCGAATTAAATTCCGCGAGATTGCGAGCAATCGCGAAACGAGACTCGACGTTTCACCCGTTGCAACCCTTCTATGGACGATCGAGTATCCGGGTATTCGTATTTTTAACGCGTGCGACTACATGCTTTACTATATTTTCGCGAAAGCTCGCTTATCCGCGCAACAATTAGAGGGTTTAGTAGAGCTCGACACCTAGATAATCGTATCGTTTCACGATAGTTACATAGACTTGCACAACGAACCGCGAGAATCGTAGTCGACGACCGAACGATAATCGGTAATTTGTAAAATCTATCGTGTAAAAATGTAGTAGCGAAGCATACCGTGCGGTGGCAAAGGTAACAAAGTCACCGTTTGCTAACCCGAACCTAACGAGATACCGCTCAAATATCGGATTAAGGTCGATTTTCGGCTAGTTTATAGCCAAGGATCGTCGGAGGAACCGTGATCGGTTTCCAATCTGGCGGATGCATTATTAGAGGCTCGGGCAGCTCGTACGGGTGCACGTGTCTATGCGAACCAAAAAGGAGAGAAACGTTGACGGGGTAGATCGGCCAACTAACGGCTGCCGGTGAACTTCTGATTGTCGTGTTGCAAGGAGAAGCGGCAGGACCAGACGCGGAGAGACGAGACAGGAACGAGACGAGACGGCAGCGAATTCGAGGGAAGAAAGAGAGACGGCTACTCGAGGCTAAGCCCCGTGCGTATGATATTAAACACTATAATTATTATTTAAATTCCAGTAGGATGGCTCCCGGTGTTGCGGCTCTCTTCTTCGCCTTCGCCTCGTCTCTCTCCCTTTCCTAGTCTCTCGTTTCTCTTTTCCCTTATTATTCTGTTCCCTCTTCTTTCGCCGCTGTTACTGCCGCTGCTGCCGTTGCCGCTAACTCCTTTTCACTCTCGCTCTCGATCCTTCCTGCTCGTATGGCCGCACAGCCACGCGCTTTTTGCTCTCGTATACCGGTTGCCTCCGCGTCCCGATCCTTTTGCTTTTCGAACTCGCTTTGCTCTTGCTCCGCCCGCGCGTAGGCGCGACTCTCCGCGTCCCAACGTTCCAAAGGGAACAGATACCGAGAGCCAAAGAAACACCGAGAGAGAGAGAGAGAGAGAGAGAGCGAGAGAGGGAGAGGCGGGGGGGATCGGAGAACGGTCACAACCGTAGTCCCGGACTTATAGCTACGGCCACCATGAGATGGTTTATTGCCAGGACCTGACCCCATGTAATCACTATAAACTATACCTTCTTCTTCGAGACCCTCTCTACGTACCTACGCGCCAGTATTAGATACCATTACGCGTCTCTTCTCTTCCTTTTTCGAATCTTTAACCTCCGGTTCGAATCTTACCGCATCGGGAGCGAACTCGTCCAATTCGTTCGAAAAGTTTCTCGCTTTCCAAAGCACCCCTCGCCACTCTTTCTTACGAAATCCCTAGTTCCGTTATTTCTTCGAGTTATTTCGAGCAAGTATCGATCGTAGCGTAAGAAAAGTATCGATGAAACGGTTTACTCGGTCATTGTCACGAAAGTTTAACGGTACTTTCCGCGTATATTTCCAAATTAATCGGTCGATATTCGTGTCTCGAACACTCGTTTTCGCTTATCGCTTAAAATCTGTTGAACGTTATTGGAAAAGCTGGTCGTCGAACGTTATTCGAGCTGAAAGGGTTAATTCGTATCGTATAGAGAGAGAGATAACGTTCCGTCGTAGCGAGCGAACGCGGAGCCAGAGCGTGCTCGTTGCAGTAGCCTCTCCAACACGCGAACATCGGTGAATATCAACCGGCCCGGAGCTCCCTTCAACTCGGTGGCTTCGAGTCCGATGCAAATAATCCTCTTCCTCTCATGACCGGAGAAAAACAATGCGCCGGATTCAATACCGGTAGCGAGACCGGACCGAGATCGTGCGTTGTGGGTGGGCACCTCTCAACGGAGAGAAGAACGATAGCCGCGGCAACGGCAGCTAAAGTAGCAGGAGCAGCATCGGTTGCTTTCACGGTCCTATGGCTGCCGGCTCTGTTCGGCTTTATGGGAATGCGATACGTTGAATAAAGACACCCGCACACCGACTCACGGCAGTTGTTCCTCGCGATCGATCGCCATTTTCGCACCGTTTTTATACCTCGTACGCTGCTCGTCGACGAACGAGATATCATCGTCTCCGAAGAAAATTGAAACGACGAGCCGAAAGAAGCAAGCAGCGAACGGAAGAGCGGATACGGGGTGCGGTGTGAACGGCGATTTATAAGGTACACTGGTAGCAGGTAAACGCTTGAAAATGCTCCTTCGACGAAGACCTCCGCACGAGCTTGTTATTATTTGTACTATTGTTGACTCGTGACTTGCAACTCAGCCCTTACCCACGAGCCACCCCGTTCGACTCGGCCCGCCCACGAGAAAACAAACATCGAAGCATCGCCGACTGCCTCTCGACTCTCGATTCTCGACGCTACGCGACCGACTCTGCTGGCTTCGCGTCGTCCAGCGAACAGGATAGTTTCGATACGGCGATCATTTTTCGATCGACGGTCTTTGCGACCGTTCCGACGATATCGTTCTTGTTCGCGAAACGATTCGATCGTGTCTTTCGATAAAACGGAGAAAAAACAAGTCCCGAATCGAGGTTCGTATTAATTTTGTGCCGCTCGCGAACGGTCGACCGTCCAAAACAACGACTAGCTGTAAAAGTTAGCCAAGTTTTCCCCTGAAACGGACACGTACGTTTAAGGTCGGTATCGAGGAAAGATCGAATCCCTGAAACGCGCTACGGATCGCGGTGCCGCACGGTAGTAGTTCGATCAACGATTCGATGTAGCTCGATGAAGCGCGACGCTTAGGCCTCGCTCGATGCCTAATGGTGGGATCGGTAAGGAGCGATTAAATCGCAGATTCCTTATCTCGCCTTACGGTTTCTACCTTGCTCCCTGGGCGGGAAGGGCCCCGAGGCTAACACCGAACGCGTTCGCTTTGCCCCCTCGCGTCTCAACGCGCGCTCACCGCTCCGAGCGTATACCACGGTGCAGAGGCGCGTCATTATACTCGCGTCACTCAAAAGTTCCTCTTCTTCCTCTGCTCTGCCGGGGTCCAGAGTTATGAGAAACACGAGCCGCGAGGTAACCGCCACCACCTCCGCCCCCGCCTCTTCTTCGTCTTCGTTCGTGCCTCCTTTTTTTCCGCGTCCTCTCCGTGTTCTCGTCAACCGGCCTCGAACCCGATCATTTATAACCGACCACGATACAATTCGTGCATCGTATCGCGGCGAAGAAAAAGCCGCGATCGATAGAGGCGTCAGATAGCGCGGCGACGCGACAACAATGTGCCACGAGGATTCGAGGCGATCGCTTCCAGCTGCGGGTAGGACGAACGTTTATCTCGATTTCCTTTTCCGATCGATCTCGATTCGTCTCGGTTCGAGCGATTGTCCGTTTCGAAATTTTCTTTTCGACGCTCGCACCGAACACGGCTAAAGAAGACTATAAGGTGCAAAACGCGCGACGATTCGCGTAGGCGTAGGCGAATCGAGAGTGTAGGGCCCGCGAGCCTCGCCCTTTCCACGCTCTTGTCTAACGCCATTCTTTCAGCTTCCCTCCTCGGTCGTTCGTCTGGCCGTGCTCGCGTACCCACTAACCCATAATTAGAGGCTTTCGCAAATTATATGCGCGGAACATGTGTCCTCTCGGTAAAATATCGGCTTAATAATAACAGTTGGAGAGCACGGCAATTATCAGGACCCCCGAGGAGAGCGAGAACACGACGTCCTTTCGTCTCCTCCTCTTCATCCTCCTCTTCCTCCTCCGCGCGTTATTCCTCTTTTTTATATCGCGCGCCGGATGCTGCGCGGATCGACGCGACGCCAACGTGGGTGTCTAGACGAACGAACCTCTTGTCGCCGATTTCTTGGTCGAACCGAAAGTACGCACGAATTTTCGTTCGAACGTTCCGGAATAAGCTGTTGGTCCGCGAGATGCCGGTGAAGCTGCACGAATAATTGTACGCTGTTAAACGCGAACGATCGTACGCACGGTGATGCACACGGAGGAAGAAAATAGTTATTGGATTTACGAGCGTTCCACTTTATGGACGCGTAACTAATAAAAGGCTCGATCAACGACACTGAACGCCGACGATAACGAGTAATGGAGGATAAGAGCGAAGAGTCGAGAGACGGGACGAGAGCAGACGGTACGCCGACTCGTTAATCGTTTTGCGAGGAGGAACGGCGAGCTCGTCTGAATTTCTCTTCTGGTATCGAATAAGAAAGACGGTCGTCTGGGTAGAAAAGGCGTTCTTAACGGCGCGTCTGCTGTTTTGCCAGTTATAATTATACAAGCTCGTTTTTCGTAGGACGATCGTGTGGGCACACACGGTGTTCGCTGCGCGAACGGCAGCTTCTTAAGGTCGGCCATAACGCGCGACCAGCTACAGTAGCTTTTTATTGGCTAATTGGTAATTAAGCCGGGTTAAACAGCGGCCAGCCAACGCTTTCTTGCCCGCCTCGAGTCGTTCGCCGACTCGCTAATTTAATTTGCGGTTTCGTCGCGTTCGTTCGTTTCGTACCTGAAACTCTTCGCGCTCCTCGAATCGAGCGTTCCGTCGGAATCGTCGAACGAAACGATCCGTTTAATCGTTATCGAATCTTTGTCCGATACGTCGATTCGGATTAGACTCGCGATCACCGGACGAAAATGGACTGGTCGATCTTTTCGGCGGAGCGACGGAGGACTGGCACGATAACACACCGATTCGTCCACGAGATTAGACAATTTGTAAACATGCAATCGTGGGTGTACCGGTACAATACCGTCGTTGACCCGACTGTGAACTCCTCGTGGTCTCCCTCTCTCTCTCTGTATCTGTTCTGGTCGCGGCTCGACGTGGCGCTGCGTCGAGAACGAAGCAGCAACTCGTCGCCTCGTAATCATTCGAATGCATTCACCCTGGGCCTCGTCCATTCACTCTCCTCTTTTCATTCACGTTATCCTTTCCCTCGTACGCATCGGTCACGACACGATGACGGCGTGGAATCGAGATTCTGATTACGGGCGGAAGAGGGACCAGACAGAGTGACTAGGAGGATGATCGAGGCGGTACCGAGCAACCTTCGAGGACCGTGTAGGACGCGTCACCGTGCTTTGTCCTCGTCGAAACTGACGAGAGACAAGACACTGCGCGGCTACGGTCGGAACAAGAACACGAACACGAGTTTCTTTTCGACGAGGATTCGCGTCGCCGCACCTCCCTCGAGCCATCTTCTTCCACACAGCGAAGGAATACAGTTTCGTTTCAGCCGGAAAAGCGACACCGATAGCTTACGCGCTTTCATTCTCAATTTCTCTACGAATCAACTTTATCTCCTCCGAGGAGATTATTTCGAAGAGGTGTATCACCGGTGAACGCTGCGCTCGCTTATTGAAAATCCTCGACCGGTAGCGTCGTAGCTTTCTCTTTTGAATACCATGTACGCTAATCCGTAGATCTCGGTCGACGGACGTCGAGTTCTTAACGGAAGCAAATAATCAAGGGGAATTCGCGAATCATCGATCTCGGCTCAGTTACGAATCGCTTTTCGCTCTTTTTTCCTATCAGTCGAATCCGACATAATCGCCGTTCGGATCCGATTAAGCTACTATTCCGTGGAGTAGTCGCTTCTGGATCTTCGAAACTGCACGGATTTCTCGGAGCCCCTTTTAATTCGTTAAATATACATATACATATATTAGTTTATCTCGCGATTTGCTGGAAAGTTTCGATATCGTTTGACCAAAGAAAAAGAAATTAGTTTCGTTAGTTCTCTGGCAGAGTTAGTAGAACCAGCGTTAGAAACGAACGAACCCGTGTTCGAGGCAACGTCGACCTCGATGTCGAGGATTCGAAGGACGACGCGATAGAAGGAACAGGCCGATGACTCGGAAAGGTTGCCTAACCTCGCGTGGACGCGTTCACTCTTCTCGCGCCCACGCGCGTAAAAACCTACCAGCCTCTACACCTCCCTCCTTCTTTTGTTCTTCCTTGGCTTTGTCGCTAAACAATGAAACGTTCGCAGAGAAGAACTCTAATAACGTCGCGGCGCATCGATGTATGTAAGCAGGTAGAGCGAACGCTCCGCACCGATTGCCACACCGACAATCCGTGAGGTTTATCACGGACGAATAAAGCCATCGCCAACGCGTTCTTACTTTAATAGTAAGAACAACGAGGTGTAACGATAACGAAGCTGAAACAGGTAGCTGGAAAAATGAACGACGTCGGACGATTCGATCGCCGCTAACGGTCTCTTTCGGCAAAGTCGCAAAATAGTTTCGGTGAAATTTGGAAATCTGTGTCGCTTTAAACGTATCGAGTCTTTGGCACTGATACGTCAGCGTTTTGTTCGAAATGCGTGGAAACGAATGGGTTAAGCAATTTCGAGCGATTTCGAGGAAGAAGCGCGCTGATCGTGAACCAAGAGGATTCACCGAGACTAATGGTGTTCTCGGGGACGAGCGAATACCCGTTCGAAGGAAACGAAGTAGGGACAAGAGATCTTTGCACGAGTCAAGATCGGACTCGTGACCCGGCCCTTTTCCTTCTTGGCACATTGATTTCGTGGAGTGACGGATGGTTCAGGGTCGAAGGAGGTCACAGTGGCGCCTCGTGGCTCTGGCTGTTCGGGTTACGCTTTACGATTTACGTCCTTCTCGTCCTGTCTCGGCTCTTCCTCCTGGATCAAGCTAGTCCAACATTACGTACGTTTCGCGTCAACGTTTTTGTCGCTTCCGACAAGTCAATGTCGATATCAATCGGTTGATTTTACTTTTCTACCAAATATAATCTCGTTAATCCTCGAACTTTCGGAACCAGGATTTTCTTAATTCCTTCGCGAATGTCCTAAGCGAAAATTTCGCAATGTCCTTCCAATTTCCCCTAGCGGCGTTTCAACGCGAAAGCAAGAGGACGTCGAAGACGGAACGCGAGCAAAGCATAGGGAGAAACGACGCGAGCAAGTCCTGGGAAGTAGGGCGGCATGCACGAGTGCCGCTCCCGATGGAAAAATTAATAGAATCATTTTACCGAACTGCTCGACCGTCCCGCTCCCTTCTTCTTCTTCTTCTTCTTCTTCTTCTTCTGCTTTACATTCTTTGCTAACGTTCTTTCTTGCTAACGTTCCATCGCTCCGACTCTTTCTGTCCTGTAGCTCTTTCTCGAGAACCTCGTGACGGTATTATGATTCTAAAGTCGGGGTCACGAGGAAAATCGCGAGGGCAGAAGGGGCCTGGGACGCTGGAACGAAATGGAAAATATAGCTCCCTAACCTCTTATCCCCGTCGAACAACTACACTGCCTTTCGGGATAAGAGAGAGTTTTATGCGCTTAAGCAGGTCGACTAAGATTTGTCACGAGCTGCCACTGTCTCGCTCGACTCCTGATAAGAATAAGCGCGACATCGAGGCAAGTCAAAGTCACCGCGATAACTGTCCGAATTTCTTCTCTTTCTCCGAATTATACGTGAACTCGATCGGTTTAGTAGGAAAATTCGTGTATTTGAGATTCGCGAAGATACGTAGGAAAGTGGCGTGGGTTAAAAAGGTTCTTTGGACCGGTGTCGCGTCGATTTCCTGGTTTCGCGGTGAAAAAACCACGCGCCAACGGCGACACGGAAATTCATAGCCATCAAACGAACCGATAGCTCTCTAGGACAGGCCATAAAACTGCGTTAAAACGAGAATGATGCGACGTGGTTCGCAACTTCTATTCCGAGGCACGACCCCGGAAAAGAAGCGAATGGCAAACGCCGACCTTTCGTTTCCTCTTCGTGTGCCTTTCTCTTCAACTTCCTTCTTCGTTCTTTCAACCGTTATTACGCGCCGCGTATTATGCTTCGCGGTGTTAATACAGCGACACGGATGCGTTTAACTACGAACAAAACGTTTACATTGTGGTCGCGGAGAACCGAGCGCTTCTACGTAATAATCTTACGATTCACCTGTCCGGATTTCGCTCGCGAACACGCTCGGTCCTGACATTCTTAAAATTACCATGTTTTTCTCTTAAATAATCGCGTTAGCCATAGAATTAATTTAACGAGTCGGCCGATTAAAGCGTAAAACTCGTCGAATCCTCGAACGCAGTGGAAAGTTCGAATTTCGTGCGACGCGACGATAGCGTTGAAAATTCGTTAACGGTCTCAACGGTCGAGCTATAAAGCCCGGAAGATTCGAAGTTTATACGGGACTAAATCGATCTGTCGATTTTTCGATTTTTCGTCAACTTGGACTCCGGTGGTTGAACAACGAAGGAAATTCCGTTCTGTAGGTAACGAAACCCGGTTCGATTACTTGTTAGACGTTTACGGGCCCCTCGACGTTGAGTCCCGACGATAGAACGTCAGAGCGACGGAACGAAAGAACGACAGTTCCACATATTGGCTGGTATCTACGGCCATTTATCTCCGAATTCATTACCGCGTTGGCCGATGCAGCTTCGTTGGCGCGGCGCGGAGTCTCCCTGCACCTTTTACATACATACATACGTAGAACGCGTGTATGTATATAACCGACCGGAAAAGGACTCCGTAGAAACGAATCCCTTCCTACGTTCGATCCTCCTTTTTCTCCCCCCTTCTCGTCGCGCTTTCTTTTCTCGAGGAATTCACTTTGAGCGCCGACTGACAGCCCGTTGAGACAAATGTCTTCGAAACTCGTTTCTTTTCTTCGGGGAATCGAGCGGAAAATTAACCGACGCCAACGATTCTTCTCCTATTCTATTTTTCAACTCCTTAATCCTCCGTGTACCTCCTGGCCGTTCGAAGCGTACCGCCCGAAAACCGAGCAACCTCGCGTACCGTACGTTCGAAACCGAGCCTCGTTCGGTTATTAACTGTTCGGTTCGAGTGGAAAACTCGAACGAGGAGTCTCGTTTAAGCATTCGCGTCCTCCCGAATGATTTATCGTCGCAACGGCGCTAGCTGCGACTACGGTCAAATACTCCCCTCGGCGCGGCGGCTTTCTTCTTTTCTCTCTCGAGGGAACAGTTTTCTCTTCGAGCGGAATTGCGTCGACCTTGAACCGCGTCGACGAGTTCGCGGTTCCGAGGGTAGATTCGTTAAACGCGAAGCTCGTTACTAGAACGGAACGCGATCTCCGCGCCGGCGAAAATTCGATTCGTTTAACACCGTCAAATTGAAAGGCGACGCGAAAGAAAACGCGCGTAAAAGAAATTACCGGTAGTCGAATCAAGTTTTTTTTGCGCTGGCCTTCGTCCCAGACTGACCCCTTATTCCGCGTTCTCTCCTTCTCTTCGCGCTGCTTCGCTGGCCACGACTCCGTATACGGCACACACGGGGGTCGTTACGTTTTATGGCTAATTGTTTTATTATCTTTGACATATTTCCAGTTTACGGCTGCGGCTCGGCATTCTGCTTCACGGCTGTCTATTGTACGCGATGAACGCTGCTTTATGTCTATACCACCCCGCCGCGCGCCGTGTGTCGGGCGACCGCTACACCGCGCGCGTTACATTCGATTTTACGTCGAATTCGTTTATTATAATATCTCATTATTATGTCGGAAATGTAAGATATTTTCGAAAAAAATTCGAGGATTTCTCGGAGGGGTTCGTTTCGACGAACCGAATAATAAAGTAGTCCGCGGTTCACCTCGATAGAGTTAATAAGAACGGTTGAATTTGTGGAGAATCGGGGGCGAGCCAGATTCGAATGGTCGATCGAATTTCTTGAATGAACGATTTCGGATGGACAGCGGTTCTGTTGACGGATCCCTCCGTGTCGCTTGCCATTCCTTCAACAGCGTGGCACATTCCGCAGCTGGAAGGACATTTATCACACCCTCGACAGCCGCAATTGAGCGGTGCAGCGGTCCAGCGATGCCGACATTGCCGACCTGACCAACGACTACGAGAAAGCGACGGACAGGCCGAAGGAAGGACGTGAGCTTCGAGACAACGACGACGAAGGACGAACGACGAACGGAAGGGGATGTCCGCGGAACGGCAGAGTACGGGGACGCGTTGGAAATTCTTTTTGTCGTAGGTATGCCAATATATCGGCTTCCATCGACACCCTCCGGCTATCTCCTGGCTACGTGACTGCTCGTAAGAATGCACCGTAACCCCCTCCCTGCTCTAGGGTTAAAATAAATAATGTCCACGTTCCGTCAAAATCGACTCGACGCGAGGCGACGTTTCCAATTCTCTTTCGAAACAATCACCCTTCTTCGAACCGTTATTTATCCCAGTTTCCGGTTCCCTTCCATTCGCGAGTACAGCGCCGACATCTCCGTGTAAAAAGTTCATTCGGAGATTTATCGATGTCGGCAACGACGCGTCGAGGTAACGAACAACCTTTTTTTTTCTCGTACGTACATTATCGATTCGTTACCGTGACAAAATATTTTCCAACAACTTGGCCGAGTACATTTCGAGTACAGACATTTGGAACGAGGCTATCGTCGAGCGTAGCCGAATACGTTTAGAAAGATTGACTCCGTTAAACGAGCGAAATTTTCGCAGCAGGAAACCCTGGTGCTTATGGTCGTTCGTCGGGCCGCGCAATTTCAAACGGTCGGTCAATTTTTAAATAGACGCGTGACGAAATCTATGGGAAAATAGCAGGTTACAGTCTCCTCGGCGAGCTATAATTTCGCTAAAAGAGATGATTTTCGAACGGTCCCAAGGGGCAACCGAAGAAGACGGCCAACGGTTTCGCTCTCGTCTCGTATAAATCAATGTCCCTTCGTGGTACAGTTCGTATATAGCAGGGTAATGTCGTCCAAAGACCTCGATATATTCTTATAAGGGTCACGAGCCCCGCAACTTTCGAGTCGTTCCGACGCAGATCGCTCCGCTCTTGCCTTGATTCTCCCGCGCGCGCTCTAACTCGCGTACGACTTTTTAACACCATCGAACAGTAATAGACGTAATAGGTCTTATTTATTATTATACATATAAGTAGGAAAGAATAAAAAAAACTCATAATAATAATAATGACAAGAAGAAGAAGAAGAAGAAGAAGAAGAAGAAGAAGAAGGGAAAGGAGAAAAGTGGAAAGAAAAATCTGGTTAGAGGATCGAAGGGATTGGATCTGGACGTAGGCTGAGTGTCGTGTCGTGTCGAGATGGATTTCGGCAGGTTTCACGAGGACGACGAGGGTGGAACAAAGCGAGGGTGTTGAACGCAACCGATGTTCACTTATTGGTGGCGTGTCTGCCGGCATGGTGCAGTTACCCGTGGACCGCAGACGCGCGAGTAGATTCCGCTTCCCTCTTTCTCTGGTTCGTATGTGCGTACGCGTGTGCGTGCGCGTGTGCGTAGAGGAGAGAGAGAGAGTGGGTGGAGGCCGAAGGGTCGGGAAACAGGTGGCGCCAAAACCACAGCCCTGGGCTGTAGCTGTCAAATATTGCGGTTGCTTTAAAAATCGATCGTTTCTCCTCCCCCCGTTTACAGCCCTCTCTTCGAAGCTCGACAATCTTCCGGCGAGACACGCTTCGTATCAACCCTCTGCCGGAAAATCTGCTGGAGGATGCCGAAAAAACTGCCGAAGAGAAAATCCTTGTCCCCGAATCTCGGATAAAGAACCGGATAAAGAACGTAGCACCGTTACCGGTTAACCAGCAAAGACCGCCGATATAA
The DNA here is from genome assembly GCF_050947335.1 of Megachile rotundata. Taxonomy (NCBI): domain Eukaryota; kingdom Metazoa; phylum Arthropoda; class Insecta; order Hymenoptera; family Megachilidae; genus Megachile; species Megachile rotundata. Next base: position 23,965,867 of record NC_134984.1, on the reverse strand, counting down.
TTCTGCACGATATTGCTATTGCGTTTAACCGAACAGCGGAATCGTTACGAAGACGGTAATCGCGATCGCTCGTTCTCGTCACCGAAACGCACGATTCGTGGAAGAAGATACGCTTTTCTGCGCGTATTACGAGGACTATGGTTGCGTGAAAAAAATAGGGTGACCTTGACGGCCCCTTGATACCCTTCGGTCACCCATTAGACAATTTAAGACACGTTATATCCCAATTCGCCGGTCCATTATCTGAAACTACATCGGCTTCTCGGAAGAGAAAGGCCTCCTCTTACGGGGTCCAGCTATTGAATAAGATAACGACCTGCAACCCCATCCTCGCATAATAAAGCTTTGCCCGGAGCGGATCGTCTCCTCGCGTTGCCTTTTAACTCGTTTTTAGTCGGATGACGAAGTTCATTACGACCACGAAAGCTTCGAACCACTCTGGCCCACCACGCACTACCTACCATCTTTTCTTTCCGTTTCTAAATGTCCGGTTTCGATGGTCGAAATCGGTTATCGAAACGGTTCGATACGGTGTTTATAGGAGCAACGATTAGACTAGAAATTATTTTCGAAAAGTGTTGCGAGCTCGAGTAAGTTTCGTTCTCGGACGAAAGATAACGTGGCCGGTAACAGTGGCGGTCCGAGATAAGATCTGGATCCAGGACAGGAATTCGTCCGTCCGGTTCCGTCAACTATCTCGATTACCGAGAGGAATCTCGCAGCAATTTGGATAATTTTTATTGAGAGACACTGGTGGCAGCGTGGCCGCGGGCCACTCGAGGGCCCGGTTTAACTCGACTCGAGGGGGTTGCTGCGCCTTTCGAGCCTCTACCTCTTGCCAATCTTCTCTCTTCGTCTGGAACGAGGTTCTTTTCATTTTTTTTTTTTCCCCCCGCTCTGCTCTCTCTTTCTGCGGCTGCTCGACCGCCAGACACGTAATAACACGTTACCGCGGCTGCCAGGGACCGCGAGGCCCAAAAACGTCGAAACGAAAACAGCCCGTGTACCGCAGTTAAACACCACCCTACGAAAGGGGCCGTGCTCGAAACACAGGGACACCGACACCTAATAACCCCTAATCTGCCGAAATCCCATAACTGGGCCTAACTAAATGCTATTTCACAGCCGGTACGCGAGTCGCGCGCGCTCCAAAACCGTTCCCGAACTCGAGCTTACTCGGCCGAGACGCGTAATGCCCGTTCGCGGATTCGTACGTCCTTTTTTTCTTCTAGTTCGATCGAATCCTAGCTGCCAATTATACCGTCGTTTCTCGATACGCTTTCGAGCCTGTGTAAACAAACGTCGCAAGGGAGCAACAAGTATCTCCGATTCCAAGTTTCGAGTCCTCTTCTTCTCGCGTGCCGACTTGACGATCGCGGATTTTGCCGGCGTAATGCGCGTCGTAACGTTTCAACCTAGTTTCGAAGGCAATTCGCGAATTGCGCGAAACTCGTGATCGAGCAAGGTCCTATTGTTTTTCGAAGGACGCGGGTGTGCTTCGTGTCTCATCTCGAAAAGGTTTCGTGGTAGCACGAGATAAGGAGGTACGATAATAACGAGCGGTAAGTAGGACAGGTGTCTGCGCGATAAAGCCCATACGACACCTGAAAGTTATGCGCCGGCACGCACGTGGTTCCGCAAAATAAAAAGAGCCCCGGAAGGGAACAGAAGAAGGGAGAAGATGAGAGAAGAAGAGAGCGGCGAAGAAAAATGCGGCCCCCTGAGCGAGAGCCAGCGATCCTTTGTCATCGAGAAGACAATCGAGCGCAACACGATAAATGGAAAACATTCGAATGGAAGTTTCCAGGAAGGTATCGGTCGACACCAGCCTTTTCTTTCTATTTCTTCAAACTACAGACAAGACTAACCCTTTCGCTATCGAATGCGGTACATTCGATTACGAGAAAATGGGCCAACGTCAACGATTCAACAACCTAGAGGAAGAATTGGTGAAAAACGTGAAATTTTCTATCGTTGATTACCGCTATTTTTCCGTCGAATACCAAAATATTCGATAACGGACGAAAGGGACTAAAGCCTCGTGATACGAGCTAAACAATACCCGTGTACGATATGGAAATAAATTATGCAAAGCGTTTACGGTCCTGCTCGAATTTTCAGCCGCTCCGCATGCCCGCAGTAAACTATTGTTATCTTTACGAGCGGCCTTATTCTCAAAATCGGAGGGGGAAAGGATATCAGGAAGAATGAAAGTCGCAACACACCCTTCGACATCCTTAATTCCCTCGTTTGGCCGTCGTTCGCGGGGACATTTTAGGCCGCGTATATTCTTTTCATTCATTTTTTATGGAACAGACCAAGAGTGGGGAATATCGAGAATGGACATTTTTCTCTCGAATCCAGGAGGAAAAGACAAAGTTGTATTTTCTAGGAATTTCTCGTAAAAGTCGATTTAAAATTACGCGCACGGCTCGGAAGATGGTAGAAAAAAAGTGGAGAGTAAAGACGTTTTATTTTATTCGCGGAGACTCGGTACGACACTACCAATCATACTATCATCGTGCAAAGTGGACGTTCGAAGGAACGTTCGACGCGCAGCATCGCAGCCTCGGTTGAAAAGTGTTCTTACACGGCGCAGCCCGTTAATTATGCAAATGTTAAAATAAGAAAGTGTTTCGTCATCGCCATCGCCATCGTCCGTTGTTTCGGACTTTTAATTAAAGTCGCGTGCTACGCCGGTAACTAATTGTAAGCGCGGCGTCTGAACGAGCACGTGGCATTCCGTGTTCCGGTTCGCGATCAACGCGATTCCAACGAAGGCATCGTATCGGTTACGAAATTGTTCGAAAATTGCTCGTTAACTTTGGGCGAGAAAAATTCGGAAATTTTTCACTCGATTTTTCACCGTCTGTCCTGGACGAGTTCGTTGCCGATTACGACGAAACGATCGAAATCTCGATACGGTTCTCGCGACGAATCTATACAGGCACGTCGCGAACGTGGACGGCTGGAGGTTTTTAATCCGAACGATAGGATCCGAAGCATAGAAGGACGTACGACACGCGGTCTCTTTTAATCTCCCCATAGAGGAGAGAATCGTCTCCTCTTTCTAACGGGCGGAGAGGTCCTACGCTGTACGCTCTGCACGAACCATCTTTCCTCGCCGGCGCGCCGCGCCACGGCGTGACGCGAGACAGGCTTAAAGCGGTCGTCCGCATTGTGCAAACACGTACCGGCAATTATTATTATTTATTACGCGTTTCAGCCCGTAACCACCGACTTTTCTTCTCCTTTTCTCCCGTATCCCCTTTGGGCCGGCCTTTCCTACGGGCGGATACCAACTGTCGCAGTACCTGTCACCGAACCTTTGCCTGTTACGGCCGATAAAATCGACCCGGTGATAAATCACGACGCGCTACGAAACTATAGCCTCCTACAGTGGGACAACTAGAGAGAGAGAGAGAGAGAGAGAGAGAGAGAGAGAGAGCGTTAGTCTTCCGGTAAGCATGTACGTATTCTAATTCTTTCTTAATTGTTTCCTCTTTCAATTAATCGTTCGCCAACGATACGCCGGCCGATAAGCGGGGCAAAACATTGGAAATGGCAGTAATGGAAGCAGCGAGTCGGTAAGAACGCTCGTGCGAATTAATAAGCTTTTGATGCATAACGCGACACCGTGTCAGTCACGTAACCGTTCAAGCTCCTGTTCGTGCGTTCTCGTTAATCGTTCAACCGACTGCACATTCTCCGGAGTGCTTTGCACATGCCTCCCTCCCCTCCTCTATCCTACCGTTCTCGTGCCTAATATCTACCACGTTACTATGCATATCGCATTATGCAATTTCAAATTCTCCCTAAGAGCGGAGGAATCGTTGAAAAATAGAAACTACGCCAGCGACGCGATCGAGCGTTCGAACGCGATCGAAACGTTCGCGGACGAGAACGAAATAAAAACAAGAATAGCTGTTCGACATTTTAATCGGCGATTGCCGCGTTCTCGCCAATCGAGGTATCGAGTATTTTTATATCAGCGTTCGCGTTTCAATGAACGAAGCGCGTGAAATACTTTTCATTTAGGGTCGTCCAGGTGGGATGAAATTAACGCGAACCAGTTACCCTATGGCGTCGGAATATCGCGAGAAATTTTGCAGCCGGCTCGTGCTAATATAATTACGATATTCAGCCGGTGCGAATATACCGAGGGATTAACGCGGCGTATCCTCGTGGAACACCGCAACAGGAAGAACTCGCCCTAATTCGAGACTCCTCTTCCCCGTTTTCGTTTACCGAAAACCCTACAAAATTCTCTCTTTATTCTCTCCATTCGTCTCCTTTAGCCTCTTCCCTCTTTTCCCTTTAGCTTCTCCTCTGTCCCTTCTAATTAAGCCGTCCGGAATAATTTTCCCGAGACGGCGTACGCGAACGTTGTAGTCGAGGAACACGATTTCTTAAGACGAAGCGATTCCGGCGACCACGCTCTATCTCTTTAAGCGGACATTCGAAAGTTTCGGGTCGAGACACGGGTCGAAAGATGCATCGATACTCGAGAGTATAGTAGCTACTTCTAATGGCGATCCTCGTGGACATTCGAGTCGAAATCGAAGAGATTTTGAAAACCTGCAGCGTACTCGAACGTAGGTAATTTCCTTGTTCCCGGCAAAAGCCCGTAGGCGTAGAAAGATATCGCGGTTGAATCGATCGATTCGTGGCTCGATTCGAGTAATCCCGTTGATCGTAGAAGGTGATCGACCTTGGCACGGAACGAGCAGCATCGGAAATTCTAACCCCTAACCCAGGCCGATAGCCGTGAACTGTTGGCCGCTCGGCGAACAACGCGAAAACGCTTCGCATTGTTCGGTACCGTGTACGATTTCCGTCATCGCCTTTTCCGTGAGACCACTTCCGTCGATGGGGTCACACCACAGGAAATAGCCGTCCGAATATTTCCCAGTGATTGTGCCTTATGCTAATCGCGTTTTAAATGGAATTTTACGAAAGGTCGTAACCATCGACAGTCACGGTTTCGTTCTTTTCTTCCACGTCACCTCGATTCGTCCTTTATTTCACTTTTTCTCGTTTCTTTTCCGTTTCTTTTTCGTTCCTTTCGCGTTTCCGCGACGAGCTCCTCGTTTCGCAAGTACAACGAACCGCTCTGGCAATCGCCGAGTGGCGTGTCTCGGCTCGATTAATTAACTCGTCCAACCTGACCGATCGCGAATCAGAAAAATTCTGACATTCGCGGTCGAAAATTATGCAAAGCAACCCGTTAGTCTATCGAAAAAGCGTCTCCGTTCCGCATTGGGCGCGTATTAATTCGACACACGGCTTCGAAGTTAGCCTCCGCGCCGGTTCCTTTTCATTCTTCCTTCCACTCGGCGCGGTGCGACGCGGCGGTTTAATAAACCCGGTGACTTTCCTCCATGCAGCATTAACCCAGGACGTGACTGCCTGACCATTTGTTCCAGCTTTTCGTCCGTCTTTATTCCTTATCCGCTCCGCGATTTACTCCCTCCGTTTCACCAAAGTTTTCTTCCTTCGAGAAATTCTAGCCCTTTGTCTCCGAGCACGGTTCTTCGACCGGCCAAACGTCGGGAATAAGGCTTCTCGAATTCTACTCGAATTCTTTTTTTTTTTTCCGATTCGATCGAAATCGCGTATCGCCGTTACGTTTCGCCCCGATAAAGTTTCCGCGTTGTTCGCTGGTTCCGCGTTAAATTCGATATACGGTCGATATACGGAGCGGAATAATCGCGATCTCGAATCGTCGCTGGGCGTAAAGCAATACGGCGTTATTGTTTCTCGGCGGCGCGATCGAATCTAATTATCCCGATTCCATAGCTCGCTAACTCCGTATCCAAGGGAATCTCGACTTGGACGATTGATCGGCACGTAGCGCGGGGAACGGATCCGTTTCTCTCCGTCTCTCCGGAAGATCGTCGAGCACACGGGGATTCGTCGAAAGACGCGGGTAACGAAGCATCCGAGGAGAAAGGAAAACAGGAGGGCACGAGAAGGGAGAAGAAGAAGAAGAAAGAGAGCGAAGGTTCGCGCGTGTCGCGTTACCGGGCTCTCGTGGACGGCCAGAACGTGGAAGAGAAGACGAGAGAAAGAGAGAGTATTGATCCCACCCTCCAGGAACGGCAACCCCTAGCTGGCCTAACTTCACTCCCCCTTCGTTCCACCCGGCGGTTGTTGTGTGCTGCATACCAATTTGCTTGATTTTTTCCCTTCCAGATCTCCCTTCGACCCTCTCGTCACCGACCGCCTGTCTTTCTTTCCCCGTCTCTTTTCACCTTCGTTCGAGACGCTACTTCCTGCCCGTCCACCCCCGTCCCTGACAGCCTCGACCCGGCTGTCTTTGCGTAGCGGGTCCGTTACCCTGACTTCCCTCGAGAAACCCGCGTTCCCGATTACCGCTTTTCGCTATCGACTCGATTTCTGGTCAACTCGACAAAATCCTGCTCGAACGTCGCGGCTCGTTCGTTCGCGATATCTATGGTTCGCGTACCATGGTCGGTAGGATCAGCGGGTAAGAAATAAGGAATCTCTAAATAATCCTGGCCTCGGCCTACGATCTTCTATTACCAATTACAGCCGTAATTGTTTCCTGCAGTATGCATGGAAATAGTGAAATTATTTAAAAACCACCCCTTGTATCGGCCGGGAGGCAGGTACGAACGGGTGGACAGAAGTCGGGGACCAACCGTCGATACTTGGCGAAAGCCCTCTTCTTTCTGCTCACTGTCTAGTGCTCGTCTCCTTTACATTCTGTTATAATGTATTAACGCTTCTGTTCGATCTTACTCGATCGTCTCCAACGGCCGTAACGCGACTGAACGAAACCTCGATGCCGAAACCCCGTCACGATTAACGGTTAATGGATCGGAAACAATTTATCCGTTTAGGTCGCAACGTTCCTGTCGATGCTCTGCCGAGTTCGTTACGATTTCTTAGAACGGAAGTCTTCTCGACGTCCCGAACTCGAAACGCGAAGCTCCGATAACGATTTTTTCAGCACAATTACGCACCTTCCGATAGCCAGTTCTTTTCCGCCTCTTTCCGTGCTCTGATTCGGTGCTGATTTTGGCAAGCATTACCGATATAGAAGATTACATCGTTACATCGCGATGAAGCTATAACGGCGAAAAATCGCAAGACTCGGCAATATATCGATATAGCAGTGACCGACGCGACGAACGCTTGGCGATAGAACGCGTGGCGATATAATGCTTGACCATGCGGATAATAGGTCTTTAGCGTAACGCGTGCCATAAAGTTGCGAGAACAATTGCTCTGTAAATTCACGAGCAACTAGGAAAAAAAAGCGGCGGCAATAAAATCGGCGAACGACGAGACGCGCGGGAAACGAGTTCGATCGGAGGATGCTGGTCAGGGAACAATGGGCGAATCGAGGTTCCAGTACTTACGTTTCCGACCGCGCGCAAGTCGAGAATCGCGACGAGCGCTCAGCCAAAATCGGTTATCGGTCCGTGAATAAATGCGCGTCCGGATCGGTAGCGTCGCGTCTCGTAGCGTCGGTGCGAACAACGGGTCGAGTCGAGTCGGAAAGGAAGAGGAAAGAGCTAGTTGAGTCTGTCGCGTAGCACGGTGGCCGGCGAATTATCATAACCGCATTCCCCTCTGCGACCCGTAAGGGCTACCGGATGCCTCTCGACAAGACCAACCCTTTACGCTTACACGAGCTCGCCTACCCTCGCTGGTGTATCTTCGCCGACGTATTTATTCGTCGCGGCACGACTACGAGTCGTTCGACGATCGTTAGCGCCGAACTGGCTAGACGCGGCTAGACCGATATCGTTGCTTACCGGCGCGTTGCGAAACGCGAAAATCGCGACGATGCACGGTGTAAGCGGCGAGAAGAAGATCGCGGGTGGGAAAGAAATTGGACGCGTTGCTCGTTATCGATCTATCGACATCGAGATACGAGCGGTTGCTGTCGAATTCGTTTTGCCAAAATTCAAGCATCCAGACAGGACGTAACGAGTGCTTTCTTCGCTCGACTGTCAGCTAAGACGCGCTTGTCACTCGTGTCGCTCGATGCAGCTCGGTATTCCGAACGAGAGGAGTACATTATGCACGAGCATTGCGTAGCAGAGACGAGATTCTGGTTGAACTTGAAGTACAAACGACGCATAGTCGAGTATACGGGTCTGGAGATCTCGCGATAAACGTCTCGCAAACAGGCTGGATCGGCGTAGATTGCGGGAACGGACGCGTCGAACGTTTTCCATGCTGCCAGTACTTACTCTCCGCGATACGAAAAGTTGGCTGGCTACCTACGCGCAAGATCCACGACGGATAAGCGCGTGTAACGGGAGCGTGCTCCATTAATTCGCGCGTACTTACAAATTGACTCGACCGTTGTTGTCGGTCGCCAACTACGTCGCCACGGAGAGGAAAACGTGGATCGTGTTCGATGCGGGTTTCCGATAACGCCGATCAAACGATTTCTTCGTGGAAAACGCCACGGTGTGGAAAAAAAGATCGACCAACAATCGGCAAACGCGACACGATTTAACGAATGAGGCAGCAATTACGATTACGACATACTTAACTGTTCGCTCGCGACGACCATTGAAAACGCCATATAGTCTAAAGTAACCTGGCGAAGCGATAACGTTTCGCTACCGTGGGTACTCCGTTATTATTCGAATTTGTCGGCGAAAGACGAATTGTTCGCGAAAGATCTTGGAGAAAGAGTCGGTGGCTGTTTCCGAAGCATCACGGTCTCTCTGGCGGATCTCTCGCGACTTCGAGTCTGGAACGGCGCGACACCGGCATAATGTACTCGGTTTAGGTATGCGGTGTACAATGCGCTCGACGCCGAGCCGAGTCTCGACTCGAGCCTCGCGCTAGCGAAAAGAAGAGGAGAGAGAGGAGAGGAGAGGAGCTCTCTCGTGTAAACGCGACGTGCACATCGTGTCACCATTCCAACCGAGTGAAATCAACGTTTTTCTAAGCGCCCAAAGAAACCCGGTACCGTGGTAAGAACGCCGGCACAGAACCGGGACAGGGAAGAGGCGAACGAGAAACGAGGAGGAGGCGGTCAACGTTGTGAGGGAAGGAGGATGAGGTGGATCAAGGAGTTAAAGAAGGCAGTTGGTAGAAAGCCGAAGAGGGAGGAGAGTCTAACCGAGCAGAGCTCGGTTTTAGGTCAGATCGTGCCGCGAAAACCAATCGGTCGCTTTCTGCGGCAGATTCGTCGCCATGGCTACTGGCGAGTCGATGTCGACGTCGATTACCAACCGATTGACCCGTCGATCGATCAGCCGGACGGTTAAAGACCGATTCGGACACCGCGTTCGATCGGTACTCGCACCTTGGCTACGAGTACATATACGACGAGTCTCTTTTCTTCTTGAAACGTCGAATCCCGTACCGTTCGCGTCGCTGAAATATTTCCTCGGTACGATCACGGATGATTTTTCAGCATCGACGCGACGCGTTTCTTCCTCGAGCGAAACGGGATTGTGTTCGACGAAATATACCTACCATATTTAACGGTGTTCTTCACGCTTTCTCGAACGCGTTCGCCATCTTTTTCTAACGCGTTAAATTAATATTTTCATCCGCGTTACGATCGCTCGACGAGCGTCATCCTACCCGATCAGTTGATCGTGCGCCAACTTAGGATCGTGCGATTTTTCGTAACACGCCGGTCACCGTAATAATTCGACACCGGTCCGTGATTTCGTCGACGAGGCAAAAAGATTAGCCAACGTTCCTGCTCCTTCGACGCTGATCCCTCAGGAATGCGCCTCGAGCGTAATAACGATCGTTTATAATCGTTTCGATCGAGTATAAGCGACAAGTATAACCGAGTCTGCCAGCGATATTGCCCACTGTACCCGTTTTGCTGGCCAATCGATCGCTTACGCAACAGAGTCGACCGGTATTATGAGCAGCGAAGGACACGAGCGACGGTGCGATCGTCCAAAGTCCGTTCTCGATCGCGTCGCTCGGCGTCGCGTCGTTCGGAAAACTCTGTACGCTCGCGCGTGTCGCGCGTGTCGCTCGGAAACCATGATTCGCGGGTTCCTCGAGTTTTTAGCGAGACGCAACTCGCGTTTGTTTGTTCGTCGAGAAACGAAAGTTCGGTTCGAGCAGCCATTTAGTCGCGGACAGATCGAAAGCCGCGATTAAGGGCGTCGATCTCGGTTCGATTTCAGAACGTCAGTTGTTGGCATTCGGCTAAAGTAATTGGCGTATACGCGCTGGACGTGTTACGGTATTGCTCGCAGGAAACGGAGCGCAATATCCGGCTGGTATTTGCCGTAATTTCTAAATCCTCCTTTCAGAGTGTTCGGCGCGCGCGAAATAACTTCTCTCTCTCGAGTAGAACCGCGTTCGTTAACGAGCAAAGAGGAAACGGTCCTCGATCGACTAGCTAGATAAGGGTAACGCGAACCTCGCGGCTACTCGGCTGCACTCTATTATTTATCGGCGTTAGTTCGGGACAAATTCGAGAGAGCAGGTTCGAAGCCTTCGCTATTCGCCAGCGAATACCGGTTTTCTCTCTCTCTCTAACGACAATCGCATCGATCAAGGGACATCGCGATAATTCCACCTTGCCTCGGATCGGCTTATCTGCCCGCGTCATAGATCGCGTCGACGCCGAATCGTCCGGATAGATCACCCCGTAGCCATTTTATTACCGCGAATCTTATCTTCGAGAGGATGCTACGCGAATTTCGTTCGATGACCAACGATTTAACCTACTTTGACCTACCGCTGGACGATCCTTCGCCGTAATTAGCGTATACCGTTGCGCAACGTTCTCCTCGAAATTACGGCGTCGACGACTAATCGATTTCGACGACCGCTCGAATTAACAATTTTTTATCGGACGCGGATTCGATGTTGTACTTTCGCATAATTCCGTGTCGCGAGAACGATCACGAAACGAGCAGATTTGTTATTTAGATGCTTGTCCGCTTACTTATCGGAATGACTCTCGTATTTTGCCGGACGCCTGATCGGTAAACCAAAGAAAAAAATAATATCTACGCGTCGAGTATAGATTTCTAGTTTTCTCGAAGGCGCGACCAGACCCGCGGAAAATTCCCTGGCGTCCTTCGTTAGCGTCGAACAGCGAGGCGAGCTCGATCCGGGAACGCGTGTACACGGACGAACGATCGCGTAAAAAAGAAAATCCCGTGTGCACGATCTTGCGTGACAAGACTCGGAAATTCGACCAGTCGCTAAGAAGCAGGCGCTTGGACGCGTCGTGTCTCGTCTCGTCTCGTCTCGTCTCCTCTCGTCTCGTCGGTCGACAGGTTCTCTCGTCGACGCGACGTTCTCGCGAATGCGCTCCTCCATAAACACCCGACTCGCGCACGGACTTTCTCGAATTCTTCTCTTGGAAATTCCAACGCGTCGCGGCCGACTCAACTTCGTCTTCAGACTATTTCCGTCTCGCGCGATATTCTTTCCATCTATCGATAAAGTTTCTGCTCCGCGCGAAACCGAAACAACGTTTGCGACGACGATCTAAGCGGTCGGAAGTTACGATCGGCCGATCGAACTCCAATTAGTCGCGTACGCGAAAGCGGGAAAATCTTCTACGACCCTGTAACCCCGCGAGTCGTCTTTTACCTGGCGACGGACTAATAAGACGTTTCTATCGGTAAAACGATTATTTATCGACTCGGGTGCCGCGAGAATTTCCAAGGTAACCGCGATAATCGTAACACCGATCTCCGCCCGTCCCTCCTTCTCCCGAGGAAATAACAGAGATAACGTAATTACAGAGGCCGGTTGCGAGTGAACTTGTAACATCTGGCTGTAATTGCGACGCGGACATTTGTCCGCTCGAATCGAGTAAACTCGCGAAAAACCGACGCTAAGAGAAAAGCGACAGTTCGAAGTTAGGCTCGTTGCCAATTAACGGAGTCTCTGTCGCAACGGAGGTACGTATCGAGCGAAAAAGCCTATAAATCCATCCGGTAAAACCACCACCCGCTGGTAGGTGCCGATGCGAGTGCGAACCTCGGCACCGCCGAGGCGAATCGCTCGCGAGGAAAATCTCGCAGATTCGACCTCCTTCCGAACGTTTTCGGAAACTCGAACGAGTACTTTAACGAACCGTTAACTTTACTCGTCAATCTCGAGCCCTAAAAGTTACGCGCCTTATCTGTCGCTTACGGATAAGTTAGATCGTCGCTGTTATTATATTTAGCTTTTTCGATAGTTTTAAACGGTGACCGACTATCGCGATATCGGTGCTCGTGGTCGAACGTAACGTAACATAACGCATATTTCGAGCAACCTTATTCGATAATTGGCTTTTTAAATTCGATCCGATGATCCCGGTGATCGCGGTCGTGTCGCGAATCGAAAAATCGGGCCAAGTATTTTCTTTCGATCGACGACTCGATCGGTGTTCGCCGAAAGAACGCGCGTCGCATTCTTTCCCGCGATCGCCGTTGTCGTCGCGACAGAAACAATCGGACCGATGTAAATGGAATTCTAAATCGTTGTTAGCCGTCCGATCTACCGATGCTCGGTTTCGCGCGTTCCCGTTCGCGCTCGTTTCGCACCGTCCTCGAACGACCAATCCATCCCCCACTCCCCGCTGGACTTGGAAGCGTATGCAAATCGTATTCAGAAGCGAATACTTTGGTCGATCGATTTTGAAGCTCGAACGAGACCGAAGAAAATATAAATTTACCTACGACGAGACTCGTGCAGAAACAAATAAACCGAACGGGTGTACGTACACGCGCTTCTCGCACGCGATCTCTCCGTATCTGGTGGCGGCGATTATTTCGTCCTCGGAATCTCTCTCGTTAGCCGCGACTCGGAATCTTATCTTCGACTGCGAAAACATCGCGAGGAACGCGTGGGCGGAGGCGAAAAACGACGGCAGTGTTCTAGAGGCGAGAAACCGCGCTTTTCGGCTCGATCCGTCTCGATCCGACTCGATTCGATACGCATTATCGTTGACCGCGAGCGGTCGGCCACTGAAACGACGCGACGCGACGCGACGCGACGCAAACAGACAACCGAAAAGAGAAAAGGAAGCTCGTAGGTCGTCGAGCGTAGCCGTCGGCTGTCGGGTCGTCATAAAGTTCCATTCGCGTTGATAAAAACAAGCAGCACGGAATAACGTACGTTCGGTATAAGGTAAAGAAGAGGGGAAAAAAGAGAAGAAAGAAGACGCGGAGGGATCGTGGGACAGGGTAGAAAAGGGTGGAGAAGGACGACGAAGCATCGGGCAGAGATCCAGCTACGAACGAACCGATCGTTCCGAGGGTCCTGGCTTCCCACTAAATTCGCAATATACGATCCCGGGAAAGCAAAACGAAGCAGCTTTCATGACGTCGCGGGGAGGTACCCTCTCCCGTAACGATACGATCGAACCTCGGACTCGAAGCTACAGGGTACGGTACTCGTTTTAAAGGAGCTCCGACGATGCCGTCGATATTGCCGCGCTCGTCAATATTCCTTTTTCACCGTAGCCGTTTCATAATTTTTTACGGGGCCGCGTTTCTCTCGATCCGGTCCGAGTCTCTGTAGGATGTCTCGACGCCGTGGACGCTCGCGAAATTGCCGTGAACCGATCGGTTCGATTAAAGTTCGCTCGACGTTGCTCCGACTCGAATTTATTCGAGCGGTGGCGTGTCGCGGCGGATCGTTTCGAAAACGTATTTTTTTTTTTCTTTCGCGAGACGACGATTTCGCGAACGTCCAAACTCTCTCGCTCGACGATTCGAGCGTTCTCTCGGATATAGAGAGGTTCGGTAACGGAACACCTACGACGGGTTAACGATGTGGGACACCCGGTTACGTGTTATGTTATTCGCCGTTTCAGTCGGTCGCGACGCGTCGCGCTACCTTTCGCTCGCTCCGACCGCCGCGCCGACCGATTCCCATTCCATCGGACAATTTATGCGACGACGGCCGAACCGGAAATCGTGCTTTCGATGTCCCCGGAGACTCGAGTGCCTCGCCGGTACGCGCCTACTCCATAGTTCGCGATTCTTTTTAACGTCGTGAAGAAGGTTAGCCTATTCCCGCGGGCACGCATCGGGATCTCGAGGTCGTAGCTTCGGTTATTTACTGGCCACCGATCCTCGTCGAAATCGGGAATGAACAGGGCGTTTTCGACCTGACCGAATCTCTGCGAAAAAATATTACGGGTACGCAACGGTTTTACGTTTCTTTACTATCCTGTATCTCGTACGAGCAACCGGTGTTTCCAATCATTGTTCATCATCGGACGTTCGATCGAATATATCAGCTAGGCCGTTAACGAGGAAAAGCAGAGATTTATTAAAAAGTAGGAAACGCGACGCGAAAGCAAATTGATCCGCGAGTAAGTTGGCAGAACGATCCGGAGTAATTGTAGAATCTGTCGAACGCAAGTTGTCGACGACGAGGGGGGGCGCGTGACTGGCGTCGTTGCTGTTTAGATCGCGAACACGTACATACCTAGCTGCTTGACCGAATCGTTCGATCTCGTCGTTCGATTCGATCTACGTCTCGGACGCTATTCTTCGTTGCCTCGCACGTTTCGAGCAAGAGCCGAGTATCCTGTTCGAGCGACGGAGAGTATCGTTTCTCGAAAAAGTCCGGTAATTAATTCCTCGAGTCGCGAAGTAACGGGGGCGACGCGATCGATGCAACGCGACGGAACGAAGCGAAGTAAGTTCGCAGAAAGGTTCGGAGTAATTGTAGAATCTCGCGGACGCGCAACTTGTCCTTTGGAGGGACAAGTGACGGGCATCTTCGTTCGTGGGTTCCGATCGTTGCTCGATCGCGGAGAACGGTGGCTCGGTACCGCCGCTGTTGCTGCAACTGCTCGAAGATGCTTCGATCCGTGTTGGACGAGCACGACGTCCTCCGACTCGCCGATCTTCGATCTCCGGAGCGGATCTTTGACCGCGCGCTACTCGCTTCTCTTTTACGAGTCTTCCTCCTCGCTCGGTAGCCCTTAGCCACTGTCAACCGGCGCTGTGCGACGCGACCGAGCGACAATGCCCGATGCGAGATAAAACGAACCTTTCTTCAACGACTCTCCGTGGAAAGATGCGTCGCGTCGCGACCAAATCTGCTTCTCGAACCTCCTCGCCAACGCTTCCCTCTTCGATATAATACGAAGAGAGATACGGGACGGAGGATACTCTTCCAAAGAACGAGAATCAATCGAAACGTTCGGTGTATCCGCGCGCGGTGAAAATTTACCCGGTCGTGTCTCGTTCGCGGAGAACGCTTTGTTCTCGCGTTTCTGCTACGGAGCGTTTGCAGAGGGAAAAGCGTTTTCGCGAGGATCGGAGATGTAATTTTTCAAGCGGTATAAATGTCTGCGTTTCGTTCCAAGGAACTGGAGCAGTCCCCGAGGAGAGATACGAGTTTCGCTCGCGAGAACATACCGGGTGTTCCAACCAATTTCTCACGGTTTTCGTCTTTCTTTACGCATCGAATTTCTTTAGTATACGCGTAAACGATCGAGATTTACGATTATCTTCTCGACCAGAGTATCCAAAAAGAAGTTGAGTATCCGAGAGTATCAGAAAAGAAGTTGATTCGTTGGTTTTTAATAAGAACAACTTTGTCGTCGGTTCGACGGTCGAAGAAGCAATTTAACGCGGACACCCTGTAGGTGCAGGGGACGAACTACAAAGAGAAGCAACAGAGAAGGCTGATCGAAGATCTACTTCTCGGGATACCGACGCGTCTGCCTACGCCTCTGCCATAAGCGAACGCTTATTTCTTCGATATAATGTACCGAGATAGCCTCGACCAAATACGTAAAAGGTACCAAGTCCCGTTCCTTGCGCCGCGCCGCGCCGCCAGGAAGGTTGTTCAAGGATACGATGCACTCTTGCTCGAGTAACGTGCTAGGCAAACCTGCCCAGGACGCTGTTAAACTATCGCGCTTTTACGACGTCGAAACAAAATGGAACGAACAAAAATTTTCCTTCCCAAATGCTACGGAATTTCTAGGAATTCGTACAACTACCGTGATAGAATGAAAAGTTATGCGCGTTAATTAATTACAGTAAGCTACGGTTATTACGGTGAGACGGCGTATAACGATAAAAGGTGTGGCAGTAAAACGCGGAGAAACTATCCGCTCTGGGTCGACGGAATTAGAAGAGAACGAGTAGTAATCGATATTTCGAGCAACGTAAAAGGTTACTCTTATCGACGTCGATCGTCGCTTGGATGCGAAACGAGCGGAAAGAGAGTCGAAGTAGAAACGCGATCGCGCGCACTTTCCACCTAGGCCGTGCCCCGTCGAAAATCCGCTAGAAGAAGCGAGAAGAGAGGAGAGGAGAGTCGGCTCGGAAAGTGGCAAGGTGGGCCTGACAAGGCCCCTTCGATGTCACCAAACTCGTTCCTCGGACCAAGCCGCAAGAACCAAGCCCACTTTACGACTCGACTCGACTCGACTCGTCGCGACGACCGTCCAACCGTATCCTAATACGAACCAACGATCCAAGATTTCTGGGACAGTTTAAGAGGCGTTCTTATATAATAGCCGTCCATAGAATTCAAATTTTATTCCCGATTATGTAACCTCCGCTCGGAGCGTGTTCGCGTAAATTGTAAACGGTCGCCGTTTGGGCCTTCTTTAAATTTCATCGAAAACAGCCTGTTCGTTTGTCCGCGTGTCGCGCCCGCTTGCTCTCTATTCGCCGTAACTACTCGTCGCACGCTTACGATACTAACGCGACGAATACGCGAAGAATAAACTTTCTTCGACGCGAGAATTTGTTGATCCGTCGAATGCGTAGCGCGTATTTATCGTTCGACATCGTCGAGTTATCGCCGATTTGAACGCGATGTTTGAACGACAGGTAGGTAAGTCTAGAGGTAATTGGTCCGTCAATTAATACACGATGCATAAACGCCGTCTCTCTCTCACCCGGTTCGGTATCCTTTATGGACTCGAAAGCGCGAGCCTTCGTTTTATAGGCGTATACATAATTAATTGCCCTGTTCACCATCTTCCTCTTTCTTTCTCCCTCTCTCTCCCCTCGCTTCCCTCTCCATACTGTATTTACATATATTCTCGCTTCCTCGGCCGTTGCTTCGTCTTGCCCGATACAAGGAGACCCCATTTGCCCCCGCTCGCTTTTTCTTCCTTCGTCGCTTCTGCGCCGCGTTTCAACGATTATTCGCTTCGATTAAACGTTTCGCGCTCAATTTTTCACGCGTTACCGACTAATTTTTTCCATACATTCGATACATTTCGATACAGCTCGAGTCGATTTTCGCGCAACGAAACGAAGCGACATCGCGCAGATGGTTCCCGTGAAAAGGACTCGAGAAGGCGAGACTCTCGCGTCCCTTTTACGACCCTTTAAAATACCATCGTCGCGGTAGCTACGGGGCTCTCTTAATTATTTTACGAGAATTCCGACGACAATGCTCGGTGGCAAAAACAGGCGGTAACACCCTGGCCATCGTTTCCTCGCAGCCCATGGAGATTACGAGCGCTCTTCGTCGTCGTCGTCGTCGTCGTCGTCGTTTCTTCCCTCGGTTAACCATCGATGTTTGCGAAATTCAACGAATCGGATTGCGCGTGTACGCGTACGAGACGAAAGAACTTGACTTATTGCCACCTTTCCGAACGGTCGTTGCCGAAAGTTTACGAGGAAATTCTATTTTCGTATACGCGATCGCGAGTCGACGACAGGACGGGATGGAACGGAACGGGACAGGAGCGGTCAGGACGGGACGAATCGAGCATGAATAATGCATTGACCCCACGATATCGGTTCAAGTAAAAATCATCGAGCGTGGCCAAGCGCGCGAGGTCAACGTACGCGTTGAAATTAATAATTTTCGAGTTTCGGCTCGATCGAGCGAAATACGATTTCTTCGACGAGTATACGCATTTTCGACATCCGCTTTTCTAAGGTGACGAAACGTTAACGCGTTGGAACGAAGAGAAACGGAAACGTATCGAGGGAAGGGACGTAAAGCGGTGAATTTAGGTCGTTATCTCCGATAAAGCGTGGACAAAAGCGGGGATAAAAGGAAGACGAAAGAGAAAGGAAGATTTCGAAGGGACGAGACAGAATGCCGGACAACGTAGGAAAGAAACAAATAGGGCCCGGTCCAATTAGGGATTTATTTATGCGCCTACGGGTATATTAAACGAGCGAAAATATGAAGGAAAAAAAAGGAGAGGAAAGCCGCGGGAACGTGTCCACCCAATTCGAGCGAGGCGATCGTAGATACACGTCGCGCTTATAAAGACCGTAGCGGGTCCTCGTTAACGAACTGCCAGGCCAGTTAAACATAAATTGCAGCTTTGAGCCGTCTCTCTGCTGGCGTGTCCTGAACATTCTGTTTGCGTGCTGCCTCGCTTTCTCGCCTTAAATCCGCGCCAACCGGACGACCGGCTCGCAATTTCAACGCCGCGAAACGACGAGAGGCATCCCGTGTGACTGCGTCTCAGAAAATCAACCCGATCAATTATTACCAGCCGTTTAGCAGCAGTTTACGCGATTCTACACAGATTGTTCGTATTAACGCGTTCTCTATCCACGTTCGATTGGAAATTCGATTCCCGTAAAACATTCTCTTCTCTTTTCTTTCTTTTTAAACAATTACTACAGCCTGGACTCGATATACGTAATAATATAATATATGATTATTTTTCAGATTATACGCCAGAGTCCGATTCTCGTTTCTTTTAACGCGCGCTAAACGAACGATCATAGTATCGTGTATGTTAGGTCGCAGGAAATCGAACACGCATACACGCG
The DNA here is from genome assembly GCF_050947335.1 of Megachile rotundata. Taxonomy (NCBI): domain Eukaryota; kingdom Metazoa; phylum Arthropoda; class Insecta; order Hymenoptera; family Megachilidae; genus Megachile; species Megachile rotundata. The sequence goes on along the minus strand of NC_134984.1, from coordinate 23,947,160 downwards.
AGTACGCGTCCGGCGTATCTGTTTTATTCGCTACTTTTATTCTCACGGTATCGTTTCTAACCGTTCGATCGACGCAAATTAACGAGAACGATGAGATTTTTCAGATTGGAAGCGTAGATAATCTTCGGAAGCTGGAAAGACGAACCTTAAAATGTAGCAGAAAAATCGCCTGTACGCGTCGAAAATGCATAGAAGAAGAAGAAGCGGAAAACGAGAGAAAGAAAAATAGGGCGTAAGAGAGCGGTCTATTCTCGACCGAGAAAGGTACAAGCTGCGACCTACTTACTCGCGGTGTTAGATCGTCGATTCGGCCTGTAAAGAAAAGACGACACACGGCGGAAGGATGGACAAGGAGCTGACGTAGTCGCGCGAGTAAGAAGCGAAGAGAAGCGAATGAAGAGCGCGAGAAGAGACGGACGGGACGGACAATGTCGGCTCGTTTATCAGACCGGTATTGTGGAAGCATCGTTGCCCTTCTCGACACCCTCTTTGTTGGTTACATCCCGACTACGAGGAGCCTCGATCCTTTCTTTACGTTCTACCCTTTCTATCTCTGCTCGCTCTGTTTCCGTCTTCCTCGCGCCGTCCGACGGAAAAAAAGATAAAAAAACGATTCTCGGTTCCCTAGACCATTTCGTACGCGATCCTACCGGAACAAACGATTGTCCGCTATCGAGAAAAGAAAACGAGTGCGCCGCGAGTGTACGTTCGGTTATCCGAAAATTCGTGGTACACGTATCGGTAGTCGGAGCCTAGTATCGCGAGCAAAGTTGTCTGTAATTTGTCGGACGACTAATCGATGAGAAAGAAAAAGAAAGAGTAACGGCGAAGGAAGGCGAGTCGGTCGAGAGAAATAAAGTACGAAATATCGATAAATTTTTTGTAGGTGCACGGGCGAAAGCGACGCGACGCGACGACACGATCGACGAGCCACGAACAAATTGTTGGACGAGCAGAGGAAGGAACGTAGGAGGAAGTATAGAAGGAAAGATTAGCTAGAAGAGGAGGTAAGATAAAGGTAGAATCGCGATTTAACATCGATACACGGAAACATCCTGTAGCGGCGGGACCGTGGAGTATCTACGTGGGTCGTTACATAATTTAACGTCTTGTACGTCGCATAAGTTAAGAGGCTCGGTTAAAACGGGGTGACTATAATTTCATCTCGGCCGGTTATATCTCAGAGCCTAACCCCGACGAAATGTTGAAAATAGTGGTACAACCGATTGCTTTTAAGGAAGAACACCAGCTCCGTTGGTACCGGCCGCTCGATTTCGTTCAGCTCGTTCTTCACCCTTTACTACTATGTTTTTCCTTTTCGCGTACCGCCGCGGCGTCGGAACGCTCGAATCACCGTATTCCCGCAACAAAGTTATTCCATCAAAGTTGTAAGCTCGAGGAAATCGAATGACCGATAACGAGGAACGGGAAACCTATAGAAAATCGTGCAGATACGCGGTTAACGTCCACGATCGCTTAAACGGTATACCTTCGGAAAAATTCGTTTCGGAAACCTAACGGAAATTCCTTTTTATTTTTCGCTGGAGGATCCCTTCGCGGACACTTTCCTTCTTATCCTTCGTGCTGGTTTTTCCACGAACAGGTCGCGAACGGGATTAGCGGACGGTAAGTCGAGGCCCGTTCGTTATCGTTACGTTAACGTTCTACGACCGCGTGCTTATGCGCGCGAGACGTTTAATTTATAATTGGGGAAGAGCTTAGAAAGGCTAGGTTTTATATTCACCTTTATACGCGTTTCTTTTATTTTTTTCTCTCTTTTCTCGCAGCGAGCCCATGGTGCACGAGAAGGCGTTAATTCCCGCGAAGATAAGGAAAAAAAATATTTTTTCCCGGGGCATTTGAATATTTCATTTTTTTCTTACGGTACCGCCGGCTTCCGTTAATCTCTCGACTTATATCTACTTACTTTTGTATTGTACCGTCTCCTCGGTTAAAATACGATTTGCGCTAATTACCGCGTGAAATATTTGCGCGAGAGCGAGCAAAGTAAGCCGTCAGATCGTTAGATAGGAGCGGCGTACGTGTACGAGCGCGCGATAATATTATGCCGGAGCATCTCATCGAAAAGATAAGTTACAACCGTACAAGGGTACACGGAATGGATTGATAAAGAGGATCCGTGTCTATTAACGGGATCCCCTCCTGGCTCCGTCGAACATCTCCGCCCAGCGGAATTCACGAGCAGGTAACGAGTCGTTGCTCGAAATTTCTGAAATCTCCGAAACGATTGAATTTCGGCTCGGCGCCAGTACGGCCGACCATAGATTTCGACGTAAGTCACGGGGAAACGGGCCCGTGTCAGGTACGTGCTCGTTTTTCTGGGCACCCACGGTTCCGTGAGCTCGAACCGATCTTACGGATCCCCGACCGCTGCGTTATAACGTAATAATTTAGCCCGGCGAACGCGACCGACTCGTAAAGACGTCCTTCGGGGGCGTTTAACCTGTTTTTAATGATTTCGAGGCGTGGACAGGCCAGATCTGGATTTTCGATCCAGCGCCGCGTCTCGGGAAAATTCGGCCCAGCTTGCCTAACCCGACCGCTTTCTTAACCGAGTCGTCGGGACAACGCGACGTAATCAGCTGGAAAAGCTACAACTCGTCGAACGAGTTGTCGATTTCCTAATTTATCCGAGCCCCGTGTGCACGCCTACATCCTACTTTCGAGTAGTTTCGAGTAGTTTCGAGCGATCGCGGAATCGACGAAGGAAGAGAAGAAACGCGTGGATCGTTGGACGAACGACGGAGGCGTAAAATTGGCGACGAAGAGGAGAAGCATGAGCGCTTCTCGGTAAACGAAATCCGGAAATTCACGGCAACGTAACGGGAATGACCCTGCGTGTACCTGTCGTTGTTACGGTCGGTTTTGTAACTCGCATCTGGTCGGCACGTGGGTTTTCCTCAGGTGTTCGTCCCCGAAAACGTTTCTATTTTCACGACCACCTGACCAACCCCCAGCGAGTCTACACCCTCGTTCGGGCTGCTTGTAACTGCTGGATCTCAGGTGCGAGACCAGTCCCGAACATGTGTTTCGTATTAGCGACACAGGACCTTCCTTTGCCGACCATTAAACGCGCAAGGATGAATCGTGAGAAAGCGCACCGAGGATACTCGCATCTGGCTTAAATCGTTTTATTGGCATCGGCAGATTTGTTCGTTTTTGCCGGATCGGTTGGCGCGTTCGAAGAGGAGAACGTTCGATCCGAAGAGCGCGCGTTTACTCGAACGCGTTTTGCCCTTGTTACGCGCGTCGTACATGTTCCCATTACGAATAAAAAATGGGAAAAAATTGTATGCTAATACACGGTTTAATCGCCCTTTATCATATTATGGAAATTGTAACGCATTTTTATCGTGCGAATGTTGCGTGCGAATGCTGTCGCCATATTTGATTCGCGGCATAACCTCAAAATGTAACGAATGCATAAATTAACGAACGTATCGATTTTTCTTCGAATTACGGCATGCTTTCTAGCGCGCTATTACTATTCCTGCATAAAACTGCGATTTTACGAAACCGTTTTCTCTCCGCTCAATTTTTATTTCAGCTCGACGTAAACCGTGTGCGACCGCGTGTCGGTTGTAACTTACGAGCATCTCTCGAAACGACAGATCGTTTTTCTCGATAACGATAATCGCGAGGTATTCGACGGTAAGATACGGCCGAAGGAAAATGGAATATTTCCGAAAAGTTTTAGGCACAAAAGTTAATCGCGTTAACGATCCGTGTTTACCCGGACGCGACCAAGTAAACCGCGTGGCAGGAACAGGATGACGAGAAAGCGAGCGGTAAGCTGGCAAGGGCTTAAGCGATAATTGTTTAGCTTGCACGGTTTCATTCTGCAAAGTTTCATCGGAAGTTCGGAATAACCGGATATTAGACTCCGTCATCTTCGTCTCCGTCCTTTTTCCCTCTAGTCTCGAAAGGAAAGCACGTAGAAGGAGAATCGTGCGGTTAAACGCGTTTGTCCGTCGTAGAATTTCCGGCTTTGATTGCGGATCACCTCGACGCGAGCCTCTCTCAGACTTCGGTTTTATTAGTTTTAAACACGCGTTAAATAAAACGAGACTAAGCCGGCCGTAAGATCAAACGGTGGTTCAGAGACGTAAACGTTCTTTAGGACGAACCGTGGCAAGGGCGAGACCCTCGCCGAATCCCTTTTCCGTTCAGGGGGGGATTTCCTCGAAAACGTAAGATTCTCGCGAGCTCCGGGACACGCGTTAAACCATCTAGTGCAATTTTCGACCGTTTTACAAATCTATGCACGAAATTGCAGAATTAAGCGGTCTCTCGTTTACGAGAAATCGTAAGCGGCGTTTGTGCAGTTGGTCGAAAGTTGGTCGAGTTTTTAAAGTTTCGTCTCCAATTGGACGAGACAGGCCACGGTCGAGTTAGTTAAGAAAAAAAAGGAGGAAAAAATGAATTAAAAGTGTAATCCGCATACTGATTGAGAGGGTCCAGGCGGCACCGGAGAAAGACTTTTCCGAGATGGAGAGCAGCTCGGTCTCGCCTCGTGATTTCTTTCGCTCTCCTGGGGACTACCACGGGAAAGAAGCTGCCTAATTAAACGCGGGGTCGATCCGCTACGAATGAGCTACTTTCTTCCGGGAACGGTAGTCTTTCTCTTCGGAAAAACGGCTCTCGTTTTCTGCGGAATCACGATTTCTTCCCCTGAACGATGCCATTAACTTTCCTTGTCTCTACGATCCACCAAAACTATCGGAGAACGGTCACGCGTATATCTTCGCTATTAGGATTTTCTGCTAAATACGATATCGTCCGAATATCGTCCGAATATCGTCCGCAAAGCGTTATTTCACCAATATTTCTGGAACGTTTCTAATCGATGAAATTTGCTTATCGTCGTTTACACGTGCCGGAGTTCGGGTGATTGGCGTTACCCGGTACACGTTAGTTCGACTTTAGTCCTGAGCTCCCCTGTAGAAGCATCGATGGTACCCTGTTGGACGCGATTAACGTAAATTGTTAGGAAAGAGCTAGGCCGTAAGCAGAAGTTCCGTTATTCCGGCGGAGTGTGGAGGCATTATTGCTTATCAGGTCCCACTCCCGGGTAGAGTCGGCTGGAATCGTGTCTCGATTCGTTTTCTTCTCCCCTTCTTTGGTCGGGTGAATGAATGGCCATAAACGTAAACCGTGTTCTTTTAAGTGAGGCGCGTTTAAAAAGATCGCGGAGGCACGTATGAGTGGTTGGTTTGTCGGGGGAACCGTTTTACTCTCCCTTTACTCGTTGCCATTTTCCCGTCTTCCTTTCTTCCATCTTCCGTCCTTGTTTCGTTAGGTTTTTCCTCTTTATCGCGCTCACCGACGTTCTAGATCAAGTAAAAGCAGGGAGACTAAGCGGTACGAAGCGGTCGGATGGTATAGGTTCGGAGTCGGGATCTCGAGAGGGTCGAAGGGGAGGGTAGTTTAGAGGAAGGCGCAGGGTAGGCTTCGCGCGGATAGTAATATTCTTGAACCCCCAAGAGAAGGCTTACTGCAATAACCCCCGCGGCTCAAACTCGAAACCCACCGTTCACTCTGTGTATCTCTTTTACCACCCCTGCACCTCCTCCCACTTTACCCTGCTGCTCCACCTCCTACGCATCCCCGGCTCGCTATAAATCTTAGCCACCTTAAAAGCGACCGAACGGGACACGCGGCATCGTTCCGGAATCGTCCTGGAAAAACTAGCCTCGGAATTCGTATCCGAGCTTACGGAAACGACCGAGCGCGCGATACGATCGTTCGGAAGTTAAGCGCTACGGCATTACGTGCGAGTTGCGGGTTAAAACATATTTTCAAAGAAGATCGAACAACTAGAGTTTAGTTTCTGTAAGCGAACGTAAAGCTTATAGAACGCGTAATAGCTTATTAGAACATAATCGTCGAAACGTCGCACGAAAATACCGATTAAATTTATTCGGTAAATTCGACGTAACCGCATCCGGCGTGCGAGGGTTAAAAAGCCTGTTTCGTTTCCTCTCGATCGAACGTGATTTCAGAATGTTACCAAAAGTAATTATCCGCGAAGGATTTGCATACTCGAAAGTAATAAAACGAACGTAATACCGGTAACGGTGACGAAACCGAAGATAAACGATAATTCTCGAGAATATGCTCGCGCGTTTATAGCCGAACAGCTAAAAAAGGCAGACGAACGAGTTAACTCGTGTGATTCGCGACTCCGAGCCCTACGTCGTTGAATTTCATAATCTCCTTGTATAAGATATGTATCTCGTAACATCGATCTGATAACGAGTTTACTGGGTGCTACACCTCGTCTATCCGCTATCTAACCTGATCTACCAGGCTACGAACTACCTCCGTATCCAGCCTAATATAATTTGCCTTCGCCGCTGAATTTCGAACAACCGATCAAACTGTTTTTTCCTATTTACAATCGCATCGATTTTCACGGTTAGAAGAAACTTTTTCGTCGGCTCGACGAAATTTTCATTAGGCCTTTCGATAAAAATTTCGATAAAAATTTCGATAAAAACGTCGAAATATAAGTTGGCCAACGCGTCGCGCGTGTTTTTTCCTTCGGTTACGGGTACTTTCTCTGCCTGTCTCGCGGCAGGCACCTCCTTCTCTTCGAAATTAGTAGGAGCTGATCGAGGGGTCGAAAAAAAATTGGTGGCAATAAAAATAAATTACATGCATCGTAACGCCCGGTAGTACCGGCGGGAGAGCTCGCAGGCATCCATCCTGCTTGCATACTTCGGGTCCTGATTAAAATTGGGGTGCGGTGGGAGAGAAGCGATCGGATGTTTGCCCCGAGCCTCTTTCCTGCGGGTGACTCTCGTTTTCTCTTCGTCTTTTTTGCCTTTTCTCCTTTTTACCTATTCGCCGTTGATCGCTTAGCTCGGTCGTCGAAATCGTCGAGCCTCCATTCGGTTTTGTTTCACGCGACTTCGTCGTAGTGGTTCGTTATCTTAATCGTAACGAAACGTTCGCGATCCGGCAATGCGGGAATTTTGACGAAACGATCCGGTTAGTCGAGAAGGAGCCTCCTCGGCCGGCAAATCGGTCCCGATCCGTTCGATTAACGGCGGAACTTCCCTTTCTAGTTATCGGCAAATCGAGCGGCACAAGCGGAAGGGTGGAAAACGGAGATAATCCGCGTCTCGTTACGCTCGCTCTGCACGCGCGGCTTTAAAGAAATAGGAGAAACATTGATTTTCCTGGTAACGAGAGTCGGTGGAAACGAGAGACGATTAAGGAGAGATAGGCAGGATAGAAGGAGAGGCGCAACGATGGTTAGAATCCGCGCGTAGGCGTAAGAGTTGTCTCGTACCGCTGCGTCGCGCCGCTTCGTTCAGGTACTGTTTTCGCATTTATTTAAAGCACAAGGACACCTAGTCGAGTCCAGGCTTTGCAGTCCGCTCGCAAAGTGCCAAGATGTGTCCTCGTCGGCGTAATCGAGTCGCGAGGTTAGAACGAGACGGAATAGTCGCTGGCAAGACGAAAAGCGAACGAAAGACTCGAATGGTGCGACGATCGAGCGAGCCACCGCGTTCATTATGCGCCATTACCCGCGATAAATCGTCCTCCGTAATGGCTCAACATTTCAATTGTTAACGATTAAAGGATTAAACGATCGCGTTAACCGTTTTTGCCGATCGCCGGCTCGCGAGCTTCCGACGTTTTCAACTTCGCCCGGATCAACCCTTGCGTTAATAATCGCGATTACTTTAGAGGCGTTTCGCTCGAACGCGATATACAGACACCGCGAATCGTCTCGCCGAGTCGGAACTTTGCTCTGTGTGTCCGAATGGGAAGAACCGAGAACGGTGCAGAATAACGGACAATAAGTTGTCGAGAAATGATGTTCCGATACCGGAATGGTAAGCGACTAACCAACGGATTACGGGACGTCTACCTCGTCGTCGAACGATCGCGTGCACCTTCGATGTGCTCGCTTACTCGCGTAGGCGTCTACGAGTTTGTTTGTAAACCCGTGGATCAAGCTCGTTTCCATTCCCTTTGCATCCTTCGTGGATTAAGATCTCTCGAGTAAATTCCGCGCGAAACAATTTGTTTCCGCGATGCGAGAATTATTCCGTTTTCCTGCATGCATGCTCCGAATAAGAATATTTTGATAATTTTACGCTCGGATACAGCAACCGATAATATGTATATCGCGCAACGATGAAAAGCGTCGAAATACCGATCGACAACGTCGCCGACGATCGTAGAGAGCGTCGGAATTGCGGAGTCGGTTATCGCGAACGAAGCAGACTCGTTGAAAAGGTTCGGTATACGGTTATATTAATGGTTCGTTCGCGACATAAACACTTTACGTAAAGGTATTATCGATCGATAAATCGGAGCCCACACGCGCTGTCCTCTCCTATCCTATCCTATCCTCGACTGGCCCATCGTGTATCGTTGATCATCGCGTCGCGAGCACCCCGCTGTCGGAGATAACTCCGTCGGTTTTATTCCGCTTACGTTCGACGATCTTTTCGATTCGTGGCCATGATCGGCGAATCGATCGGAAAATCGACGAGAACGTTCGCGCGATTGCGAAGGGCTCTCGAAGAAAGAGGAGTTCGTACGTAGCCAGACACGGGCTCCTGTCCTCGTTATCGTAACAGGATTGCAACAGTAATTCGAGAGACGCATCGGCGAGCAGCGTGGCGCGTCAGACGCGTCGGAATTCGTCTGAATATCCTGGCCGTCCCGATGTCGTGCAGAAGCCCGTAGGCGAGATCGATTTCTCGGTGACGCGATCCGGAGCTTCTTCTGGCCGCGTCGAGAAATAAAATCGTCCCTCGGCACGGGACACGCGTTCTCTTCCCAAAGGCTGAAAGTGCGTGCTCGCGGCGCATTCTCGTTATAATTGCACGTCGGCCGGTTGAAACGCGATCTGGATCGCGTGACCGTCCTGTCCGCTCGGTAGCGTCGAGGCGGTGCGACGCGATCGCGGAGGATGCTGGAAGGCTGCTCCGCTACCCGACGGCTGCTCGCCCGTCATTAGCGACGACGATTAATAGGATGACAGTTTCTCGCGAACCCTCCGACTGATGTAAGGCTGCCGTTGATTAATAACCCTCGGCGACAGCCACGATTCTCGCTGGATGCAGTGCGCTCTATCCTGGCTACTGGCTGTTCGCGAAACGGACCGGCTAAAATTCTCATCGAAAACGCACGAAAATTCTTCTTACCCGAAAAAAGTAAAGCGCTCGCGAGGTTTCGCGTCGTGCTTTTTGCGCGTTTCTTTTGCAACGCGCCATGGCGGACAATGTTTAAAGCGGATGTTCGATTTTCGAACATAGAGGCAAGAACTGTAGTAAAACGTAGCGAACGCGAAAACGTTAATGCCCTCGTTGGCAAAGCATCGGCGTCGTTGGCAACGAGGAGATTACGGGGAGCAGTTTCGCGATTATCTTCGGAATCACGGAGAATCCGAAACGGCTTGGCGTAGAGCGGTGCCGGTAACAACGCACTATCGAGCAAGCTGATTAGCATCGGCAGCCAAACAGGCACCCCGTGAAAACGCGCACAAGGTCGGCATACCTAGCCGGCGACACGGGAAGCACAGAGGGGGTTGGTTCCTGCCGCCCCCAGGATCGGTGTTGCGCGTAGAACGCGGCATAAATATGTAAGAGCTACACCCCCCTTTCGGGCCGTTAGCCCCCTTTGGTACCCCGTCCCGCCACCTCTTTGCCGCGCTGTTTCGCTCGCACCCCCGTCGATCCCTCTCTCCTTGCCCAGACCTTGCGCAACCCCCGTGAGAGAAGCGTGGCTGACGTCAGAGAGCTCGCGTCACCGGCTGCGTGCAACGTCAGTGATCGAAGCCAGCTGAACCGACCGCGCCGGAACGAACCTCCTCGAACGCTATTCGATCTCTTCGTCGCTGTTCCCTGTGCTTTCCGATCTTCGCGCCGTGCGAGACCTAACCTCGACCCGATTGAACCCCTTGGATCGTTCGCGATCGTTCCTTAACGCGGAATAACCGCGAATCCGATCTTCGCTTCCTTCGTAATAGCCATCGAACGGAGAGCGGATCGATCGGTTACTTTCGACTTTCGATCGGGGAGGTTTCGTGCCATCCACTTGAATGGAGAAGAGGAAAGGAACAGGACGAGGCAAGGCAAGGTGCTCATTGTGATGAAGCATGAGTCTGACCTAGTCGGGTAGTGGGGCAGGTCGCAGCGGATGATACATACATATTTATGTCGTGCACCGCGTACCACCGCCGCCGCCGCCGCCACCACCACCGCCACCACCACCACCACCGACGTCTCTGCCATACTAGCATCCGACCAACCAACCAACCAACCCCCTCTTTCTCTTTCACTCGAACACTCTCACTCTCGCTTCGTTTCCTTTTCACGTCCTCTCTTTCTCCGTTGTTCGGTCGCCTCGCAGCCGGTTCGCGCGCTACCCCTTACACGCTAGCAACGTGGAAGACCAAGCGAGAAGGCAACGAGGCAACCAGGGTGTCATTGGCCTTCGCTCGGTCTCTGGGTTGCTAATCAGGACGCGAAGGTGCGCATCCCGAGCACGCGCCGTTTCCACGTTGCCGTTGAAAAGCACCACGAGGATGCCACGTGAGACGAAAGCGTGAGGATTCCTCGCGAAAGTGGAACGTTTCCGGGTTGTTTTCGCGCTACCCGCCTACGTTTCACCGTTACCCAAACTTTCGCCACTCGTCCGACTATGGACTCGTCCTGTTTTCGGTATAGACCAACGATTCTCTCTTTCTTCGTGTCTTTGTTCGTGACGTTTGGTCGCGATCCCTTTGGTCGATCGCAAATTCTTCGCGAAAGTCGTGTCGCTTCGCACCGTTGCAGTTAGCCCGTTCCCGAGCATCGATTCCTGCACGATTTCGCAGGCTCGATAGCGTCTAGCCGTGAGGCGTCAAGTGTCAGCCGAGTCTGTGACAAAGACGCGTTTTACACGGTGCAACGGTGTTAGCCGTGGGGCAGAGCCAACGCTTCTCGGTCTTAAGGTGACGGACAAGCGAGTGGCCATTTGCATACTCGATGATGCACGCGCGAGCTTCCATCGAGAGAGCGGTGGCGCGTAAGTAGTTGGCCAGTTCGCGCGAGGAATGATTATCGTTCGCTACGGATAGCGTAGCCTCCCGACGAACGAAAAAACTGTTCTCGTCGCTGCCGGTTACCCGCGCACGACTCTTCCCTCCGAACGATATTACAGAGGTTACTTTTACTTTGTCGCGACGGTGTATTCGAGTGATCTTCGCGGATCGCGGGAATACGCGATCTCGGCCGAGCCGAAATGACGGGACTCGGTAATTACGGACCAGTTAATCGACGATAATAGAAGCTTATGGAAGATTCGTAGGAATTTACGAGGAACCTGATCTCTCGTCGACAACGAGACGAAAGAAGAGGCGAGAGCGAAGACAAGGACGAGGTTGGTCGAGGGTGAAAGGAGAGGGAGGCAGGTTGAGGCGCGCGGAGACGCGCGAACACGCGCGTCGTCACGGATTACCCAGGATGCGCGTGTCTTCCCTTTGCCAGCTATTCCCTTGTCCGTCCCGATGGAAATCGCCCAAGAAAAAAAGGCACGTACCGTCGGTTACATAAAGGTTCGTGCGACCGGTCCGTCGCTTACGCCACATACCTGGCAATGAGATCCCCTGGATTCGTTTCGAGATCCACAGATAGGAACGCGCTTCCTCCGACACGATTAAGAAACCGTCTGGTCGAACGTAGAAATAAATCGCGCGTGGATTAACGGAATCGTTTGGAAACGGCGCGACAATTGGAGAGCGAAAACGAAGCGGATCATTACGGATCGCTGTTGAACGTTCGTAATCCGCTTTCCGTACGCTTGCTCCTCGTCGTTCGAGAAACGTTTCGATTCTACCGAATGGTTCGTCGCGCGATTTTCCTCTCTGCTCCGCGTTTCCGCCACGCCCGCGACACACGAGCGACTTACTACTCTCATACATGTATAGGCTTAGCTTTTGGCTTTTACGAAACCGATGGAAACTCTACTTTGCGTTATCGTTCGTGTCGAACATGAATGGAACATAATTGTTCGCGTAGCCTCAAGTTTTAAACCGATATGCAAATTATTGGCAAAACCGAGAATAATAGCCATAAGCCAAACATAGTACACGTACATATTTATACATAAATAGGAATGCAGACACGACTATAAATGAGTCAGTTTGCAATTTTAAAAATGATAATTCGCGTCGCGTTATATCGAAAAGCGACCGAAATGATTTTTAATCCTTTCCGTTTAGTCTGGTTTTATCGTTCGGAAGAAGTTGCGAATGAACGGTAAGCCGAGCCCGTTAATCCCGACAACCGCAGAAAGTAGAAAACAAGCCATGCCGCGTGCCGAAACGAGGGTCGAACTTGCTTTTGCCGTTCTTGCTTTGGCAAACATTTGAAAAGTGCTGATGCGCGTTAAATCCGGCCTCCGACACCCTCGGATAGCGCGGGTCATCGAGTACGATTGAACTTTCAAGATTTTGCCTAGTCTGCCCCCGCCTCTCTAATAACATCGAGGTTGCGAGAGCAACGGGATTGAGTGGCCCAGCGGGAGAAACAAGGGAAAAGGGTGGTGCAGTTCTGATCCCGTGCAAAACCTTCTAACCGGTTACGCTCGATTTCTTGCGTTCTTGAAAAATTTCGATCGCGATTTATCGTCGGCGAGCTACGTTTCGCCGCGATAACTTTTCCAATTGTGCAAAGTCAAAGGAGCGCTCGTAGGTCGAAAAGGGTAGTACCTTTTGCTCTCGTTAAGTACCGTTATCGAACGACGGAGCATAGTTTCCCTGGAAGCTTCGAAACACGATAGGGGTGAGTCGCCGAGAGAAACGAAGAGGAAAAGAGGGGCGCGGAAGGGGAAGGGAGCCGAGCGTGAAGAACGCGAACCGAGTAAAGCGCTCGGCTGCAATTTTTCTCGCTACATACGTGACGGGGGTAGAAACGAGTCGAGAAAGGAGCAGATACGGGAAAAGGGCGCAGAACGAGAGGATAAAGTCGGTTGCGAATTTCCGGCCATCGCGACGATGACCAACCTGATGGCTGAGAAGCGGATTATTCGCGTGGGATTTTTCAGCTTTCCGAATCTATAGGTCGATTTCTCTTTCCACATCGTCAAGCCCGATCGATACGTTTACGAAAGACTGAATTTCAAAATACCGCTGCTGAAACTTACGAAACTGAAACTCCAAGCCTTCCTAGTACTAAGCGGTGTTACGATGTATCGATATTTCGATTCGATTCGATTCGATTCGACGCGTATCGTAACGTCGTTAAATAACGAAACGATACTTCGTGTCGAGCAATCGCACGAGTAACGATAGGTTAACGAGAGCGTGGAAAGGGGTTAATCGGAGCGGAATCGCGAAACGTTCGAGCGAACCGGGTAAAAGCAAAAAGCGGGGGATCCGCGAAATAAACGAGCGAGATTTGTTAAATCTCGAACAGACGACTCAATCTTATCGAAGATGAAAAAGGGATGGATCTCTGTGGAAAGAAGCGTCAGGAGTAAATCAGACGCTATCGGGATCCACATTAGATCGGTAAGGCTGATTCGCATTGACACGTATCGTGCCGCTGGGGCGGAAAATATGATTGCTTCTTCTCCGTTGTCTAGATGGGTGAGCATCGGGGAGGACGAGGTTAGGATTAATGCCACCCTCGGGGATCCACGTGGCTTTTCTACCTTCGCTTCGCTCGCTGCTGCTTCTCGCTTTTATGCCTCGTACTTTTAACTCTCGTACACCTTTTACCAAAATTAGTCCCATCTCCCTATGCCCTACCTACTTTCGGTTATTGCGCTTCTTTCGGCGTGCTTACATCGCGGAACGTTCGATGTACGAAAGATTTTCAACATTCGTCTACCACGAGTGACCGTGTGTCTAGAGAAAATCGATCGAATATATCGTAAGTAAGTTTCGTGTCCGAGACATCGAGATCGAAGCTTCCTCTCTCTTGGCCGAACGAATAAATTCCAACTCCGTTAGAAAATTTACTCTGTCGGTTTTAATTTTACGCGATGTTGCTCGGTTGCACGCTGACCTGGACTTTTGTCGGTCGACGGTTAACGAGCAACGTTTCGGACGCGGTCTAATATACTTCGATGTACTTGGAATAAATCGATTCTCGTCGAGACTAGTAGCTATCCGCGGATCCTGGGCTCCGATTAATCTGTTGGCAAAACAACGTTTTAATATCGATAAAAGGAACACGCGCGATTTATACGCGTAAAAGTTGGAGAATCGATCGCGCGCGTCAGCGTGGAACAACAACGAAGGAAAGTTATCGAGATCGATAAAAAAGTCTGGCAATAAGCTATCGATACTGCGCGGGGCTCTGGTAGCGTCGTTTTATTGTGTCACGTGCGAAGCCACGCCGTGAGCAACCCCTCCGCGTCTATATATCAGTCGCGTCAGAGGGGAGACGTCGATATCCCTCGATCAATCATTAATAAAGCCTGAAACCCCAAATACATAAGTCGAAGCCAGTCCGTCTCTTTCTGGCTTTCTCTGTTTTCCGCGTTTCCAAACACGACCGAGCATGGCGGGGCGAGAAAAATGTATCGGCAACCGTTTCGTGCCGCCGCGAATTGATGGAATTTTATATTTTTCCTGCGTGATTTCTCATCCCCGTTTCCACGAACCGTCACGTTTTCGGTGTAGCGAGCCACTCGCTTTTACCGACCGCTCTAGCCTGCGCCCGACCCACTGACTTTCCCGACTACCGCGATTTATAACGTCGAACATCGCGACACGGTTTTCGACTTAACGTCAAGTAAGTCGGCCTTCTTCCTAGACTAGACGACTCGTCCGCCACTCTCTCTCTCTATCGAATTAACCGCGAGAAATAGCAAATCGTTTTATCGCGTTATCCTTTCGGGCAAGTAACTTTCGTTTAGTAGATTAGGAACGTCGAGAACGTCTGATTAGGTCGTTAAAAATAAGACGTATAAAAATCGTATCGTAAGGTTGTAGAAAAATTGTATTGGGAGCAGTCAGAATCCGAGCAGTTCACGAACGCCGTGAAAAAGGCTTTGATTTTCAAATTTTTGTGTATTTGCACGCACTCGATGGTCGACCCCAGTCGTTTTCGGCGAAATCCCTGGGGTAGTAGCACGCGGGGGATTGGTTACGATCGAGGAACGAGTAGATATCGAGTTGCGGTTTAAAACTCGTCGTCGTTTCTCCCTTACCCGTCTCTTCTGTGGCTCGATCGGCAACAACGACCCCATCAGGAACTCGGGATTCAGCAGGCTGATCAGCAGAAATGCGCAGCCCTTGCCTTCACTTGCACTCACGAGAGCCACCCTCGAGTACGAGTCGATGTCTTTACAGTCGATGACTACCCTCTTGTTTCGCGAACGCGGCCAGCCGGAGAACGATCAAGCCGGAAACGAGAATTCGCTTTTTGACATTGCTACCTTCTCCCTTTTCGCGCGGTGACCTCGACGAATCTCGAGGGGTCTCGAAAACAACGGCTACGACTCGCTAAAGATTCTCGCTGCGAAAATCGCGTAAGAAGATATACGCACAGAGAACGAAGAAGAACGCGAACGGAGACGATATATTCGAAAAAGTTGTCAAACGGTCCGATTACGGTCGCGGCTGATATAAAGTTCGTAAAGAAAGAAAAACGTAGCAGCTCGAACGTTGCATCATTGATGCGGGCTATTCCCCGAACGACGGTACATCCGGCGCTAAGGTCGTGGTTTATCCGGCAATAACCGTGAAATATCTGGTCCGCACGCCGTATACGCGGCGTGTCGCGGCTGATTGGCGCGAACCGCTTCGACGCGGTAAATCTTTCCCCTCTTTCTGCGCGAACGGTTGTTTCCTACTAGTCCGGCGAACCTAGCTCGTTCCTAGTCCCAAAATGATCGAGAGCAAACGTTTGAAACTCGTCGTCGTCTAAATTGCTACGGAATAATCGTATAAATCCGTCGATCGACGGATCTCTGCGCGGAGAGCGCGAAAGAACGGTTCTGCTGGCCGGAGAAATAAAGAAAGAAGATGAAACGGTGACGGCCCTATAAGGGCCAGACGGCGACTATAAGGCCCTTGGGCAGTAACAATGCGGCTCGAGGTTCGCTCTGCCGTTGTGTCGTAAATATAAATGATGCCGCGACGCGGTTATAGCTCTGCTACCGTGTGCAACCCTCCGTGCGGACATAAAACGCACGGTGCATGCACACGGACGATCGGCCTCTTCTTCTCTCTCTCTTCTCTCTGTATTCTCGTTCGTGTTCTCGCTACGATTCGTATAACGCGCTTTTCATCGATCCCCGAAAAGTTTCTCGTTGACGCGTGGAATCGCGCGAGCGACCGATCGGCGGAAAAGAACGGACAGAAAAGAGCGGAGGTTAAAAGTGGCGTTAGAAGGATAGAGACGAGTTGGTAGCGGAGGGCGAGAAGGCGAAGGAGCTTGGATATAGGTGGAAGGCGAGGGTGCTGGAGGAGGAGTGCCGAGGAGAGGGATGGGAAGGTGGAAGGTGCTGGGAGGCGGAGAAGAGAGATCGAGGACGAGGGCAAAGGGAGAAAGAGGGCGGGGACGGTCCATTAGGCGGTATCGGGACCATCGCACGGTAGCACCAACGCTCTCTGCATCTCAATGCTTTCGCCCCTAGCCGAACGCGAGACGAGGGCCGAACGGAGCCGATTTTTCGGCTTGGTCGCGCCTTCGATCGCGGTCCATCGTTGCTCGCTGACCGAAAGAAAGAACCGATCGAACGCCGATCCTACGCCGATCCTACGCCGATCCTACGCCGAGCCGGCCTTGCGGCACTCCAATACCGGTAGCCTACGGCGGCGACTTCTCTGATCCGACCCGTTGCAGCCTCTTGCAACCTGCTGCTGCTGCTGCTGCTACCGCCACGATCGATCGGGAACCATTCTCTCGATTCGATTTCGTTTCGTTTCGTCGCGTCGCGTCGCGTCGAACGCGAAATTCTACTCTTTATCGAGAGAAATAATTGCGATCGCGATTAACCTCGTGCGAAATTTTCAAATGGTCTAGAAAAACGACGAACGGTAGGATCAGCGAAGGCGTAGCGCACGTGATTTCCACATTAGGCAGAGATGACAATCGACTCGCGAAGCACGTGATTCGAGCGCAAAGGGTGAACACGTTGGGATCGCGTGCGAGCGAGCGCGTCTCAATCTGAAAAATCCATTAGCGGCGCATCCCTAGGGAACGATCGAAAACAAGAAGAAACGGAATTAAGGGGAGTCGGTGGTTGTTTCCACGGTCCGGTCGGATTCGCCTTTCCTTCGGAAACAAGACGGCGTTGACGCGCTCCTCTTTCGCGCGCTTAACCGGTAAAAAACTGACCGGCTGTGTCCCGCTATCTTTTTACCGAATTCCGAATCCGCTGGAAATGTTAATTTCCGAGAGGGAGCAGCGGTGGTTTTAGGAAAGCGCGCGAATAAAAATAAATCTTGCAGCAACCTTTCGGGAGAGATACTTCAAGCTGTCAAGAGAGCCGAGATTCTTACCCCGGCGACACTTTTTTCCTATACGAAAGCAGACTCTCGACATCATCGGCGTTGATTTGGCGAAATATCTCGGCATCTTCTCTCTTTCTCCTTTAAGGACTTCTCTCCTGGCTAGATACGAAAAGAAGGGAAAGGAAAGGTAAAGGAAAGGAGACGAGACGAGTCGCGGAGCTCTCTTTTTCGAGCGAAGGACATCGCACGCTCGTCGAGACGAGCAGAAGGCAACCAGCTGGTGAGGTAAGCCGAACCTACTCGACTCGACTCGACTCGACTCGACGACTAGATTTTCCTGTCAATAAATCAAGTTGCTAGCCGTGCACGAGGCAGCCTCGACGTTTCTACCATTCGCGAGTATCCTTCTCTCGGTCGCGAGTTGCGTCGAGTTCCTCGTCGTTGGCATCGTCGCCACACCTCGCCGCACCTTCTCCTCCTGGTCCCTACGTACCGTGCTCGACAACAACCAGAAAAACAGAACCTTACCGAGGAACGCGCGATCTCTAAGCGCGATCTCTAAGCGCGATCGCTTAGACCGTTTTCTCGTCGATCGATCGCTTCTGCTTCGACTCCGATTAAAGCGAGGAAATCCCAAAAGCTCGCATCGACTCGGATGGTTTTAGGTTAACTAGAGAATCGATACCCCTCGTCGTATAACGAGCGATATTTTCGATAATTTTCCTTTCGAAGGAACTAAACTGGAACAAGCCCGATAAACGAGCTTTCGATAAACGTTGGAGAATTAATTGCCGCAAAGATCCGTTTCGTTCCGTTGTCGGAGAACGCGCGAACGCATTGAAACGGCTATCGCGCGAAATCCTTTATTCGTGATTTAAAAGTGGCAGCGAGCAACGCGGGCCCGACGTTCACGCGAACCCCTCGTAAACGTAAGAAGCTGGCCTTCCGGTAAATCGGCCAAGAGTGACACGCGATCGCGGCAACGGAAGGTAGATAAATAAATCGTGTAAGCTCGTTCGCGGTCGCGCGTATCGGGCGACGCGACGCTCATCGTCCCGAGCGTTCCAGGGTAAGTAATCGATGGTTAGTCTCGAACGATCGATGGAGGGCAATCGGGACGAATGTACGAAGAGATAAAGTGAAATAGCGTCGCCGTTTAATTGGAGCTTCTGACGCGTTTCTGGCATTAAGTATGATGTTGCGTTGAGTTCAATTAAAATGGAAATCGGGGATGGCCGTGCTGCCTGGCGTCTTCGTCTCTCTGACCGTTGTCCTGTTCGTCTTCGCTCCTCTTCCCGCGACCGTCTCGAATCCTCCGCACACGAACGAAACAGCCGGTTGTTTTCGCTCGTACAGACTCATCCTTCCAACCTCCGCTACCCTCCTCCGCTTTTCGTATCCTCGAGACTCCCTATCGACTCGTTCCTCCTCCTCCTCCTCCTTCTCTTCTTCTTCTTCTTCTTCTTCTTCTTCTTCTTCTTCTTCTTCTTCTTCTTTCTCGTCCTGTTGCGCGTCGTCGAGGCTCGAACCGCGGCGAACTCGAAGCTACTACTACCATTCGTGTGTCCCGATCTGAAAATAGTTCGGTGCTCGTCGGGCTCCCTAATGAACCCGAGATTAGAAGTCAGCCCGGAGAGCTCGAACGGTAGATACCGGGCGCAATTAACACTGAAATATCATCGGTGTGGGTCCGTTAGGGACTCGTCGATACACGTTGCCGTGTCTCAGGTGGGGCTCTCGAAGGAGAAAGAGGGATCGGACCTCGAGACAAGGGACCAAAGGACCGGCCAATTTTATGGACTCTTAAATTAGCCGATCCCTGCTCGCCGATTCGCGCCAACTCGACGTTACTCGAGCTACCACACTCGTTACGCGGTTACTTACTTACGTACGCGCAACTTTTCATACTTTCGTATTTGGGTTAGGATCGCGAAGGATGCGTTTTCGGTACTGGCCTGGTCCGAAGGTAGTCGTTGTTCTGTTACGATCGTATAAGCTCGACTAGATCGCGAAAGATAACGGTCCTCGAAATCGCGAATCGAACCAGAAGCCGATCGTTGAGCGGAGATTCTAGTCCGAAGCGTAACAGAGGCGAAACGAGCGAACGAAGAAGCTGGTCGGTTCGGTCCACGCTGCTCCCGTTGTGCCGGTTGCCACCGTGCATGCTCCGGACTACCCGGTGGTAGAGACTTAATAAGACATCGTGACTCGGCGTAACGTCAGGCCCTAAGTGATCGGTTAATTGTACATTAAACCGTACATAATAGAATTATCGACCAAAGAGAAGGAAGAAAGGAGCGAGCGAGAAGCGCATTTCGTCACGAGGGTGAATCTTCCGAACGCCGATCCATGCCGTCAATTAGACCCTATTTAGAGACCTAAACTTTTATTTATTCCTTTATTTGTCGCGATAACTTGACGATTTCTATTAGAAAATCTCTATTCGCCAATTAATTATTAAAAGTACTCGATTAAAAGTACTCGATTCCTCTGCTTGGCTTTCTTTCGAACGAATAGATTTAATGAACGTTTCCTTTTTTCGATCGGTCCGAGCGTAGACTAATTCTACGCGATCGAAACGATTATCTTCCGAATTACCTTTCGCTCCTTGTGTCGTTATTGATTTCGCGCTATTCGTTCACGGTCGAACAGTCGGTTACGGGAACCGCGATTCGAACGTAACTTTCATTGGTCGGATGCACGCTAGCCGACGTCGATGTCTCGTACAGGCGTCGTTATCGTGCGTCGAATCGACTCTTCCATTCGCGAATCGTTCGTTAATCTTTTCTATTAATTAAGAGACAGAGTAATTAGTAGGCATAGCAGGTACAGGGTAAGAAACGTCGTTAGAAGCGTCTCGCGCGAATCGTGACTGGGCAATATTAATCTTAA
This sequence comes from Megachile rotundata, assembly GCF_050947335.1. Lineage (NCBI taxonomy): Eukaryota > Metazoa > Arthropoda > Insecta > Hymenoptera > Megachilidae > Megachile > Megachile rotundata. The sequence goes on along the minus strand of NC_134984.1, from coordinate 23,926,828 downwards.
ATCGTTGCAATGGCATCGAGTTGCGATGCTTGATTCTCGGCAACCCTAACGCGATCAGTCACGCCACGTTACGATGATTTCATTCGCGTCTAAGGCCATTAATTATCGGTCGATTAGACCGTACGCCTCGTATAAACACGAATCTAGCGCGTCGAAATAACTAATACCACTCTCGCGATTCAAGAAGCTAAAGCGTAATTAATGAAGTGCTTCGCGATACCATTTTAGCGAAACGTGTACGACTGGTTCTACCGAACTCGATTTGCCACCGTTCACTGTACCGTGTTTTCGTTACGTCCGTCTTATCTAACTTAATATACGAGCTAAGGTAGAATAACTTTCTTTTTCGATTTAATTCGCGAGCAGATACCGTTTGTTCTAACCTAATTTACCAGCGAAAAATCGTTCGAATCAGCTGTATTCGCTGTTAGCGTAATCGCGACAGTCTCCTTATCGGTTAATTACGTCGGTTCCTTCTCGAATTCTGCGCGAGTTTCCGCGTTTCGGCGAAAGGACGAGCTCGTCGATCGAAAAATCGCGACAGCGGGAAAGATTTGGACGGGTGAGAATTTAATCAATTTCGACGAGCTCTCGACTCGTTCGGCCGGGCGAGAGACGAAGAGAGAACGATAAGAGAATGGAGGAAAAGAAGAAGAAGAAGAAGAAGGGACGAGGCGGCAAATGGCACGGTGCGGCTTGGCGGGGCAAAGAAAATAAAAGAAAAAGAAAATAAAAGAAGGTAGCACAGGAGGCAGACAGGTTGCAAGAGATTGCACGATTGCTACCCGGAGCTAAATGCGTTAACCACGAAGAGCTCGTTGAGGAAATATGCGGGTCTTGGTCGTAACCTGTACGAGAGCGATCCTGGGAGCACGTGCTTCTTCGGTTCGTTTATTAACCGTGGGTTAATTCGCCGTTTAGAGTCCGTCCGCCTGGTCGGTCGCGCATTATAAAGCAAAACGATCTCTCGATAAGGATTCATTAACCATCGTTAATTAAGACATTATCGCGTCATAATGATCTTGGGACCGTGGTTTAACGAATGAATGAAACACGCCTCATAAATAATTAATCCGTCGATTAAACCCTAGCGAACGATCGCGGTCGCGGCCGCGAAATCCTCTGGACCTTTGACGTTTCGACGTTTACCGGCGTTTACCGGCGTTCAGCGATGCCAAACTATCCCCGAGAGTTAATCTTATTTTTCTTCCGCTTCCCCAAGTCCTTTCTAATTCGCGAGGATTTCGACCGATCAGGATGATGGTCCGTAAAGCGAGAAAGCGTGCCGCTAGCGATCGCCGAGTCGAGAACGTTACGTTCTATCGACGCGTACGTACGTAGTACATGATTACCGCGTACAACAACGCCTGTACCGTCGACAACTAGATATCGATTAATGAACGTTTCCTGCTATTTTTTGTCGCTTCCGAGAAATTCATTATTAACAGCGCTTGTATCTCGATGCGCAATTTGCACGTGACGCGGTCACGTAACGCGGCGCACCGCCTCGAGATTATTTATGGTCTGCTTTGGCAGTTTGTTGATCAAACGATCGCGCTCGGATCGTTCCGAATACGAAAGATCGGAACTAATCGATACAGGGGCACGCGTCGATACGTCGTCAATTTTTCAAATAGATACGCGTCACGATACTTGTCTCGTAAAAAGTTTTCTAGTCCGAGCGCAATTAGAAACGTGAAAATTAGTGGAACGTGTATCGAGTAACTGTTCCTATGAACGCGTTCTCTCGGCCGCTCTCTGTCGGTAGGATGGTATTCGCTTAGCGAATTCGTGTCGGCACACCGGAGATTGTCGCGTTGTCCGTTGACACTTGGCCCGTAGCTGCTACCGCGTGCAAAATCGCGCGAGAACAAGAGTCGCTTAATTCAAAACGCGTATCGCGAAAAGTCACGAACGCGTGATACGTAGCTACGTAGGGGAGTTAAGTACGCGTATACCGGCTTCCTGCGCCGCGTACCTGTTCCTCCGCGCCAGATCCCTCGAGCACGCTTAGTTACTGCCTCTAGATATACCGGAAAATCCGGTATATGTGACATGACCTGCCCTTCCCGTTTCGTAAAGCGTTCTCTACATTTTTTTTCTCTCTCCTCTCGCGCTGGCTCGTCCTTTCGACCGCGAGAAACGCCAACGTAAGCGCGAACCAGTTTCTCTTCGCGCGTAACGTACTCTCTCGCCAGGAGAGAAGCCAGGGTTCGCGAGGAAAATTCTAGCCAACAAACGCTACGAGTTTTTTTATGATGCGCGATGCAACAACCGTTTACTCGCGACCACCGAACAGAATTGGCTTGTTTTACAGTTACTCTACTGTATATGTAATAGGCGACAGTTCCACGGCGACGTTTAAAACTTTGCAAACATTTCGAAATTTCCCGTTCGCTGTCGAATAACAGGATTATGATTCGTGGTAAAGCGATCGAAAACACGCTCGATGCGGGTACATAGATGGACTCCTTTTCTCGCGTACCGTTTTCACCGGCTTCTCTCGATCTGCATATCTTTTTCCCCTCTGTCCCTTAATCGAGCGTGTTTCATAGCCGTAAATAGACTATTTACGCGTCGCGGATCGTAACGCAAAGTTCCTCGACGACTGGACAATTCGACAAGTTGTTTCGCCGAGAGAGGGGTTCGGTGACGTTTACGTGGTCGACGATCGTGAATCTAACTCTGCTTCCGACGACTACGGCGACGACTACGGCGACGACTACGACGACAAGACAGAGAAATAAAGTCGTGCCCGTTTAATGGAGCGTTAACGATATTCGAAACGGCAATGTAATGGTCGGTTACGGGTTTGCGATATTCAGTGCTCGAACGGTGCAATTACGTAGCTGCTAACGTTACATCCACCGCTACCAATTACATCGACGGACAGCCGCGCTGGAAACGAAACATAGATATTAGTAATACGATAACGCGTAACTTGTCAGAGGTTGGTGGTAGTTGGAGTCGGCGACAGGTATGCATCTTGCCTCGCGTATGTCAAGGTTGCGTCGTTCGCGTTAACGACTAAACGTCGTTGTCATCGTCCGTCGAAAGCCTTAAAAATCTTGGAAAATAGGATTTGCTTAATCGATCATCGAGAAAAGAATTTCTTTTCGAATGGCCAGTTCCCTCGTTTAAGCGAGCTAATTCGCGCGATAAAAAGTTCTTTTACCGGATAACCGAATAACGTAACGATTCGATCGTCGAACGATCGTTGAATAAATGTTTGATCGAAATAATAATGGGTAAGCCTGGCTGGTATCGCTCGACGGCAAAGTGAACGGTGTCGCGCGATATTCGAACGGGTGCGTGTGTGCACGCACGATAGGCAAGTCGCGGTAGCGAACACAGGTGTCGGAAGAGTCGTACACGCTCGCGTTCTTGCGCACAGTCGACGACGATACGTACGCCCAACGTTCGCCGTGTCACCGAGGTCTCCTTCGAGCTGAACTCGTTTCGCCGCGATAAAATGTGCCATTTTAATTTATGCGCTATTTTGTTCGCTCTGGTCAAAGGTCCTCCGAGTACAAAATACAGAGTACTCGCGCTTAGTCAGGCCGCTAGCTCCAAGTCGACGTTTCTCTCGATCGTTATCTACTCTATTCTTTTTTTCTAACCAGGCGAATTAATTATAACGTCGTTTAGACGAGCCGAATACTAAAGACACGCGCCTTTTTTACCAAACAACGAACGAAGGAAATCTATTTTTCGAGAAAACCGAATTTATCGCTAGGAATATTCGTAGAAAGACATCGATGACCGATACCGCGTATTCGATAGGCATTCGATAGGCAGGTCTTATTTATTTCTCGGCTTATTGCATCGTGGCGTTTAACGCGATAAAGATTCGTCGGAATCGTAGCCAACGAAATTACGTGATCGGTAAAAAGTTTCTGAAATCGTATTCCGAGGAAACTGTATCTACGACTTTGAAAGCGTACTCTAGATAGAAAACGATATTTTATGAGGCAACTTGACCTATTAAAGAGCAACGTTGCGTTAATGCAACATTTCATTTGCAATTTTTTTACTCTATTTTTTTAACATTCTGCTCCGTGTGAAAAAGAATTGCAAGGATTTGCATAATGTTTTCGTCGAGGCAGGTCTTACACCAAATTCGTCTACTATTACTTTAAGGCGTAGAAGTTTCTGCATAGAAACAGTCGAAAAACAGGTATATGTTTGATTAGTCGATCTCGAAACGACGTAATATTCGGTTTAAAAATCGGTAAAAAGTTTGTATTCGTCATCCTCTGTTAGATACCCGGTTCTACCTGTCGTCCCGGCGCCCCTTTTATTTTTCAAATTTTCTTCGCATTCCACTTGCAACAGACTGTCGAAGAAGAAAAAAAGAAATGTCGACTCGTTGACGTATTACGTTCTCAGCGTTGAAAAAATGTAACCGGTTCGCGATACGCAAAGCGCGAGCAAGCGCCACGACCGCGTTTTACATACCTGGACAAAGTTAGCCTTCGTCCGGTGAACCCCTTTGATCGGATTCGTCGCGGTACGGTTACCGCCTCTTCTACTACGCCGCGTAGCCCGATTCTCGCTAAAAAATTATTACTGGAAAGCTGCGTTAAACGCAAGGTCGAGTCCGAACCACGAACTTCACCTGCTCCCCCTATCTACGTAGCCGATCTCCTCCAGCGTGACCGTTTTTGTACACCGTGTCGGCTAATTAGCCTTCGCGCCGAAATATGCGTCGGACACGCGTAATTCCTCGACGCGATACACGCACGCTTCTTTCCTCGGCGAGACCGCAACAGCTGGCTACAACTTCAACCACCACGGATTCTAACCCGGTAAACCCTGCTTACGATATTAATGTCTCTCGATTATTTCGCAGCAGGTAAACCGATCGCAAAAGTTTCGCAGAACAATAATAAATATGCGTGTAATATATTCTTTATACGCAGAATATTATATCCGGTTTATACGCGGAATATTATTAAATCGTTTAACGGCAAATATTTTTTTTCAGGAAAAAAGCAAAACTATACGCGCCTATGTAGGTTAGTCGTACAACCTATCAGAATATAGTATCCTATTCGAGATTAGGGTTATAATCCTTGCAAGAATCATTCGGTAACAGACGAGCGGTTATCGAAAACGATCCGAACGATAAATAAGACATTTTCGAAAGCGTCGATTGGCATCCTTAACGTTAATTAAAAACGACAATTTGATCGTTGCAAGCTGTACCATTGCCGACATACGTTTCGAACACGAACGACGGTAAAAGGTTAACGTCGTTTCAAAATGTTTAGATGGTGATCCGTGCGGGGAGAACGTTGACGACGAGTAGTCAATAATTCTTGTCACCGCGCGTGTCGGCTTTCTTAGGAAATTAAGCGAACCTCGATATCGAGAGCCTGTTCGTGGACATCGTCGGGTCCAATCAGGGTCAGCGAGATCGACTTTCTTGCGAGATTTACTACCGTCGGTAAGTTTCCACTAATTTTACGCTCTCGTTGGTCGAAAAGTTGGTTCGTTCGAAAGATCGTCGAACGAGAATCGAAATCGAAACGACCTCCCGGGACCATGTACAGCTTCCTTCTTTTGAGCTCGCGAGAAGTTTCCGTCTGGATCGCTTCCGAGGAAAACAGTTTGTCAACCGCGAGGAACAGGAACGAACATTCGTCGAAGCGTTGTTTCGAACGAACGTCGAGCAAAGTCGAGTCTCCTCGAAGGTCGTCGACCAAATAAGTCTAACTTTTTAACTTAAAAATCTTTCGTTAAGAGTTATTAGTAGAAAAGGTTCCGCTCTTGGAGAGGGTTAAAGATATCTTATCGTTTCCAACTCGATAGAGAAATCGCGTAGATTAATTTGTATCGAGCATCGCGGGGTTAAAATCTTTAAGATCGCGGCTTTTCCGTCACGATGATTCGAAAGAAACGGCTAGTTCGCGATCGCGATCGGTCTGTCGCGAGTATACGCGGTGTTGCACGATGAGTTTTACCGTGGTTGGAACGAGCCAAGAGTCGTCAAGGATGGCCGCCATCCGTGCGAGGTACGCGCCTCGTGTCGCAACTTCCATCCGACTACATCATCGGCCGTGCGCACGCCTCGTGCTTCCAAAACAATTGTTCGATCCTGTTCAGCGAAAACTCCTGATCAGGCAACGTCGTTTCGCCGAGTACCAGATTCGTAAGCCGGGGCGTGATCGAACGATCAAACTACTCGTACCTCGCGAAGTCTCGGAAGTTAGGCGACCGACTACTCGGAAACGAAACTCGTCTCGTTCGAATTCGGAGGATAATAACGCGAACCGAGGTACGAAATTAAATCTCGCGGCTTTCGGGCTACATTACCGAGATAAATTTTCTAAGCTACCATTGGTAACGACTAGTATCTAGTCGTTGTAGTCTGTACACGCGCGAATTCGTATAAACGACTCGCAAATACGCGTTGAACTTGATTTCGTAGACGTATAATCGTCGAACGATTTCTTCTTTTCTATACGGTATGTGCGAGTAGTCAAGGATGTCCAGCACGGTGCAAGCTGTCGCTACGTGTCGCAATGTCCGTTCGATGACGACGTCATCGATGTCCACGAGAGACGCCTTAACGAGTACTCGCCTCGGATCCGCTCGAGCGAATGACAAAACTCGTGCTCGGTTGCGTAAACGGATACAACGAAAAAAGATTCGTTCGTTCGTTCGCGATGTTCCGGGATATCTTTAAAGGAATTTCGACGGTGGGAAGCAGAGAGGGAGAATCGAACCACGACGAGCGGTCCGAAACGGCGCGAAATCGCGCGAGATAGCGCGAATTAGCGCGAAATCTTCCTCGAGGCACGAGGAAGAAGAAAAAGGTAGCTCGGAATTCGAGCTTACGAAACGTTGATGAGGAAACGTGCCAGGGACGCGAAGGAGCGAAGGGAAAGAGTCGATCTTCGGATTCCAGCCGAGTCTAGAGGGAACGAATGCTTGGAAGGCCGACGACATTTCGAGCGGTCGTTACGTCATCGACAGAACCAGATCGTCGCGGACGTCGGAGAAAATCGTCCGTGCAGATTTCGCGATTGGCCGATTTTCACCGGATGAATCCGTAGCCTCGTCGAATTTGTCCCGGCTCGAGCGTGGGTGTCGAGGATATCGGGGCGAGCGTACGCGACGGAACCGAGAAGACCGATTCATTAGAGAACATTACGAATGCATTGGATAATAACGCGGTGTGGCATCTTCTATAAATGGATCTTGAAATTACCCGGAGTGTCGCGCGTTCGCAAAAATCGCCGCGTTAATCGGAACCGGTAGCTCGTCGCGTCGCCCCGAACGGGACGCAATCTTGCTTCGCCGATTCTTTTCTTCCGGCCCCGCGTTTTATCACCGGCCAGTTTAGTACATTACGATCATAGGTACTCGTTACGGAACGTTCCGAACAAAAAGCGTCCGGAACGATAGTCCGTTGCAACGTTACGATTTCATCTCATCGTCGAGATCGTGCCGAATATAATCGTGTACGAAATGTTGGTCAATTACCGCTCCAACTCCAACTTCGATTAAAAGTGTTCTTTCGATGATTCGCGAGAACGATTGAAATTACGTAATAACTCGATTTCCATATTCCACGATAGCGTTCTATACCTAAGCGACAAAATAATCATAAATTGTTTGTACTTTGATAGAAACGCGTTCGTAGACACGGTACACACGTGAACAAAAGCGTCGATCGGCTAGACCGAACGACGTTTCCGCGAGAGGTCGAAAAGAAGCGAGCAGACGAAGAGAATAAAATGGGAAAGGACAGAAGGAAGGCAGAAGAATATAGAGACAACGTCGTGGCAGGAGCGGTGTCGAGCGTTCTCGAGATAGTAGCTGTCGATCGTACGCGGTAACCGTCGCCTCGGGGACGGACAGCCTACTTGTATGCAGAATTGCGTCGTACATTGTGTTTGTTTTATTAATGCGGACCGACCTTGTGGCTTTCGTGCGGCGCACACTGGCGTGGCGTGGCGTGGCGCGGTTCGCATAAATACCTCCAGCAGCACCCTTTCCACCGGACAAGTTTATTTCGAACGACCGATCGGGATATGATCGTCGAAAATCGGTTCGAGGAATCCGGAATCGGCGCGAATTTCGCAAAAACCGGCTGCCCGAAGCCCTCGACCCGTTACTTTCGTTAACTCCTCGAAAATTCGTTCGACGAAACGCCGAGCCTATCGCGTCGAAACGCGCGAAAAAAAGTCGATTCACCGCTCGTGCGCGTTACGTAACTAGAGAAAAAAATAAGGTGATACTTCGTACGATCGAGCGATATACGAGCGATATACGAGCGATATACGCGTAATTAATTCAACCGTATCCGATCGGTTGTTGTTCTCGAATATAAGTTAATCGCGCGTTTACGATCGTCGTAAAACGGCCTGTGCCTGGTCGATGCAGCTAAACGCTCGAAAAAGTACGTTCGGACGGTTTTGCAACCTAGAACTGGCTACAACGCGTTAACTTTTGCATAATTTACACCAGCGTCAGGCAAAAGAAACATTAATTATCGTTGTCGTCGGCAACCGGCAGAGTAAGAGAGAGAGGGAAAGAGAGTGGGTGGTGCCGTGGGACTAATTTCGCGCGAGGTAAAACGCAGCATCCTCCGCGAGCGAACGCGGTATTAAACGGAGTTATCGCGCCACGATACGTCGCCGATATGAAGCCGATTCGAACGATACTTTGTCCTTGTTCCCGAGCGGCCTTTAAGCAAACCCTTTAGCGGCGGACCGAGAAAATTTTCTTTGTTTCGTTACCGTTAATATCAGTTACCGGTATTTGTAAGAAACGTAACCGTAATCGTAGAGAGCGATCGTAAGAGAGAGGCGAAGACGGCACGGTAGCGTCTGAATCCGCTTGTAATCTCCTCGAGGAAGGTCTCGACACTCGGCTCGGAGGTCTCGAATCGAGCGCCGTTCTAAGACCAGTTCTGTCACGGAGCCGCTCCCAACTCTTAACAGCTCCGGCCGAAAGCCTGGCCACGAACCAGTGTCGCCTGGCTTCCGTTTACCTCCGTTTTATCTCGATCTACGACGATCGCCGATCGAAAATTCAGGTTTCATTTTTTCTTCCTCCTTTTTTCCCCTCTACGAGCCTCTTTCTACCCCCGTGTCTCGATACGATACGCGATACCGCTCCGCTGACCGTACCGGTTTTAAACGCTTCGACACTACCTTCGAATCTCCGGCTCTCTCGCGTCCATTTTTTCTCTCTATTTTTCCTCGGCTTCTGGGTCCACGACGGAATAATATGTAGTTCACCTTCCAACGAGTAAAAGCGACGTTATCGCGACAAACGCAGGAACGCCGTTGGATCGTTGTCCGTAGATCGTAAATCTTCCTTCTCGCGAAACGACCGGTACGCTTATCTGTTACGATCGATTAATTTTCTTTTCAAAATCGTCGACAACTCCTCCGAATCGTCCTATCCCTATCTCGTCGGCTCGCATTCTGTCCAGAGCTCGCGTCAAGTACTGTTCTTCCGAAATTTTTAACCGGTTAAATTCCAACGGAATTCGCGAAAAAGTCTGGGATCGCCGATCGGAAAGACTCGGGCGAACGGCAAGCGGAAAACGAGTAGTCACCGGTTGTTTGCGAGAGTAATCTACGTATCTGTTCTGTCCTATGTACCACTGTACCTCGACACGCGTCGACTTCTACATACTTGAGCGTTTACGTATCCGTAGATACACACCCGTGTACGTACCTATGTACAGCGTGTATCATAATGTGCGGATAATAACTTGGACGATCGGTGCATACGAGTAATGAAAAAGATTCGGGGAAACGAAACGAAATCGTCCGATCAACTGGAAATTTCGATACTTCGAACGTCGACGAGGAAACTGGAAGTTGTCGCGGTTCGAGTTGACACGACTTGTCCGCGCCAACGAGAAATCGGAGGTAGATGAAATTTTTGAACGTGGACGTTTAGAAAGTTGGATATTCGTGAATTCGGTTTTTTTTGGGGGTACGAAAGATCGAAATTTTCGAGCGGAGAAATCGAAGAGAGTCCGATGAAAGTCGCGAACGATTTCGAACAACGGTGGCCAATTATTCTAAACGGACCACTCGGAGCGCGTTGTACGGAGACGTACAACGGATAAATAACCGGCGTAACGCGAAAACGTTAGCGCGATTAGATAGAAGTTTGTTCGATTATTTATGCGGTCCGAGTTGGCCAGTGAAGTTATGTCCGCGTATTATGGCAGAGGCTGTATACATATAGCATAGATATACGTAAAGGTATATATAAATGGTCTAGAGTCGCGATCCCGCTCGCCTTCGTCACCGCGGAATTACGCAATAAGTAGAAGTCGTTTGGTAGGCTTCGACTGCTCGTTGGACGTTTCCACGGAACTGGGCAGCCTCGCGAGGATAGGAACGACTTTATGGCTAGTAGAGAAGCGATATCGAGCGCCGTTTCGCGATCCTCGTGAATTCCGTTTCTCGGATTAAACCGGCGTTCGACTGTTCCGCCGCGTTTAACAACCGCGTTAGCCACTTGTAATTTGCAATCGCGATTCGATCGTCGTTTAATCGCGCTTGGACTTTAATCGAGTCGCGCCACCGACCAGTTTTTTCTTTCCTTCTTTTCTCGCGTCGACCAACCTAACCAGCGAAATTTCTTTCAACCTAGAGAAAGACGTAATTAATGTCCGTCGATCGAAGAGGCGAGATAAAATTGGCGAAAGATAGAAATCGCGCGCGACTCGCCCGACTAATCGATGACGAGTTCGCTCCAAGTAGGTCCGACGATTCTCCGTAGAGAGGAGAGGAGAGGAGAGTCATAAACCGAGTCATAAATTGAACTTTCCCCCGTCTTCTTCGACCTCGTTCGAGACGTCGTCGTTGTCGCCTTCCGCAGGACGAGCACAGCCGTTTAAAACCTTAGGCACGCTCGGGTCGCCAAAATCTTTTGTTTTTAACGCGTTAGCTGACATTTCGAACGGTCGAATCAACCTTGATGGCAACGTCGAAACATCGTTTCTGCCGATCTTCCAAATTCGTATCGTTCTTCTAGAAACAGCGGGAGTGCCGCGAATCACGGACATAAATTCTTCGATAGCCTTCGAAAAGTTGCCAGGCCAACGCGATTAATCGCGTTTTAAAATTATTCTCCGACGACTCGAGCGGACGTTTTGGTGTCAGCAATTTTTTTTTTTCTCTCGAAATAGAAAAGAGCGACGAGGAACGCGCGTCGTCTCCGTCTTTCTATATTCTATACGATACCATCGAATCTCGCGTCGCAAAATTTGTACGTTCGACGTCGCGAACTATCCCGCGACTATCCCGCGATGCTTATAGCGCCGAGAGCGAATCGGCGTTGTTTATGGGACGCGACACGAACTTGACGCAAGGACGCACGAATCGCGGCTAACGAGACGCAACGCTCACGCGCTGCGATTTCGCAACGCGTAACCTCTAAGGAGGAATGCGTTTAACGCTGGACGCCTACGGGACGCCTGTACGAGCGCGCGAGAAGCCTTGAGGAAGAGCGTTGCAACACGATCCTTCGAATCTCGGCTGACTGCCAGCTTTTCAACGACGCGACGCTCGAACCTTCTGATCGAGCAGCTCGACGTTTCTTCCCGCGCGCGCGCGCGCGATCCTCTTTTCCGGATTACGCTCGAACGCGTAGCGAGAATTTTTCGATCTTCGACCGGTCGATACCGAATTACGCGAATGCTTATCTTAATCCTGTTAATGGCGAAACGAGGATAGAGTCGGTCGAGCGAATAGGAAACTCGTTCGGGACGAAGAAGACGAGCCTGCCTAGGTAGACGAATCTCCGGAGTTTCCGATTTCGCGACAAAGAGGCGCGCGCGTTCGCCCCCTAACTCCGATAGGATTTAGCCGCGAACGGATCGAAAAGAATCATGGTAACCGATAGTCGCGTCGCTTTGGCGGTCGAGTTCCGATAAAGGGTGGCTGGCGGATATAATAGATGACCGCGGCTCCTCTCGCAGTCGAAACGTCGATGGGTTCGGTACGGGGGCCCTTATCCGAAGGTATCGGGCCCTAGTTAAGCGGCCAGCGGAGCACTAGATCAACGACAAGTTTCGGCTTTTTGGCTTTCATGTGTCCGATTGGGGGCCCCCATCGGCCAGCTTATAAGAGACCGCGCGCGGTTTAGAGACTGTCTCTCTCCGTTCCTCTCGGCCCTCTCCTAACAAATAGAACACGCACGCACGATCGCTTCCCTCTTTCTTTTCCTCTTTCCTGGCCCTTTCCTTGCTTCTTTCCTGGCCCTTTCCTGCTCCGGCTAACCACGATCGTTCCCCAAATTCGTTTCCCTCCTTCTTCCGAGACGCGACACCGAGACCGAGGATCGAACAGGAGAAAATCGAGCAAAGGCCGCCGCGCCGACTTTCAGCTCCGCAAAACCGACCTAGCTTTTTCGCTCGCGATACGTTTTCTCCGCTCTTTCGTAACGCGTTTCTCGCTATTCCGCCCGGTACTGTAACGAGCGGAATGAAATTAATTCTTTCGAATCTGTGGGAAAGAAGCAATCGCGTCCATTCTTAAAGACGACGCGTCTCGCAGATATTTAAGTTAGTCCAGTATAGGTATATAATTGATATAGCTCTCGATATCCCGATCGAGCGAAGCCGGACCGTTTCTCTGTCTCCGCGCGGGAGCATCGCCGGCAAGATAGAACGGCGCGGGAGGAATTTCGCGGAGGGTTGTAAATATTATAAAGTGACGCTACGCAGAATGCGGGAGCTCAAAGGTGCGCCTCTCTCGGAGGACAATGCGAGCAAGCATCGAGGAACGGGCCCTCGAACGGACCCACCCCACCCCACGCTCCCGACGTGAATTACGTCCCGGAGAAATAACTCGCGCCACCGTTCGCGATGGGGAGTCCTTGGGACACCCTCGTCTCTTTCCGTCCTTTCCTTTTTACCCTTTCTCGATGCCGACCAATTCTGCGTTTCGTCCGCGATCAAACCGAACGGGTCTTTCGTTCGTTTCCCCGTATCGAAGAGCGAGTTTCGCGCAACCGTCGATCCGGCAGGTATCCAACTAACCCTAAGACAACTGGAAATCGAACCGGCGCTTGGTCCGTTGCTTGGTCCGTCGCTGAAAAGAATCTTACTTACGCCAATGCCGACGAGCGTCGAGGCATTCTTCTCGCGTCTCGGTTGCGTTAGCCAACGCGGCCGAGTCTTCTTCGGGTTTCACGAGGATGTTTCGTCAGCGACGCAACGCGTGAACAACGGTATAGGCTGGACAGAGAGGATCGAAGGTGCAGTCGGTTGCTCGTACAAGGTTACCGTCTCGGATACTAGGAAACGCGAGGTGTTCGTTCACGAGGAGAAGCGTGGACCGAGGCTGATGCACGCGTGCTGCCTCGTGGATATGGCAGACCGACCGGACCATAACTTATTCACGCGTACAGCTATGGTACCTGACACGTAACAGTGTTCCGAGGTCGAGGGCCTCTATCTCTCTCTCTCTCTTTCTCTCTCTATCTCCGTCCTCCTGCCGATCGCTTTCTCTTTCTCTTTCTCGACGTAAGCGTAGAAACACGACGGACGGACCCCTTCGAAGCGCGAACTCACGAGTTACGTATGCGCGCGGTGCCGGCGACACCGACGATTCGAGCTATTATCCGTGTCTAACTGGTCGCGAGTGAAAGGTACGGTAGTTCCTCTCCTCCCAACGATACCGTAATCCACCGATATCGCTTCCATGCCGTTACAATAATAACCTTAATAAATTGCGGTTACTCGCCGCGACGACAATAACGCGACTTAACCTTTGGCTACTTTACGGCTCGATTACGCGGTAGCGAGCGAGCTAGCCAGCGACCGAGTCGCTCGGGTAAATCGACGGTGAATGGCATACCGGATGGTCGATGAAACGGAAAGCCTTAAAAATACCGATCGCTTTGGATAACTTTCGATCGACTGTTTGCGCAGAGTAGTATCGGGGAAAAGAGAGATTCGCGTGGGGCGCGAGCCAGAATAGACACGGCACTGTCGAAAAAGACGCGTCCGATCGGTCAAGGGTAAGAGCGAGGGTCCGGCGAGCCCCCGCGGGGCACGTTTAGCTCGTAGCACGCTGAAACGGCCCCGAAGGAGTCGCCGGTGCAGATCTCCGAAGAAGGTACGCGACGCACGAAAGAATGGGCTGTATCGTGCGCGGACGAACAAAAAAATCTAATTAAACGAGTCTGCCGTCGAAAGGGTAAGCCCACCCTGGTGGCCTCGGAACGGCGAGTAATTTGTCCAGTGATTTTCTAGAAAAACTACCGAACGTATTATCCACGATTTCGTCCAACTTAACCGAGAATAGCGATCTTTAGTTCCGTAAACGAGGCGAATCGTGGTATCGCGCGCAAGATCGATTAAACGATCGTTCGAGAGTTAGTTGGACTCGGTGATGCGAACGTTTACGCTGAAAGACGATTCGGTGGTCGCGCGCACGGAAGGCAATGCCGAGTCGAGGAAACGATCGTGTTCGACGTGCAAACCGCGAAACCGCAACCACCGTAAACGCGGGCACGCGCCCGTTACGACCGCGCGCGCAAGTGTTTCTTCGTTTTCGTAATTGGTGTAGAGGGAACGCGTATTCCGGGAGAATAGAGGAAATCGACGAAGCGCGGTGCGAACAAACTTTACTCGAGATTCGAGATCGACTCTTTTTAGTCGAAACGGACGCGACTAAGAGACGACGGAATTCAGCGCAGGAATTGCTTAACGACCGTCGACCACGGCCACCGGAAATTGAAGAGATCTCCGCGCGTAATCCAGATTCCAGAAGCGTGCGTCGCGGTCGCGAGCGTCGCGCGACGAAACGATCGAAAAGCTGCTTCCGCTTTGCCGCGTTCGTGGAACCGTTTCGAGCCCTCGTCTCCAAAAGTAAAATCGAACGTCCGAAATCGAGTTAGTCTCCTAGCTAGTCTCTCTCTCTCTCTCTCTCTCTCTGTCTTTCTTTCGACGTTTCTTTCTCTTTCGAGATATCTTTTTTTCTAGGCGGCAGCGGTGGAACGGGGGAGGGAGAAAGAAGCGAAGAACCGAGAAACGAGAGAGTGGAAGCGAAATGGGCCAGAGGTAGAAGAGAGAAGAGGGTCGAGTTAGGCGGGCGTAGAAGGGCGAAGAAGAGAAGGGCAAGAGAGGGAAGACAGGTGATGCTGGGCCCGAGGCTGGGCACGGGGAGAAGGCGCACGCACACGCGCGTTTTACGCATCCTACACACGGTGAACGGGACGGGACGCACGATTCGAACACACAACCGCAGAAGGCATTTTAACACACGGCATTCCTGTTGTCGGGCCTCGGGATGGTTCAGCTGGCAACGTGGCTGGCTCGGTGTTAACTTTGGCTTCGCGCGGGACCCGATGCCTCGTGGCGAGCGGCCGATATCGTTTCGTTACTTTACGTTAAACTGCGAGAGGGAATTCGAGCCAACGCGATATTTCCGTCGATTCTACGCGACTCCGCGAGAATACGGACAGACTTTTCAACGAATTCGAACTCGTACTCCGCGCCGAACCATCGACACGATGCTCGCGTCCCGAGTTTGCGATACTTTTTCCTAACCCTAACATTCGACGATTTCGCATCTACATCGATAGTTTGCTTATTTTTATTAATCCATTACGTCGTCGTATTAACGCTCGGACGACCGAACCGAACCTCCCACGAATTTATAAGTTTTTACATTTTTTCTGTCGTTTTATAGTTAAAGAGAACCTTCCGATAACAGTGTAGTCGAGCGGTTTGCGTTGCACATGCATCGTAAAATTACTGATTTCTAAATTACGATCGATAACTGCGACGCTACGTAAAAGCGGACTCGAAGACGATAATGTTAAACGGTACGTATCAGGATTTACGAGCTTGACCATCGAAACGTTAATCAGGGTCATTTTTAAGCTAATTTTCTTCGTTTTTTACCGCGTTTGATAATCTTACTTATCAGAGTTTTGTCGCAACGGTCGCACCGTTCGAGGAAACCACCGGACTCGATGTTTTTTTTTTTATTCTACACGCCCGCGATATCTCTGCATTCCCTATATACAGTTTCGCGGGCGTAGAAAAAAAAATTCCCTCGTCTCGAATTGGCGACAGCGTTAAACGCTCGACGCGCAGAAACAGCGGAAAGGAACGTGGTCGTGTTCGATGGCGGTGGTGGTGGAGGCGGCGGCGGCGGCGGTGGTGGTACGGCATCGGCAAACACAATACCCGTGCATTTACATGTGCATACAAACAACGGGGCAGGAATTATACTTACGGGAATGCAGGTTGTACGACACGACGAGGGGTAGAAAGGAGATGGAGGAAAAAGGTGGAGGCGATGTAGAAGGCGAAGGTGGAGGAGGAGCGAGGACTCGGTATGGGAGGGCTCCGTAGCTGCAGCCTGACAAATACACAATAATATACATGCTCGACCTGTATCTCGCCTCGTATACCTTTCGCTTCCAATGGACAATTCTGCATCGACGAAAGTGGATGCCGTATAACTACTCCCGATTACGTGACAAGTGGTCTGGTCTAGAGGAGACCGGGCGCTTGGGAACCGAACCAAAGGAGCCGGTTGCATTTAAAGGTCAGATCCGTCTAGCGGTAAATCATCGAGAAGGATACTTTTACCGAAATGCCGATGCTATGCCGCGTGTATCTTTTGCTATCTTTTTCGACCCAACGAATAAATTAACGCCTCGTTTGCGCAATCTTTTGCGCCTGTTTCTCGCCAGAATCTACGAATGTTCGGTTCATCGGGTTCGTTCAAATTCGAATAGAACATTTTCGAAAACTGTCCTGCAAGTATCCCTTTTCGAAATCGCGCGAACGCGTCGACGAACTCCGACTTTCTATTTACGTTGCGAAATAGATTAATCCGGATAAAGGTTAAAAGACCGAGTTAGCACGGGATGCTCTGTGGAGTGGCACGCTACCGTGGATCGCACACGGAGAACTCGAGATCGATTACTCTGTCGCTATTTAATAATAATAGCGTGCAGATCCGTATTGACGCGTGCGTGCATACGTTCGAAACGTTCGCGCAAGCTTCCCTTCTCCGTCCACTCGCTCCCACCTTCTTAAATGTTTCTCTCTCGCGAGCATCGTTCCTGCCGTTCTCTCCGTCTCGAGGTGTGTCCTCTTTCTCTTTCTTTTGGTCCGGCAACTGCTCCGTCTGGTCGCGTTACAGCGTATAAAGTTGCCATCGCGCGCGTTCGTCCGTGTTCATTCATAGGGGTCCGGTGAATGGCGTGTCGGTAAGCGTATAGTAAACGCACGCTGGCTGTACACGCTCGCGGTCCGCGTTCGTCTCTCGTCCGCTGCTTTTCCAATTTCCTACCTTTCATCGATCGTTCGACGAATCGAACAAATGACCAAGAAATTTCACAGGAAATTCATAGGGAATTCCTAGGAACGTTGTCGCCGCGGATCTAGAAGAGAAGGAAAGAAATCGTAATTTCGATGTCGGGATAGCTCGATAGACGGTTCTCGGATATACGAACGAAACCAAAACTCTTTTCCTCGAGCGAACTCGGAGAATTCGAAAGAGAAAACGACGAAGATCGCGAAGAGATCGTGACTGGAGTCTTCTCCTGGGATTTTCCTTCGTTCTTGGCGCTTTTTTCGGTCGGCCTTCTTGCGAGTGAACGCACGTATCTCTGTAACGTTCCCTGTTACGCAGTACCCTTTTTTTGTTCGGCATCGTTTCCCATCGAACGAACCAACGAGCGAACCAACGAGCGAACCAACGAGCGAGGGAACAAATCCGCGGGATGCTCGACAAGCTCGCGTCTTCGCTGACGTCATTCTCGACAAGGTTGTTTTCCGTGCAAAAACCGTGCCCTGTATCTGTCGCGTCGCAAACATGGAAATTTCGTTCGCGACGCGGAAGAACACCGCGGTAGACATCGCTCCAACTAATAATAAATAAACTTATTAACTAATAATGTATAAAGGATAATGGTGGTATGGAAGTTATAGAGGCGAATTAAAGAAAATTGGAGAAAAAAAGAAAGAGAAGAGGGGAAGGATCGCGTGCAGGTTCCGTATCGTCGAAAAGCTGTCGGGTACGTTCGGAAAGCGAGACGGGTTTCGTTACTCGTTAGTTGGGAGCGACGCGGTGCCAAGCGAGAGACCGGAGATCCGAGAAGGTTTGACCCGCGGCCCTCGACCGGTTCGTTAGAGGTATTTCCAGCTCGTTTCGTTGCTCTCGAGGCATCGACTCGCGGTCCGTTCGTGGCGAAAAGTCGGTTCCTCGCGGCGACGGAGACAGTGCGGCGCGTGCCCGATCACGCGACGATACGAGACCGAATCGCCGCGAAAGAGACCGTGAATTCTCGAAACGACTCGAGGCGTTACCGCCAGAAATGATGATGTTCCAGCAAGATAATTGTAGCCTATTAAGGTTCGTTGCTCGTTCCCGGTAACGCTTGGTCGCGTCGCTCCTCCTCGATTCCTCGTAGATCCCGAAGGGTGGAAGGATACGCGGCTGGCGAAAAAGACCGGAACGAACAGATTGGCACGACATTAGATCGGTCCGCGTGATTATGGTTATTATAGCACGGCCATTATTGGCGCTCGTCTAAAGGATAATTGGAATTATCGAGGGGATAAGAGATATACGGCTGGGAAGGGACTACGTTCGAAGCGAAGCTAAACTACGGCCGTGCTACGCGGCATTGACCCACTTCCTATCGGGCGCGCTTTCTTGGACGCGAATCGAGCGCAAGGATCTTTAACCTTTTGCGATCGATTCCGAGTCGAACGTTGCGTCGGTAAGGCGGCGAAAGAAGTTCGGTGCGCGAGGGGTTTCGGGGCCAGCTTTCGCGAGAAACCCCTTACCGGCAGAGACAGATGCGCCGGGACCGTGAACGGGGATGCTGCCCTTCTTCAACCGTCTCCGAGTTACCGATCTTTCTCGTACAGTCTGTACGAGAAGAACTTTTGTTCCGGCTGTGTCGGCCGTAGATGTCGCTGTGGCGTTAACCCTTTCGGTCGTGCGCAGCTTTTGGAGACGTACGCGGATCCGAATTAAGCTTCCTTCGATATTCCGTGGTAAGTCGCGTTAAAAGATCGTTTCGACGGACGCGAATGTAACTCGCGACGTCCGATAGAGTGGGTCAAGGTTGGACCGTCGCGTCGGTGGAAGTTGGTAATTTCGGACGAACGACGGACTAGTCCGCGAAGGGAGCGAAGCCGTGCCGGCCGTTCGCTATCTCTGATGCAACCGGGACTGACCCAGTCTCGTTTCCAGGCCTCTCGACGCGGCAGCACACGCCCGCGCTGACCTCGCCCTTGCCGAGTAGAAACACCATAATAAAACTCGCCGTAAGACAGTGGGACCTCGCCTCCTCAGATTACTCGGATAACTTTAGCGTGGTCGTGGTTAACCGCCCGTCATTCATCAACCCTCGCGAACCGACCGACTCCCTCCCTCCCTCTCTCTATCTTTTTCTAACGCTTTCAGCGGCGTTCTCCGTTCGCTTTCCGCTCTCGGGATCGCGGTATCTCTTTCGGCTTCTCGTGACCACGCTCGAGCTCGATATACGCGCACGTACGTCGCGGAGATAACGGGACAACCGAGATAATTCTTCTTCCAGCGGCACGGTGCGGCGGCATGAATGAATCCTCCCTTCTTTCGCCTCGTTCTACACCGCCGCGGATTCGTACGAGGATCGATAAGAGCCGAACACGAGCCACGATCTTCCGAGACTTGCCTCCGTTCGACTTGTTCGTGGACGGTCGTAGTCGATGTAAATTCGGGTTTTCTCGCGTTTCGGAAAAGGTGTCTAATAGACCGTAAGTAGGAGAATACTATAATTCGCCGCAACGGCAGAGAAAAAGAGAGAGGCGGATCAACGACCAATTACCTTCGATACCGCGATGCGGATTAGCGTCACGGCGCTTCGGGATTTGCATCGTATTTGCATAATTTTGGTTGCATCGTCGGATCTCGTAATCTTTGGAACAACGATGACGTCGTCGACTCGTTCGAACCTCCCCGTTCCGTCACCGAAACGAGAAAGGCATACGCGTACAATCGAGATTTACGAGATCGCGCGACTTCGAATCTCGTTAACGAACGTCGCGACCGCATTCCGGCGCTCCTCGTCCGTCTAGGACGATGCTTCTGCGATGATCGCGCGGTTCGCGAAATCGTTCGAACAGATCGAGGCAAGTCGAAAAGGAATTTAGTTGTCGAGCAACGACGAACGCTCGAGTCGTCTATTCGGACAGAAAAGAAAGCCGTAAAAGTTCGAACGCAGAAGCATCCGAAGGGCTCGAAAGCGCGGTCCTTATAGGAGCCTCGCGGCCCACGCGCACCTTCTCGCCGACTCGGTTTTCTCGATGGCCCAGCGAGTGCCGCGCCGGCGTCGCTCTCGGCTCGGTTCGGCTCGCACAACTGGTTTTTTAAAACGCAGCCAACAACGATGCCTATACACGCCTCGTCTTTCCTCTTCTCTCTTTCTTTTCCGTCAGGGTGTCTCTTCTCGTTTCTTTTTTACTGTTCTTTAGAATCGCCAGTCGCCAGTACTCCGGGGACCCGGTCCCGAAAGGCTGCCTTCTCTCTCGCCTCTAGCCCAGACGCTATTTCGACTCGTTCGTCTCCGCGTCGACTCTTCGCAGCGAAAATCCTGCTAAACTCGATCCTCCTCTCTCTCGAGCGAGCGACTTTTCGCGCTTCCGTGCAGCGACCGAGACGAAAACGATGCGCGCTAGCACGGCGTTGCTACTCGTCGTACTTTGGAACGAAAAGAAACCGGTCATAGACGATAAACGATGACTATGCAACGAAAATAGATGGATACGCATGAACATGACAATGATTTTTTCTACGAGATCGCAGATTACAGAGATACAGAAACGAAACGGTATAAACGAATTTATTCTGCTCGACACGAACGCTCGCTATCTTTGTTGAAATCTGTCTTGTTTCGCTATCGGAAGAGTCGTTCTCGCAGCTTTCCTGTTGTTGACGAGTCGAAGAGGGCTCGAGAGGATCGCGTTGGAGCGGCGCGGAGGTAACGCGAGGTTGACCTTGGCTCCGAGAGGACCCGCGGTGGACCAACCGCTACCGAGAGAGTCTAGTCGATGCCGAAATTCCCGGTATTCGGAGCGACGAGTCTCCTCCGCTAAAATAGTCGAGCCGTTCGTTCACTACCGCGAGAAGCAAACAAATAACGAATGGAATACTTGGAAGTTGAAACGAATCTTTGAGCTAATGGTGCCCGAAGCGTGCACGAGAGTTGTACTCGTTCGCTCCTCCTCGATACGCTCTCTCTCTCTCTCTTCGCCTCTACAAATACGTTTCAGCTGGACGCGTTCACCTTTGCTCGTGACTCGCGACGCGTGTGTGTACAATGCGCGCGAGAATCGCTGAAAACTACGCAGGAACTGCTGTCCGACCCAACCGTGCCACGCAACCTCGCGTCACCGGTCACTGGTCATTGGACAATCGAGCTTTCCTCGTTCCTTCTCCTTTTTCCTGCTACTGCTGCTGCTGCTGCTGCTCGATCGAAAATTTTCCGCGTTCGCCGACTCTTTTCTTTTCGACGATACTTCTATGTGTCGCTGTCGCGTCCAACGAATTAAACGCGAAAAAGTCTAGATCGCGGCGATATTTCCTCTTTCGGAGCGAACAGGAATATTTCCAAGTACGCTCACGTCGATGATCGCGAGTGTGCAACGACCGCGTTTCTCGAGACAAAATGTTTTCGCGCTTAAGTAATATCCTGTTTTGTTTTTAAGCTCGATTTCATCGTGACGCAATGGGATATAACGCCGATACTTGCACAAACAGGTGACATTCCTGGTAGCGGTTTTTTCTTTTCTCTCCACGCTCGTATATCTAATGCGTCCGGTTATAAGCGCACCGGTCACCTTCTTGTCGGCTTCTTGAAATAAATCCTTCGTACTTATCCTACTCGGTATTTCAAAATGCCGCGCGCCGTTCGAGCAGGTCGTGGAGATATTATTCGCGTCCGATTCGTCGAAGGGCTAGAGATTTTGGAGGGAAGTACGCTGTGCAACGTGGCGCGAATCGCGTTGACTTCCATCGGAAGGGAGACGCGGACTGCAAAAGATGAGACTAACGGGGAACCAGACGGTAAACCAAGGGGGAATTAGCGGTCTATTCGATTATTGTAATTTACTTCGGAAACACAAACAATAGCGAGCGACGTCTGCGAATCGCAGACGGTGCGGAAATCGTGTATGTACCGAGTACGCGCGCACGCACACGCGTATCGTCCTGAAAATCCGTCGATTCGACGTCGTTCGCCCGGCGAACCCCGATGAATAGCGTTCGTTTGACATCGGTGAAAACGAAACGAAGTTGCCTCGAGGAAAGACAACGCTCGACCGTCGATGGGGGACGCGACAACGGACCAACGGAAGCGAACGTTTTCTTTCGAAGAAGACGACGATAAAGTCGCGGTCGAGACAGACGAACGAGAAAAGAAAAAAAAACCGTTGGCGCCTTTCGGTGAACAGAAAAGGGTTGGTTCGGTTCGTTGACGCATTCATCCGATCGAAGAAGAATCGATATGCATAGGTCGACGGGCAGCGCGGACGGCGGGTCGCGTTTTCGGTTGGCCCCTCGTTTGAATAACAGTAGAAGGAAATTTCCCTAAACGGTTCCGCAGGTCGGCCCCGGCTCGAGTTGCGTAGCATAATAAAAGAGTCGCATTAACTCGACCTCTTTGCCCGACTCGCGATCTTCTTGCCATTTCTACCGGCGCTGTTCCTCCAAACAAATCCTTGTCCTCGTCGTTCGGTGGAACCACGAGACTCTCGAGCTCGCTACCGCGCTTTTCGATACGACCGCGCGAAACGTTTACTTTATTTTCGTCAAAATATCTAATCGCGTCCAATAATTAGTAGCAATTAGACGTATACATATACAGCTAATACTGTATAAGGTTAACGTACAGTTAGAAAAATGTCGCGGAAAACGAAGTTAGAAAGTTTTCCGTCGACGCTTTATCCGTAGCGTTGTCGAATCGACGAAACCATTATACCGAAACATCGTGCTCGAACGCTGTACCGGGCTTTAGAGCGAAACAGAGGTGCACAGGGCGTGTACGCGCCTGTTCGGTGTGTGCACTCTCGTCCTTCTACCTGCTCTACCTGGTCCGTTGACACCGATGGCTGCCAGTAGAATTAGCAGGAGAAACCTCGTTCCACGGCGGTAAGCTTTTGCCGGCCGATAAACGTTTCGCGACGATATCGAAATTGGTTAGCGCAGGTTATCGAATCGATTCCGCATCCCTCTCGGTGGTTGGCTGACTCGATACGGTACGAATCCAACCTCCGATTTCGATCGGGAGGAAAAAAAAAAATGGGACCGACGATCGGGTGTCTCGTTTTCGAGGAATCGAGTGTCCCCCATTGACGATGTTGCTAACGACAAAGAAGAAACACCTTTGAGACAGGTCGCGCGCACCTGGAGGAAGTGCTGGTTTCTCGGTTGAACGTGCATCGAGGTTGCTACGTAGCGGTGCCGTGTAGACGGTCGCGTTTTCCGTCGAGAAACGAAATTCCATGCGAATCGAAATTTCTCGTCGAGAAATTGCAAAGTCCACAGAAGCCACGCGAACGACCAGCAGCTGGAGAACCACCACGACTCTAACCGAAAACGCATACACGCACTCGCGCCCCTTGGCGAACAATTTATTAGATAGCTCTGGATAATTGGCAGTGCTAATAGAGGCTGGCTCGAGGAAGCTGGAACGGATCCGGCGTCGACCGCTTCCCGACCCTGTTCGACTTTGAAAATTCTTCTATCCTTTCACGATCACCGAACGTTTTGGATTTTAGAATTTAGCCGACAAACGATCATTTTTATAGCACGCGGTACAAGAAATCGAACGATTGAATTCGACGCAGATCGTCGCGTTTTCACCGAATCGAATGTTGTCCGGTTTCGAACAGTGTCAGCGGCAAAAGACAACGAAGAACGGACCGTTTTACGAAATAAACGGCTATGTAAATAAAAGCTAGACGCATACCGTGTACTCGGTGATCGACAAATTATCGCGAAAAACCGGAAAAGTGGCTTCGAACGTTTCGAAAGGAGCGAAACAAGATTTAATAACGCCGTTCGTGGAAGACTCGTAAATCGCGGTTTATCTCGTGACGACGCGTTTCACGAAAATACCAAGGACCATCGAAACGTCTTTCGGCGCTCGAATCACGAATAACGTTTCGCGCGTAAATCGTGGCCCGCGTCGTTTGACGATAAGCTGACAAACCTTTTCCATCGCGCGATAAATATCGACTGGTTCGAGTCGAGGAAAGTGATGCAACTTTAATGGAACGAAAAAGGAATCCCGCGGGGTCATTGTGCCAAGGACGGAGAAAAGGGACGAGCATAGACGGAAAGACAGAGAGGGAAGGACAGAGAGAGAGAGTGGGTCATCGGTTTCCCACATTTTGAGATCGAACCCTCTTCTCGCGCACCTGTCCACCTCTTTTCTGCTCTCCTCCGAGTGCCATCTAGCTGCTCCGCGAGATCCACTCCGACAAAAATAACTATCTACGCGTAGCTACTTTTTCTCTCTGCATATACTACTTTACTGAACGCTCCATTTCGTGCATGGTTTCGATCGGAAAAAAAAACAAAGCGTTAAAAACGTTAAACGTGTTTGGAAGGTAAGCCCGGGACGGTATAACACGATCCGCGAACGCTAAGGAACTCGTTAAAACGTAAGAAAGACGCGCGAAGAATTCTTGTTACGAGATAGAGAGAAGCGAAGGTGTATCCTGGCTCGTGTCGCTTAAACTGGACGTTCCGGGGGACGCGTGCGAAGGATCGCCTACGATTCTTGCATCGTCCATTCAGTCTGCACTCGGTCGGGTAAGCGGTGGTAACAGGTTCACCGGTGGATTAGCATAATCGTCATAAAGCATGCAGCCTCGATGAATTATTTATCCGTCGGAAGAGTCGGTGCGCGTACGACGGAGATACGAAGGGAAAGAAGAAGAAGAAGAAGAAGGAAAAAAAAGTGTCGGGAAGGAAGGAACGCGTTAGAGGAGAAAGCATCGCGGAGGTTGCATCGGTAGTTCCTTGTTTGGTCGTTCTCGCGAGCGGTGAGATGCTGGTAGGAACGAGAAATGGAAAGCGACTGGATAGGACGGTGATACGACAGGAAAGAGGAAGAGAATGGAAGGAAGAAGAAGAAGAAGAAAACGAAGAAGAAAAATAAGGTGGGGGTTCTCCCATTCTCTTCCTCGTTTGGTCGAGAGGCGCGAGCCGGCCTCGACATTTGCATATTACGCCTGCCTTTAGGTAGCCAGTCCCGACGATGCGTTGCATTAATTCCCGATTCCGTGACAAGGGGGATGACCTTAACCCACCGTAGGACCGGACGCTTACCCGGGGTGTCGCGTAGCGTCGCCGCGTAGCGTCGTCTCGTCCGCGGTGTACGCGCGAACGGTTTCGCGAGTCGTATTCCCCGATCGGACGTCGCGCAAGGGTGTGTCGAAACAAGTAACGGTGAAACGACTTCGGAGAAAGTCCGTTGGAAATCGTTCCGTGGATCGGATCGCGGTAACGGTTTTCCGTGAGAGTCGTCGACCGATCGAACCCTTCGAACCACTCTGCATCCTACGAAAGATACGCGCGTCTCTCGATCCCCGTCGAATCGTCATCCCCTCCCGCGATACGCAAAACAGCGACGGGCCCGCAGAAGCGGAAGCGAGAAAGAGGAGAAAACGCGAGGCGACGGGGAGACACCGTGAGAATCTTTCTCGCAGTCTTCGCTGGTGGCAGGCCGCGTTGCTTTTATTATAAATCTCCGATGATCGGGATGGAGGAGGGGGTTTACGAGGTAGCTCGGCTGTTTGAATAGGAAGAGCCCAGGTAATATGCCCATTTGAATATACCTGGTTCGAGGCTGCTCGGAAGTCTAGCTCTTTCTCCGTTGCTCCGGAGACGCTGACAGTGGCAGTGGCCGGGTCGTTGCATAATTTAAAATTCAAGGGTGGCTCTGCCGGGAAAGAGAAACAGCTAGGAAGAAGGCAACAGGCCCGTGGAAAAAGGGGTGTAGGGGCGGAGAGGGTACGGGCCAGCGCGCAACCCTTCTTCTGCCCGATCTGGAACAATAAACGGCCGTGGAAAGGGTGACCCCGTGCTATCGGACGGATATATCCTTCGGCTCAGGTACAAGCGATTTTGCATAGATCTCCATACGTTACGTATCCCTTTTCTTTTCCTCTCTTCCGCCGTGCCAGCGTTTAAAGGTCCAGGTATACATCCGAACGGTGTCATCCCTATGGGAAAGTGTATGCAAACCATTGTGACCCCCGCGTCCGTTCACCGCTCCGAGCCAACGGAGAGGGGGTAGAAAGATCACACCCTTCGGATAGATGCTCGTCTCCGAACCATCCTCGTCGTACCCCGTGATCGTGCAAGAACCCTTTGCTTCCTACTTTTCCTTTAACACCCCCCTTTCTCGCTCTTCCTTTCCGCTCGCAAGGGAAACGAAATCGTGCATACGTAACGACGATTCGTGTATCTTCGATCGGATCGGCACCGATTCACGCGAAAACCTAACGCCAAAGGGAACGTTCTCTATTGTTACGTAAAAAAACGTAACCGCTGCGCCAAATTCTATACGGTTCTCGAACACTCTTCCAACGAATTCGAACACGATTAAAGTGCCCTGTAAAATAATACGTAATGGATCTTTTACGTTAGGAGTTGCGAGTTGTCGGTCCATCGGAATCGAATCGAGCAAAGTTTCGGACAGGTGCAACGACGGAACCGTACGGCCGACGTCCTTTGCACCTGATGAAATTAAAATAAACGCAGTCATCTCATTTTCATCCTCATTAGTATACGAGGAACAAGTGGGTTAACGGCTTCCTACGAGCAGGAGAGACTCGGGCCCAACTTCCCTCTCTTCGCCCTTCCTCTCTCTCTCTCTCTCTCTCTCTCTCTTCCTTTCACGACGACGCGGTCGTTCTCTTTCCTTCTCGCGCGGTTCATTCACGGCGTAAGGGAATCCCGCATAACATTAAAAGCTTTAAGGTCGTCCAGATTCGATCCACTGCTCTCGGTCGAAGTTTTGGTCGCGGCTGCTAGACCGCGTTTGTTCGGAGTGCGCGACACGCGTCCCTTCGCCTCGACTCGTAATAATAATCGACGGATCTGCTTTTGTTTCGAAGTCGACAAAAACGATCCTTCTCTCGTCGCGTAGTCTTCTCGGTCCTGCTCGAACCTCTGACCGTCGCGTGCCAACTAACCCACCTATGAACCGGCACTAGCCCGTGCCGGAATAAACCTATGCTAATGTATGCCGCGTTCCTACCTTCTCCAGTTTCTCTCGCTTTTCCCTCTCGTCCCTCTACCTCGAACTCCCGTTCGACGAATTTTTCCACAACTTTTCCTTTTCCAGCTGTTCTCGACGTTTCCAAGAAAATGATCTTTCGGCGAGCTCCGCCAAGTACGAAATAGCCAAGTACGCTTTTACGGTTTACGCGTTCGATCTCGGGGATGTTGGCGTTTCAGTTTCCGTTTCGGAATCGAGCCGTCGTCTTTGGATGTAGGTCACCGGTTGTCAGCATCTCCCCGCTCGGCCCCGCTCTCGTATTCTATTAAAACGATAGGAAAATGATAAAGCACCGGTGATTAATGGTGCCGCGTGGAAGGTGAAGGATTAATGGGAAGAGGGGAGAGAGGTACGGTCGCGCGCTGCTACCAGATCGCCGGACGTATATAATGCTAATGCGAATTGACCGGTGAATACGAAAGCCCGTTACACGCTGTTGCTCGAACGGAGCTGGTAACTTCATTAACCGTGACAAAACGAGACGCGCGGTTTCATAGAAGAATGCGAGTTGACGTCTTACTGAGCTCGCGCGAGTAAGCGAGCGAGCGAAACCCGAGCCACGCGGCCATCCAGCGACGTAATGTATGCGCGCGTTTGTCGTTACGCTCGCTTAATAAATTTTGCCGGTCGCGATGCGATTTATATGTCTTCGAACGAAAATTAATTCGCGCTACCAACGCGATACGTCATTCCCGTGATTCGATTCGCCGCGCCGCTGCGAGCGCACCTTCTCGCCAATTAATTTCGCGTCCTTTTCCTTCTCCCCTTTCTGCTCTCTTACGCTCGGACATTATATGCTCCAGAAACTATCCGCGGAAATCGATAGATATCGACATAAATTAGTCCTTAAAAGCGAAAATAACGACCGCGCTCGATTTCCGTATCAACAACTCGAGATAAATCTACTTGCTCGTAAATTCACGGACTTATCGAAACTTTATTGAACCGATTAAAAACGCGCTAGGATCGTCCGATTCAATTTGTTTTCTTATTCTCGCGAAGATCGCGACAGAAAATTTCGACGGATGGCAAATCGTAAGACGAACGGAGTCGATTCGCGTATAAAAGCTACGGAAACGCGACGACGCGTATGTCGAGGAACGTAAGTACCTGCACGAGTCGTTGAGACGAAAGTCGTAGAAGGTAAGGTAATAAGAAGCACGCGCAGAGTCGCGGGCCGTTATGTACGCGAAAAGCAGAAAAGTCGAGGACACGAGCGAGCGCACGTGCGCGTTCGTGGAAGACGATGCGGGTAGTGGGTGCGAGAACGAGCAGAAAGTTGGGCCAGCTCGTCGGTGTCGGTGTCGGTGTGGGTCAGAAGGCGATCGGTGTCTGTAGCCCGAGGCCCGAAACGCTCGAAACCCGCTTGTTCCAGGTTCCAGGGCCGAGCTAGCCCTCCCGCCTGCCGCTCCTTTCGAAATAACGGCTCCTCTCCGATCGCCGTAGTCTTTCAAATTTCTCTCCACCTTTTTTCTTATTCTCCTTCTGTACTGGCCTGCCCTTCCCGCTCCGATCAATATTTTTATCGAAACGCCTCGAAACCTTATACGCTATCCCGCTTCTATTGTACATTGTCGTCGACGTAATCAAGATTTTTCACCGAGTACAACAGCAGCTGTTCGAAGTATGAAATTCGTAAAATGTACTTACCTCGGTTCGCTGCAAAACAATCGATTTGTTTGCGAGAAATTCAATTCGTTTCCTGCGAGTACGAAAAAAGAAGAATCAAGTTCGCGGATCGTGGACCTTTAATATAGTTATTGAAACTCGAACTGGTTTCCGTTCTCTCGGTGTTTACGCCGTTCTCGCGGACATAATCGTTCGCACCGATTGCCGCTTAACGGACGAAATTAATTGAAACGTCCCGATTTTAATGGACGTATCTCGTTCCCGCGACAAAACATTCTCGTCTCGTCCGCTAACGAGCTTTCCGTTTTTCGACAGGTCAATTTCAACGTATAAAGCATAAAGGAAAAAGCGAAAGAAACGAAAGAAACGAAAGAAACGAAAGAAACGAAAGAAACGACGGTGTTATTTTAGCGGAATTTCTGTCGATCGGAAATTTGTTTACGAGCTCGATGCGACATCCTCGAGTTTCGACGACCTCGAAGCGTCGTCGCGCGAACTCGACTTTTCGAATCTCGAAGGTGGACTCGATTTTCACGCGGTGACGGACCAAGGCGCGACGTCCTTCTCCTGTTTGACGGGGCATGAAACGCTTTCGGATAACGAGACTGGGAAGGACAGGCTCCGGTGGACTTTTTTCGATCGATCGCCAGAGAGTTACCTCTTTCTGCGTCCACGATGAATCTATCTTCCACCGAACGTTAGGTTGCTGGATGCGTGTCTGAGCGTTCCGATCGAAACTCGAAGGTAACGTTACCAGTATATTTCAAAGAAAACTGTTTTACACACAGATGCTTTACAATATACGTGATGTTGAATTCCGTAGAATCTTATGGAAAACCTTAACCCTTTAAGCGGTATGGTTCATCGTTGAAAGTGCGGTGGTACAAATTTTTCACCGCTTCTATATTTATATTTATATTTATATTTATATTTATATTTATATATTTAGAGGTCGTAATCGGGTAGTTTATACAGCATAACCATAATGTAAAAACCATTTTGCTTAAGGAGAATGACAGGTACGTACTTTGGAAAAATCACGCGAGTCGAATATTCTAGTTTTGTCAGGTTGTACGCGTACGCCGTAACCGTGCAAGAGGTTAAAACTGATAGATCGATAAAGTGGCGGTATTATCCGAATCCGGTGATAAATTGAGCGAAAACACGCGTTTCGTTAAACGCTCGTGCAACGACGTAGCTATTAGATGTACCAATGAACAATCCTCTCTTTTTCTTCTCGTATTTCATATTTATTCGGGAAACTTATCGACGAAATAAATTTACCGACTCGTCTTCGAAGCGAGTGTCGGATAATGTTTTTCGCTCGATTCTTTCAAGATCTTCTATCGGTTATAACCATGGAAACAATTGGTAGGTACGTTTGTTCGAAGCGCGGTAAAAGCGTGAAACGTTTTCGCAGTATCGTAGTACATATATTTCATTCGTTAATTCACGTAACACGAACATAATTGTACGTCTTGTATCGATTTCTATTCTATATTATAATTTTTCTATCTTATCGCAAAGATTTATGAGAAGAGGGACTGGTCCCTTCCTAGTTACGCCAATGAGCAAGAGTCATAGATTCCAGGAAATGCGTGTTCGTCAAAGTGTTAATGGTTCGAATCGTTTCGACTATGTATTCTACCGGTTACCGCGAACCTTCATCGTCGACTGTGAACGAAACTAACGACATAAAATTAAACCGACTTTATTAAGCTATTACGCAAGGTGTTATTCGCGACAATAAAGTTGTGTTCGTATTCGTGGTTAATTTTTCTATAAATAGTCGGTAAGGAACTAACGGCAGAATGTTTTCCGCTTAAACGAGCACTTTTAAACGAGCTACTCGGGAAAACTAGGGAATTACTCGTTGGTACACCCGATACTGGGACGAGCAAAGTGTCGCCGAAGCGACCGGTGGTTCGCGATTGCGCGAGATTTGCCGTAAAAATTATAGAAAATTAACACTCGAGAAACTAAACAAATTTGAGCGGCGCGCGTACGCTTTTCGCCGTGGCGGACGCGCGAGCAAATATTACGTCGATAAACATTCCCGCTTCTGAAAGGATCCGCTGTGTCTGGTCCGTGACGGCTTCGCTCTTCATCCTCGACCTCTCGCCTCCTTCTTCGTCTCGTACGCCGCGCGAATTCGCGCCGTCCGTCGCTTAACCGAGGCTCGAGCGTGTACGGATCGTTCCAAAGTCCCAGCGCGCGGAACCCGTGCGTCCTGCGAACAGAAAATTACCGGTTTTACAACGTTATTCGTGCTCGAGCTTTCCGTGGTTCGCGAGGAGATTTAAAAGCCTGGTCGACTTTACGAGCCCGGGGACCGCTTCCGAACGCGCGCGTTGCGTAATCTCGCCGAGTAACACGTTGTAACGCGTGTACCGATAACGCGCGGAAGAACGCGGAGCGGTCGAAAAAGGTGAATCGCGAGGTGGAGGAGGAGAAGGAGGATCGCGGATGTTACAGAACCGGTGTTCGGGGTTACTTAGGAGGTTGCGAACAACGGAACGCGGCGCATAGACGACCACCGTGTCTCGCCGGATACCTGACGACGCGAGTCGGCCTCTAAAAATAGCCAGCCCGAGCTACCGCGAAAAATCACTGTTTTTATCATAATTACCGTCACTTAGTAGCCTTGTTCCTTTCGTCGCGCCTCACGAACTCCGTACGCGTCAAAGTTAACCCTCTTGCGGTCTTCCACTCTTTTTCCACTCGTTTCTTCCAAATCTTTGTTACCGAGTAAAATTTCGCAAATAAATAATTTCAACGAGATACTATGTTCGCCTATAACGTTTGAATCGTAAAGCACGATAGGATTAATTGGAGGAAAAAGTGTTTGCACGGCGAACAGTTACGTATCTACTATGAAAGTGTATTCGAGGAGATGTAGGTGTGACGACGCTTATTATGGAACGGAGCACTCGTTCACGATTGGATTTATCTTTCAATTATCTCCCGGTCCGGTAGTTTTCTTCGACGACAATAGAGAATCCGAAGCCCGAAGGCCTAAAAACGTTGGAACGCTTGTCGCGATCCACTTCTCTCGATCAGGATCTGTCCCGTAAATCGCCTTCCGAAATGCTCTCCACGGCCGCGATCTACAAGTAAGCAAGACTGTTGCTGCTAATTCGATAAACGTTTTCGAAGATTCGGGTATAGTACGCGTTATCGCGCGTCGAGGCATCGGAAAATTTTTCGGTGACGAGTTAAAGGCGTGCTCGGATCTTTGGAAAAACAAGAGAGAGACAAAGAGACGGCTTCGAACGGTCGGTGGGTACTCGAACCGACGTGTGTGGGCACGCGTGCTCGGATCGCAAAGGTCGAGCAATATAGGAGCATTCGGCCACCGCTTCTGCAGCTATCCGAGGCTGGATGCGAGCCTCCTCGCGGCCGGTTAGGCTCCCTCTCGTTCGTCGTGTTCGTGTTTCGTTCTTCGTCTCGATCCCTTCTTTACCCCCGGTGCACCGGTGCACCGGTGCTCCGGTGCTCGGCCCCGTGTCTCCGTTTCTTTCTCCGTCCGTCGTGCTGCTTGAAATAAGTCAAGCCGCTTTTATTCTCGGTCTCTCGGATATTCTTTATAGCATCGGTGGCGTTCGTCGGCCCTCCAGAGGTCCCGTACGTGTGCCGTACGTTATGAAACGCTGGACCAGCAGGCGTACCACGCAAACTACAAGAAGCGAGCCTCGTGTTCGGCCCTTTACTTATTGGACAGTTTACACGCCGTGCGGTTTCCTGGCCCCCGACTCGCTCCGGATTACACGCGAACGCGTCGTTGGACACCTGTCACGGTCTTTTCCACGGATAAGCCTACGTCCAACTTGATCGAGAATTTTCCGAAAACGCTCTCTTGGCCTTACCTAGATATCCTACACGAGTAAAACAATTGCTCAACGATTACTTCGATGCGCGTTACTTTCTATCGCTCGTATGCCGAGATAAATCCCGGGCTAACAGGATCTATACTCCGCAGAAAAAAAAGTTGTCGGAAAAGTTGTGGTTCTCGACAGCATGCTTCGAGGATACGGGACAACGTTTCCGAGCGAGGCGATCGGTTCGGAAAACGGGCGCGTCGCGTCGGAATAAGAGGAAAGTAATAATCCCGTGTCTGGATGCTTTACGGATGAGTCCAGCATACCGGGCAAGCCCAAAACGAAAAACGCCTTCGTTTTTCGTGTTTCTGTTTCAGCGCGTCTCGACAGTCGGGTTATTTCGAAACGAGCAAGAAGGAATCGACCCTGGAGAAAGGGTGTTCGATCGAGCCCCTGAACGTATCGAATCCGTAGGTCGGCCGGGTCTCAGGTAAGAGGGGGAAACCGTGGCATATAAGTCTGGTGAAATAGCGGCTAATAATATGCGCGCGAAGTTTATGTCGCCGGTAGATTCATACGTCACGGCTTTATTGTGAGGCCTCGGCGAGGTCCGGGGGATCTTCGTGAGACGGCGTTTGCATAAAAATACGCCGGGTGATCGAGTACTTTAGAAAATTTAAGGGCTATAGATTACGGAGCTGCGAGAAGAAGCGAGAAGAAGCGAGAAGAAGCGAAGGAAACAATGCTATGTCACGAATGTGCCCGGGCGGCTGCTTCCTCCGAGATTCGGCCAAGAACCGTTGCGAGATATTTTCCACTCGACGGCGATTTCCGCTCGACGACTTTATTTATCTGGATCGAGCGCAAACGACTCTAATATTCTCGCGCTGGTTATCGGGATGCCTTAATCTCGATACTTCCAATTATGTCCGGTTAAGAGATGTCCTCGATACCCTCGGGAGGAAAGTCAGGATAGGCTTCGAGAAACGTCGGTCGAGCAGTCGTAACGAAAGAAAGAAGACAGAAAGCGAAAAAGATAGAGAGAAAGAAAGAAGGAAAGAAAGAAAGAAAGAAAGAGGATGGCTGGTTCCATCCCGCGGCGAGAGATCCGGTCGGGCAGATGATTATCGGGCATATAGGAAATTGAAAGGGTGTCTAAGGAGGTGTCTAGCGAGCAGTTCGCGGGGGCGGTTTTCTCGGCAGGGTGGCACTCGACTTATGGGGTCTTAAGGGTATTCGGACACCCACACGGAAAGATGCTGCTGTCCGATAGCCGTTGCCCACCTCGGATAATAGGTTCTACGGGTTTTCGAGGCCCGCAGAAGCCACCTTCTTCGCTTCTTTTGCGTCGTCCCTCTTTCGACCGTCTAAAGGCACGTTTTCACGTAACGATAGATAACCTTCGCGTAAGAAAATCGGTCGCAATTTTTTTACGAAAGACTAGTCGAATCGTTAGAAGCGTTGTCGCGCGTCGAACGAATAGATAGTTGTACGCAATTTGCACCGCGTTTTAAAGGTTAACGCGTTCAAGCGGCAACGCGAAATTCGGTAGCGCAACGTCGCGACTAACCTCGCGGCGGTAAAAGTCGCGATCTACCGTTACGTGCGAACGTACCTTTAGTCCTTACGTCCTGTCCGTTCTCTATTCCCGTTCGGGCAAACCGATCCAGCTATCCTTCTCTCTTGCTCGATCTCGCGCGCGCACCGTCAGGTGCACACCTCTTCGCGTTCTCCGATCGCTATCTGCCAAATCACTATCAATCACTCCGTTGATCCAGACTCCGGACGCTCAATGAACCAACCTTTCGAACCGATCCCCGCTAAGCCTCCTTTCCTCTCGCGATAAATAAATCGGACTAGCGACTTTAACGAGCTGTACCTGCCTCTTTGTCCGTCGTTCCTTCGCTTTCTTTCTCGCGCTCCGCCTCGAGGACAGACCCGATTCGAGAGCGGAATGCCGCGTGCTTCGACGAAACGATTTCAGCTTCTTCCCTATCGGACGAATCGAGCGTCGTTCGATCAAAACGCTTTGTCGAAAACGATAACGATTTCTTTCCGCTAATCTGTTACGGCCCAAAACGACCGATTCAATAAGACCGATTAACGATCGAGCAGCGGACAAACAGCGAGAAAATTTCAGGCACGCGATAATAATCTAATAATAATATATTAGAAGAAATATCTAGGGTAAAGTAGCGGTTGAACGTGAGTTACTGTGAATAGGTTTGTTGGTTATTCGGAACGAAGCGACGGCGGCAGCAGCAGCAGGTTCGGCGAATGCTCTGAACGGCGGAGATACACCGTGAAATTTGACGAGGCCTGTGGTGCTCGCTCGATCATTGATCACGCCCGTTGATGGGGCCTGAAACAACGAATCACTCGCACGGAAGCCTGCGGCTACGGAGCTCGTCAAATCGCAATTAGACGGACGATTTAAAAGAAATTTTTCATCTTCCAGCCGTGCGAACGGCCGCGTTTGTCTCGCGTGTTTCTTCTCTTTTGCGCGTTGCTCGACCGTGCACGACAACTACGGAACGCGATAAACGAAATGCGGGTTAATCGAAACGACTTTTTATTTCGAGAACTTGAATTCGTTTCGTTTCGATAAAGGAATTCTACTCGAAAAGACGTGGGATCGTCGATGTCGTACGACGGTGATTTCAACGGTCGTAACAACGTCGGTAATAAACATCCTTTTTCTCTATTCTATATTTTTCAATAACGTTTTTCGTATCTAAGAATGTTTCCAACAACGACGACGACGACGACGACGACGACAACGTCGAGACGACGATAATGATATCGGCGTTATCGCGAGCAGGTAAAAGACAAAAAATGTAACGTTCGATGTTATTCGTCGATTCGATCGATGAAATTTCAGAGTTCGGAACCGATCGTTTAACGGCTGAACAGCGCGCAACGGTCCGAGACTACGCCTTTATTATTGTCACGTCGATACGATCGAATCGCGATTTATAAACGATCTAAATATAAGCGTGCGCGACAAGAGGCAAAAGCTATAGTTACCGATACAACGTTTATCGTTAACAGTCGAACGAACAGCTGCGCACCGATACGCTGGACAAATGCGGGTACGCTGCTCGGTTTCTCGATTAAATCGTTCGCTCGTTTGACATCTAGCTGAAAAAGTATGCTCTATTCTTGGGCATTGCATCGAGCCGCGCGTAACGCGGGCTTCGAGCCGAACGAACCGTCGTCCACTTTCCTTCGAATCCTTGGGCGTGTTGCTCGGGGAAAGGTGGCATGCGACGATAAACGGTCAACGCTTTATACTAGCCGAGCGAAATTCCAGGTCATCGAATGGTACCCTTCCATCTTACCCTGCGAATCTCGCTATCGATAGAGGACGAGGTTAGGATTAAAATAAACGCGGTAAAAGAGAGGAGGGATAATTGAGGAGGGAACGTTCGCCACGCGGCAACATTGCAATTTGCAGGTGTTAACGCGATGCGTGGAGCGAACAAACTTTCAGACATCTATTTTGCCAATAATTAAAGTAACGGTTGTTCGTGCATCGAAACATCGGAGATAGAGTAAGAAAGAACCCGGTTTGGCAAGGCGGTCATCCGTTCACCGTTAACCCTCCACGCGAGTTCGCGGGTTAGAGCGAAGGAGAATTTTGAGAAGGAGAAGAGAAGAAAAAAAAGAGAGAGGTTATTCCCTAAAATCGATGTCCCTGGTCGAACACGAACGTTCGATGATAGCTGTACGCGTAGTGATCGACCTTCCCCTCCTTCTCCCGCGTCTTCTCTTCTGACGCGGAGTTCTCGATCGGCGCGTTCGGTTACCAAACCGAACATAAATTAATCCCGTGAAATGTCCTCGTTCGTTAACCGGCCCAACCCGGGTCCCAACAGTCCCCCGTTCTTCTCTCCGCGCTCCACGCCGCTAAGCAAGGTTAATCTTAACTTATAGGTATGAGACTTGCGTAAGCCTGTTCCGTCTGTTCAAGCTTTCTCGCTTCTTCTTTCGCCTTTAGCCCTCGAGATCGGTCAGAACTCGGCCGAGCGTAGGTTCGAAGTTGTCGCTCGTGAACGAAAACGGTGAACGTGGGAAAGACGTCGGACACTTTGCGTAAACAACTTTGGACCGGATCGACAAGGACGTCGCGGTATCCTAAAGCGATCCGGTCGAACTTTAGACGCGAATCGTGATCGCGCGACCCGTCGCGACCCGATGCCACGCGTATCGATATCGATATCGATATCGAGCCAAGGTTTCGATTCGAATTCGACGCGAAAGTGATGCAACCGGAGCGAACAGCAGCTGGTCGTTTACGTCGTTTTATCCAAAGTACGTCTAAGGATACCGCGCGTTACCGGTTCCACGGGACGAGCCTTATCCGGTGCTCGGTCGCGATCGATCGACCGATCGATCGCTCGTCAATCGCGTCGCTGTACCACTGTCCCCGCTAATGGCCGCGCGGATCGTTTCGAAAAAAACGTACCTCCCGGTGCGGACGATTTATGAAGGAGAAACGGGAGACGCTGGAACGCGACCCGACCAAAAACGTCGGTCCACTGGTCAACGTTTTTCTCTTTCTATCTTCATTTATTTATTTTTTTTCTCCTTTCTTTCTCGTTTACAATCCAGAGAGAGAGAGAGACGACGGTTTAGCGACCACGAGGACTTTTTGAAGAAACGCGACGACGGGATTGCCTAATTTCGTCGATTTACTCGAATTCGAGCGTTTCGGGAGAAAATAATTTGAAACTTCCATGTCGCGTTACGAGGCAAGTCGAGATCGATGCTCTGCCACGTGCCATTCAGATCGGACATAAGCATTTTCGAAGCGAGATACAGGCGCGTATCGAGCGCATACGCGATGTCAGTCCTTGATCCTCCGCGGAACAAGCCGCGTAACAAGCCGCGTAACCGAGAACATTAACAACACCCCGAGCTATCGTTTCGTTTCATTTCGGCGGCGACTCGTCCCCTCGTCGTAGGGGCTATAGATCCCGGGGCGGTACGACAGTTCGTCGAAAGTTACCGCGCCGACCGTAAAACGATACCGCTCCGTAATCGCGAGAGAAAGCATATTGCGGTTATCGTCGAATTAATCCGCGCCGCGAACGAGGGTGGCACGGTCGATTGTTCTTCTCGCGAACGGCTTGAAAATTCCGCGTCACCGCGTCGAGCGGATCGTGGAAAGAAAAAACGCGTCACCAAGGCGGAGAAAATATCGGGACTACTACGAGAGAACAGCTTCGGCGGTTTCGTTTCTCGTTTCGCGTTCGCGACGCAGCAGTGTTCGTAACCATTCCAGAATCTCCCCGAGGTTCGACTACGACGGGGTGTCTCGCGATTTATGCAAAATGGTAGGCAGCTCCCTCGGGAGGTTCGCGGCTCCGTTCGACCCTCTATCTAACACGTGCGAGGTTCGTGGCGCGCCAAACCCCTCGGCGAATACACCCCCTGCCCGTTGAGCCCTCTTCTTTCTCGTCGTCGGCACTCGAGGAAGCCTCTATCGCGAGGCTACCTTTCTCGCGAACACGTATCCCCGAACAATCTCGATCCAGCTGCTCCGGCACCCTTGTTCCTCTCTCTTGGAAAGTGATTTCCTCGTTCGGCCGCACGGACCGTCGGATTTCTCGTTCTCTTTCGTCGGCAGCGCGACGTCCAGCGATTAGATTCGACTTTTTCGTCGAACGAAGGGAGGAAAGCGCGAAGGGACACGATTCGGAATGCGCGGCGCGTACGCGACCGAGAACTCGGCGGCGCGTTCGAAGGGTGTCGGAATAAATAGGCACTTACGAGCCGGATGATCGAGGGACCGTGGATCATTTAATTTAATTACTTTCGCGGGGGTTAATAGCAGAGATAAAGGTGGCTGACTGGGCTCGTGCTGGATATTATAGAGCGTGGCCGAGCCGCCTCCCCAAAGAATAAATCGTCTCTTTGCCGTGCCCGACTATGGTCCCGGCGAATACGAGGACCACCCTCAAAACTGCCCTCCTACTTAATTTCCAGAGGCGCGACGAGACCGATTATGACAACGTCGAATCGCTCCGTTTCTCCGAAGCGAAATTCTTACGGGATCGCTACTAGCGCAGAGTTTGTTCGTGTAAGAACGGGATCGGGCATCCACGCGTGTCTCGAACCACCGGGGTGAATTTAATTTCATAAACCGCAACTGTTGCCAGTATTTGGTTCGAAAGGGAGCACGAACAACGGTTACGAGCTCGACCTCCTGCTCTTAAGGTGCTTGTATCGCGACAGTCCAATTCAAAAGTTGAGACGATTAGATTTACCTCTACGATCGTATCGCCGCGCCGGTCGCGTTATTCGTCTGGATTTTTGTTATTTCAAGCAGCCGAGCCACTTTTAGTCGCGACCGACTCGTCGTTCCTCGAACGCGTTAAGGTTCGTTCGGAGAGAAGAAGGCTGGAACGGGTGGACGGCCGCCTAGACGGCCAGACGGAACGGAGCAAAAACTTTGAGACGAGCAGTGGGTTCGACGCGTGCTGCGCGCGTTCCTTGTCCCTCCTCGGCGGGTAATTTCGATGGGCCGGCCGTATTAACGATATTCCGATGATACGTCGTCGGTTCGCGGAGATGTCGGACGCGAGGAAGAGGAAGAGGGTAAGGGCAACAGGGGGATGCGAGCCGCGGATGTCTCCCGCATTGTATGCAGATGAAGAAGGCAGGGCGACAATGACTCGGAGACGTCGGGGCCGAGGACCCATTCGTTCGTTTTCAACCGAAAGAAACCCATCCGACAGGAAAGGGGGCCCTCCTTTGGCTCGTGCTTGCCACCACCGTGCCCTTCTCGCCTTCCTTTTCCTTTCCTTACCCCTCTCGTTGCCCTCCTTTCTTTCGGACACGCTCTTACGTACTACGCGTCCATACATTAACATGTCATCATCGCGCGCGGAAACCGAACCGATCCTCCTTCTCCGTCCGCTGCGCTTCGAGCCTTCTTCGAGCGTACAAACGCCCCCTGCGACGAAGCGTTTCTCGAAATTCTGATCCTGGTCTAGTGGTCGCGTGGGTGTCGTGTTTCGACAGGGCTGAAAACGGTGGCGGACGAGGGTGTCGAGAAACGTATTCGTCGGTTCGGAAAGAACGTTTGGAAAATCGTTGACAAGAGAGTTCGGCGATCGCGAGGGGAATCCGACGGGTCGATACGAGTTTGGGGGTTGTTTGGCGGATACGCGTACAGAGACGGAGGCGAAAGGTAGAGACGAGAGGAACGCGGGCAGGCAGGACAGAGGGGCGTCGGTGTTGGTGTAGGAAGAGCTGGATTGGTAAACCGGTCACGTAGTGCTCGGCGATGAATGGACCCGGCGAGTCGAGGCCAGAGCCGGGAATTGGCTACCGGGCATACCTCGACCACCTACCCCACTGCGTCAGCTTTAGCCACCCCACGGCAACGTAAAATTACAAAGAGGTGCTCAAACTCGGGCTTTCTAGCGGGCCGACCGATCGTCGCGCGAAATTGCCTCGTCGAACGTTCCGACGAGACCCACCCGTTCTACGAGTTCCTTCGAACTCACTGAGCTTGCACTTTCGACCTTACCTTCTCGCCGCTTCTTCGCTCCGAGTCGCGCCCCTTCGAACGATTTACTCTTTCTTTCTCTGATTATACGCGTGAGAATACCTCTTCCGTTTCTACCTAGGTTCTTCGCGTTCTGTTTCGGAGATATCGAAAAAAGGTTTTCGTTCGCCTCTGAACGGGAACGTTTCTCGTCGAGAAGAAAATACGTCGACGCTGGACCGTTGAAAATTAGGGCATAACGTTTTCCGGACGCGTAAAAGATAACGTTTCGAAGGTATCCAGTGTCGCGAAATTCGACGAGGAAGAAAACGGAAAGCGCAATCAGGATTCCATTTGCGGAATCCTCGAGGGCCTGGCTGCTCGTTGTCGCATGGAAACGATCCTTGGACGCGTCGCGCGACCGCGTGACAGGAACCCCTTATGTAATCTAAAGCGAGCCTCTGATCCGCCATAAAGTCATTTCGTAACCCATCCCGAGGGTTAAGTACCCCCGACGTCCCGAATCCCTGGTTAAGCGCGAACCCGGACAGCTCGGAAGTTCTGCCGGTCTCCGTTCGCTCGGACAGCTAATTTCGAAGCGATCGCGTTTCGAACGAGCGATAAATTTGCCTGGCGAGAATCTCCGAGAGCGCGGCAAAGGATCGCGAGGCTCAGGGCGACGATCGCGAGCCGGATTAAAAAAAAATAAAAGCTCGCCGTAAATCAAACGACTTGTCAACGAGCGTGGCGCGGCGGCTGGCCTCGAAGCTGTCGCGAGCGAAATGGGGTGGCCGGACCGAGCGGAAACCCTTTCGTTAATTGCG
This sequence comes from Megachile rotundata, assembly GCF_050947335.1. Lineage (NCBI taxonomy): Eukaryota > Metazoa > Arthropoda > Insecta > Hymenoptera > Megachilidae > Megachile > Megachile rotundata. Next base: position 23,885,762 of record NC_134984.1, on the reverse strand, counting down.
CATCGCAGATGCCGACCGTTGCAGCCGCTCTTTACGAGCCACTTTTTCCCTTCTGTGCGCGTCGAACGACCGTACGAAGAAAAAAACTTCTTTATCGCTCGTAGTAGTTTGCACCGCGAGCTTCGCGACGGATATACAATCGACAACGATTCCAGGTTGAAAACGAGGAGAGAAAGACATTTTACATAAAATAATGTATTTATTGTAATACCCCACTTCGCTACAGCGATTAACATTGATATTTAACACAACTTATACCGTAATTCTATGTAATCATGCATTTCCACACTGACACGACGCCTGGCTGCGACAGGACTCTGGAACGATCGCTTGCAGCAGGACGATACGAGACAAATCTGTAAGCTGCAACATTACAAACAGAACAACCCTCTTAATTGTCAGACACCGCTTTTTCAAAATTTTAGTCGATCTCTTTAGTCGATTTACGCGACGTTGAAACACGCTCGCTTTCTCCGCCCGATTTTCGACATCCAGTTCATTTCGACTGCGAAGTAAACGCGAGAACAACCTTGTCCACCGAGTAGAACTCGAGTAACGAGTAGAACAGTAAAGACTAGGTACTCGAACAAGAAACGCGCGCACACCCGGCGAAAAACTCACGAATGTATCGAGGTGTTGAAAGTCACGGAGCTCTTCGATGATAACGGATAGATGTTTATGCTTTTATAGAACAGCGAAGCGCGCAAAAAATATGTAAACTATATGATACGTGTAAGAAATCGAGATAAATTATTCAGAGGTGTAAAATATGTAAATTGTGCGAATTAAGACGCCTTAAATCACTTAGAGAGTGAAAACACTCGATAAAAACGGTAGGTATATTTGCATAAACACCCACAGTTTACCGTCGCTAATTGCACGTAGAATAATTTTAATCCAGATTTCAGATTTGCATACCGTTGCGTGTTCTTCCTTTTCAACGATCGCGGACGTTTCAAGATTTTCGGATATTCTTAAATTCCGAAGATTTCCAAGAGATTCGGAATCGTTCGGATCGTTCGTTCGAAGAATCGCTGGTATTCTACTATAAAAGCGTCGGAGAGACCTTCGAAACTCGTCAGAATCTTTATGGAAAGTTCTGGATCTATGTACGGATCTACGTAGAAACTAAGATTTCGAAATAACACGCGCTCTCGTGTCTCCGGTTTTATGGTACGGAGCCTCGGTAGCTACGGTATCGCCTTCCGGAGCTCCGAAACGGTCCGAGATATCTTTAAGGAGAGATCTGTTGTTGGCGACAAAAGCGAAGAGACAGGAAAAAGAGTCGGAGGCTCGCAAGGAAACGTTATTAATTGGCTACACGATAAAACGGCGTTAGTCCCCGTTCGCTGTCCTTCGCTGGACCCCCCTTGGCTTCGTCCTAAGATATGGAGCCACGCGACTTGGAAGCACGCGTGTACCTACACACGCGTACGTATACGAGTCCTGTGTTCGGTTGCCGGCGCTCTCGCTATTCGAGTTCAACCGATTCAGCAGGAATTCGGCGAGACGACGTTACTTGTCCGTAGGCGAACGATCCTGGTCAAGCGTTGTTTCGAGCTCGGTTCGCGCTTGGTTCGCGGCGGTGACACGCCCCTTTCGGGTCGCGGCGATATTCTAATTTATAGGACGCTAATTAAGTGGTAGAGGCGGCTGGCGCGAGGTAATTAAATTTCGCGTGGCACAGAGAACGAAAGAAAGGCGAAAATACAAAAGGGATTCGCTTCCACCCCCCCCTGATTGTTTCCCTCTTTGTCCGGCTTGGTCGCGTTGTCGCTGTTTCTTTGTCGGTCGGTGGCGCGCACGCGTTCGCTTTTTGCTCGTTTCTCGGTTACAACGCAAATGCCTCTTGGAAGTTGCTCCCTCCGCTTCTCCCGCGTTCACGGTCGCTCCTTCTCGATTTCTGCTTCTACCTGGGCGGCGGCGGGCAGGCAGCGGGCAACGGTTCCTCGGGATCGCTCGTTACACGGACTCCGGTGTCGATAGGGTATACGTATACATATATATCGCGCGTGTTTCGCGTTTCGTACCCCTATCGCTTCCTCGTCTCTCCTTCTGCTCGTTCTACTCTTTTTTTTCCTTTTTTTGCAATCGCTGTGCGTGCATGTCGGCCGTTGTTGTTGTTGTTGTTGCCGTTGCTGTTGTCCCTCCCATGGACATGGGAGCGATCGTATGAGCGCTATAGGCCATAAGGGCTAACAAGGCGATTACTCATGCCTCCCATAAGAAGAAGTTACAAGCGGGTTCGAAAGTTTATTGCGGCAAATGGCGAAATTTGTACCTTGCTAACGATCCACCGTCTTTTTTGCTCGTTCGAGTCGCGTCCGAGCTGTCCTCTTCGAAGCCCTCACCCCCGTTTCGATCGCGGACACCGCAACACGGCCTCTAGCCGACTCCGCGGTAATAATTAACGAATCGTAACGAGTTGATTCACGAGCTCGGAGCTGCCGCCGCGAATACCTCGATTCGGTCTCGATCGTCGCGTCGTTCGAACGATCATCGTTTCGCTGTCGCGTAAGCGAAGGGTTCTTACCTCGAATCCAAGGACGATCGAAGCCGCCCGAGTGTCCAGACGGCGCTGATCCCGGACGTCCAAAGTGGCCCGAACAGCGTCGGAAATCGGATCCCAAGGACGAGGAGGACGTCGAAAGCGGGTCCGAGTGCACAGCCGGTTGGATCCAAGGTGGGACCCGCGGGACGATCCGAGGGTAGGAAACTGCAATTTCGTAAAGTACTGGCTTAGCTCGAGGATCTTTGGGCCGTTGGTCCCGAGGTCGAACGCGTTGACCGTTCCCCTTTCGATCAACCTCTTTCTCTCTTGGCCCACGGCGGGCCCGCCGAGCTCTAATTAGATTTTAAGTGAGAAATTGAGCCTGCCGGCAATTTTAAGGAAGCCGAACGAGCCTCCCTGATTAATATCATTATACGTGTTCGCTCGTTACACGGACAAGCGGGGATGGAATTCGCGGCTCTACAGTCGACTACAAAAGTTCACCATAGCTTCTCGATAATTAACGATATCGTTTACGATATTAACCGGCAAATAATTTGTCACTTTTCTAATTCATTCTTTGTACCAGCCACGCGCCCGGAAGAACGTCTGAACGTTGATCGACTATAAAAGAGATTACGAAAAAAATCGTCGTTATCTGAATTGTTCGGAAGCAAGGACACGGTTGCGCGAGACGTTCCCTGCTCGGCGAGTATCGTAGTCAGCCGGAAACGAATCGACTCGCGCGATTAATAACGCGTGTTCCACCGTTTTTCCATCAAACTTATTCGTATCCGAGAGAATCAGGGCCGTAAGCGATTGTATTTTTCTCGAGATACGTGGCTCGATAACCGTTTAATACCTCGCTAATGACGGTTTTTGTCGAGACTAATGATTCTGATCGCGCGGCATTAACGACAAGCGGCGTATACGTGGAACGGTAACAGGTAGAAATGCGCGAGAGCCTCGCGTCTGTCCTTTTCAACGGATTTATCGAAATAAAAAAAAAATTTCGATCTCTGGTTCTCCTCAACGTGACCTATTCGTAATGCCGCCTTCTTTCCGCGGCTGTAATTAACGTAATCTGACCGATTGCACGATAGCTCTCGTGTCGGCAGATAATTACTAGGATAGAATCACTATGATATTAACGACACTAAGTGATACATGTATATTCGTTAACGAACGCTTCATTTTCTTCGGCGCATTTTTCACTGGCGTTAAACGAGTATCGAACTTGCGACATTTTTCGGATACACGTAATCAACGAGATTCGAAATTTTGCATATTTCTCGTGTTTAAATTTGAATTTTATCAGCGCACATTAACACGCTTGTTATAGGTTAAGTTAAATGAAATTATTTCGTCCATTGCCGCGCTAAAAATGTGCGTGTATTGCAGAATCGAAGCTTTCTGTTTATTACCTCGCGTCGTTGATATAATAACTACCGTGGGGCATCGCCGTCACCGTCGACCAGCACCACGAATTCCGTACAATCGAATACGTAAAGCTCGATCATTTTCCATAATAATAGAATATTTGGTTTCTTTCGGTTGTTCGATCGCGTTAAGTTCGCGAAGTCGGTCAGTAATTAGCCCGTCCGAAACGTCGAACGAAATAATCGTCGATCGATAAACGTCGACTCGGCAGTGGATAGCGGCCGCGAATACCGCGATTCTTACCGCTGAACATTGGCATCGATTCGAACGGGCGTTTTTCCATTACTTCCCGCGGCAGCCATTAATCTTCGCGGCTCGGGGGAAACGCGATGTTATTAATTCGAATAGCCGCGACGAAGGACCCACCGTAAATAAAGCAGCCACCGGTTGTACCTCGTCGACCGTCGAAGATAAAAATTTCCATCGGACGCGACGCGTAGAGGAAGAAGGACGATTTAACGGGGATCGATGGCTGGCTCGATCGACGAGCAAAATCGACGACGAGCTGTTTACGCAACGATCCCCTCGAATTCTGTGCAACCCTTGCTCCCGGCAAACTCCTTTCTTCGTGCAAGCTGTCGCGAAGACAAAACCGTAGGACGGTTAGGATAGAGGCTTCCTCCTCTGTGGCAACGGTCATCCTGGACCGTTTCAGGAGGATGAACTCGATTCGAAAACTGGATTCCGATGCGGACTGAAAGAGGCCGAGGGTTAAAACCGGAGAATCTTTGCCGGGCTACGCGACTCCGCAGCTCGGGGACGCGTATAATGGTCAGCTCGGAGACTGGAAGGTAAGTAAAAGATTTTGAATGGCGACGCGATCGTGCGACCCCGACAACGTTTCTCGGACGAGCAGCGGGAAAGACGAGACCGAAGGATAACCGCGGTAAAGCGGTCTCGAGACACGGCCTTTAGAGAACCGAGCACGCCAGTCGGAAATCTCGAATCGATAATAAGACAAATTGCGTGGGCAGTGCTATAATTAAAGTTCCGGTAGGCAGCGAACTGGCGATATCTCGGATCGCGGAGAAACCGAGAGGCCCGCGTACTCGCTACCGTCCTCGCCAACAAAAGCAACAGGAGAGCCTCTCTTTCTCGGTTTCCTCGGCAACGCAACGGATCAGATAGTACGCGGTCGTATCGGTGTCGCGAGGCTAGTATCAAGTCATCAGACAGTCAGCCAAGCAACCAACCAGCCGCAACCGGAGGGACGAGAAGCGAAGAGAAAAGATCGCGAGGATCCGAGCTGTACGATGATAAACGATACGTTGAAAGTTGGTAGATAGGTGGAGGAACGAGTCCGCGGATACAGCGCGAAACTTCCACTCTGCTGGGGTTGCAGAGAAAAAGAGAAGAAGGAAACGCGGCTGGAGTCGGTTTAAAATAAGCGCTGTTATATCGATATTATTTCTTTCTGATCGTGATAAAAACGATGGAAAAAGGGGGAAATTTCCTTTGACGCGTCCGTTACTCTACGGACTTATTTTGAACGGATCGTAAGCGAGACTGGGCAAAGAAGAGTGGTCTCGGTCTGGCGTGCGTCGTAGTAACGACCGGTGACCAGCGACCGGTGAGAATGTTCGCGAGTCCCGAAGGCTAGAACTCCTAGGGAATTCAGGCAAAACCGGTCCAGTCGGATCCGGAGCACCCGCTGGTCAGTCCAGGCTGCCAACTATTCACTACCTGATCTCTCTCTCTCCTCGTCTTTCCATCCCAGCTTCGACCCTTTTCCGTTTTCTCCGGCTCGTTGCTCTAGTCGCTGATCTCTCGATCTGCTCACGAAATCTGCTACGGAACGCGACTATTTTGCGGGAGAATCGTGTCGCCCGGACACAGATACTCGGACAACGGCTGCGCGCGACGCGGAGCGAAGCGGATCGACTCGACTGAAAGACCTCCGCGCGCGAGTATCGAGCGGTATGCGGTAACAACGACGGCGAGATCATATCGGCGAGAAAAGAAAAAAGTCGAGCGTCGTAGACGTCGATGACGCGATTAGGAAGGAACGTGGTCGTCGTCGTCGTCGACGTCGTCGTTGGATCACGCCTATGACGAATCACCCGGCAGTACCACCTAAGGACACCTGCCTTCTTTCTCCGTTGCTTCGAACTTCCTCTCGATGCTCGTCACCGCGAACCGGTGGCTGTCGGCTGTCGACTGTCGACGCGACGACAAATACCGTACGACCACCGTCTTTGGCGCTGACCCCTGACCCATTCGAAGATCGATTTCCTAAATGCTCGATCCGTCACCATTAAATTTCAGATCGGAAACAGATACGATTGGCGAGCTGGCTGATCGGCCTGCTCCGTCGCGTCGGTCAGGCACGGTTCGTCGTTCGTTTCTGAAACGGTGATCCAAGGAATTGGAAACCGTACACCGAGGCTGATTGTTCTTGGAGCGTAAACGAGGCGGAAATCGTGTCGTATAGGCTCGGTTTTACGATAACCGCGAGCGTGTAACTACGTTGTAAAAAGTTTGCGGATCTCGCGGCTCGAATGGCTGTTACGCCTGCAACTTTACAACGACGATCTCTCCGAACGTTCGAGCAAGGAACGTCCCGATCTCGAAACGATTCTTCCGCGACTTTCGCTCGAACCGCTCTGACGTTTATCGCGACGTCTTAATAAGTTCGCGGACTTTACGGCAGCGATCTCGAGCGAATCGATAGCCTGTAACGATACGGGGCTTTCGTAACGTCCGAGTAATTTGCGAACGCCCGATAAGGAGGACGGTGATGCGGATTTCGCGAAACAACGTTTCAAGCTGCGACGAAAGATCGTTGAGAAGCAGGCCGGAGGTATCTTTTCGAGCAGGGGGATTCGGGAAGGATCGTGCCGAACAAACGCGTTCGAAGGATTACGGATGTACGTTTGCGAGCGAACGGACGCGCGTGTCTCGTGAAAGTTCGCTTCGAAAGCAAAGGCGGTGCAAGTTTTCGACGCGAAACCGATTCTCCGCCGAGGCTTCGAACCTTTCTTGGGAAACTCGCGAGCAAGGTAAACGGTGAAACGTGTGGGAGGATGGTAGAAGGGCACGCGGGTAAAAGGAAATGGAGGAGGAAAATGAAGGACGAGGCGTGTGCGCGAGCTGTATCGTAATGAATTCTGTATCGAACATAAATTCACTTTCCTAGAACCGTTCGTATTTCGATAATTCTGCCGCGGTGACTCGTCCCGTACATTCGACGCGTTAACTAATCGAAATTCATTCGCGAAACTATAGATAGAGGAGCAAAACAACCTCCTGAAAGGAGCCTCCCGACAGGGTATGGAAATTTTCAAGGGGCCAGAAGTAAGTGGCGCATAGAGGTTCTAACGCGAAGAAGAAAAAGAAGACGCGTCGAGTGAATTCGTGCAAGGACAGGTGAACAGATGGTACAATAGTAAAGCGACTGTAACCGGGGAACAAACGTTTATACGTTCTTCTGTATCACGATTAAGGGCACATATTATGATACAGCTTGTACATCGGATAGTTCGATTGGCTAGTCGAACGCCGGTTTTCCACTTTCGTCCGCAAGCCGGATTACATTCCCGAGCTCTTAACGAGACGTAATTACACGGCGAAAGGTACGAAGCGACGGATGCCTTTGGAATATAGCTACTAACACGATAATTGCTGCTATTACGCTCTGAAACGTCGTATTTAACGGTTAAACGCCGTTCGCCTACTAATCGTACAGGGAAGCCCCATTGATCGATCGGAATTGATACTCCGCGTTACGCGTTACGTATTCGTCGCGAGTCCTTTGCTCGATTTTTTCCTCCTCTTTGGCGCTTTTAGTCTCTCGGCGAATCGCGCAAACTCCCTAAATCTAGCCGCGATCGGTTCAATATCGTCGAGTAGCGAACTTCGTTTCGATAAATTTCGATGAAAATTTGATATTGATTCTAGCATTAGAACAGACGCGTAATTGTAAAAGCTGCGCGTGTTCGACCAAACACCTGCATTCAAAGGATTCGAAGATCTTTGCAATATCGGCTTAGAAGAAACTGATCGAACGAGGCGATAGTTCGTCATCCTTTTTCTATGATGAGAAAATTTGCTAAAAGCGCGGTGAAACTCTAGCTGGGAGTAGAACAAATGTCTCGTTGCGTTGCACGCGTCGTATTGTTTTCGGGTTTATCGTTGTAATCAACGTTGCGAATAAAAGAGTGTACCTCTTTTGTGCGTAAACAGTAACACGATGTCGCATGTGACGTCGATTAATTAATTGGTATCAAACAGCATTTTTAAAGAAAAATGCAAGCGTACGAGTCTTTTTATCGTACAATACGCGAGTCTATAGATATAATATAACAAAGTTACAATTGGTATTCTACGACTAGCATCGTTTTATCTTTTCATTGTTATGTAGCAATTTGTTAAAGCGAACCTTATACTATTAGCGGATAATAAAGAATTTCTCGAGGAAACGTATTCCATTCCTTGTAGTTTCGAGTAGGAATACTGGAGATTTTGCTTGGACAGGATGATAACTAATCGCGATAACTAACGGTGAAACTCGAATTAAACGTTGCTAGTTTAGTAGCGCTATAGTAAGCGTCCTGAAACGAATAGAACGCCGTTCTGTACTTAAATTTACTTGGAACATTTTATAGAATCGGTCCGAAATAGTTGTTAGTTCGAAATAACTTTGGACAAGTTTGACACTCGCATCTGGTGGTGTAAATGAATTATACACGGCGAAAGGTTGAAAACTCTGTGTCCGCTAGTGAATTTCCATCTCCGGTTCGAAAATATCGTTTCTCGATCGTCCGAAATAACGACGTGACAACCTGAATAGCTGCTGTTCCCCGTTTGAAAAACTGCTGTTTGAATCGAGGAGCGGAGGCAACGCGACAAATGCGTTTACCTGGTCGTCGCGTAATCCTGTAAGCGCCCCTTATTACGCTCCGCGTCATCTATTGTCGCTCGATCTTAACTTTTACGGATTAGAAACTGTTTCTCGTTCGGCATTAACGTTCTTTCTTTTTATTTTCCGCACCAACATCCAGCCTCTGTCGGCTTCTGTCGCGCTAGCACGACCTCCTGCTGCGTAGCCTCGCTCTCGTTTCGCAGATCGCATCGAAACCCCGCTGTTGCTGAAAACCGAGCTTGTTTGCGCGCGAACGTCCTTTTAAACGAACGAATTCCACGCTCGAATTCAACTATATTACGAGTATCGAACGGTTCGGAAACAACCTTCTACGTAGACACTCCGGCAATAAACTGTCCGGAAACAATTATTTCGATCAGCGATACGAAGGAGAGCGAAGGAATTTTTAATTGGTCCAGACATTGCTGCATCGAGTCAGAAAAGCAGGGGCACGACGCCGAGAATCCAATGACGCGTTTCATTCTCGGTTTTACGAAACGAGCATAAATTCCACGGGAACGTATCCGTGGGCACGATTTCAATCTCGAGCCCTTTCATAAAAGAAGTCGCGCGAGCCCGTAAGCGCGCAATAATTCTCCCCATTCTGCGAGCTGTTCATTAATTACGTACGCTACGAGCAACAGGGAAAGGAGGAAGGGAAGGAGAAATTATGGATCCCCCTTTATCCACGCATCGGCCGCATCCTCGCTTTAAGTCCAAAGCGAAGGACGTGGACGTTCGCGTACTTTTTCTCGCGCTGTTCGCCGCGATAAGCTTTACCCACGATTATTTATTATTCCTGAAATCTCTTCGGGATAAATAGCCACCGTAAGGTGAAGGAACGTCGATAGAAAACACTGTCGCCGGTTTTAACGAATTCGTTTTACCGATCCAAAACGTATGCGATGTATACGTTTCGAAAGAATGCGAGAACCTATCGGGTCTAATTTGTAAAAAATTTATTTTTTATATAATACATCATTTCTTCGAATCTAGAATCGCGTAATCTCTCGATCGAATATCCGCTGGTAGACTAGCCCGTGGACAGCTGCAACGCTTGAACCCCCGTAAACGATCCCTGTCGCGAGCGAAACGTAGCTGGTCGACGTTCGACGGGAGGAGTAACGATACGAACTCGAACAAAAACGGACCACGCTACACACGACGTATCGCGGCGAACCTTTACAAAAGACGAAACAGACCAGGGAAATCCATCATCGAACTCGACAGCCGATTTTAACGACGACGAGACTGCGCGACGAGGGACTTTGAGCCTGCCAATTTATCGAGGATACGCGCAAAGAGAATCTTGTACGAGAGTCGTGCAACGATGATAAAGTTCAAGGTAGATCGACGTTAACTGGAACAATCGTGTCCAGTGTGAGAAAAACGCGTGACGCGGAGAACCGAACGGAAAAAAGGGATGGAAAAACGTGGTGAACGTTAAACGCGAAGCGTAAGATCGAACCTAAAATATCTTTTACTATCGCGAAACGTTGTGCAACCGGTCCGCTAACTGAACGGAATATCGCGTATTTTCTTTAAAGGATGAAATTATCCCTCGAATATCGATAACTTCCACGTTATTTAAACCGTCAACCTTCGTTCGCCGGATGTAAAATCATTTTCGACCGACTATACAGAAATAAAAGGTGCAAAACATGGAAGATTTATTTGTAAGTCTCATGCAACAAAATGAAACTGTTTGCTGTATCTAATGCACCTAAATGTAATAATTAGGGCGAGTCACGCAATGTGACCGCTAAAAATATAAAACTGCTTTTTTCTTTCCTTTTTTACTCCTTTTTGTGCAAATCGATTGTTGCCAACATTTCTTCTATCCAAAAGAAACATTAGGACAAAATATTTTTAAAAGAGGTTGTTTACGTTCTTCGTACGAGTCGTTTAAGAAATTATTGATTTTTTCACAACGGTACCATACATCCTCGCTGCGCGAAAATATCAGGAAAACTGATTTCTACAAGAAAAAAACATACGCTGTTTCCATTCCGAAGCGAAATTCATTTGCATTTGCATCATCGCATTTATATAAAACTGGACATTTCTAAATATGTATTTCGACGTTCACCTATACAACTCTTATCCTAGTCCAACCAAACTCGAGATATAATATGACCCAGTTGCACGATTTATCTTGTATATCATCTCGAATTCCGTAAACGTTCAAACGCCTTACCGAAATCGGAATGAAATTCTTATCGGTATTTCAACGAAGGAGTTAAACCGTTCCATTTGTTGGCGAAAAAGACGTATCTTTTGTTTTAACGAATTCTTTACGTCAAATAATCTCGAGTTATTCGCGTAAAGGTAAAAATTCGTTCGAAGGAATTAGAAAAATACGCAAAGGGTTAACGAGTACTCGACACGAGTAGAAAAAGCCGACAAAGTGGAACGCGGAAAAGTCGAAGATCCTGTATGAACCAGGGACAGAAGCGAAAACGTGAGGGGTGGCTGCGCTAGGGGTCCCGTTTCTCTCCCTGTTCGGCTACCGCCAAACAATCACCGTCTCTTTTCACGCCTACCGTTGCTGCCGCTAATGCGACTGGACAACAATGCGGACCCGTCCACATTGCACGCGTCCGACCGCTAATTCCTCACGTTTTTTTCCCTTGCCGGTTGCTCGTGTTGCTCTTACCGACCTCGCCAATCACCAACAACCCTCCACCTTTTTTCGATTCGAGACGCGTCGCTTTCCCTTCCTTTTTCTCCTTCTTCGCGACCCTCGTTCCAGAATTCGATTTCAGCGACGAGTTTTTTTCCAAGATCCTGTCCATCTGCTCTACCGCGATGCAAATCCTTCGAAACGCGAAGATACAACGAATCCTCTTGCCGAGGAACGACTACGATCATAATTTTCCCTTTGATCGTTAGACGGCTGACATTGTAACGTATACCGATGTCACCGAAGTTCTAACAACGAAAGCGCAGCCGAAAATTAGGCACAGGAGCCTCGGGAATAACGATTCCCGTGCAAATTAGCGTGCAAAGTTGTTTATCGGAAAGACGGTATTAGCTTCGCTGGTCCGAAGTTGTGGTAAAAAAATATTAGAGTACACGCGAAAGCGTCGAATATCTCGGAACGACGCGACGCTCGGTTACGCGAGGAAACTATTCCTTAATCGGGCAATTAAAGAGACGAGGACATCGATAGAATCGGCAGAGCGAGAGGTTCGACAACGTCCTCTGAATACGTAACGCGACGAAGCGTATCGTCGCGCGTCGCTGCGCTAAATGCGGGCTATCGGGCTCGAGTTTCCCCGCAGGTAAATATTTCGTCGGTGACGCGGACGATCGTTAAATTCGTGAACGGGCCCGTGGCCGGAATTCGTGGTCCGCAATCCCTTCGGACTTTGGGGCGGCGCGGCACGGCGCGGTGAAAATCGAGCCAGACTACTTTATCTCGCCACCCGGTACATTCGGTAGCCCGATAGCGTCCTTCTATCTCCCTCGCTCGCTCTCGGCGAATTTGCATCGCATTTACATCCGATTGCGACTCGATCGTACAAAGCCCCGAAGGGCACCTGCCCTTCGATGCTCGGTTCGGCTTTTGCCACGCCAAGGGTCAGCCACGAAACGTTGCCACGGTGCGGTGATCGAGAATCTACGCCCGGGAGAACAATCAATTGTCGCTCGGCTCGAATTAGGCATTCGTAGAAAAATTCCTGCTAAATCTTTCGTTACCGACACCGATTATCATCGTTCGCCGTTGAATATTCAGCGGGTATCGGTCGCGCGCGTCGACTCGAGATACGGAACACGTTTCGTTTACGCGAAACGCGAGCTTACGACTTCGCCTTATTTACTTGGCATATCGTGCGAATCGCTGTGTTCGAACTTCTCGGATCGACGGGATGTTTGTAAATGCTTCGATAAGCGTTTATCGCTAAAAGTATCGATGCTTTTATCGATATTCTTACATAGGACCTAATCGAGTTAACGAACGCGTACCCGATGCCAGTACACGTTTTCTCCCCGCTGTATACAGGTTACCCGTGAAATAATATTTCTTACGCTAGGTATGCCGTGTGTCTACGAATAGGTAAATATCGAGGCGAGAACCAGCCAGACTAGTATCCCTGTAGCGACGCGTAGCGAACGAAAGATATCTGGACGAGTTTCGCTATTGCGGAAATTTATCGGTGTTTTCGAGCGAACCGATACAAAAGCGGTTACGAAGAGCGGCGACGAACGTACTAGACTTCCTTGAATCGACGCAGGTAAAAGAGTTTATTCGAGAGAATGTTGTCGAATACGAAAACGATGCTCGAGCATTAAAGCGCGCGTACCGGCATTTCCGTCAGCTACCTAACCGTTCTCGACTTTCGGCCAATTCGAAAGATCCGTCGAATACATCGAAATAGCTGGGCGTCGAGCGAAAACACGCGGACTTTTCCGCGACGAAAGCGCGACGCTTCGTCGTACGTGGGCTCGATTGTTTCGAAAGGTACGAAGAGGAGAAAGCGAAGGAATCGGAGAGGGCCGCCTACTCGCGCGACCGTTCCTCGGGATTTCCGAACGAGCGCTCAAGGTAAACCGAGAAGAGTCAGGGTCATAGGTGCAGTTACGTCGGAATTGAACGTTATTTTCAGCGAGTCCCGGCCACTTAAGTCGGCGCGACCGCGTACGTGTGCGTACGTGTGCGTACGTGCGTGTCATAGGTCCTATTATCGCTGCCAGACCCGTTAAACTTACCGCCTATTCGACCTATTTCGCCTCGCGTATTCCACCGGTTCCGTCTCGCAGCGAGTCGAGTACACGGTTTCCGATTTCCTCTTAGCGTCGCGTCGCGTCGTCCTTCGACCTTTGCTCTCGAGCATCTCGACTCGCGCGCGCTCTTCTAATCCCTTCCGCGTTTCCTCCCTGGCTCCGAAGCAATTGGCTCGAGAGCAACGGGACGGTGATAAAACGTTCCGGAGGAAAGTCGTAAAGACGAACGAACAAGTCGTGGCTTCGATTCTGCTCGGTTCGATCGCGTGTCCGATCGAGGTACGTTCGTATCTGCGGGCACCGAATGTGTCGGACGCGATACGTCGATCGCCTTAGGAGCGACCGGCGCCAACGATCTATTCGATTCGAATATCAACAGGTTGACCAACGCGCAGCTGACACCTCGGGTATAATGTATCGAACAGTCGATAAAAGAAAAGAGACGACCAAGCATTCTGGTAATAATAATAGATAGAGCGAAAAAGTTTGAGGAGCACAAGGCGGGCGCGTGTCTCGTGTTCCGTTGGCATCGCGTTCCGCATGGCCGCGGGAGGCCGATAAAACGTATGCAGATTAAAACATTTTATTTGAATGATAATATAACACTTGTTGATGCAAGCTCGTTGGCCTAGGTTAGCATAATAAACATTATGTAGATCTGTACGGCCACGGCGAGCTATCCGTTCCGGCTACGTCCCGCCGTAACACAAACGCTATTAACTCTCCTATAGGTGTGCGCACCGCGTACCAACAGCCGTCCCCTCCACCCGAAGCCCGTTCTTCGTTCTTCTCGTCCGCACCCCTCCCTACTTTCGCAGCCTTACTCCTTACCGCATCCACGAGACGTTCATTCATTAAAACCAGGGAGGCCGCGTGCATTCTCAATTTTATCGATGCTCTCCGATCGAATCGCGGCCAACTCGACCATGCATTCGCCGCTTATTCGCGCTTCTATCGCGCGATCTTTCGGATCAACGGACCACCCTCTGCTCCGTTTCTCCACCGCTATATCTCCGCTAAATTAGTCCTAGCTAAACGATGTACTCGGTTACCCTAGAATTTCGCTCTTCGTATACTTACCACGGAAATGTACACGATTTCGTCGACGATCGTTCCATCGACCGCGATTCTATGCCTAGACGTCGCGATTAGGTAGCGAGCAATCAGCGGAGAATAGATCTCCGTTTCTACGGTTTCTCTTATTATTAACTGCGAAGCTTATAGACGTACAATGTTCTCATCGCGGTTGATCTTTGCCGCGTTTCACCGCGTTTCGCCGAGTCGCGCCACGTCGCGGTGACTCGAATCGCGTCGACTCGACGATGGAATTCCGCGTAGCGAACTAAGCCGTAGGTGTCGAAGGAAAATGTCAAGGAGAAGGTGTCGGCTCGGCGATCGGAGGCGAGTCGCGCCGAGTCTGGAGACGATTTTCTAGCCGCGCCACGCCGGAACGAAATTCCACGAATTATTCAAAAAAAATACGATCTCTTTGGGTCGAATTGCACGCATCGTCCTACGACGTTCTCGCCATTTACCGGATAGCCCATCAAATTGGCCCGTTTGACATACGGCCCTCGATTCCTTGACCGTGATGCGCTTTATGTCCGGCGTGCGGGGAGAAGCGCGTTTCTAATCTCGAACGAGCGACGATTCAATTAGTCGCGCGAGATCCGTTCTTGCCTCGGTTCGACCCGTTTTTCTCTTTCTCGCTTGCTTCCAGATTACTTATTTCGAGATTCAGGACCATCGTAAAACCTCTTTCTCGAGATGTCTTGGCCGGACACTGTTGCGCGAGTCATCTACGGACATTGGACAGCACGGGAGAGCCTAAATAAACTTGAGATTTTTCGTAGTACGCGACCGCTCCGTTTCGGAGTAAGTCGAGCCTGGTCGCAAACATCTCGTA
The DNA here is from genome assembly GCF_050947335.1 of Megachile rotundata. Taxonomy (NCBI): domain Eukaryota; kingdom Metazoa; phylum Arthropoda; class Insecta; order Hymenoptera; family Megachilidae; genus Megachile; species Megachile rotundata. Next base: position 23,870,336 of record NC_134984.1, on the reverse strand, counting down.
GGACTCGATTGTCCCACGAAATCCGTGTAAATTTCTTCTGTTTAACATCGACGAGCTATCGCTTTGAATTATTAATTCGTTTTCGACGAGAATTTCTAGGCGGACGCGAATTTACAGAACCGGCAACGAAACGGTGGCTGTCGGCGCGAGCCAAAAGGTCGATAAAATTACTTCGGGAACGAACACGCTACGGATTGGATAGCCTACAAATGCAACGGGCGTGCAGGAACGTTGTCGATAAATATATTCGCCAATCCAATTACGATCGGGCAGCGCTCGTCCATCCTTTTAGCCGAAAAATACGATGGTACGTCGCGCGGTCATGAATCTTTGAACACGTTGCGCCGAAAGAGAATGCTACGAAAAAATCCTTCCGGAAGACAAGACTTCATGTTTTACTTTGAAAAACCTTATCGTCGTTCCGTACGAGCAGCATAAAATATCCTATCTTTCTGGTAATAGGTATCAAAAGCCAGGACAAAAAGAGTTCGCTCCAAGTTCCGCTTAACGCCGATGTATTCACGGGATAACGTGAATACATTTTTCTAACGAAATTTATTTGAAAAGTTAGAGAAGATATTCGAAATACCCATTCGTACGTCTGTATAAATTGGCCGGTTGTCCGAGTCGTTTCGTCTCGCTCGACTCTCTCGAGCAACGCTTTCTCTCTCCGTGGGTCACTCGCGCGTTGATCCTAGGCGGGATCTTTCCGTGCCACCTGGGTGTCTTCATTATTCACCAATGCAAATAGATTACCGGCGTATTACCATAATTAGATTCAATATTTGTAACTTGTCACGCCATTAGTATAATTCATCCGGCAGCGGCCTGTTCGACGATCTGCCGACTAACTGGACAGAATTGCCGAGGGGGTTAGCTTCTATTCGTACAGCTTTTCTTTAAGACCCTGACGATACACGGAGCAGTTTTCTTCGCGCGGAAAGAAAGACGGCCTTCGAGAGGCAATTGATCGATCCGGCGCGACGCAACTCGACGCGACAGAAATCAAAGATTTCTGCGATCCGTCCGAGGCGTTTCCCTCGTCAGCGAAAACGAAAATAAAAAGTTCGTAGGCGATTTTTCGAGGAGCATCGCGACGACGCGATCGATTCTCGAAGAAACGGCGTATAATTATCGAAAAAATGCCGTGCTCGAAATCGAAGCCCTTCGATCGCGGCGTATCGACCGTTATCGAAGGTCGGCGCCTTCGACGAAGCGTAAACGCCGGCAGTTGCCTCGTCCATCTATGTATCTTAGGAACCGCGCCGATTCGTCGATCGTGAAAACTCGAAGCGCAAAGTACGAGCGTGAAAGCAGCCAGCTCGGTTGCAAATGTTTTCGGCTTAGTCAGTAGATCGGTGGTGGACGTTTGCCCTCAATTAACTTCATAAGCGAGTAAGGAGGCGTGCGGTCGACGAGGCCGTCCGTCAGTTTGCTCGTATCTTGCGCGTACACGCGCCAAGCAGTTGCGGATCGCGATTCTTTAATCCTGCCGGTCCGTTTTTGCGCGACACTAGATCGTCGCTTTTAGAAAACAAACTACTCTACGTATACGTCGTTATCGTCCCGTTATTAAAATTCGCTAAGAACTAGTGTCGCTCGTACGCGAACGACTCTAAAATTTTCGTCGGAACTCGTCGCCTGTACGATGAATCGAGAATTCCTTTATTTAGCTAATATCATGAGAATAGTAATACTACCTAGTAAAATTGTCTTTCGAAAGTGGGATAGCACGATCGTGACAGCGTCGAAATTTTGTTCGATCGAGAACCGTGGTCGCCGTAAACGTCGAACCGAACCGCGACTTTCCGCTCTGATTCCGCGAGTCTAGATTCACGCTTCTAGCACGAAGGACGAAGAATCTAGTAAGCGAGGTATCGTCGAGGAAACGAAGAGCGACGAGTCCCGATTATTCGGGAAGTCGTAAACCGAAGCGGACTAAACGGGGAATCGGCCGGTAGACTGTCGGGGACTTGTTCGGACGCGTAGAAGAACGGTGCGGCGTCGCGTCGCCTCGTCCGCAAGATCAGCGAGACGCTGTTGCGAGTCACGCCTACGCGCGAGTCGCTCGTTCGCCGTTCGAGAGCGACAAAGATCAAACTGATTCCAGCGAGCCGAACCAGAAACAGAGATGGAAAGATAGGTGCTCACAGAGAACGAAGCTGTACGCGCGCGACCCGTACAGGTGTACGTTTCGCGAATGCGCGCGTAGGCTCGTTTACTTAGCCAATGCCATAGCTGAGTTATTTATCTGTCTTTTGCCCGGCAGCGCGAGCCGAGAATGCCTCTACATACGAGCCAACAACGCTCCTAGAGAGCCGTACGTACGCGTGGGTCCGGAGCTGTTCAAGGCCTACCTGCTTCGCGTTGATTCCTTCTCTTCCTCTCCCCGCTCCTACCGTTACCTCTCTCTTTCTTTTTCTACGCCGCGATTGCTACGCAATATCAGCTGGTCGTCGTGAAAATACAAAAATATTATCCGAAACGAATGTTGACCTGGACGCGATCGAGGGATTCCATCGCCGGGAAGGACTCGCTGCGCGCGAAACAGCCAAAACGGAGCGTTGGATTCCGTAGTTAAACCGAATACGATAAATGACGGAAGTGTGCGTAAATCGAAAAAGTAAAAGGTGACGATACCGTCCGCGTGTGGGCGGCTATAGATTCGTGACTCGTTAACGAATCGCGGCAACCCCAAAGGTAACGACGGACGATGTTCTCAGCAACGGAGGACGCGAACTTTTCCCGCGATGGAACGTCGAAGGAAAAACGCGTGGAAGGCGCGATCGAATCGGGTCGTCCTCGATCGCGAAGACGCTGGGCGTCCGACGGAGGTCGCCTCGAGAAAATCGCGAAGTCGTTGCTGGTGTTTGGTCGACAGAGGTGTGGGTATACCTAAACGATGGACGAGGCTCGGTACGTGGCTCGACGAGCTCTCCGTAGCCGGATTGTCAAGTGACGTCAGCGCACCGGAAATGGAATGTAGGTAGCTGTGCTTATTAAGCTTCGCTGCTGAGCCGTAGAGGAAGAGACAGACCCTGGTGTAGCGACGAAAGGGACGAGCAGAGGAAGAGAAAGAGAAAGAGAAAGAGCCTGGACAGGCGTTGAACGGACAAAGAAAGAACGAGAAGAAAGAGACCGGTGGAGAAAGAAGATAAGAGAGAGAGAGAGAGAGACATTGTTCAATTGTTTCCTCCGCACACGCGTGCCGCGAGTGCCGCGTATCGTCGACGTCGTTCCTCGCGCGGACGGACGTAGGTATATGTACGTCCGTTCGCGAACAAACTCGGACGAGAGAAACGACGACGACGACCATCCTCGAGCGTGGGCATCGGTTATTAAATCAATGCGCCGCTGTCAGGATCTGTTCACGCCTCGCTAATGCGGCCGTGGAATGTCAACGAGCCGAGCATCCAGCTCGCGGAAACTGATCGCTTTCTCCCTTTGGAAATAGGCTTATTTGGATAATCCGCTCTCGTCACGGCTCGAACGGTATCGACGTAGACGGTAAAATGGACGCGAAATTTTCATGATCTTGGAAAAGAATCGAAGAGCGACTGGCCAATTGATCCGACGCCATAAATACCTAATCCACTGTGACGAAAGCACCTTGAACGTCGCGTGACGCGTCGAAAAGAGCCATTGATCTTCGAAAGAGAATCAGTGATTCGCTAAAACACCACCGAGAAAGGACAATTCCGATCGAATAACCCACGAGACGATACTCCCGCTATCGACAAACTCTTATCGAGGGATTGGGAGGATAAGCCGCGACACAAATTGCGAGCGTGCACGAACTCGATCGTGAACCAATGTACGCAGACGTCACGGTACGCCTATAACGATAATTTTGGTAGGTGTGAACGAAACGTCGGCGTGGCGTCGGCGTCGGCGTCGGCGTCCGTGGCAAGGGTAGAGTAGAAGGTCGAAGAGGGTGGAAACGGGGAGGTGCCCGAGAGCGCATGTCTTCGCGGTTCGAAGGGGGTAGCTGGCGCCTGCGCCGCATTTCCATTCGCCTCCCTTCTTCTCCCTCTCTTTCTTTTCCTTCGTCTACCCTTCCTTCCAGTTCCTTACATTCCCGTTCAAAAGTCACAGTTATTTCCGTATAAATTAATAGTTTATCGAGTTTATTTCACTCGTCTATTTCAGTTTTTTTTTTTATTCCGATATTTCCTTTTCTCGAATCCCGAGAAAAATATAGCGCAGTTTTCCTCGCTACGCAACGATTACTTAATAACTACCTATATACGATAGCCTACGCTAATAGCAAAGCGATCGAAGTAGCTTGAAAATATGCGATGTCGAGGATTAATCGGTCATCGAGTATGATCGACGATGAAATTTCTGCTCGAGTATCTTTTCGCCTTTGAACGTTATTGTACCTGTCGTCGTCGTCTATCTTGTTTTCCCTGTTTTTCGTCCGAGTTCTTCCGCATTTTCCCTCCGCTTTTTTCTTTTCTATCTCCCGTGTTCCCTTCCACGTCCCGTATACTCGCGAACCTGCCCCCTCCACCTGACAGTTTCTCATCCCCGTTCGAAGCGGTGCTCATTGTTCGCGCGTGTCACGCACCGGCTAGGTGAAACCGGCAAAGATTTCCTCGTTGACACCTGGTTGTTTCGCGCCGTTTTTCTCTCTCTCTCGTTCGTAAATTCCTTTTCTTTTTTTTTCCATCTTACTTTTCACGAATTCGAGCACCCAGGGAATACAGGGAAAGATCCTTGGAACTGGCGATATACGTACATTCGAATGGTTAAACGTCAATATTCTTTGATATTGTTACTAGTTCGATCATTCGAATCGAATCCGGCTCGAGGAAGCATCGGCGTTAAAAATTGAAATTTCGATTCGCTAGCGTCCCCGAGATCCTGTCGAATCGATAGGGAAAGAAGTACGCCTGACCGAAACCTGTTTCTCAAATTGATTTAACGGTCACCCGTTGCCGAGTTTGTCTCGCGTTGATTTTCCTCGAAACGCGAAGCGAACAAAGAATCATCTGACAAGAAAAATAAGAATAATCGGCTTTGCGCGATTAACACGATTCAGAGTTCCAGGTAATAAACGTTTTTCGCGTTCAATTTGCCAAGTTTCCATAATATCGCGACGACTTTGAACCTGCACCGAGAATTCTCTGCTGAAGTTTCAAGCAAGGATATCGAGATTCAACGAGGAGTCGATAAATCGTTTCTATCATAGTTGCTTTAGCCTAGAATCGATGTTAACTCTCGAGCAAAAGTGTCGGTAAATCAGCGAAACGACGGACTGGTCTGTCAACGAGCGAGGACGTTGGATTAGTAGTTGTCGGGAAGTGTCGACGATCAACCGACCGGACCGTCTGATTATTAATATTATCGGTCGATCGAGTAGCTGAAAGATCGTAACGCGACACCTTTCGGTAACACCTCCTCCGAGGGATCCGGCAAAATTTATTCGATCGTCCGAGTACCCTTCGTCGAGAATGTCGATGTTAACGCGACGTCGATTAACAGACCGTTCGGAACCGATGCTTGACGAAGCTCGTTTCGATTTACGCTTTATTACCTGTTTCTCCATTAAACTACCATTAAATTTACGAGCGACGATCCAGCAAGAAAATCCTATCCGACTATCTGACTATCGGACTAACTGTCCGTGAAAATGTTACCTTGTTTCTAAATCAAACGTTTCGGTACTTCAGGGAACGGTACATACAGTGGCTAAATTTCTTCAGCTTTTTCCATTAAATACCAATTATTTATTTCGTTTCGATAATTCTTTCGATATAATCGAACTAACCTAAATGCTTCGGTCGGCTGGTATAAGCGTAAACGAATTTAGTTCGCAACGTTTTTCAATCCGACAAGATAATGGACGATCGTATACGTTTTCAAATAATTATATCAACGCGAAGAAGAAGAATAATTAAAAGTGATAGATAATGTAATCTATTAATCACAACCTTGCAACGAGTACAATTACGAGTATTCTGTTTACTATTTTATCGATTATTCTTTTATCGGAGTGTTCATTAACAAGTATAACTACAGATTTTAATATGGAACGGTATGGAATACATGTAGGTACAGTTGTGAAGTCGTCGGTTTCGTAATAAAAATGTATGAGTCCGTACGATACTTCGCTGGAATTAGCTCGAATTAGCAGAAAAATCCAATTAACGATAAAATTGAAGAAATGATCGAGACAAGCGAAGAAAGTTCGAAATCTCGATAATCTTGCGCAAATATTTTGACACTGTATTAAGTAACAAATAACTATTTTTAAACGATCGCGAAGATCATTTACCTTGTATCGTTTTAACTTCATTTTCATTTTTCTCTCGTTTCCTACTTATTTCGTTTCGTTATTTAGTCGTAAAGTGTACCGTATGTTTCAGACCATTCATACAAATGAAAGTATTACACGGAACAGAGAAAGATCGGAGACGAGTGTCAACATATATATAACTTTGGAGCATTTATTATTAAGGATACGTAGAGTTAATTTTGAAATTTAACCTGGATATTTTGTATGTTGTATGAGGCGCGACGCGTCGATCACCGATGAAACTGTAAAATAAGAAACTCGAAACGAGATCGACGACAACCTTGTCTAATTTTAAATACGCGACTAGACATTCTGCGTTTTAATCAACCGTATCGCTCGTTATCGGTATCCTTTGGTAACGTTCGGCGCAATTTCCAACGAATCCAGACACCGAAAATCCCAGCTGTGCAAAGTAGTTGAACGTCTCGAATCTCCGTTGCGCAATGCTAGAATTTTCTGTTCTTGCCAATACAGAACTCGCAATCGGAGTAAAAACCGCACGATTCCAACCGAACGAACGATTCGCTTCCGCGAGCAAAAATTGGACCAACCAGAATTCTACCTCCAATTATTTCGCGGCCGATTGGAACCATGGATAGATATGACGGGATTGGAAACGATTCGAGCAGATCGTCGAAAACGAACCGAGTCTCGCAATTACGAAATCCCGTTTGGTTTCCGTTTGGTAGCTACAAGCAATCGAAATCTTTGCGATGTCAAGGATGAACCAAGAGGGAAACGAAAACGTTCGACGAATCGATGGAATGTGCTCCTCCGTGAACAGAACTATCGTGTCGAATCGCATCGCGAGGGGAAATAATTATCGAATAATTATCGAAGAAACTGTGATTTTGCCACTGGGTATTGTTTACGCGTTGCTGAATAACCTAACGAGGGAACTGTTCAGAAAAATTTTACGATCGCGTGTTGGAAATTCGTTTCTTCGGCTGGTTCGTTGTTCCGCAGAATGTTTGGAAACCAAAAGAGTAGACTATCTTCGTTGCGTACTTTCGACGCCCTACTATACTATTATGGATCGTGCGTTTGGTACGGCGAATAATTCGTTGAAATTCGATGTAAGCAAGAAACCCTTATACAGCCAACCGGCAATCCGGTAACCAATTTTTTTCAATATTTATCGGCAATTTATCTCTCGTTGTTGGCAAAAGGTTAAACAAGGTCTGCTGCTTGAATGGAAAAAAAGAAAAATAAAAGAAAGAGAAAATGACGATTCGTTTCCAAACGTAACGTTTCGACCCCTCTTAGGACCCCTTCTCGAACGGTTTATTAGGATTTTATCGAATCTATAGTAAGGATACCAACTCTTTAATCAGAATTCACCTTTCGATTATAAATTTTTTCTTTTTAAATTTCATCGAGTACATTAGTTTGGCAAACGAATCAGAAGAAATAAAGAAACGGCAAATACGTTGTATTACTTTCATGTCGTTTATTAATTAAAATTCAGTAGTAATTTAGTTTTTGCCATTCTAACAAAATGTGTCACCACCATTCGCCAGATTTTTATTTTACGTTAATAATAATTAATGTTTAATTATAATAATATACAGGGAGAAGAAGGAGATGTTTACATTTTTCGCGTTTCGTTTCGTTTCTTTTCGTTTCTTTTCGTTTCTTTTCGTTTCTTTCTGTTTCGGTGTTGTTCTGCTCGCGCGTTACGGCTGATTCGCGCACGTTTTAAAGTAATCTTTACAATAATACCATTTTCTCTGTCTCTCGAACCGACTCTCACGCTGAAGCACACGCACGCTCGCACGCATTCTCGATCGGTCATTTTTTTCTCATCGCGTGATCGCCGATGTTAAATTTCGTGGGTGCGAAAATCGAAGCGGAAATCGAAGAGTTCGATCGACGAGACGGGACGGTACGCGACGCGAAGCGAAGCAACGAGCGAAACTCGAAATAAAGTGGTAAGATACGTTCTCGTCGAATCGATCGCGCTCTTCGATTTCCTTCGATTTCCTTCGATTTCATCCAATGTCTCCGTATATTTACAAAACGCCTGCGCGTATCCTGTCGCGGTTCTTCGAAAAATTGATCACGGTCAGGAATCGTTTCTCGTCGCGAGAACCCGTGAGAGGATACGCGACGATTAACAAAACAACGTGATAAACGCTAAACGATTTCGTTCGCTCGACGAATCGCGCCCGCTCGTTCTCTGCTCTCCTCGTTCTCTTCTTTCGTCGAAACAACGAAAAAGCAAAAAGGAAACCGAACCGATAAGCCGGGAATCGATTAATCGATAAGCCGCGTTTCTCGGACGACTTCTTTCTCGTGGAAACGGCACGAAAATTAATTACCCTGCTACGTCGAGCTTCTTTCTCGGTGTCAAACTATCAATCGCGCGCGCCTTCCTTTCTCCGCTCGCTCTCCCTTTCGTTCTCGCGACGCGAAACGCGAACGATACAGATCCATACGCAAACATTCTCGCCTTTTCTTGTTTCTTCTCTTCTCTTTTCTACGTTTCGATCGAAACCACGGGCTCGAATAGAGCGCCGACGGTCGGACCAGTTGAGCAAATAATCGCGGAAACCGTGTGACACGGATAACGCGCGTAATCCCTTCAGGAAACGTCGACGAAAACGCGTATTCGGCGATTCGTCGATAAGCCTCGAGGAATCGAAGAAACGAAACGAGAGCATGGATTTATTGGAAATGTTCCTGGAGGGAAGCGTCTTCTAGAGAGCCTAACGAGGGCGCGTGTTTAAACGCGAACGCGTGATCAGAGACGGAAAACTAGCGGTCTTTGGAACGTTGTTGAGGAACGTAACCGTACGACGATTTTCCAAAATTTCGCTCCACCGTCGGCCCAGCGTCTCGCGTTAATTTTCCCCTGGAGTAGAGTCGTCGAAAGGATAACGATCCTAATGGAATGGGAGTTCGATGACGGTTTTTTAAAGCTCTGGTTCGTTTGCAACGGACGACAACGCGACGGGAGACGGAACACCGGTTGTCCGGAGAGTTCGGGAAATACATATAGGGGATGACCGCGACCCTTTGTCGCGACAACTTCAACATTCCTGACACGAATTTTACCCTGTAACCGTGCTCGTTCGATCTACGATCGAGTTTCGTTGCTTCGCGCGACGGTAAAATACCGTGAAAGCGTATACCGGTGAAATTTCAAAAGCGGACAATTTTAAAGGCGAGGATCGAGATCTCCGTTTCGACGAATCATCTTCTTAACGGGCGCGTAGTTACGGTGGATCGAAGGAACGGAAGGAAAGAGTCGACGACTCTTGGAAAAACGCAAATATTTCGATCGCGGATAAAACGTAATGCCGATACGAATCCCGTGGCCAATCGAGGAGCGAGAACGTCGAGAACGAGATCGCGAGAAGCGCGAAAGAAAGTTAATCCGGCTGAAACGTAACGACGGAAGGAGAAAATACGAAGAGAAAGAAAGCGAAGAAGAAGAAGAAGAAGAAGTAGAAGAGAGAGGAGCGCGTTCGCGAATACCCGGTGGCGACGGAAAACGTAACATTCTCGCTCCACGATTAGCCTCCGGGCAACAGAATGATAATAACATTAATAATAGCAATGTTAATAATAATCGCAATAATAAAGAATAATAGTAATAAGTGACAATAAAGGATGACGAATAATATAATTAGCAATTAATAATAAAAATCATCGTAGCAACGACAAATAATAATGACGGATCTATTGTCGTTTACAATAGTTTGCTCGCGGAACGGTGCCTCGACGACGATAAACAATCGCAATAATTATAATATTAGCTACAACCTTTCGACGTCGCTATAAATTTCTCTCTCATGTACATAGACTTTTCTCATTTATATTTTTATATTTATATTCGTTTGTATGTATATATAATATATATCTTTGCATAATATACATATACATATATATACATATATGTATATATGTTTTTCGTGTGTGTACATGCGTGTGTGCCTACGTACAAACATATGTATATGTATATGTATATATATATGTATATATATATATTTATATGTTTACATACTTACTCTTTATACAGAAGGGGTTTTTCATCGCGAGGGATTTCCGCTGTCGCTAGGATTCGGCACACATTTTTCCGACACGCGCGAGTTCCCCGTTTAACGCGTGTCTTGTCCCTCATTGCGAATTTGTTTGTCTTTTTGGTCGTTCGCTTCGTCGCGCCGCGCCGTACCCTCCAGATTCCCGTATTATTTGTCCTTGTTCGTGGCTCCTCTCCGACTCCGAGACTCCGAGATCCGTCCGTTCGGTTCGGCGACGTAGGCGACGGCGACGGCGACGGCCGAGGCAACGACGAAGAAAACGACGACGATGCGCGCTCTCTCTCTCTCTCTTTCTCTCACTTAACTTACTAGCTTTATCTAGTACATTATTTACAGTCCATATTTACTTATGTTACATCATCCGGCGGGTTTGCTTCGGACAAAGCCCGCTCGAACACACCGCTGCGCTGTTCGCCTTTGGCTGGGTTCTATTCGCTTTGGTTCGAGCGACCATCCCGTCCGTCCGTCGGGTCTGTGTGTCGACGGCGCACCAGAACGTCCTATCGCACTGGTTTTTCTCTCGTCACCGGCACGCAACGAACAAATCGGCGGATGGACGGACGGATTCGGTTGGCCGTACACGAATTTACGCACTGTCGACACCGGAATATCGCGCGGCCGGATCGCCGGAAGCGGACGAGCGCGCGCGCGGGTCACTGGCGAATCGGAGTAGCGCGAGAACACGGCAGCGAAAAGTTCGATCGACCAGAACGTCTTGTCCGCGGACGGCGAGCGTTTTTCTCGTATGCGTCGACCTACGATGCGTTCGGCTTTGTCGAGGGTGTTGTTGGCGGGCGCGATCGTTGGATCGCGCGAAGCAAGCCTCCCCGTTGGACCGGATTGTCGGCCTCGTGAATCCCCGTTGAACCTCGTCGCGGACACGGACTAGGAGCCCGAGCACGCGAGACAGCATGGTACGGCTGATTCGCAGACACTAGAAAGTGGCTACGAAGTGGCGGAGTAGCTGCCGGTGCGCGCCTGAAGGTAGTGATGATAGAACGGAGGGAGCGTCTCCGGCGGCGAGGAAGTCGGGTTGTTGACCGAGTTTTGAGAAGTTATCGACAGGCCCAACGGGGGAGGCCCGGGCGAACGCTAGTGAGCCGTCAACGAGTGAGCCGTGATGCTCTGAGGACTGAGCATCGGTGGACTGTGGCTGTGGCCCATGGGCGAGCCGTGGAGGTGATCCTGCGGATGGTAACCCTGGTGAAGGCCTGCCTGTCCCTGATGTCCGGGCGGCATACCCTCCATGATACCCTCGCCGAGCGTGTTCGGCGGCGTCATCCTCTTCTCCTTTTGCCGCCGGTTACAGAACCACACCCTGACCACCTCTTTCTCCAGCTGCAGGCTATCCGCCAACGTGGTGATCTCCTGGGCGGAGGGTTTCGGCTGTTTGTGAAAATGTTGCTCGAGGGCGCCCTTGACCGATACCTCGATCGAGGTCCGCTTCTTTCGTTTCCTGCCCTGCGCGGCGATCTTGTCGATGCTCGTCGGCGAGCCGGTCGTCGAGTCCGCCTCCTCGAGCCACTTCTGCAGCAGCGGCTTCAACTTGCACATGTTCTTGAAGCTCAACTGAAGAGCCTCGAACCTGCATATCGTCGTCTGCGAGAAGACGTTGCCGTAGAGAGTACCGAGCGCGAGACCGACGTCCGCCTGGGTGAATCCCAGCTTGATGCGCCGTTGCTTGAACTGCTTGGCGAACGCCTCGAGATCGTCGGAGGTCGGCGTGTCCTCTTCGCCGGCGCTGTGATCCCTGTCGTGCGCGTGGCCAGGGTGCAACGAGTGGCCGACCGGCGAGCCGGGATCCCTCAGATTCGGATGCAACCCGGTCTGGTGGTTGTGCAACTGCGGATGATGTTGATGGGGATGCGGGTGCAGCATGCCGTTCATCGCGGCATGATACTGTTGAAGGGTGGTGGGCGAGGCCGCGCCACCGCTCGGATTATAGTGAGCCGACGGGACGACGGGCGCGTGCCAGGAATGCGGCGAGCCCATTCCCGGAGATTGGTGAGGACCTCCGCGGTGCGGATGCATCGACTGGTCGTTGGCCGCCGCCGCGGCCGCTGCAGCCGTCGCCGCGGCCGCGGCCGCGAGCGGCTTCACGTCCAGCCCGGCGTTCGCCTGGTGCGGATGATGGTGCGGATGATGGCTGGTATGGTGCATGCCCATCGAGGCCGCCCAGTGGTCGCTGCTCGGTTGCAGGCTCACCCAGGGGTTCGCCGACGAGAGGTTGGCCGACGGGTGCGACAACCCGTTCGGCGATGGCGACGACGTCACCTGGTGATGATGATGATGGTGATGATGATGCTGAGGCGTCGTTATGTACTTCATCTCCCCGGCGTCGGCGGCGCTGCGAGGCGAGCCCGAGGAGTAGCCACCCACGGCGATGTTCATCCCGATCGCGGTACCCGAACCACCATCCAGCTCGGACGACACTGCGCTACTAATCGGCATGTACGTGGTAGCGGCCATCTACTTCCCCTCGTACAGAGGTTCGCCCGAACCCTGTTGTCTTTTTCTTTTTCTCGCTCGTTCTCTTTCTCTCTCTTTCTCTCTTTCTCTTTCTTTTTTCTATTTCGTTCTTTCCACCTTCACCGATGCGTTATCTCTCTCGTTCTTCTCTATTCCCTAACAGGGTTTCCCGAGACAACTCGGCGTTCGTGGGCCCTTAGGGCTGCCCCGTCAGGGCACCCTGCTCCTCCTCTACGTTCGGTTCCTTCTTTCGTCTCCGTATCTTCGTGCTCTCCTTTCTCGTACGTTTCTCTTCCGATCCGACGAGCGGAAACTGGAAAACAGTTCGTATCGTTTTGCGGCGAACGAACACCGATTACACGTTATACACCACAACAGTCCATCTTTCGCGAGAACGCACCAAATTCCGATCAAGAGACATCGTCGCTCTCGCAAACGACACGTCCATAGTTCGTATCTCGCGATGCCGTCTTCCTTGTCCGTTCCTTTCGGTGCAAACACTCGAAACGATTTTGTTCGCGACAGCTTCCGATTCCTCCTCCGAGGAGGATCTCGTTCGTCGAACTGACACACGAGAACGGCACACCTCGGCTGCTCGACGGCTGCTGGTACTCCAAGGGAGCGAATCACTCGCGCGTCGAAGAATCACTCATCGTTGTGGCGCGATCGCGATCGCGAGCTAGAAGGGTAACTGTCGCGAGTCGCGGTGACACTCACGGTCCGTTGGGTCGGGAGAGTCTCCCGACTGGACACCGAGGGATTCGGACACCCGACGATGACCACGACGACGACGACGACGACGACCACGACGACGACGACGACGACGGTGACAACGATCTCGCGAAACGAGACCGATTCGCGATGCGAGCGCGGAACTGTGGATATGCGCGCGCGCGTGTTTTCCTCGCGGTGTCTCCCGTACGAGTGTACGTACGCGGGAGCAAGGAGGAAAGACGTCGACGACGACGACGACGACGATGACGGCGGCGGCGACGACGACGACGACGACGACAACAACGAACGATTCGAAAAGATCTCGCTCGGGCTCTCTCATGCGTTATGCATGTCGTAGCTGAGAGCGACTGACTGCCTCGCCTCGCAGCTCGCTCGAGGTTCCCGAGGCTCCCGGAGCGCTCGGTGGAACCGAGTCATGCGCGCCACCGTCCTGCACATCCCCACCGAATCTTCCCGTTCGAGCTCCGATTGGTCCCGCTCGCAAGGTGGCCGTCGACGTACGTCACCGTCGGGCGGAACCTGGACCGACCGCGCCTCCGAGGCAGCCTACGCACCCCAGGCGCCACTGCTCTTGCCCCTGCTCGCTCCTCTCCCTTCTCGCGATTCCTAGACTCACCTGAACCGCGAGCAGCGCACCGCGACTAGCCCGCTCGCTCTCGCTCCGAACGCCTGCGATCCACCGAAATCTAACCGCCAGAACCGTCTCGTCGTCCGTTCGATCCCGATGCGTCGCCGTTTAATCGTTCCTCGCGCGCCTTTTCCTTCTTTCGTCTGATCGTTTATCGCGTTCGATCGTGCCACGCAACAGGTTTTAATTTTCGAACGCACGACTTTAGCGAACAGCTACTCGCGTAATTCGCGATGCAACAGGTGCACACCGTGCGATCGCGATCGACAGTGTGCCTTCTTTCGAGACGTCCGGAACCGAGTGTACGAGGTTACCGAGTACCCGGGCGAAAAAAAACCGAATCGAAAATTACTCGTATCGCGTGCCGCGTACGCAACAGGTACTCGCGCCTCTCCGGAGAGGCGATTAATTAGCGAGGAAAGCGGACCGTCGGAAACCCCGAGGGGGTGGCGTATCAATAGGAACGGTCGAATAAAAAAGGCTGTTTCGTCGAGCGCGAAGCAACGGGCGTCCGACGAGCGAGCATACGCGTCGGAGGAAGGAAGAGGGGGCCGGTGCTCGTCGAGCGAACGGGCGAGCGAGCGAGCGAGCTTTAGTACATTTAAATGAGAGCCACAGGTAGCAGCATTATGCAGTACGTGCCAGCCACCCCTCGGGAGGGGCGAGTTAGATCATCGTGTGCCGGGGATCCCCCTGTGTCGTACCGTTTCAACTACCCAGCTGGCTTTGCGCCTTCGCACCTGTGGGCACCCTCGAGTTTTCTCGATCGGCCCGACTCTCGTAAACGTTCCGCGAGGGTGGCCGATAAATACCGAGCTACCGGTCCATGGCTCGCCGTCGTTCACCCAAGGAAATCGTCTACGATTAATCGCGCACGCGCTCCTATCGCTTTTATCCCCGATGTTAATACTCGCAATACGTACACGTCGTGTCAACTGCGCGTAACCAGCGTAACAACGTAATATTCGCGTTATATCGTTGTTCGGGATTCGAACGATTAAATGGGCAAAAACGCTGCAAGATCTTAAATTGTTCGCGTTCGAGTTTACGCTGGTACGTCGAACGTTCCCAAAAAAAGCTAAAAATCGCGAACGCACCGTTTCACCGATACCAATTATGCACGATCGACTGTGTCATTTTCGCGGTTCGTCATTATACATGGCGCGGCATAGGGGTCCGTTTCGCTGCTTTTGCGACCGTTTTAAACCGGCTCCATCGTTATATCGCTTCTTTGGCAAGTTTATCGGACGCGAATACCGCCCCCGCAAAGACGCGATCTCGATTCGATTCCTTGGAATTTGATCGAACGCGAGCGCGTTTCGGAATCGTATTTGCTTAGGACTCGACAGGTTGCGAGGTAAGTAGTTGGTTGGTGCGCGTCGCGAGCAACGGAAGGAAACCGACGCGTCGGAGAAACGGAGACGAGACGAATAGAACGAAACCGAGCAACGGCCCGCTACGTGCCGCGTGAAAACGCTTTGCTACCTGAACGTTTGCTCGCATAATTTAACCGCCTCTTTCCTAACCCTGAACCCTAGGGGACGCGCCTTGACTGCACCTTGTCTCCGTGCACCACGATCTACGGAGACCGCGAAAAGATAATCCGTGTGGTTGTCTTCGCGAAGAAATTTCGCTTCCGGTCGATCCTGCTCGTTCCCTTCTCGAGAAAAAACCCCGCTCGCTCTCTCGCGATCTAAAAGTTTCGCGATCGGAAAGATTTGGAACGTGGCGTAGGTCGTGACGGGCGTGTAAAAATAACAGGATCGTGCGCGTGAATGGAGGACGGTAACCGACATAATTTGCTCGACTTTATGCTTCGAATGAATATTTTAATATTTTAATATTTTAATACGAAATACGCGGAACGATTTTTACGACGGGCCACAGCTTTTTCTGTAGCGGCGTGCACGCGCGTCGTCGAGCTTTCCCTCGACGAAGGACGCTCGGAAGGAAGAAGGACTAAAGAAGGGTGGGAGAGAAAAAGGGGATTGGGTGCGCGACGGAAAAGGGAGAAAAACGCGGGCGAAACGGTGAAAGGAGAAGGAGCGACGTTCGTTTCGTTCGAGTGGGGATGAAACGCGAACGGAGAGGGGACTGAAGGTTCGAAAGGGAGGGATAGAAGGGAAGGCTATCTTTCGAAGGGGAAAGGTAAGCGTTGCCGAAGGAATCGTTCGCGAGGTGGCAGCAGTGCGCGGCCGGTACACCCCTGTTGGATCGAAAAATTACTCTGCAACCCCTTCGCGACATTTCCTGAACGTTTCGAGCCCGGTTTGTCGGTAACGGTGCTGCCATCCCGCGAGAACGAGTCGAACCACTCGGGACGAGCAAAGAAATTTCTGCTACGTGGAGGAATGATCGACGGTCGAGCACGAGAGAGGTTCGGCGCGAAGAAAACGAGTTTCTACGACGGCGATAAAAATCGAATGTCGCTAATTCGAATTCGAACGAAACGCGAGCCACGTATCTGTTCGAGCTTCCTCGGATTTCGTTAATTTTAACGAAAAGTTTACTCGGACACGATATCGTTTCGGATTTATCTCCGGACGAAAAAACGGGGCAAACTTTTTCCGCCCCCCTGATTATCTGGTATCGAAAAATAAGCGAAAGATACGAGTAAGGTTCGTTCGAGTTGCGCGAGAGGGGAAATCGATCGCTCGCGCGTGGAGCGATGCGAGGAGCGCGAAAAAAATATGTCAACGATGGTGGGGCGAAAAAGACAATGGTTTTATTTACCGTGAAAGATTCGTGACTGGAATTCGAAATATCTCCAGCGGCAAACTCGTGTTTCGTTCTCGAGGATCGCGGTTTTCGTCGCGGTCGTTTCTTTCCGCTGGAAAAGCTTCGGGCGACGAGCGGCGAGCAAAGTTAACGGACACGACTAGGTTCGCCGGAAACGGGCGGACGGAAACACGATGTTAGTTGACCCTCTCTGGGGTTCTCGATCGTTCGTTGAAGCGTCATAACCGTCTAGGCCAGGAATGGATTAAGCTTGTCCGGGATGGGATTCGATTATAGCCGAGCGGCGGAGGATCGAATCGTCCCGCGTTAACTTCCTCGACCACGATCCTTCACGGGGACCAGCGAAACTCGCACGGGACTCGCGGCCGACGCGAATTTGCGTTTGAAATCGAGCAGCCGGCTTTCGCCGTCCAACGAACACCTTCGAACCTGCCGCTAACTATTCGAACCCGTGCTCCCAAGAACTTTACACCGTGACAAACTTCTCCGACGCGACCTAGCGATGCAATTACCGGGCTACGCGAAGCAAGATTCCCCTTCTCGTCTATCTCGCTCGAACGGTGCTCTTCGTTCTCGAGGACCGTCATTTCGTGGCGAACGGAAAAGCAGAATTTTCAAACGAATCGAAACGAACGGTAGATACCGCATCGTTGCGCGACGAAAAAGACGACGTTTTTCTTTCGGTTTCCGCAGGATACTCGACGGAAGAGGATAACAGGTTACACCCTCGAATATCCGTGAATCTTGCCACCATTCTGGCACCCGTTACGGAACGGAATCACGAGAAGGGCCGAAAGTTTCGCGAGATAACGATCGAAGAACCGAAGTATGCACCACGCCAATTTGCCGATCGAAATTATTATTAAGAGGTACCCCTGGCGAAGGGCCCGACGAGAGGTCCGCCAGGGAGTCGAGCCGCCCTACCACCGTCGCCGTTCCAACGAACCGAACCGCCAGCTTCTCGTTTTGCACCGTCAAACCGTAATATTCGATGCGCGAAAATCGGGAAGATCGAACAGGCGAACGTGCAACAGCGAAACGAAAGGAAGAAGGAGAGAAGAAACGATTTCAGGGACCAGCTTGGACAGGGAAAAAGGAAGGATGCCTGGTCTCTCGTGGGTAGACCATCTATATCGTTTGTAAAATATATCGTAAAGCTTCGGAGAAAGTCGGCCGAAGAGTTACCGCGAAGAAAGAAGAAGAAAGAAGGAAAGACCAGAGAGAGGAGCGTGCGCGCGAGCGCGAACGCGAGCGAACGATTCGAGGCAAAAGAGAGACCGAGAGACTGGAGGCTAAGCCTGTAATCACGAGATTGCCAGGAGCTACTGCAGCTGATTGTTATCTTGTATCTACACCCACCACTTTATCGCCGGCCATCTTATTATCCTGGACATATTGACGTCACGCACGTACACGAAAGAGGATAGCCACGTACGGTGTTCTCGCGAGGTTGCTCCCTTCTCGGGGATGAAACGTTTCTAGCCTGGAACATCCCTTCTCGAATGTTTATCCTTCTTCGGACATGAATTTTTCGCCGTTGATCGATCGACTCGATAAAATTACCGCCGCTGACGCGTTTCACGATTTACCTATCTCCGACGATAGAAATTCTTAATTATTTCACGGAATAGTCGAGTCTCGCTCCAACGAAAGTCCGTCGAAAACGAGGAGCTACCGTACATGCGAACGGCTGCGAAACGGTTCGAATTCGTCACGATAGCGTATCGTAGCGCATCGGTAAGAGCTATTAAATCTAGCAGGTAGAAGGTGTCGGTCGTCGATCGCGTTCGCTTTAAATTGCAGCCGAAGATCGGTCGATGTCTTCTCGGTAACCTGAAATAGGGTCGAACGTTCTCGGTAACCTGAAATAAGTACGGCGAACGATCACGATAACTAATCGCGAATACACTGGCGATAAATTAGACGATCGTTAGTCGTTATTACGATAACAGCCGCTTGCTCCATGTTTATTACCCTCGAAGGTCTCTATAGGAAGCTCGCTCGGATGGAAACTCGGACCAGGAGGAGTCTCGAGGGGCAGGGTTACTCGTCGAACATTCTACCTTCCGCGTCGAAGAAACTTCGATCCGACTATTCCTACGATCTCGATCTTGGAACAGCGATTCGTCGGACAAGAATTAATCCCCCTGTTTTGTCGCGACATTATACGAGCAAGTGCGACGGTGCGCGCGGAGGGAGAGGAGGGGACGAGCAAGTTGTGCTCTCGACGTCGACCAGGTATTTACGACGCGACGCGACGCGACGTCCTGATCGCGGCTACGAGTCGGCTACAAGTATCGGTACAGACTGTCGGTAACGCAACGCGTCGATATCGCGCGGACTTCCGTGCTTCGATCGATCGATCGTTTCGAGAATCGCGTTACGCCAGTCGAACCTACTCGACTAGATCCTACAAGTCGATTAGATTCTAATCTACGACTATCCGTCTAACTCTCGTTACTTCGCGATCGATGCTGGATCGTTCGCTGTTTGTTCTTCCCTCCTGTCCGAGCATAAAATTTCCGAATCACCGGACCTTTGCCTCTATTGTCCTCTCGAGGAGGACGGTTAGAAAAGAAATTGCGAACGGGCATGTTTTCGAAGTTAACGAATCCGTGTCCTCGGTGCGTACTACGTACGAATAGTACGCGACGAAGAACGGACAAGTGGACGGCAACGAAATACGGGCTAGAAAGGAAGAGTAATCCGGGGAGGAAACGATTACGGCACGGGCGAGGAAGGAAAGGAGGAATTCACGAACTGCAAAATGCAATTATCGGCATTTGACCGCGGGGTATCACGATCCGCCGGGGCTGGTCCTGCCTTTCGAGTGGGTGGTGAAGCTTCTGTACCGGGTGTGTAATCTATCGTCGATGAAACCTGCGATTTCCTGCCCCGACTGCGTACCTTGCCTCGCCGCGAACCTTCGTCGACGCAACTTACGATTAGATCGCCAATATCTAACATATAAACTTAACGATTGTTGTTCGTCGCGGTAAAAATAACTTATGAATTTCCTTTAGATTCCTGAATCGACGGCGACGGAATCGAAGTCGACGCTACTAGCGAAAAACGGAAGATTCGCGGTTCTGGCCAATGTTTTGCTCGATTACCTCTCGAACAAGGAATCGCGTCGTTACGAAACGTTTCTAATAACCGATCCGATCGTTCACGATGGACGATCGTGCCACGGGAACCTCCAACGACGACAAGTCGACTTTAAATTGCGAGTGCACTGTCCACGTACACCGACAACCACCTAATAGGAACTAATTCGAGACGAATCACCTGGTCGAGAATTATGGCAGCGAAAGAATTTAAGATTAATAATTTAGCGCGTCGCGAGCTGCATACCGAGCGGCCAACCGCTTTTCTATACACGGCGTTTCAAATTCTTTCGTTTGATCCTTCTACGAAGTACGCGTTTCGCTACACCGTGTCGCTACACCTACGAAATTCTATCACCGCGCGTTATCGTAAGCCCCTAGCCGTTGTAGTACGATGTCTCGATGCCGAACGTTGTTGCACGCTTAAATGTTTTCTTTGCTCGCGTTCCGTTAACACGAGTTACGTCGCCTCGCGTTAAAACTGCAAGCGATCGGTGGCACAATGGATATGGATCGTCGAAACGAAAGACTCGGAAAATTTTCCGGCGCGATTACGAAGAGGATTTCTCGTGTGGCTAAGAGACACCCCATATAGGAAGAGCAACTTAGGTACGAAGCCCGGTAGCCCAGGGCCATAAGGTCGGCCCCCTTGTACACCCTCACCTACACGTATTCGAAGAGAACAGAAAGAAGAAGACGAAAAGAAGAGGCACAAGCTGGGAAGGGGAAGAACAAAATGTACAAGAGGAATTGATGGTGTAAGGACAAAGATAAAGATAGGGCGAAGCATGGCAGCGAGAGCGAAAGGAAAGGCTGAAAGATCGAGCGCATGCGACTCTGAGCTTACACGGTCTATACTTTGGGTCTACGTGGTATCTGTATCTCAATTCTGACGCCACACGAAGGAGAGAAAAAGGGACGGACGAAAAGGGAAAAAGGACGAGGAGAAATCAGTCGGAAGGTGGAAAGAGAGGGACAGAAACCGAACGGGTCCCTGCACGTTGTGTCGGAGCTGACTCCGTAATTTTCTAATTATATACTCCAAAATAATTGGTTATTATCCCCCTCGCGTATACGTGCACGCGTGTGTGCGTACGCTAGCACGCGTGTGATGCCGAGCTGGATCGCGAATTCACCGTATAGCTGCAGCCTAAAGGGAATCACGAGCGCGTCACGGACCTTCCCCTTCTTCTTCTTCTTCTTCCTCTTCACCTTCATCTTCGTCTTCTTCTCCATCTTCTTCGGGGTTGAAGTTTTCTTTCTCTTCCTCTACGAGTATGCTACTCGTTGTTCTTCGCTACTTGTTCTTCGCTCGTTCCTTCGTTAAATAGACAAACGAACTGTTCGTATACGCATAGAATAGAACAGCGATAAAATATTCGGCAACATCGACAATTATCATGGTTCGCAAGATCGGGTAAAGTTCGCACGAACGAAAATACGACGAATACGCTCGATATCGCAGTTGTAGAAGTTGTACGAGTTCGGAGTGAGCATAGGATATTATTTTTGAACGGGAGCCGCGCAAAATTCGTGGCCGATATCCGAGAAAAGACAAGAATCGATAACCGCGGCCGATTCGGTAGACGAGATAGGCAAAACGCGATTAATCTGGGAGAAGAAGTCGGCGAGAATTCGAAGCCGGTCTAGGAGGAGGCAAGAGCCGTCATCTCGGATGCACGGGACGAAGGGTAGAGCGGTCCTCGACGATAAATTAGCGTCGAATTCATGAGTTTTCGTCGGTAGCAACGGTAGTCCTTTCGAGGACAAAACGATAGTCATCTCCTTTCACGAAGGGTCGAAAAGATTCACGGAGTAAGCGGCATCTTCACCCTAATTTGCCGAGGCCATGGCCTCTCGCTCCAGACCCCGGACCAAGGGTATTAATAAAAATGCTGAGAAATAGCTCGCGCAATATCTGGAATCGGCTTCTTTCCCCCGTCATCGATATTTTCCGCGTCGCTCCACGCTCTCGGCCTCGGAACATACCGCTCCGGAATCTTGCGAGATCGCTCGCTTCGACTCGCTTGAATATGCGAGTCGACGAGACCGTGTCGAATCCGATAGATTCGACGTTTACAAGCCGATCAAACGCGTTGTTTATCTCGGAACCGATGCCACGACGATGTTCCTTCGAGCTTGTACAAATTTGAATTTGTCTCGACTATGATTTGCCCGTGGTCAAGCGAAACGAAGAAAAAGAACGTTCGATCTACGAGCTTGTTGGCCGGTCGACGCGAAACATCGCTGTATCGGTACCGACGACTACCTTTTTCTCTTGCCACGTTACATTTTTCTAGTCGACCGGAGGCGTCAATCCTTCGACGAAACTCGACGAGACTCCGAACGAATTCTGAGAGGAATTCTCTATCGGCGACTGACCGACGTTTAATACGGCAAACTCGAGGGACAGATTTATTCGGTGAAATTATTAATCGGTGAAATTGTTTTTGGACGGCGAACGATATCGTCGAGAGGAGAAAAACATCGAGTTTCGAGCTTGTCGAACGATATCGCGGTTATCCGAGGCAGTAAGAAGTTCAGACGGACAGATCGGCCGCCACGATCTTCATGAAGAATGCAAAAGGTGCCGGGACCTTCGAGGGGAACCTTCGAGCCTTCCCCTACGCTGACCTGTCCAGAAGGTTTTTACCTTTGACGAGACGCACCAACCGGCCAACCGGTAGAAACGACGAAACAGCGGACGGGTCGTTAGTTTCGAACCGATGGCATTAGCGTTCTCGCATTAGTGCGCGTTTGTTTACGTGTATCCGTCCGATCGCTCGATAGATCGAACGTTTCACGGCAGCGGATTCGACCAGTCAGTCGGATAAATGGAAAAATTATGCCTGTCCATGGCCGGTCCGTTGAAATTCATGAACATCTGGGAAGAGATTCCGATCGTTCGAACCGATCGTGTACCGTCTAAGTACGTTTAACTCGACGACCTGTACAATCTAATTTCCTTCGCTATCCTTCATCCTCGAGAAGCTGAACCGAATTTCGAATGTACATACTTAGAAGAACGTTTCACACCTGTCTTGTCTCCGCGCACGAGTACTCGCATGTAACGCGTAACGAAAGTATCAACCCCGTAGTTGGTAGAAGTTACGCAGGAGTACGATTTAGAAGCAACTGTTTCGTACAATCTCGCTCGTTGTCTAACCAATGGTCCATTTTATGGCGTTACGCGAGACCATTTCCATAGAAAGTTTCAAAAATATTCGGACCGAATTCGTATTAAGAACGAGATCGAGAATCGAGGATCGAAAACGGGAAAGAACTCGAGTTGTATCGATCGATCTGTCTATCCGAGAAATAGATTCCCGGTTCGCTTGACCGTGCCGGTTCGTCCCGAAAAATCGCCGCTCTCGTAGCCAGGATATGGATCCCCTTTATGGTAATGCCGTGTTTATGCGTTGACAGTCGCCGGCGCTTCCGAACCGGGGAAAGTATGCAAATCCGGTGTAGTCAAAGATTGAATTTCATTTGGTGCGTCTAGGAAAGGGGACGACCTGGATGTCCGACACACCCGCGTCCACGTCCGCGTTCGCGTCCGCGACGGAGATAACCTTTCGACACTCGAACGACCAACGACACTCGCCGACCTTTTGACGAGAGCCTTCCTGTTTCCATATGCATCGACCCCGTCGACGCCTGCAGACGGTCCTTTTGATTTTCGACCAGCCATCATCGGCCACGGTTCTCTCGCTTTTCAACGCGTACCGTTCAAAGCCGAAATTACGCTTCCGGTAGTTGTCTACGCTTTTCGTCGATTTCGATTTAGTCGATGTTGAATTTTCACCATTTAGAGCACCTCGTGCCCGCGCAAACTTTTCGCTCGTCCATTCCGAATACGATGGAATCTCGTCTCGTATCGCCAGGATCGCGCTCGGCTGTCGCACGATGGACAATTTTTCGAATTCGCCTTATCGAAAGAACTTGTTCGACGCACCGCTTCGCCGTTAAAACCGACCGATATTATTTAATAATATCCCTCTCGATCGACGGTTTAGACTCGTTCTTAGAGAGTCGATGAAAAAATACTGAACAGGCTACAGTCTCGAAACTGGTTCCTTGTACGCTCGTACTCGTTTAAGGAACAAAGCGGCGCGGTCCAGCGCGTTTCCTCGAATCCTGGAAACCGCTAAACGACGAGAATTTTGTCGAAACGCTAACTGGAAGGCGTTCGATCCGTGTAACCGATACTCGGACGCAAAGTTCGAGGGAAAGGAGACTGTAAAGAAAGAAAAGTAGCGGGGCGAGCAGGGAATATGAAGAAAACGCGCGGATAGAACGAATAAAAATAAGAGGGAGAAGGTGGAAGGGAAGAAGAAGATGGTAGAGAGAAAGGAGAGAATAGAATCGGAGGAAAGAACGATGGAAGAAAAAGAGAGGACGAAGAAGAAGGAAAGTATCGTGGGGTCTATGTTCCTGCGGATGATGAAGTGGCCCTCTTGTTATCCCTAAATACCACGCGCGGCTCATGAGCAAACACCGACCGCGGTGAGACTGCCCGTCGGTTAACACTGCCGGTCCCTATGGGGCCCCATAAGACCCGCGCCTTAGGGGGGCCAGAGCCCCCACTGGCTTCTAGCACCCTTGTTCAACCCATTATAAACAAGGCCTGTCTGGACCCCAATGCATTATCCCGATATTCCTGCTTCAGCGCCGGATTCGGGACTCGCGCCGCTCCTATCTTCCTATCCTCTCGCCTAACCATTACTCGATTTCGTCTTTTCCCCGCGGACGCTGATACATATTTCTTCTTGCGTAATCATCGAAATTGTCTTGCTTCGACCGCGAAGCTCCTTCCATTCGTCCCAAAGAGTAGTTCGCGTTACGGCCGCTGCGCCGAGAAATAAATTCAGAAAAATTCTTTCGATTCTACCATGGCCGATCGTATTATCGAAAAAAAGTTGGAACTCGAAGAAACGAAACGGAATTCGTTCGGTTAAATAAAGTCTCGGATAAACTAGTCACGGTGCTACCGAAACGTTGAAAATATTTTCTTGTCGCATATGTATACGATTCGCACTCGACACCCTCGAGATCGCCAAAGAAAGTTCTAGCGCGTACTCTTAGGATCCAACGCAATCGATTCGGAGCGAATCGTCGACCTCTCGACAGGATCGTTGATTAAATACCGTACTAATTAAATAATTTATGACGGACTGCAGCCATGCTCGGTTGATAAACGATAGTCCATTCCTCGTGATGGATCCGGAATGCTGACGAATCCGTAGAAGAGTATCTTCTTGGGCGTCGCGATCGGACGGCCTCATTACCGTTCGACCAAGAAAAAAAATCATCGACCGTGAAATTAATCCTCCGACAACGGTTCACGTCAAAAACTTTCGTGGCCCGATGTCCGTCTTCCAGAGCGACTCGAAATGTCTGCTCGTTCGATATCGACCGATTAACTGCTCTAATCTCTAGCTCGAACGCGTTAGAATGCTTGGAAATAGTCAAGTTTCTTTCTATTAGGTTATTATATTGTCGGAAAACGGAAGAACGCTCGTTCGTCGTTTTCCTCCGAGTCTTATCGAGCAGATGCTTCAAAGACGTCAGCGAGGTTCTATTGTCCCGCCACGACGCGACGCGACGTGACGCGACGCGACGGCAAATTCAACTCGAGTAAAATGCTCGAAGCGATACGTAGAGAAAATCGGCCGAATAAAGGAGAATCACGGACAGATGTCTCCCGTTTAACGTCTATTTAAAATAGAGTACGATCTTGTTTGTCTTCGATGGACAAGGTCTTTATCGAGCGAGGCTTCGAATCCGATACGAACAAAGATTTTCTAGTTTGTAAAAATCATCCCGACGCTTCGTAAGATCGATTCGAAGGATCGAAAAACGATGAAAGTATTTTCTTGGATCGATATTACTCGTGGTTTTGAAGTAACATACGGTATCGCGGTTGCTTAGATTTCTTCTATCGACAATAAAATTTAGCTTTCTTTTACGTGCTATTCTCCGACGAAACTTTATCGTCGTATCGTATGTATGCTTGCCTATTCGAATAAGCAACGTCACTTGCCGAACGATAAATTAACAGCTGGGGTGGAAGAACGAAAAGAGACGTCTCCGAATTGAATCGTTTCCGGTTGCCGCGTGTTTCACCCCCGTCATATTACCGAGCCATTACTCGTCCATGGCCGATCCGGTACCATCCAGTCATCCCCTCGCCAAACATCCACCCCAATCGTCGAAAGAAACACCCCGTAAGATCATAAGGGAGGTTGACACTGGTATTTTCCACTTTCTTCCTGTGCGTCCTACAATTTTAACAGAGAGTATTCGCGTAAAAATCACTTGCCAGTTATACTCTCTACACGAATTTCAAAATATATGCTTTTATCTGATAATTATGGATGCATTTTGTAATAGGTTTTGCTCGTTGTAACATAGTTATAATACCGTTATTATATCTTGTTCTCTCGACCTTTTGTAGACGTGATTTTTTAGCAGAAAAAGATGAAAAAATTAGAAGGAATATTTTTGTTTTTCGTCGTAATAGCCGACGTATATTAACCATCGAAACGGAACGAATGTACTCGTAAATTATGCTTTCGCATCCCCGCGGTTCCTCTTTCGTTCCGGCGTGATCTCTGGATTTGGTCGCGTCGCGTGTGCGCGCGTTACGTCGCTGGAAGGAAGAGACAAAAAAGACCGAATAGGGTCTAAACTTCCTGGGGATCCACGTGGCTGTCCCATTGTGCCGAAACGTTCCTAATGATTCGTTTTGATCCGGCCTAGCCCCCCCCCTCTTTTGGGGGATGCTTTCATGACGTAGAATTCCGCGACGCATCGTGGCCGATCGTCAACCCCATAATACGATCGCGATTCACCGAACAATCGGTGGAAAAAAAAAACCCTGAACATTCTGCTACATAATTCGAATTATCATTCGAGAAGGAATTTCTTTTTTTTTAAAATCATTAAACATTTTCGGATATCTTTTCATAATTATAAAGAGAAAGAAAATCGCTTACGGTATCGAGTCGAAAGAAAATGAAATGAGATGGAACGAGAATGCACAGGAGAGAAAGAAAAGACGCGAAAAAAATATTGAAGTAAACGACATATTCCGAATAAGTATATTTTTGGCATTTTCGATCGACGAGATTTCGCAAGAGAGCATTTTCGATCTTCTTCGAGGTTCCTTCGAGGTTGAACAAAAACGCGGCACGAAGAGGTTTCGACGACAATGGTGGCCGGAAAGTTATCCTCCACGTTGCATTGTGGGCTCAGGAACCCCCAGCTCGAGGGACAAATTTCACCCCTAAACACGCAAATAAAGGATAAAAGGCAGCAAATTAGCCGAGTGAAAGCGGCATAAATCAAAATATTAGAAAACAGCCGCGTGGATGGCAGAGTCGAGTCGGATGAAGGATTTATGGGGTTGGTCCAGTATATGTTGCGGTTGGCGTAAAACTCGGCCCGTTCCCACCCTCCCATTCTCGCTCTTTCTTCCTCCCGCCACGTCGCGTATCCTCTTCGACCCGCGAGGATCAGCGACGCTTTTGTTTAAAACATGATCTATCGCTTAAATAGCTGAAATGGACAATTTATGGGCTTGCCCTGTCCATGTAACGCGGCTAACGCACGGACAATCTTTTTCTTTCGAGCTGAACGTCGTCGTCTCGCAGGTGGAACTCCCACGGTTTACAAATTTTACCCCCCCGCCAGCCCGTTTTCCTATCCAGCGAAACCCGACGCGTTCCTTTTCACGTCGACGGATGTTCCCCTATACCCTGTACTCCTATACTCTATCGTTTCGACACACTTTCTAACGCTCCCCTGGCTCGAGAGCCAATCTACGTTCGTCCCTAACATCGCGAGAAAACTTCCTCCGAACGTTTACGTCGCGTTTCTACGTCGGTTTCTACGTCGAATCAATTATTTCCGATTATGCATCGAATTTAATATCGCGCGCTTACTAGGATAAGAAGAAATCGCGTACGTAATTCGTGTATAGGAGAAAATTGGCTTGCTAGCGCAGCTCGGCAGGTAAAGATAACTCGCGCTACACGGTAAGGACATAAAATTAATTTACCTCGATAATACGATAAATAATGACCTTCGGCTTGGCGTAAAAAATATTAAGCCGATTGAAATTCGAAAATCTTTTCCTACCTATCGTCCTCGACTTTTCTTCGAACGAAGGCACTTTAGATGAACGCGTCGATAGATGAACGAACGAGCCGTCTCGTCGGTATGGTTGTCGAGGTTGTAAAACAAAACGTCGAACAAATTCGATTCGATCTCGGAACGGGATCCCTGAACAGGGTAACTTCGTGTTCGAATATTTTGCTTCGACTTTAAATTCTATTCCGTCGATCGATCGATCGTTATTTGAAAATGTTCGCAAAGGTTAGGAAATTGGGAAAAGATCGTAAGAAGTAAAAACATGGATTAAAAGTTGAAATAAAAAGTAGGATCGTTTAACGTCCTTCGGATGCATGCGTAAACTCGTGTCCTTACGTAAAAGTGGCAACGGTGATACGGCGGTCGCGATAACCTGGACACGCATGCCGATACGTACGTAACATGCGAACAAATTCCTGAATAATGGATGTATTTCGGCGTTATCTACGACGCAATACCCATCGACGTAGGATACATAACGCGATAAGGAACGGACAGAATCGGACAGTGACTCGATATCCCTGGAACATCGGATCCGGATAACGAGAAAAAAGTCAGTCGGAGACTCCGAGAGACGCAAAACAAACGTCGTAGCTGTGCTTTCGTTAATGTATTTATGTATCTGTCGCGATCAACACGATACCTTCTCTCCTTTCCTTCGCGTCTTCGTCTTCGCCTTCGTCATGGTCGACTTTCCGTTGTTCGAAGGAGACTGGCTCGCGTCGTCATCCTCGTCTTTCCTCGTGATCTATTCATGGACAAACGCCGCACCGAGCCGTTCGGAATCACACGAATATTCGATAAATCTGCATTGCGTATCGTCATCGTGTCCACGATTCCTTAATTCCCGGAGATCGATCGATATCTTCGGGCCGGTCGTGTTCGTCGTACGTAGCCTCGTGATCGTTCCGAGTGTCCGCCGGCTAGCCATAGACGTATACTTTCGTCGCATGTATTTTCGTACGCGCGAACGAAACGGAATAACGAAAAGCGTTCGTTCGGACACGTAAATCGCGTTTGAAAAGAGTGTTCCTTCCTCTAGGAAAGGACGAGAGGATCCTCCGCGTCCCTCCACACCCTGAACAAATTACCCTCCACGACTCGACCAGATAAGCATTATCGATCGACGCGAGAAAAGATCTTCTAACAGTTTCGCGTTCGTGACCGCAGATGCGCGCACGAAACGCGCGAGGGTGACTCGGTTTTACCTGATCCTGAGCGAATCCTAGAAGCGGACAGGTTCGCCGGAGACTTTCCGGTACCAGGAACTGCTACGGAACGACCAGTCAAGGATCTCCTCGTTCCTTCGCCACCGACTACGCGACTCTACGACTCTGCCCTCTTCCACGACATTATCTGATCCTTGCTCTCATCGCCGAAAGAACAAAACGCGATGTTGCCTATCTGCTCACGATCGCGAACCTGCTACATGATCTATGCGCTACTCCCGTTATCTGGCGACGATCGAGGATACTTACTCGCCGTTGACCCCGAAAAACTTGGTCCTGTTCCGAACGTCCTTCCAACCAGCAGCCTTCTCTGTCCTTTACACCCCGAGAACCGGAGGTAACCTTCACGAATAAATGTTCACCGCGCGATCCGTTGTTCAACAAGTTAACGAGTCTGGTTAATCGATCGAATCTTCCGTGCTCGAACATTCCTACCAGGCTCGCCGGAATATGTACAATACTAATTTTTCTACGTTTCCCGATCGAACAACGGCCATTGATATACGTAGTAACGGTTAACCTCGATGATCAACGATATATTAGAGCGACGAAACAACTCGGAGTTACCGAAAGAAACGACAGCGTCATCGCGTGACCGTTCGGACTTTTAAAATCGTTTGGCTCGCACCTTGGCGAGAGAAAAACGATCCCACAGGTGTAAACGTTCGGCGTAGACGCTTCCTAGGTGTCAAAGGTTGTTTTATTACCGTAAACACTTGGATCGGAGGAATAAGTGGAATCGCAACGACGGAAACGTTGCTGTGGGAAATCGAAGAGAGACAAAGAGCGACGAAGAGCGCGGATGGCAAAAAGGAGATCGTAGAAGGAAATTGAGTCGAACGAGGGCGAACGATCGTGGAATTCCTTGGAGCCACCTGTCCGAGGAGAATACCTCGTTGAACCACGGAATCCACTAGTCCTCAAAGTATTTCTATTCTCTTTGCCAAGTATTTTCATTCTGGCTCCCTTTACCTGGAAGTCTGACGATCGGACGGAGAATTAGTTTTTTTTTCCCCTTCTTTTCTTCCTCGTCGTACAGCGTGTTTTTTGCTCGAGAATTAACCGTGACCGAGTAGACGAACATTAGCGACATTCGAACTGTTCGCGCCGGCGACATCGACATTTTTTAAACGGAAACAAAATCGATTCGTTCGTTTCAACTCGGTATTACCGATCGATTCAACGTTATTTATCCCCTCGTTATCCGGCCGATACAACCGACCACGTTGAAATGCAAAGACGCAACATAGGAGAGAAGCGATAGTCCACGAACGAGACAATCGTTGGAGACTTTCGAATATTTGACAGGGCGATCTTTCGTTTCGGTGAAGAGGAAGGATCCCTTGTTTGTTTAACGCGTAGGTCGATTGTTCGGCCGACCAAACAGAGGCTAAACAAGGAAGTGTAACTGGTGGCTGGTAAAAGGAGTCGATCGCCAACGGAAAGAGGCTCGTTTACACCCAGTCACCGGCAGCTTTTCGCCTTTTGTCTCCCCCTTTTACTTTAGATCTTTCTCTTTCTCCCTTTTCACGTTCCTCGGTTTCGCCGAAACAGACCGCGTACGGTGTACGGAGTACGGCGCGTACACGCGTACACAGGGTCGAAACGTTGCATTCTTCGGAGATAGGAGGTCGGTGTCGTATCCCGCGACCGCAACTCGAATTTGGAACAAGGCCGATCTAATGCAGCGGACAATGTTAACTGATGAGCGAACCTGGACCCGTTGCAAGAACAATGCAGTACGAGGAAAACAGAGGAGAAAAAACAATGGGTTCCCATTAGCATCTACCTGAGTCTCTCGGGTCTCTCCTGGCTCTGGCCCCCTTTTTCTCTTTTCTCTCCACTCCCTCGAATACTGCAGCCCTTGTTTCTTTCTTCGGTCTGCAACTCTATTCACGTAAAATCGCTCCTCCCGATCGTTTCACGGCCTTTAACGATTTCAACAAATTCGAATTTTCGACTATCGTTACCGTTATCCAACCGAATTACGAACCTACGGTTCTGTCCATGCTATTTCCGAACGGGAGTCGCGCGATCAACGAGGAATTAAAAATCCCTAGAAAATAACCTGATATTGGGGAAATTTGTACTCGAGGAAGTTCCGTTGCTCGTCGAACAATACCCGATAACTTTCGAGTACGATAACAACGAGACATTTCCCTGTGTCTCTCTGTTCCTTAGGGAAGCCTAGCGCTCTCGACGGTACGTAACTACGTAACTCGCTAATGGAATTGAACTTTGATTTTGCGATCGAGTTTCTAAAGTTTATAACTTTCGGCGTAAAAATAGCATATTAATACAATAAAGGATATCGTTACACGGCTAAACAGAAAATTACGATCCAAAGTAGTTTGCGCGTTCGATCCGATCAATTTCCATAACCTTCGCGGTTATTGGAAAATTTGCAAAAACGGTTAGCTTCCGGTCAGCTTTCCGATGTAAACCTATCAATGGACGTTTACGAAGTAGAGTTATCGAGTCGGAGTTGGCGGAGGGAGGAGGTTCGAGGTGCGGGACGATCCCGATTTGCTGTCAAGATTGATGCGTTATGGCTAGTAGGTTCAGATGAAACTGCCAAAGAAGACGAAGCGGTGTTGGCGGTTAGGTTTGGAGGGGGGCCTCGCCAGTCGACCGCGAAGGGTGTCTTTTTAACGGAGCGACGCGGACGTACCCCTGGCAAATGGACAGGAGGAGGTGCCGATATCTCGAGGTGTAATTTATCACCGTGCTAGGAACGAGCAGAACCGGGTAGGATAGTTGTCGAGGACGGGCCCTGCTTCAACGTTTAGAAGGAACTAAACAGCGAAATAAAGAGAGGAAAGACGCGAGCCGAGAGAAGAATCGAGCTAGTTGCGAGGGCTCAGCCCTCGTTACCACGCCCACCGACTTCCTAGTCATCATCTGGTTCACCGTGGATTCCAGAACGGACATTCCACGACCTGCTAATCGGTCTTCCTTTCGACGGATCCTTCTGCGAGTTATCGTAGAACTTTTGTCGTTAAGGGGGTACCGTTCACCCACTGTGATCAAACGAACGCGCATCTTCTCTTTACTTTTCGTCCGAAAAATTTATTCGACTTAAGGATGATACGTTCATCGATCGACAAGGTATCGTTAGCCATTCATTCTCTGCACTTCGCTCCCTTGCATCCAGACTTTCTCTGGATCTTCCTTGGACTCTTCCTACGCCCAGTCTTCTTCGACTTCCTCGACTCGCGATCTCTTTTCGCTCGAGAAATTTTCTGCGAGAAGAATAGGGCGTCGAATTAACCGCCGTGACAGAGATTAGTTTCGAAGGGAAAAGGTGAAAAAAATGGAAGGGATTATCGAGTCCTATCGAGATCTATCGAGACCAAAGATATCGGGTGGGCTAAACAAACTGAAGGATTCCACTCGGGCGGGGGCTGGATGTAAATAATTAAAGAGGTCCGGCGAAAACAAATATATTGTTTCGCGCAGTGTGATAGATGATGTTGCTTATTCAGCGTCCTGGATGAGGAGAAACGAATGGTAGAGAAGAAGAGCAAGGAGAAGGATCGCGCGAAGCAAGAGGAATAGGAGAGAGGAACGAAAAAGTTTGGATCTCGGTAGGCTTTTAGGAGGTTAGGAGGACCGAGGAGAGGGTTCAAGGGCGTGCTGGACGTTTCGAGGGAAGGATGGCGAGGCAATTAGGAGACTCAGCAGGGTGCCAAAATCTTTGCCCTCTTCCTCGTCCCTCCTTCCTCGTTCAACCACCTCCTACGCCCTGCGTCCTCTACTCTTGCTCCTTTCTCCTTCTTTTCCTAACAATCGCCTCCTCCTTTTCCAGCTGTTTTCTATTTTTTTAATTCAATTCTTCCTTCTTTCGGTCGAATCAGGAAGAATAAGCATTCCTGAACCGCCACCTTTCGATCGACCCAACCCGTGACGCCCTTTTGCGCCCACACCCCTTATTAGTTAATGCCAACGTTATTCTCCAAGACGAGACGAACGCTAATGTCCTTTCCCGAATTACCTGTCGCGTCCGATCGCGATAAACAACCGATATTGGATGTATTTAAGGTTCTCGAGATTCTATCGATGTTTTTAACGCGTTGTCGAGTTTTTAATATCGCCCGTCCGCTACAGTTGATTTAGTTCATCCAATTTGTTTACACGGATTAACAGACTTACAACACTGGCGCTTGTCGGAATAATTTTAGGAAGACAATTTCGGTTCCTTTCTAGACAACTCGAATCGTACGTATCATTTCCGAATGGGGATTAATTATTTTTCTGATTAAGTGGCAAACCATGGGACACGATGCTCTCCATTTTAAAAAGACCGCTACTAGACAATACTGCCAGTACCATCTAGCGACGAATGCTGAATTATTCGGTCCATAATATCGGGCTACCGAAATGTCGAAGCTGCAGAAACGATCACAGCACGATAAACGCGAATAGCTATGAAACTTCGAAATACCGTCATGCTCCGATATCCACCAAATAGTGCAAATACGCTCTTTTTCCGTGAAAGAAGATATCTGCGAAAATGATTTTTGCCGACTCGAAAGAAAATTCTTTGCCATTCTTATGTCATTCCCTATATCGTCGGCAAGATACAGTGTAGCGTGCGAATTGTTCTGAACACATAATTCGCATCTTCAGACTCGCAGACTATATTGAAGACATTATAAAATCGATATTAATAAATATATCATAAATATATAGCGTATTAATCAATAAAATCAATATTAATTGACTTTTTACGAAAATGGAACAGGTGGCGCCATCTCTCCGGCGAACAGGGTGAACTACACGCTTTTGAAACTGCAATTTCGTTAGTTCTAATTTTTTACCGCTAGATGGCGGCACACGAAGCAGGATTGTGATAATCATCAGGGCTGTTGGTCAAGAAGACTTCTGTTATCGAAGCCGTCTGTCAAAGCCGTCGGAAAAACAGGGAGCTCGTTTGCAAGATTTGGCCAGAACTGGAACATGATGGTATTCCGAAGTTACCCTCATTCGAAAGATCGTTTTTCGAAAATATACAAAGAACGATACCGACTGTTTGTAAATATGTTACCTGTAAAACGTGTAATACCAGTATCGGTTGGTATAGTAAACTGTACTGTATTAATTTTAGTTTCATATTTTACCGGTAATACCTCTTCGATAATACGATGATTTCCATCGATATTGTATAATACCGATTGAAACTGTCAACTTTAAGAGAACGAATGGTTCCTCGTTACATGGAAACGATAATTCGTAGTGATATATATATTTTCTAAGTAAATGTCACGTTTAAAGTATAAAACATAGAACGAATTTCCTTATCATAATACTAGAGTGAAATATTTCGTAGCGATTTATCGTATACCACGTCAGCGGTTTTACTCACGCATATCGAATAATTGATTAGACCCCCGTATTGCATAATTTAATGCAGAGGAAAGAAAAAGCTAATTCCGATATTTCCGAGTAAGCATTCTTATCGAGCATCGATATCGTAGGGAAAAAAATCATTCTAAATTATACTCCTGAATGATTAATAGAGGGATCGCCGCTCGACATCGTCTAAAGTTATATCGATACAGCAAATTCCTTTTTGTTTACGTTACCCTGACGACACCGGTGCAAGTCGATTATCCTCGAAACCGCTCTAATTTTCCGAGTTAGTCTAACCGGCGCTAACGGGACGCAAAGAAACGGGACGTTGGACGCGAATCGCAGTTATCTTCCGTATTGGAAGAAAATTTTTCAATAAAATTCTCGATAAAAGATATGGCTACCAGAATGGATATTTGCCGAATGTGCAACCGTGCGCCTCATTCCCACAAAATTCCATTGGAGGAGTCAGGGAGAAAAGAAACGTACACTTTCGTCAAAAGTCCAAGAGCAATTTTGCATATTCATAAAAAATACAGGAACCCACCCACGTAAGTTCATTTAAAATCCCTACCTTTTTCGTAGTATAGATAAGAAAATTGGTAGCGAAAGCGCTAAGAAGTCGAGGGTAAGCGTCGAAGAATCAAACAACGGTCTGTTTCTTGCAAGAAAAAGTTTTTATCGCTTCTCGAGATTGTTCATAAGACGAAAAGTGCTACAACATCGCGAACGATAGCGTATTATTCTGTGAAACGAACGATCGTTTTAACTACCGGTTAAGAAGCGAAAAGTTAAGTCGATCAACTACCACACTTTACTGATCTCGATTATAAGTTTCGTGCAAGTAATCGATAAATATTATATGACTTAATAGCGAAACGGTATTTGGATCTACTATGGACGTACATTCGTATATGTACTTACACCTCGTTATATTGTCGCGGACGTAACAGGAAACAGGCGGTACGTTCTTAAAGTTGGCAATGTATCGAGTTGACCTATCGATTATATGAAATTTTCTTGTTGAATATAACGCCGGTGTCCTTGGATCTACACACGCGATAACGCGTGACCACGTACGAAGCATGGCGATACAGTGCGTAGCGACACAACGCGTTACGATAGTTTCATAGGCTCGATTCTTGATACACGCTCTACGTTCATACAATTTTTACTGCCTTCCGTGTGTCAAGAATCCTTACACAGAGTCATGTTACTGTACAATAATAACCTTAATGCGCGGTCTTTTAATGTGTTCAACGATTTTTATAGTACGCGAATGAAACTCTGGTCAATGTCATAGCTGGTGTACACCGTACGATAAGCGGTCGTCGAAAGCATATGCTTTCGCACAACCACCGTATACGCTATCGGCCAGTTGAGTGAACTCTGAACGAAAGATTTTTAAGACGGTACTAACAGATAAATAAGCCCCCCATGATAAATAAGCATCGATGTTGAAGGGTATAGAACGCAACACGCGAGCAATTTCGCGAGAATGTTTCACGCCAACGATATAAAAATCTATATTTCATTCTCCTGAAGGACATCCGCGGTACGATTCGAAACGAAGAATAAAACGTCGAAATATATGTATAATTACACCGGTTGTCGAAACAGCGCGAAGAAACGTGATCGGTTATCGATCGTACACGATGATCAAGCAGGAAGCAATGGACAAGATTCGAGGACGCGATTAAAGAAAATTAGTAAGCATTAGTTCGTAGCGAGAAGTCGGCAGAGAAGAAGAGGGTAGGAAAGGCGAGCGCGAGAAACGATCGGTGAAACGTTTCACCTTGAAGACGTTCGACGGAGGGGATCAACCGCGTGCTCAGGCACAACTTCCCCTGTCCCGCTGTTCAACGATACGCGAACGGACATACGTGGTCATAGCTACCACCGATTTCGAACCCTTTTGCATCACTTAGGCATGCGCAAAGTTCACGTTGGTCAACGTTATTGAGTGGCCGCTGGGTAAAAATATACGCGTGGCCCGTGTCTACGGTCTATGTCGGTCGATTCTAAGGACATTGTCCAGTCTGTGAACTCGCGAGCGGCGTTGCGAGCCGGTTAGTAATGCCGTGGAGATCGCCCGAGCCTCGTCGTCGCGCCGCGAACGCGTTTCTTCGCGATCTTTTTCTTTACCGTTCAAATAAACTACTCTCATCTTTCAACGTTCGCTAACCCGATCGGTGAAAATTTGATAAAACGTGTACGCGTTATAAACGGCACTGGATATTTTCATCGTATGAATGGCTACATTCGCTTGTTCTTGTACTTGAATCTTGAAGCACTTTCTTTTTATTGGAAGTAACAATATCTTTACAAGGATTGTTTTGAAAAAATTTTGCCAAAACGAAAGTTTGCTACCGAATCGGTGGCACGTTCGTCTGATCTTGAATGGACCGTTGCTACTTCGAGAGGTTCGATCCTTTCGGCACCGTAATCTCTTCTATCCCTGACACTTTTCAACATTTTCAACGAGTCTAACATTTCCTTATACTTATACATTTTGATAACTTCCAAGATAAGCGTTTACAATGTTAGATCATTGTAGATCGAGATAATTATAGATCGTGACATTTTTTCCCGCGTAAGTAATTAGAAATACCAAATGAAAAATGTTAGGAGTTCGAAATAACGAAGACATCGAAATAAAACGAGCGTAAACTAATGACTGACGTAATAAAATTTACTTAAAATAAAAGCGAAACTTTGAATGGATTTAGTCTGGAAAGCGTCAAACCGAAAGAAGGCTGGCGAGTGAAAAATGCAGGCGAAAAAAATTTTCTTCGAGATCCATTGAAGAGAAAGCAGCATGCCTGCCGGAATCGGTAGCTGCGCGATGGCGCCAACGAGCAACGGAGATCCTTTCGAACGCGAACAAAAGGATCATCCGGCGTTTACGATTCTCCAGAAAGACGGTCTGGACACGAGTCTGCCACTACTGCACGTGAACGGCGACGAGTCGATTCGATCGGACGTCCACGGATTCGAGAACGGCAAGAACAATCTGTTCGATCGAAGACGAAGAAGCAGATCGAACGATCATCTTCTTCAAGCAGCTCTCCAAAGCAATCAGGCGAATCCACTGAAGAAGAAAGCTAGGAGCAGAAGTCAGGACAGTTCGCGTTCGTTGGAGAAGGTTCCGGTGATCAAACCGAGCATCACCTTGTCCACCGAAAATTTCAACGAGGTTCTGAACGCGAAATTGAAGAAACTGCAAGAACTGGAGAAGCAAGAACAACGAAAGAACGCGAAGAGGAACGAGAACGTTGGCAGGAAACCGTTCATCAGTACCGTGAAAACGGGGGAATTTCTGATGCCACCACCGGAAGTAGCGGCTCTACTTGGCATCGCACCACCCACCAACGGTACCAACGAAATCGACGTTTGCCCTTTGCGGTCGAGATTCAAAACCCTCGTGTCGCTGGCCAGAAAACCGGAAGTACGTCACAACAGCCACAATGCCAGGTGTCCGGCCGCGCTCAAGGCCACAGTCGACTACACCCTTGGAATGATGAACGCGACCACCATCGCTGCATCGACCTTGGACGACAGGCTGAAAACGATGAAGAGAAACGACGCGACGTAAGTTACGGAGTTCCGTAACTTGCTCGAAACGTTGTTCCAATTTCTCGAATAAATCGTTCTTTTCGAAATCGACGGGATGTTATTCCGCGTATTCGTTACGAATTACGACGCGAAACGATCGATTTTCCTCCGATAATAGCTTTTACTAGCGAACTCGTTTGCGGCAGCTCAAAACATAATGTTTTAAATTTCGGACGAACGAATAGAGGGTTAATCGTTTTGTTGCGTGCGCGAAACGGTAGCTGGCAATTATCGGATGAGATTGCGTACGGCCAGATTGTAACTTTACTGGTACGAGCGAAAAACAATTTTTCGACGGTTGCTTCAAAATTTTCTCGCGATAATCGTTTCTCGTTCGTCTAAAATTTTCATTGCTTTTGCAGCGATCAACCGGTTCCCTTTGGGAATATCATGTTTGATCGTCGGGTCGTTCGCGGAAGTACCTACGCCACTGCCCCTATCCTCGTAAGTAACAGAAACTTAAGTTAAACGCGTTAACTATTGATTTTCAATGTTAATTACTTCGAGAAAATAAACCTGTCCCTAGTGGAGGGAAGTAAACTTCCCTCGATTAAGAGAGTGGTCAAGTTCAGAATCTTCTGT
Organism: Megachile rotundata; assembly: GCF_050947335.1. Taxonomy (NCBI): domain Eukaryota; kingdom Metazoa; phylum Arthropoda; class Insecta; order Hymenoptera; family Megachilidae; genus Megachile; species Megachile rotundata. Next base: position 23,831,379 of record NC_134984.1, on the reverse strand, counting down.
GAACGCGGTTCAATTAGTTGTTTTTCGTAGATCGATGGAGAACAATCGACAGCAGCCAGACAAGCGGAAGCTAGGAGAAGGAACTTGACGAGGAAACGAGCACAAGCTCAAGCCACGAAAGCACTCGTCCTTAGAAAGGGTTCGCCACCTCCGGTTGCTGGTCGCAAACACGAGCCGGTGCAAACGGATCTCTTTCTCGAAGAGGTGACGTATTCTCTTCGATGTTATATACTTATATGCTTTCGATAAATACGCAGGATCGAAAGATTAATAAGAGGAAAAATGCTATTTGACCAGCTATCGGAGAAGCCGGACGAATCCGAAGTCGCGACACAAACCGATTACTTCTTGGATAGACCTCCAACCCCGCAACCCTGCCCGCAGAAGGTTGGCGAAGATGTTAGCACGCAAATTGAACCCGGCGATGTGAGTCCGAAAAAATAAAGTGTGTCGTCTACTTTGTTTGAAAATATACGAGAAAGCTTTTTTTAGCTGTTCGACTTCGACTACGAAGTGCAACCGATCCTCGAGGTACTCGTTGGAAAGACGATGGAACAGGCATTGATCGAGGTACTGGAAGAAGAAGAAGTTGCTGCTCTGAAGGAACAACAAAGGAAATTCTTAGAGCTTCGAGCCGCGGAAAAAGCGGAAGCTCGAAGATTGGAAGAACAAGAAAGAAGAGTAAGGGAAGAAAAGGTACGCATTATCCTTGAACTAACTCGTAAACGTTCGTCCGAGCGTACAACTGTTTTATAATTGATTGACCGATCTACAGGATCAACGATTAAGGCAACACGAGAAAGCAATGGTAGCTGAAAAGGAAACGGAAGAACGTATCGCGGCAGCGACTCTTTTAACAGGATACATTGCAGAACTTTTGCCAGCGGTTCTAGAAGGATTGAAAATGTCTGGATTCCTATTGGACGAGATCAAGGCTGGTTCGTGAACTCGCAAGAACACTGCTACTTTTTGTGAATTAGTTAGTCAGAAAGGTTTATCGATTATTCTTTGTTTTATATCATTTAATTGGACCTTTTCAACTATCCTTTACGCAACCATCTTTTTGCTCGGAAACGTGCTTGTAAGGAAACGATGGTTGTGATTTCGTTGTTCGTACAGTTTTCGAATTAAACGATGCAAACGAAATCGAATATAGATAATTAATAGATAATTAATAGATAATTAAAAATGTTCTGTTTTTAGATTAATTCGAAATAGTTAAAAAGAGCCATTTAAGTGACTGCTTTTTTCATTGCGATTCGTTTTACGATGCGAGTTAGAAAATTGCTAGAAATTCGTAAGAAACTTGAAATATGTTTTTCTTGCGTAGATGTCGAGGAAGGTTTCGTTCCCTGGTTAATGAAAGAGGTGAAAAAGGAGATGGGCAACATGATCGAGAGTAGAGAACTTCTCATGGGTGAGCAGCGATCTGTACTGCGTGTAATAATAAATAAACGAACAAAATATAGTGGATTCCACGAGCTAATTTTCTGTATAACGTTTTAGAAATCGTGAGGGAGATTCTGGAGAGTCGTGCAGAAACTTATAAAAAGCTTGGCGAAGAATACGATGCGTCGAGGATAAGGAAACCGTCGATAGAACATATAGAAGATGGAGGTATCGACCGAAATTTCGTGGATTATCAACCACCAGCTATCGAAAACACGGACGTCGTTGAAAGAGTCGATTAGTCGAAACACTCTGGTACGTGAAATTATAAGAATCAACTTTCTTTCGATTACTTTTTCGAACTCGTACTAAAAAATTATAAATACTCGCTAAAGAATTTTCAACGATATAAGCGAATATAAAAGTCCTCCGGTTTAACAACGAGTCAATTCCTCCTTCTCGATTAACAGGTTAAATCGTCATTATTTCCTTTCTTTCTTTTTTTGCTAGCGACCGATTGAACCGTTCGTTTACCAAGGTTTTAACGCTCGTTGATCTTCGAACGCGCAAACGAGCGTATCATAGTTAGCTTTCGGATTTTGGGACACCTTCACCAGTGTCGGTGGAGCAATCCCCGGTTCTACTAGCTCCTACATTAAGCAGTGTACACAGCTGCGAAACAAATCCATCTCCTAGAGTCGCGCCCCTGTGACAGGTCACCGCGTTTGCGATCCCTATGGCAAACACCAACTACCACCATCACCGTACCGTGTCTCGCACAAAAATCCATTAGAAATTAATTATCGATTTTCTTTGACTCTGATCGAAAAATAAATTATCTCGTTCGCGCGACCATGTTGAACCGTTCAGTAATGGAAGAATTAATCAACGGTTGTTCTTCGTATATTTGCAGATCCGTTTGAAATCGAGGAAAAAAACAAGGCAAATGAAAAGGAACGATCGAAGCCAAGGAAGAAATTCTCTAACGAACGATAGTATTCCATGCAAACCTTCGAAGTAATTCCAAATAAATGAAATTGTTTAATATTCTTGTTCGATACTTTTTTCCCTTCCCTTATGTATATTTTCTTTCGTCATAAATTATACGATCCGAGGAAAAACTAACGCTTCGGACCAAGTTAGACGGAATTAAGATATTTGTGCTCGATGGTGGTGGGTAACTCGTCTTCGTTGGTTTATCTTTTGGAGGTGCAGTACACGCAACAACAGCTGAAGTGACACTAGAGAGATCGAAAATACAAATCGGTCGCTAAAATTGTCGAACGTTGTTTTACTTTCCCCATCAGTGTCTGTTATTTCGGCTTAGAAGAATCCGCGGTTCAGGAAAAACGAACACGCGACTCGTACTCGTAACGATATCCTATCAAAATTTCGAACGAAGAAGAAGAATCTCGATACTCGGAGAAGAAGAAGTGTCGATACTAAGAACTGAAATGTTGGCAACTTGTAAAATTTTTCGGAAAATTCGTTGAAAGGTAAAATGGTAAAGCAATTAAAGAAGTATAATAAAGATTTTTCGCGATGCAGGTGAAGATAAAAAGGTATAGAAGCTTCTGAATCATAGATTCCCGTAAATAAGTTTCGGCGACGAACGGCCTGTAAAGCAGTAAAGTCTGGCGTCGCCAATACTCGCCTACCATGCTGTTAGGTCGGTTCGAACTTGTATATACCTGTCCTATCTATAATATTTAAAAATGCAACTCCAAATTGCCTAGAAAACTTTCGCGAACGGAGGAGCATTCGACCGATTAATGGAGTATACCAGCCTGAGGTCAAATTATATTTCGGTATAGAAATTAAAATGAAAATTGTTAGAAAATTACGAAGTTATCGATAGTTTGATAGTGCTGGAAAAAGAAAATTCGAATAAACTACGAAGAATAAAGGTAACGCAAAAATAGGATAACATAGAAGAATAAAAGATTCGATAACATTCATCGCGAAAAATAGATAAACTTCGTCGGTACACCGCGAAAGTAAAAAACCTGTCCAGCCCAATCAGGATTAGATCGATCATAATAGGATAAGGTTTCACGGTGAATCGAGATCGGTACAGTTTTAAAAAGCCACCCACCCTCTTAAACGCAGCCCTTTCAATGGTGAACGACAAGGCGAAGGGGGAAGGGGAGCCATATTGTATTGGATTAAATTAAGCGGGAGGTTCATCCCGATACCGTTCATATTATATGCACGAAACTTGTGTGCCAAGTGAGTCGTGTTTTTTGGGGAGATTCGAGAAGGGGTACGGAGGTGGGTCCTGATCGGTCGCAAAGAGGGTGTCTGCGTTATTTTATCATGTGATCCGTGTCACCTGCATCTCTGCGTGATTTTCTTTCTCAATATGGACAACTTGATTGTAAGATTGCAAAATGGTCTTCCTATTCTGCTCTCTATACATATATGCAAACGTAAAGATGATAAAACATAAATTAATTGCAAGTTCTTGAAGTAGAGACGATAGAAAGGACCAAATAACCTAATAATTATTTATGTAATTAAACGTACCGTAACAATAAATGAATGATGAAAATTTGACTCGATGTCTGGTTCGCGTTGGCAACCAAGTAATAATATCTTGCCTATTAACTGGACGTTTGTTCACGGTAACTCGTAGAATTGACTGCTAAAATCAAGTAAACAGTAGCTAATGGTTAAATAGGAATTGGAGTATGGGATGCACCGTCCTCTGCTACGGCGTTATGGCGTATTCAAGTGGCACGTGTCGCGTTACACGGTACTCGGTTTCGAGAGACACGGGCAATATGTCGACGGCACGTGATCCCAACGAATAAATTTTTCACCGTAGAAAGATTAATCCCTCTCAAGATATCGGGCATCGAATTCAAGAGATACACGCGCCTGAAGAGACTAAACAACAGGTTAAACATGTTGCAAAAATTTCCGGCGTAAAGGCAAATTGAAATAAACATAACTTTAATTACGATTAGAAATAATAAGAAATTAAGTAGAAATTGTATCGTATAATTAAATTCACAAGTATCCTTGATAAATATTAATAATGCATAAGCCAGTGTCTCGTTGGAAGAGCCATTAGGGGTAAACTTTTGACACTTGCAGAACCGAGACGAATCACCTTTATGGTCAACTCCCCGCAAAGGCGACCATAATTCAGACTCTACCCCGCAGCATCCAGGGTGGTTACGTGTTATGTAGAATCTCGTAAAAGGGCACCAAACAATAAGATTTGTTACGTCGGTGAATATCGAAGGGGTCTAAGTCTGCTTAAATTCGAAAACCGGAAGGCTCGTACTTTGCTGTCGAACGATCAAACGATCGACCGCTTTCGTAATGGAATTGTTGCTTCGCCGACGCGTTCGTTGCCGTTGGTTCGTGTACCGATCGTAAGCGGTAAAATTTATAAAATAGAAAATGAAACACTTGTAACGCGTCTCGAGAGGCATTTCTCTCTTTTATCTCAAAAGGATAATTGGTAAGAAAGTTTATTCGCGGTACGAGTGTACAGGGCATGAGCGAACAAGCGAAAAAGAGGGTGTTTCTTCTTTGACTTATTTTGAGCGACGCAGGCGGGACGAGCGATAATACGTAGATGATAATCGCGATATTAATATCGCATTGGGAAGCGCGCACATGCGTGCAAGGGCCCATTGGTCACGGCGGAACACTTGCTCGCTAGCTGGCCCGCGCCGCGGTTCTTTCAATGCACCCCGGTTTTAGAAAGAGACAAGCGGGGGGTGCAACCCCAACCCGGGATGCGGGCAAAAAGCAAAATTTATCCGAGAGTTGTGGCCAGATAAGCATTTCCTCTCGCGTCGAATTAAATGTTTACTATCAGAATAGCCTATGACTAAATTTACAAAAAATATTTAAAATCAGAGATATATATTACCGAGAGCGGAACTATAGGTGCAGAAATTTGCCAAACTCTCAGAGTGTCAAGATTCTATATAAATCCGAAAATCGCGAAGTTAGAATAGTCAAAATTCGTAGTGTCCAAAATTTGATTTCCGTAGAACCGATTGACTTCGTAGAAACATTTAAAGGACTCCTTAGCGGATAAGATTTCTACAAAGGATTCTAAAGTAATAAGAATATTTTCGCGGTACATAAATAAGGAAAAAATAACAAGACTGTTGATAAATTAGGAAAAAAATCCAATTGTTGTTTACCAGCGACGAAGCGCGCGACGGGGCTACCGAACACTTGCCGCAAGTTGCTTGGATAGGTAGGACAGAGAGCAAGAAACTCGATGCTCGAGTTTCGAGGGACCAGAAGAGGGATTGGTGCAGGGGATGGTTGCAGCTTGTGAACACTCGTGTCATTCCCTGGTCCGGCACCATTCACCCCCAGATGAATCACATCACCCGTAGAGGATCCACCAAGAAGAACCATACCCTTTCTCTGTTTCTCTTTTACGATCGCAAATATCTCTGTAACTAATCTCCAGACTATATTCCATCGAAATGTTAATTTAGAAGATTTCAATAAAATACCTGGACTAAGTGCATCGTAGGAACGCCGTTAAACTTTATCTCGGTCGAACGCGCACGATCTCCACTAATACCAAACTAAATCCTCGGAATAACGTTAAAAGTCTTTAAACCAGAATTAGATAAAGATCAGTGTATTAAGAAGCTGGAGTATCGTTATAGAAGGAATAGTCGGTTGGTACTAGCAATTAGCGTAGGATACCTGTAACTGCGTAACCGTGATATCTACGGACCAAAGTATTAGGCGAGCCATTAAGGTAGGAAAGAGAATTTTCCAGTCTCTTTCACTATTTTCAGGTATATATTACCGTCGCGTCGCATCGGACGAAAAGAAGAACAATATACCAGAAAATTGTCGGCGTGAGTTCGATCACGTACTCGTAATTCGCATGTTTAAACGATTATTATTCCAAAGTATAGCTTCAAATGATCGGAATTGAGAAATTTTTAAATCCGAAAATTACTGAATTTACTTTCATAAATAAATATTAATTTATATCGAACTAATTCGATTATCTTCTTCTTATACGGTTGTTCTTATTTTGTCAACAAATGTATACTTGCTGCAAGAAAATGTTGATTTTACTCTTCGATACTATTCCGCGACAGGTTAACTATATGGTAATTTCCGTTGAAAGAAACAACTAAAAGACATAAGGATCTACTCGTGTCGTCCGCCGAAATGAATCGAAATCGGAACTTTTGGTAGATCGAGGGAGAATCGAGATCGACGAACGATTAGACAAATCCAAGCACGATATCGCGCGATCGCGATCTACGCACGCTTGCGAGAAGCTTGCGAGAAGAATGAGCCACTTAATTTCCTAATCAACCGTTGATTCAGATGCACCTTTCGTCAGGATCCCTCGTCCTCGACGGGATACGCATTGGTTTGCAGCTGAGCCAAACAATGTCCTTTCACATGAGGCTTTTATAGCCCTATCAAACACGCTTCCAGCCACCGTAGCCACTCCTGGTGACGCTCCACGACCTAACATCGTTAAAACTTTCAATAAGAAATAGACGTCGCTGCGCTTTTTAAACGCGTTCGCAGACGAAGAGGCGGAGCACAACGTAGAATTTCGCTAATAAACAGAAATAGTCTCTAACTCTTGGTTAGTCTTTTTCTAGCGAATGCCATCTTTTCAAAGTACCAAATTCGAACGTGAATTTTTCATGACATTGTCAATTTGAAGCGACAGTAATCGTAGTAATCGCGCGATTAAATTACAAAGAATCAAGATATCGGCCTAGGCGAAAGTAATAAAAATTACAAAAGAAATTAATGGAATAGAGGTAAGTAGAATGCGAGGTACCTGTGCCCCTTCAATAAATTACGTTACGCTTGAGCAGTCATGAACGAAAAGCCGAATCGTAGACGGAAAGTATATAATATAGGCCAGACAATCTGGCGCCAACCGAGACAAGTTTTCAATATTATAGTATCAGTGGCACCTTACCTTATTTATCCTTTTCAGGAATACAATGCGGTGCTCATGCATCCGTAACGTCGGCTTTGTACCTGCAAGCGACCTAGGTGTATTAGCGGTCACTTTCTTCGGTACTCCTCGAGAACGGTTTTATTTCCAAGATCGTCCTACCTTCGAGGGTAGTAAAGTAATCTATGCGCAACGAAGTTCTGGTTGACTGATTTTTAACCGAATTCGTCATATTCATAATGGTGAATCTCCAGGTATCGATTAGTACTGCGAAAATTTTCATAGTTCAACGAACACAAGCTTTTTGTATAATAAACCGACATTGAAACTGTTACTTTCCACGCGTAAAAGAGTTAACGGTAAACTGGGGCAAACGTGACTTTTGCAATGTACTCGAAAACAGAAAGATTTTGCCAGCTACCAACGTACGTTCGTTAGAACGAAACGCGAACGTTTCGTCTTCGACTCTCATGAAATACGACTTTATTTTTAATATTCACAAAATCAACATGATCCAGTAGTAGATGAAAAAATTCATTTCCTATCTTGAATCGTCTATTCAAGTGTCGTGTAATCGTGTAGTGGAAGATTTTTTCGAAGATGTAGGAAACGATGCCATTTTGCTCTTTATGAAATCGAAGTCGAAACTTTCTTCAATAAATATATATAAGTATCTATAAATACGTTTTCCTTACCTTTTATATGCTGCAAGAAAGTGATTTTTACAATTATCTAACATATCGCGAATATAATTCCTCGAAGACAGTTTTTTCTCGCTTGATCACATTTCAAAAAACATAAATCGTGATCTTATAATCGAACGAACAAAATTGAAACGAAAATTCTTGCATCCATTTAACGCGAATAAACATATGGACGGCGAGTAAGATCGAAAAGATGCATCGTTGCACCTTGCGCTAGATGGTCGGTAGGTGGTCAGAAAGCTCCCCTCCGAATCTTCTGAATGAACCACAACATCCCCACCGTTTGTAAGGATGGCGCATCAGGATTCGAGAATCGCAAGCACGGGGCCGAGTCACCCCCGAACCGTCTCTTTAAATACAATTACACAAACACTGGCTATGGAAAGAATCGGGGGTGCGACCATCGCGGGTAGAAGGGGAACCAAACCCCACAGTCAATTCGGGGCACAAGCCCTCCAAATATATTTAAGCCACGTGCGGAATGCAGGTCACATTCAGTTAACACCTTGACATCGCATCATCGTAGTCCACTGAGATTTTAATATTCCTGGAGTACAAGTTTCCGATAATTTCGGTGATACAGTGATAATCGATAGACGTTTCTTCGAGTCGTCGTTGTCGAGAAAGTTTTTCGTGCGCTCATTATTCCGTGAGCAAATACGCGACGCTTTAAAAAAGCGATCAGCACGTTTAGTATGCTGAAAAATATTTGACGCGGATTATTGGAGACGCACAAATGGAACCAACGAACGCGATCATGTACCCGCTCCTGACGGATAACGCGCTGATGATGAGTATCGAGACGCTCGAGAGAACGTCCCAAGCATGCTTGGATATGCCGCCAATAGTCAGAGCCGCCGGTGTTCTGGCAAGAGACTCTTCGACCGAAATCATCGACGTGAACAAGCTGAGTCAGAAAAGTACATCGATGATTCGTTACGTACGTGTAATTCGTATCGTTTGTAATCCTGTTAACGCGTTAACTGTCGTCTATGTTCTTAACTATTCTGATAATGGTAACGGTAGTGAACTAACGAAATTTTCCTGGTTCGATCGTAGGTGGAAGTCGCTGATGAAGGTGGTCGATTATACTGCGTGGACGGTATGGTGAACACATCCTGTTGGTTGAAGATCGTCTCGTTCGCCAAAGATTGTCAGAGCTGTAATGTAGTCCTGATGACCACCGAAAAAGGAGTAACGCTAAAAACGATAAAAACCATTTCACCGGGTGAACCTTTACTGATGTGGTTCACCGAAAACGTCCTAGCGATGATGAACATGCCCTTCCTGACACCGTGCAACATTCAAGGTAAATCGAAATTCAAAACAGACAAAATCTATCTTCGTACCAAAGATTCCAACGTTTCCGTTTCGATGAAATTTTAAAGATCGAATCGATACCGAAAGTGCTATTTTGCGATGCTTATATGTTACCAAATCGTTTAAGACTTCCTAAATTGATCTTAATTTCGCGGTGGATCGTTATCGAGTCGTAGATCGCGTGAAATAAATGAAATTTTTATCGATTTCAGGTCAAAATCGCTACATCTGTCACATGTGCGATAATCTGTTCGAGTATCCAAATCCTTTGAAGATTCATCTAGCTCTAAAGTGCAATCGACTGGAGACTAATCATCTTTGGTCCCTGCTAGCGAAAGAGTTCAGTTTATCGCCGAGAACCAACCTGTCTTTCAACTTGTTCCCACAGTCGACTTTCAGATTCGAACTAACCAACTCATCGCGGTCCTCGTCCACCAGGATATCGCCGATCCTGGTGGAAACCATGGACTCTAGTATCTCTCTGACGAATAACTCTCCGACGTCCTCCAACCAACAATCGCCGTCGTCTTCGAATCAGCCCTCGCCCACGCAGATATCCCCGAGCTCCTCTACTCAAGTTTCTCCCGTGACGAACGATTTGAGCTATAGGCACTCCGCCTTCAAACCGTACACGAATCAGGCCAACGTGTTCACCGCGGTTTGCCCGTTGAACAGAGACGAGACCGTTTTGTCGACGTACAACGTACAAACGACTGCGCCGTCGATTCCTACCGAGGTAAATGCTGCACAAATGGAAACGATAGTCAGCAATCTTGGAAAATCGAAACAAGGACACCTGTGCATCTATTGCGGAAAAGTCTACTCGAGGAAATACGGCTTGAAAATACACATAAGGTTAGTAATAAAAATTCCTTTAATTTTTACCATCTAAAAGTATACCAAAGTATTACCAATATTCGCGAATCGAATATTTTGAAATTTACGCTCGTTATGTTTTATCTTTGCAGAACCCACACTGGCTACAAACCACTCAAATGCAAGTATTGCCTGCGACCATTTGGTGACCCAAGCAATTTAAACAAGCACGTTAGATTGCACGCGGATGGAGAAACTCCCTACAGGTGCGAATTGTGCGGAAAAGTGTTGGTCAGAAGGAGAGATCTTGAAAGGCATGTTAGATCGAGGCATCAAGAAAACGTCGAACAAACTTCCGACACGTCGTCGGACGGAATCGACGTTTAATAAAAGCAAAAATGATGTTACGAGTTAACCAGTTAGCTGTTTTTAAATAGCATGAAGAAATAGTGATTGCTGAAATGAAACAGCTAACTGGTTAAACACGAAACAGACATTTTTGCGAAATGCTCTCTCGCTTGATTTGTATTGACGGCAAATCGTTTTATTCGCGGGTAACGAATTCGTTCGCGAACGCGAGCTTCGTTTGTAATAATGTACATTTGCATCAATTAGTATTTATAAGTATTATTTTTTTTAGTTATAGTAGTCTTAGTAAACTTGTAAATATCTAGTTAGTGTACATAATTTCCACGAATCCGGTGATCAGGACGCGATACATGAATACGCGTAAAAAAGCTACAGCCCTCGGTTATTTTTCCAGTATTTATCGAATATAATTCAATTAATTTTCTAATACTGGTAATAATATTTTATAATACGGTAAAAACAATAAACGTTTATCGTAAATAAAAGGAAAAGGCGATGAAATAATGTAAATTACACTAGGCTGTAGGTGTACTGACCATCGATGTAATAACGATTTGATATAGTACAAATTCTATTTAGGAAATTTACAAATTTTTACGCATTCGTATGCTACAATCAAGGTTATTGTTATTTTTGTACATAGTCGAAATATTGAAATAAAACTGTTATTCTATATACAATACACTGACTTCTCAATCTCTATTTTCTACTCTTGCTTTCAAACTAAACCATTCGCTAAAAATAAATTATTGCATAATGATAATTTTCATTTCTAATTAAAAGCACAGATTTTTCACCGCTAGATCTGCCAATTATGTAATTGACTTGTATAAAAAATTCTCAATTTCAATTTAAACAGATCACTGACACGGTTACGTGTATAAACACGGACAATTCGATTTTCGTTTACTGCACGATTCGAAGCTTTAGCAACTTCAAATTCAGCCAGCGAATGTTCTTAACCTGCTAGGTCAATTTATCGACGGACTTTGATTCGTTCGGGTCCACTCAGCTGGTGACAATTTAATACAGAATTTGTGCAGTCGCTGCGTCTATTTATTTTAAATTCAAGTAGAATAAGTCGCTACTAAACATCCCAATAACAGCGCCATCCTACGAGTAAAATAGAAACTGTTTTGTCGTCTGCTCTACAACGGAATCCATATTCGTATTCGGCTGTCTCTAATAGCTGATGTTACTTTCTGCTTATATCTGTGATATTTGCTATAACGTTCATTTCTGCAAGAAATATATTTAAATAAACACACGGTGAGTTTATTGAACTTGTAGTTGCGAGAAATATACGATTTCTACAGTTATTCGTTTGTATATTTCATTTTCCTAACACACATATATGATTCGAATGTGTGATGTAACCATTTCTCTCTGTCTTTAATTAATAAAATTTCATAAATAAAATTTTATTACAGCACTTTAAAGATGGCAACTCTTTCACGTAATTTGCGACCTTATTTAAGATATATTCGTAACCAAAGAAGAACGTACGCCGATGCCCCTGGAGATCAAATGAAATTCACTTTTGCTGGAGCTAATCAAGTATATAGATGGATACTTTGATTTATGTAAGCACGCTTTAGAACTGAACTTTTATAAATTATGAAATTATTGTTATAGGTATTTTATGACCAAGCTGTGGTGAAACAAATAGATGTGCCATCATTTTCTGGTTCCTTTGGTATTTTACCTAAGCATGTACCCACGCTAGCTGTATTAAAACCAGGTGTAGTTACGGTGTACGAAGAGGGAGGAGCAACTAAAAAAATTTTTGTTTCCTCGGGAACAGTTACTATAAATGAAAATAATAGTGTACAGGTATAATACTGTTTAAATAACGAGTAACAGAAATACCAAATATTTCCTAAGATTTTTCTACCTTCGTTAATACACGAATACCATGTAATAGGTTTTGGCAGAAGAAGCCCATCCTGTAGAAAATATTGATAACTCTGCAGCCAGAGATATTCTTAGCAAAGCTCAACAACAGTTATCATCTGCGTCGTCTGAAAAAGACAAAGCTGAAGCAGCTATTGCGGTCGAAGTAGCAGAAGCTTTAGTACAAGCTGCGCAATAAGCAGTCTTTAAATGTTACAACATTATTCTACATGTTATTGAACTTTAGGTCATGTATTCATCACATTTCTGTCACAATCCTGTATAAACATACAGTAACAATAAAAGGATTATTAAATTACAAATATGTATATATTTTATATATGTAACTGATCTTATTACGGAAAGTAAATGACAACAAAATGTAACATTATACAATAATTTATTGTATGTTAGTCAAATTTTACTTAGTTTTAACACAAATTCTTTTGTCTAAAATCTATTTAGGTACATTCATTTTATTGCTTTTAACAAGTACTTATTACAGCCACAACTTCGACAATACAAATCTACAAATATTACATCATTCTGCTACCTAGTTTCAGTTCTTTAAAAGGTGCCAAAATGCGTGTAATAATTATTTAGTGTCACAATTTAATTTTAATTTAGTTTCGAAAATACTTCATTATTTGACACGTTGCATTCCTTTTCTAAATATCGTACATTAGAAAACAGCTACTAAACAATAAATATTTTTCATTTTTCCCTGTTAATATATTACGTACACACAATCGATGATTTTTATAAATTTAACATAAATTGGTATAAACGTCATTAATTTACAAAACTTCCAATAACCATCGGCTATGTGTAAAAAGATAATATATACTACATAATATTTGTACATTAAAAGATATATTCGTCTACTTAAAATACAGATATCAAAGGCATTCTTTTATAAAACATATTTCGATGCTTACAATCGACTTTATGAAGGTCCGATACTTTGAATGTTAACATATCGTAACTATTATTTTTTAATATAGAGACCTTACTATTCTTTGATACGTGTAAATAATAGAGCTCTTTTCTTCTAAAAACTATGCGACAACAATGTTGTGTACTTAACAGTTTTAAGTAAAAAAAGGTACGAATATATTGGCACACGTTAAGATACAGCATAATATATTGCATCTGTATAAAGTCTCTTGAAATATGGTATCGCTATGTACTAGAACTGTACTTTTATGAGATACCCGGGTAGGCAAAAATTACCCGGATACCTGTAAGACACCTGCATATAAGATACAGTTAAGAATTTAAATTGGGAAAACAATATTCGATTGATATAGCTAATAAGTATTAAATTATTTATAGATTATTCCTTCTATTATCGATATTTATCGATAATAACTACACGATAATTGACTTCCCAATAAAAATTCTCAATTATCTCATGCAACATATGATAGTACGGGTATCTCGCAAATACCTGAATTCCCGGATATGTCACATACCCGATCAAAATTAATAAGCTTACTATACATCGTTCTATACTTTCGATTTATCTTAGATAATAATTTTTAAAATCAATATTTATACCAAAAATCGCGTTTAAAGCTAAGTGAATTAATCTATGCATTACGATAAATAACAAGTTCTTATTAGACATTTGTGCAAAAATATGCTTTTTTCGACATGACTAGACACACGATAAAACGCTTGTTTCAGTGATTGTTCGCTAATGGGCATTTCATTAATGAAGGTACTAATTTTTCGCTGCAACACGTTAGAGTACTAGTACTTTTACAACAAGTAAGACTGAATACTTTTTGCAATTGTTCCAATGTTTTTAAACAAATAACGACGCAGCAAGATCCACGATTCGTAGGCTCACTGTCACAAAAGCATTCTTCTTGTAAACAATGTACAAAATCATCTACTACTTTTGATGACATGTTCGTTTTATTAACATTCGTAGTTGTATTGTTTATATTTGTCGTTGTATTGTTTATATTTGTAGTTGTATTGTTTATATTTGTAGTTGTATTGTTTATATTTGTATTTGTATTGTTTATATTTGTATTTGTATTTGTATTATTTGAGCAATTTTGGCAGTTTTGTAGATCATTGCATTTACAATCAACGCATTTGCATATATCTGCTTCGGCTGTGATTTCCTGTAAAACGTTTCTACACTTCTTCGGCTTTGTACTATTTTTTTTTTGTTTATCACCAACACATTGCTGTGTAACTTCAACATTTTCAACATCTACTAGATTAACATTATCTAACTGTTGTAACGACTGCAATTGACTTTCTATCTGCAATGGATAAGGCTCTGGTTCAACTAAATCGACTAACGAATGGACCGCTGTTGGAAAAGCATTCAATTCCGACCAAGACTGCCGTCTCAAAGAAGATGGTGTTGCCAGTGTCGTAACATCTATCCAAGGAGATGGTATTTCCTCCTCGGATGCTATAGCTAATTCAATAGCTTCCGATTGGGTTGTTGCGACTACATTAGAGTTCAGTGAATGCTCAACTTCGTTAAGAGACCCAGTTCGTAACGTGTCAGTGATAAATGGTTCTATCTCATTATCGAAAAGTTGAGTTTCACTAGAGGAACTTATTATATCTGATACGTGACTAGTTATAGAATTGGTATTATACAAAATTACGTTACTATTTTCTACAGCTGCTCTATTATTATTATTATTATTATTATAAGATTTTTCAGTAACAATCGTACGATTTTCATGCTGCTGTACATCGCTCGTAAAATCTGTTCCTTCTGAAATATGAGCAATCGCATTTTGTAAACCATCTTGTATAATTTTTTGTTCCAAACTTATTGAGTTAGATTTTGTTACATTATTCAATTTGCTATCTTCACTTTTTCTTGACTTGTCCTGTCGCAAATTTGAATCATTTACCTGATTGAATATCTTAAATTTATCATAATTTTCATTGTTATTAAAATTATCAATCGCATTTTCAGTAAAATTGTCTAAAATAATATTTTCTGATGCAATAAGAGCAACTTCTGTAGATTTATTTAGATTTTCTCTATTTTTATTCGTAATATTATAATCAAGTTGTTTGTTTAATCTATCCTGACTTAAAATATCTATTATATCATTTGTAGAAGTCGGCTGATCATTTGCATTTTCAGTGGACTGTATGTTACTAGAAGATAACGGTGGTATAATAGTATAAGATGGCACATTTACATTCTTAGAAGTTATTTCATTAACATCGATATTTGACTTTAATATATCACTATTTCTTTGGTTTCCGCTTTCATCATAGTTTCCTTCGTGTTTCTGTGATAAAACAATATAACATCATTGCAAACGACCAAAAATTAATTAAAAACAATACGAATCTTTTTACATACCGATTCATCGTTACTAATCGTTCTCTTATGAGTTTTCAAATGACTTTTTAAACTATGAGGAGTAGTGAAAGATCGTTTGCAGATTTCAAAAGTACATACATAAGGTCGTTCTCCCGTATGCGTCCTTTTATGAGTTTTTAGATGATGTGACGCTGTAAAAGCTTTACCGCATCCTTTTTCTCTGCATCTAAAAAATTTTTTTCATATATATTACACACATTATATTTTGTATAATTTTCTCGATAAAAAGATAAGAGTTAAATAATTTTCTAGCATAACTATGTTGAAAACATATACACATGCAAATATGATGTACAGAACATTAGTGTTTGTAACGTCTACTTATATATTTTTAATGTTATGCACGTACTTTACATTTATTGGTATCTTTAATTTCTTTGAATTTCTTTGAAAATTTATATCACGAGTAAAATTTCATTAATAGAAAAAAAAATATGATGCTACATCATAACTAAATATAAAAGCAGATACAAAAATTAGTAATTAAAAATACCAAAAACATACTTGTAAGGTCTTTCTTGAGTATGAGTACGTATATGTTTCTTGAGATCACTTAGAGTAGTGAAGAATTTAACGCATCCAGTCTCTTCGCAGTTAAATGTGTTGCCACTATGAAGTCTTTGGTGAGCTCTCAGTCTGTAAAGGGTATTGAACGCTTTCTCGCAGCCTTTGTAATTGCATTCAAATGGTTTTACTTTTGTGTGTACCCTAATATGAATCTTTAGGCTGTACGACGTGAGGAAGGCCTTGCCACAATTTGGTTCTGCACATTTAAATCGATACTCGCCTGAAAGTTTTGAGAATTCCTTCCACATAAAAAGTTTGCTGGGCTACCTATTGCTCGCAGTATCTGAAAGCCATGCAGGTCAAAGCGTTCCCTTTATACCAGCAGTGATAACATAATGAATAAAGTGTGTACATAAAAAAATGTATAAAGCATGAGCAGATTCTATATATCCTTATTTATGAAAGACATTAAATATAACATTAATAATAACACTTTATATGCTTACCTTGTCTCCTATAATTTTCAGTAAGCACAAAAAATATATACATATTAATTAATACGTGTTACACTGGTTTATGTAAGCATAACATGCAGAAGTTATAATATTACAGTATCACCTGTACAAAGCTATAAGCAATATTAGCACCAAACAAGCAATACTGTCATCAATATTTTGTTTTAAAAAATACAAAATAAGATCATACAAAGCATATTGTTATGTACTGAACATTTTAAATATTAGTATTGCATTAAAAATGTAATGATCTATAACAATGTTTATATTATATAAAAGTTTTACCTTTATGAGTTTTCATGTGAGTACGTAAATTCCCAACTGTACTGTATGTTCTACTGCAGCCTTCATATTCGCAAGTATAGCGACCAATATGCTTTTGACTTGTATCTGGAACTATGTTTTCAATTGTAACAGTCGTATATTTAGATTCAGTTTGTAAGGTGTCATCTTGGTCAAACTGAATATGCGTATAAATTTCATCAGGGCTAGCTGTACGGTGTATTGACCTATAATAAAAAATACATTGTTCATAACTGTGCCTTTATAATTAAGTATTTATGTATCTAATTTATTTGATTTTACTAGTAAAAAACATAACATATAACATCATGCATGAGTAATACTTAAATCTATTGTTACTGATAGCTACTCCTGCATTCAATGATTTGTTAAGTTTAAATATTATATCACAATGATATTAAAATATAATGGACAATATAAAAATGATCTTACTTATGCACATATAAATAATAGAATAATGTTACATTACACTAATTTATTGATGTAACAGCAAATATTAACACATCATATATCAAATATAAACTAGAAGAATATTTTCAAAAACTGTAACAAGTTGAATAGAAATTCAAGAAAAACATAATTAAGTATACATGTAAGAGATAAATACTATATAATTAAGAAACAAATAAAAAATCGTTTATAACACAATGAATTCTTTCATTTTTATTCAATAAGTGATATATAATATAACACCAAATATTAAGGCTCTAATTTCAAAATGCGTTATATCCTTATAAGGATAGGATACAAAATGCTCAATTCATAAACGTATAGGTTATGAACAATTTTTATTTCTTCGCTTAATAACTCAATTTGAAAAGGTAATTCATTTTGAAAAGTATTCGTATTACCGGTAAGTAACAAATATGCAAAATTTAAATAATCTTACTCCGTAGTGTTGTTATTACATAGTCTTTCATCGATAGGAGTATCGTCATCTGAATACTTTTCATAGTCAAACACAGCACTAGGTTCATAAACTATTCCAAAATTAGTTAAATCTAAGCTATCATCCAAGCAATCCTGAAGATCATGGGTCACAAGAATGTTATCAAAATTTTCCTCGATATCGTCGGCATTTTCGATCTTCTGAAATTTTTCACCTTCCCACGTCGCCATACTTTTCCTGGCTGTACAAACAAATCACGAGATAACATAAACGTAGATTCGCCACCACGATGTTCATGATCTTTTCAAGTTACTCAATCGGTATCTGTTCTCCTTATCGTCGATCGCACAATGTACTCACGTAAAGAAATTGCGTTTTCGAATAATTTATAAAATCATTATAATTTATATGCTTTAACTGTCTTGAAAATTAATTCAAAGTAATATTTCTGGAAATAAAATAATATGAAAAGATATTACTGCAATAGAAATGACATATCTCTAAAAGATCTTGATTACACGATAGCCTTGACAAACAATTTATAACTTACATAGTTCTATAATACCATAATATATCTATTATGTAGTTAAATTCGCGAGAGAATATTACCGTCGAATAACATAATTTGTTCATTTTGTGCATGTATATCTCGTAATCGAAAGTAACATGCATGCGCATTTATGA
This sequence comes from Megachile rotundata, assembly GCF_050947335.1. Taxonomy (NCBI): domain Eukaryota; kingdom Metazoa; phylum Arthropoda; class Insecta; order Hymenoptera; family Megachilidae; genus Megachile; species Megachile rotundata. The sequence continues at coordinate 23,812,682 of NC_134984.1, read as the reverse complement.
CGATCATAAAATCAAGATTGTTCATCCAGTGATCTTTTATTTAATACATTTTCTTCATTGTAGTGAACTAAAGCGTAGATTCCATTATCAACAAACTGGGAGACTTTTAAATTTCCGATTTTTCGGATATAGAAATCCTGGGATTTTAAAATATAAAAAATATAAAAAAAAAATTTTTCTTTTGCAACTTTTCAGTGTTGAAAAACTGATGTAAATATTTCTAACATCGATATTAGTAATATAGAGAAAATTTACGACAAATAGATTTCTAATTGTTAAAGATGAAATTAGATTCACTTGATTTAAATTTCTCATTCGTTTGCACAAGCAATGTAAAGGAACAGTACTTTCCAAACATCAAAAGTGCCGATCGAGGTGTCGACTTTTGTTATATCTCGACTCTACGGTCCTGTTCCATTCCTATATTTTCGTTCGCCATGTATACCTTTAATCTATAAAGAGGAAATGAGTAATTGCGAAGCAGTAAGTAGCGGGGGTGTTTTTTAAACTAATTCAGATAGCTTTCAAAGCACTGTTTGTTTTTGATGCGGCCTGTACAAAGAAGTATATAAGAACGTCTGACGGGTATGCGCCGTACAGATTATATTGTATTCGATAGATTATTTGACGTATATGACTTTGTGTATGTATGGCTCAGTTCATGGACATGTGCTCCAAAAAGACACCACGAATTCTTTCAATACAAAGTCATGTAGTGTCTGGTTATGTTGGTAATAAAAGTGCAACATTCCCTTTACAGGTAAATAATATATTTATATTGAAAAATAAATTATCTTCCGTACATATAACGTATATTATATACGATGTTACTAATTACACTCTCTTATCATCATTGTTATTGGTCTCTGGTTCATGATATCGATAAATATTAAGAATTATTTTAATTTTTAATAAATTTGTTTACAATTTAAGTTTAGTCAAATTAAGTATTAACTGTTAATACTTAACAGTATTATATTGTAAACCAGATATAACAATAAAATTGTAAATATTATAATATATATAAAATAATATATTTTCTATTCAGTTACTGGGTTTTGAAGTGGATGTAATTAATTCCGTTCAATTATCCAATCATACTGGATATAAGGCTTTTAAAGGTCAAATACTAAATGATAAGGATTTAGGTAAGATAAGATGTTAATTATATTTATAAACATATACAAACTTTTTTCCTGGAAGTTAATTATAAATTTGTTTAATACTTGTGATTATATTTCAGATGATATAATAGACTGCTTAGTAGAAAATGATTTAGATAATTATACTTACTTATTAACAGGATATGTGGGTTCTGCTTCGTTCTTGAAAAAAATAGCAGAAGTTGTTCATATATTAAAACAAAAAAATCCTGATCTTATATATGGTAAGTAAATGTACAATTTGAAATGCATTAATTAGAAAACATAATCTAATATGAAAAATTGATCTTTTAATGCAAGTATGTGATCCTGTTATGGGTGATAATGGAAAAATGTATGTTCCTGAAGCACTAAAGGAAATTTATATAAAAGAGATAGTGCCATTAGCAGATATTATAATTCCAAATCAGTTTGAATTGGAGTAAGTTAAACATATTTACTTTAAATAAAATTTTTATTTGTTTAATATGTTTAATTTGTCTTTAATGTTTAAAACAATAATAATTTTAGACTTTTAACTAATCTGAACATTAATACAATGTCTGATGTACAAAATGCTGTAAAGAAATTACATGAAATTGGACCTGAAACAGTAGCTGTTACATCAACAGAGCTTGGCGATAAATTAACAGCAATATTTAGTACAATTAAAGGTAATAAAATAATAATACTGCTTTTCATAACGACTAAGGTATATTAAAATTCATCTTAATTTCAGATAGTAAGATCATTAAAATAGATATTCCAAAAATACCAATTAATTTCACTGGTTCTGGAGATCTCTTTGCTGCCTTATTTTTAGCTCATACACATTTACAGGACGACATGAAAGTTGCCATTGAGAAAACTGTAAATTCTCTGTATAGTGTTTTGCTAGCTACTTACAATTATTCTCAAGGTACTTGTTTCTGTTATATTCTTGTACAAAAGTATAAAAAAATAACACTCGTAAATATTTATTAGCATATCAAGATGAGGAGTCACAGCCTGCAAGAAGAATCGAATTACGTTTAATACAGAGTAAAAATTTAATTGAAAATCCGGAAATTAAATTATTCGCCGAAACTCTTTCATAGATAAATGAAATTTGAAATACGCGAATAAAAATATGTACAATAATGCCAATGATAATTATAATGTAATTATATGCTACATATATGTATATTAAGCCTTGTTTTAAATTAAGATGTAACATTTATAAATTACAATTTCTGGTGCTGGAATTTATATTGTATAGTGTATAGTTGATAATTGATATATTAACTGTTTTTAAGGACCACTGTTTTAATGTCTTCCGGTATAAAAAGTTGCTATATGTTTTAATAAATTATAGAACATAGAGTGAAATATAAACTACTTTTAACGATATTTCTGTATGTCAAAGAAGCGTTGAAAAACTATTATTTTATATATTATCTTATAAATACATATATTTACACATGAATTATTCGCAATAATTTTTCAACGTTAAACGAGGTACAATATTCATAGACTGGAGTTCTTGGAATAATAACTTGCAAGCATAAGGCATAGAAATCGTAGAAACACATGAACTAGAGCGACAGCTATGACACCAACCACTATATGCCATCAAACCACATTTGTTGCATATGTCGATATCAAATGCATCGCTGGATATCATAAGTCTTTCTATTAACATCATACTCGCACCGTAGCCAATTAAACAATCTCGCTCCATTTCGCCTAATCGTAAACCTCCTTCTTTAGCACGACCTTCTGTTGGTTGACGCGTTAATACAGCTCTTGGTCCTCGAGAACGGGCATGCATCTTATCTTGTACCATGTGTTTCAATTTTTGATAATATACCTGTGTTATATTATAATCAAAGAAATATGTATGTATATATATATATATTACATAATATAAAATGAAAGTTCGAATACTAGAATGCATTAACTTACCGGACCAGAATAAATATACGCTTGTAACGGTTCTCCAGTAATACCAGAATAAAAGAAATCTTTGCCTAAATAATTATAACCATGTTTTACTAATTCTTCGCAAACATCTTCCACTTTTGAACCTCCAAATGCTAAGTGAATACAATTTTTATGATACACTGTTATGACAATTAGTAGAAAAAGATTTATGCATAAACATACCTGTGCCATAATGAAATTCTCCTTTTATGACACCAGCTTTTCCTGCAAGTAATTCTATCAATTTTCCAACTGTCATTCGTGAAGGAAAACCATGTGGATTCATAATCATATCAGGACAGATACCATAATCGTTAAATGGCATATCTTCTTGTTCTACGATTAGTCCTACACGCAAATATAAAAATAATGCAATACTTTTATGAGATTAACTAAAAAAAAAAAAAAAAAAAAAAAATTAAAACGCATACCGGTCACACCCTTTTGTCCGTGTCGACTGCTAAATTTATCACCAATCTCAGGTCTTCGAGTTTGCCTTAACAATAATTTAATTAAAAATGCATCTTCCGCGTTACTAGAAATCATTACCTTCTCAACATATGCAGGGACCGGGCCTTTAAAAACAACTGGCACATCTTTATATTCTGTTTGTGTTTGAACATTACCAGAATTCACTGGTCCAATATTTACAGAAGGCGATGATTTATTTACCATTACCTATAGATAAAAAGCAAACGATATTAACCGCATTAATAAATTCCTACTAGTACAAACATTTACGAACGTACTTTTCGATTTTCTACCATTTCTCCAGGTGCAGCAATTCCATCGCTATCAATAATATCATGCTTCCAAACAGATTTCTTCGTATTCGAATCTATCAGTGGACCCATTATTCGATCATACGTTTGATTAGCATATCTTTTTAAAGTACACTTTGCATTTCTATAAATTAAACATCGTCCGTATCCTCTATCAATTGAAGCTTTATTTAAAATAAGAGCATCTTCGATATCGTAACCGCTGTAAGACATTACAGCTACAATTGCATTTTGACCGGCGGGTAATTTATCAAAATTTATCAGTTCTATTGTTCTGGACTTCACCATAGGTGCTTGGGGATATACTAGATTGTACATCAACGTATCAATACGATTTCGTTGATTGTAACCGATAGTTCCCATTGCTTGTTTCCCCATAGCGCACTGATAAGTATTCCTTGGACTTTGATTGTGATGAGGGTATGGTACTAATCCTGCACAAACTCCAAGCAACGTAAACGGTTCGATTTCTAAATGGGTTGTCTTCTCGTTAATATGCGATTCATTAAATGCGATAGAACTGTCATTTTCTTCGTTTACGTCTAAATATTCGATCAAACCTGTTAATAATACAATAATGTAAATACACGCGAACAGGATTCAATTAAACATACATATCTAAGTATACTTACCGTCATTCAGAAAATCTTCAAAACATCTTACTCCGTGTTCAAGCAATTTTATATGTTCCGCTTGTATAAGAGGTTCACCCTTTTGTACAATAATGTACGGTCTGCACAATCGTCCTCCATCGGAACTAATCTGAATACATCTGAAAATAGATTAAGTGATTAAAATTTATAATCAATGAAATATTGTATTCCTATGAGTATAAGTATTACCTATGTTGATGTTGCGTATATATAGAAACAAAACCATTTATAAGACCTTTTCTGCGTAATAATCTGAACACGTTCACCAATCTCTGATAATTTTTTACAATACCTAAAATATTACCATTTAGGAAAACCATATATACTTTTCTATTATTAATTTCTTCTCCACCAAGAATATTAACATTTTCTACCCCTAAATTAAATGCTAATCTTATAATCGGCTCTTCATCAATTTCTGTGGTAATGTGTGTCATAAGAGCCAAATTTTTCACTAAACCACAACCCTGTTAAAAATAATTTTCCTTTTAAATAGCGTGGTAATCTTTATGTAAAGTAGCATAATAATAATAATACTAACTTCTCCTTCGGGTGTATCGCTAGGGCAAAGCATTCCCCATTGCGATGGCTGTAATGATCGTGGACCGGATACTTTTCTAGTTTTTTCAAATTGTGAATTGACTCGTGTCATCATGCCAAGTGCCGAAATATACGAAAGTCTAGATAATACTTGTGTGACTCCATGACGTTCCATTTTAAATCGTTTAATGGTCCAATTACCCTGTATAGAGGACATTATTTGTATAGAATCCAACACTATGAATTTTTTCTTTGTCCTAAATATTAAATTGTATTAATTCTGCTACCTACAGAAGATATAGCAAAAGCCAATCCATTGGTGATCTGATCCTGTCTCATATGCTTTACTATATCAAATTGTGCAGCTTTAATCTTTGGTATATTTTTGTCAGCAATTTGTTTCAACTACAAATACAATATTATAGTTTCCGCCAATAAAAGTCATTTATTATTATGTTATATATTATAAATATTATTATATATTATTTTACCTCCCAGTTAAATCTTTTAAACAAATCTTCAAACATCAAAGATAATAACGAACCCGCTAGTTCTAATCGTTTATTACCATAATAATCTCTATCATCTACTAGTTTTCCATCGGACTGTGCTTTCATGACCTTGCGAATCATTAAAGCAATATAAGTTGCTTTCATTTTAAAGTTAAAATCAACAACCTGTAATAAAAAATTACATATCATCCTGTAATAGAAATCATCAACATTATATAATAATAGATAGCTTTATATTACTAACAGGAACATGTGATAAAACATTAGTTGCTAATATATCTTTCATTTCATCCGTGATACTAGATTTTATGACAGAGAATCTTTTCTGTTTCCTTTTGTTATTAAGAAATCTGAAACATTATAAAATTAATATCGATGCATATTAATCACTTATTATTTAACATACTATTACCTCAATGCTTGATTTTGAGCAAAAACATTTAAAACATGACATTCTTCTAAACTAGGTGCAAATTTTTTCATAAATTCTTCTTCTGTACCAATAAGTTGCATAATTTCTTGATCACTAACTATTCCCATTGCCTTAAATATTATTGTTACAGGGATATCCTTAACATACATAACAGGTATGAAAATATATACGAAAATATTTCATAAAAATTTTTATATACAAATGCTACTTACATCTTGAAAAATATTATGTCTCATATAGTATCGTCCACCTTTACCTATAATATTAGTCTTAGTCTTTCTCTCATGAGTAGAACTGTTACAAGAGGCTACAATACATCCTTTATTATCTTCTTCTAAAATAATTCTATTTCTAAGCATTTGTTCTTGTATTAGAATTACTTTCTCCTGTCCATTTATTACAAAATAACCACCTGGATCATGTGGACATTCGTTCATTTTTGCCAATTCAAAATGAGATTTACCAGTCAGTACACAATTTGAACTTCTCAACATTATAGGCATTCTGAAAAACAATTAAGTTAACTGGTATGACATATTTTTTAATATTTAATACCTAAACTTATCTTTTAAAATTTATACCTTCCAATTAATAAATTATTCCTAATTATTGGTTGATGACCTCTTATATATTCAATGTCAACTGTAATCGGAGCAGAATAATTTAAGTCTCTTAAACGACATTCATGCGGAGTAGTTGGACGTGTTACATTGAAACCTTCTTCGACATCAGGTGAACCCACATGAACATTTAAATATCTGTAACAAACGACATAAATAAAAGTGACTGCATAAAACACATTAGCATTTCAAGTAATAATACTTACTTCACATAAAATAAGGGATCAGCATCGCTGAGTACTTTCTCATTTGCTTTTACGATTTTTTTTATTTCTGTATTTATAAAATAATTGAAAGAATCAATATGCTGCTTCACAAGACCTTTTCCTTTAAGGAAAGCAGGTACAAGTTTCCATTTATCCTATGAATAGTTATCCATGAATAGTTATCTAATTATAAATGTATTAAAGATATTATTAATTTTTAATTTTTCATACCTGTATATGTACTTTATTATACTTTTGTTCTAATTTAATGCCATCATGGATATTAATTTTCATTTCACCCATTGTTGCATATATAATGGACACCAAAGTATAATCAGTGATTAAAAATGATGTGTACACTCAATGGTACGATATACAAAATTGTTAACAAATTTGAATTGTTTATTTACATCCTGTTGATTGTTCTTAACCTAATATTCGTAGAACATCTTTGTATTAATTTTACAAGTGGAACGCAACTTATTAATACGCTGAAATCGAAACGAAGACGATTATATATAAAGTAGTCAATTAAACAAATGAATGCTCATATCATGTATTAAAGCATCAAAGTATTAAAGCAAAATTAGTTACATCCAATGTGCACGCAAAAGGGTACTGTGTATAAATGTATACGAATGCCGCACGATCCGTCAATACCGCAACTAACCGTTACATATTTATATTTCAGACGAATTATATAATATATGATATATTCGTTAAAATGTTATATATTTTAACAACGAATTATATTTACATATCAATCATTACAGATATTTTATAAGTATTATGTATTATATATTTATTTATAACAATACAAATTGTATGTATGTGAATATATTTAAAGACTACTAAAAAAATAAGTCTTTTTTATAGTTTACAATAAAGTATTTTAAAGATTTAACAGTTTATTACATTATTTATAGAAATGCCATGTTTTGAACATAACCTCCAACTTATATAGATTCGTACAATAAAAGTAAGCTCGTATTAATATTACATTGTCATTGAAATAATTATACATTTATATGTTATTTAATATAATATAATTGTGTATTCTTAATTTCTAAAATACTTCTATTTGTAATATATATTACGAAGAATTAAAATATTTAAATATAGTACGTAAAATTGGAGATAAGATAATTGTCATGTTTACTGATTAAAGTATATATGAAATTCGTGTAATTCTGAAACATCGTAAGTTTAAAACTATGAAATTTATTATTAATAAATGTGCAGGAGCACTTTTTTCGAATTATTTAAAATTGAGCAACAGGTTGCTCCTTGTAAGATATGGTTCGCAATATTATAAGATAGATGATAACATTTCTGGACTTAATGATGAACAGAAACAGGTTAGTAAATTCGAACAAACATCTGGATTACTAAACGATCATTGCCAAGGTCAAATATGCAAAAATCGATGCATGCTTATTTCTGAAAATCGATTATCGATAGAAAATGTAGATTGTCAGCTACATTTCAAAATCGAAATTTGGACAAAATAATTACGAAATAATAATGAAATTACATTCTTTTCTGTACCCCAGCTTCGACAATTGGTTTTTAATTTTGCACAAAAAGAACTTGCACCGAAAGCTGCCGAAATTGATAAGAAGAACAATTTCGACGAATTGCGAGTGAGTGTAACGAAGTATTTAAAAACATAAAATAATTAAAAAAATGCAATGTGAACATGAAAAGATACTTAGGAATATATTTTAGGAATTTTGGAAGAAGCTTGGAGAATTGGGCTTTTTAGGAATAACGGTAAGATCAGAATACGGTGGTACAGGTGGTACTTATTTAGATCATATTATCATTATGGAGGAATTAAGCAGAGCATCAGGGGCTGTAGCATTGAGTTATGGCGCGCATTCGAACTTATGTGTTAACCAAATCCATAGAAATGGTACGGAAAAACAAAAGCAAAAATATTTACCGAAGGTGTGTAATATAAATTATATAGATGCATAAATAGTTATGTATACATATTGCAGATTCGCTATATAGACGTAAATTTTCAAATTTAGACATGTTGGTAAATAATCATAATATATTTAATTTTCGAATAGCTGTGCAGCGGAGAACACATTGGAGCGCTCGCTATGTCAGAATCAACATCCGGATCTGATGTAGTTTCCATGAAATTACGAGCTGAAAAAAAAGGAGATTATTATGTCTTAAATGGTCACAAATTTTGGATTACGAATGGTCCCGATGCTGACGTTCTCGTAGTTTATGCGAGAACGAATCCGAATGCGAGTAAATTACAACATGGTGTTACAGCGTTTATCGTCGAACGAGATTTTGAAGGTTTTAGTACAGCTCAAAAATTGGATAAACTCGGTATGCGAGGCTCCAATACCGCTGAACTTGTATTTGACGATTGCAAAGTTCCTGGTAACTTTAGGTTTACATAAATTTTACCTTATTATTAAACAGAATTGTATAGAGATTGTAATCAATTACAGCTACAAATGTTCTTGGAGAAACGAACAAAGGCATATATGTGCTTTTTAGTGGTTTAGATTTGGAACGATTGGTACTAGCAGCAGGTCCTTTGGGGTAAGATTTTTTCCAGCAGGTTTATTAACGCTAGAAGAACCAGATGTTTTTATTCTAATTCTACATCATAAATGTTATACATTTAACTGGTTGTATTAATGTTAAATCCATTGAAACATTAAGATTATTATTATTTTCAATGTATTGTATGTCAGAATTCTCCAGGCTTGTTGCGACGTGGCTTTTGATTACGCACATACCAGAAAACAATTTGGCAAACGCATAGCAGAATTTCAGTTGATACAAGTATAACCTTAGAATACATATCGATGTTCCTTGACATTTTAACGTAATAAATATTCAAAATGCCGTTAATGTTCTAGGCAAAAATGGCGGACATGTATACATATTTAAACGCATGCAGAAGTTACTTATATTCCGTAGCAAGATCTTGCGACGCAGGACACGTAAATCGAAAAGATTGTGCCGCGGTAATACTTTATATTGCCGAATGCGCTACAAAGGCTGCCTTAGATGCAATTCAAATTTTAGGTAACTTATTTTTAATCGAAGTTTTTGCGAGATTGTTGATTCTAAATATTCGTGTTGGATTCATATAGGTGGAAACGGATTTATAAACGATTATCCTACCGGTAGACTTTTAAGGGATGCTAAACTGTATGAAATCGGTGCTGGCACCAGTGAGATTCGCCGAATGGTAATCAGTAGAGTGATTACCGAAGAATATTCGTAAAAAAAAACGTTACGACCAGACCGACTGTTGGAGTTTACAGGACACGGGACAAAAGTCTTCACACATACATTACAAATTTTCGACATTACTAGACGCTGCGTTAGATTAACCAAATCTTACAAAAATCTAATTGAAATCTAGTTCAGCGTTATTGACGTAACTAGATAAAAGGTCGTGTCATATCTGGTACAAAGTGTAGATACTAGTAGTAAAACAAAGGGCTGTGTCTCGACCAAAACAAAAATTCTGGTTACGTCAATATCCAAAACGCGATGTAAGCCGAAATTCGAAGAAGGCAAATGTCTCACGTGTCCATTCTTAACAGCGATGTTGAATCTCTCTTAATCGTTTTGTTAACTCTTTATACATATATACATATATCTATTTTTTTAACAAAGCATAAATAAAGATACCTTACGTACTCTACACTCGAAGAATCAACAGGTTGACGGAAAATTTATAGGTCACTCGTATTGCCAATTAACATACTTGTCAAATAGTATGCGATGTATACACAGTTTCTTAGGATCGTGTAAATCGAGATAAATGAGTCACTAGAACGGTGCAATTTTAAAACTATGATTGACTAACCTTTCGCGCTATAGGTTGCTAATTTAAGTCAAACTTACGTACAATCTCTTCTTCTCGGTTCATTGCAAGCTACTCTCTTTTCCTCTTTCTCTTTCTATCCCTTGATTTAGTCTCATTAATCACAGTGCAGCCAAACTAATTAGATCGAAACCACATAGGGGAGAGAAGCTTTCGGGTGCTCGGTAGACGTCACTCTCAGTGAAAGCACGTCCGCAAAAGAGAGAGGAAAGTGTAGAAGTCGAGAAGTTCGCAGAGCGAAGATGTCCCTTAAGTTCTCCATAAGCAGTTATTACGAAACATACGTGAGTACATATACATATATTAATATGTATATATTCATAGGCAGTGATCCAGACCAGTTTCGAATTCTTTTCCATTTAATTCCTTTTGACGGTATACCTTGCCATATCCTGCATTGTTTTTGCATAAATTACAATTTCATGCAATCCACAGGCATATCTTTCCTACGTTGGTTTGAAGAAGCAACCCACTGTAACCCGTAAATATGTTAATAAGCTATCCACGTGCAGTGTTCGATTCTTTAGTCCGTCAACGTTACTTTATGATCGTGTAGACGCGTCAAATACGATTTAATTAAAGTAAGTGTATACGTTAACAATTTATGCACCGTTTTAATTCATTGACTAAATAACTTGTCGATATAATTTTCTTTTCTCCGTAATAGAACACCTCGTACCATCGTAATTAACGCCCGTCGGAACTAATAAATTGATCGTACGAAAATTAAATGAATGCATCGTGATCGCTCACGACGATCACCAGTGACTGCTAGTATGAATGTAATTCGGTCAAATAATTAGGAAATGAAAATAGTAGGACAGTTCTGAATAGTAGTAACAAGGGGAGCGCATGACCTTTAGAACCTCGACTAAATGAAAAATTTCCACGCATAAGGGTCGTTTTCTTACTTTTAACGAATAGTAGTAGTTTAGGGGAATAGGTACTAGCTACACTCGAGTAGAACGTAAGTAGGCTTCTTTTAGCTACGAGTAAGAATAGAAGAAGGAGCCTCCTACTGTTTGTTTTCGACTTTGGGAGAACTTAGAAAATACTTAACGTAAGCACGGAGCTATACGTATGTATAATGCAAGGCTATATGACGCGTGACGATAAAACACGAGTATACGTCTCCATAGAGCTAAGTCGGTTATAGAAAAGCCTAAAAGTAATAATTCTGCAAAATTGTATCGCGCATAACTGTAAAGATATAGATGTATTTTGTAAGGTGACGCTTCGCTTAAATTGAAATTGGTTTACGTTTGTAGCGACGGTGACAATCCCGTGACAACCTAACGCGATAAACGCTAATGACCTGGCAATATCCAAGCGATACGAGCGAGATTATTGGACCCATCGTTGATCGTAGGAAAGTCAGGGAGGCCGCAAGTGCCAGAGAAACGAGTGCAGGTCGGACCAGAACAATACACACGGTATGCCAATTCGAAATGGGGCCAGAATAGCAGAAGCGGCGGGCCGGTAGTTGGGTAACTAAGCTCGCACAGAAGTAAAGCCTGTCAAAATCAAGTGGCGGTGCAGCCAGTAGTTCTCGTTTGCCAGTAAGGAGCGTTAGCACGGTATACGATATTGTCTCGATTCGTCGCCGATACGTATTTGTCCCGATTAAATTTTTTAAGCGATCTCGTGGTTCGACAAACCTTCGCTCCTCTGGTATACTATTTTTGTCTCGATCTTTTTGTCGGTTTTGTGCCCGTTCTAAACACGCGATTGGGTTGTTGTGACAGACGGAGTAGAGCATGACGAGGAAACAAACGGTGATCGTGAAGCTTAAGAGATCCAGCGCCGGCAAACCTTGGGGAATACGTATCGCCGGAGGCGCTGATTTGGGTACGCCGATCGTCGTCACCCGCGTGAGTCCTCTTTTCATCCAATTTTCACTTCGGACAGTCTTCTTCCGATACGCACACGCGTGCAATCGATGCACCACCAAATAGATATGTATAGATTGCCTACGAACAAGTTATTATTGGATATACTGAAAAGCAATTGTAACAAAAGCTACCGTTTAATATAAATTATTTCGTGCGTCGAGTGGCACTTAAGAAGGCCTCAAACGATCGATGTACGTTGTCGATTACTGTTAGTATTTGTTGACAATATATGTCTTGGCTATATATACCAATCATGTTCAACAATACATTTATTTTTATTTTCCATATAATTTATAACGACGTATGTTCCGAATAAAACTAGAAGAAGAAGAAGAAGAAGTCTTCCCTCACGCAATATCGAGCAATGAAATATCGATAACATATATTTTGATCGCGAGAGGATCTCTTAGTTTGGTCAACATTTTTCACTAGCGATCAATTTCGTTTTATGGACTAATCTCTGTGTAATATGTTACTGACTTATCCATCTCTTACGCGTATTCTAATCTCGCGCATATTCTTCTCTTGGTTATCCAATTTATCAAGAAATATAGTTTAGCTTTATCCGTTGTAACAACTATTGCAGCCTTTTACGAAATATATTAATTACTTATCTCGGTGATGTCCTATTTATCATATTTAATTCAAGTTCCTGTAATATTTCGGAAAAATGGTGTGTGACAATTTGCTGACAATGCTACTAACATACAACTGAACGATGTTAACCCAGATCTACTAAACGAATACTAAAGCGCTTCAATTACAATTAAGATCTCGACATTTTAAACGATAACATTTGACATCGAGCTACATCGTATTAAAAGTAAACCTTTTCAAATTTGGTGATACGTCTATTGTAAAGTATAGACGTATCAACAGCGAAGGCAGGGGACCTAGTCCGCCTCGGATAGAAAGTTTACTCGCGCCAATGCTTTGAGTTAGATGTAGCTGATAATTAATTAAAAGACAAGTTGACTATTCGATGATATTAAAAATTGAAAATGAAATTTGTGATTGCAGTCGGAGAACGAGGCGCTCCAGAGGGGTGACGTGATCAAGAAAATCGACGATTACGACGCGCGAGACGTGAGGCACGTAGACGCCCAGAATCTTCTTCAAAACTCTGAATCTATAAAGCTAGTAGTCGAAAGGTCTGAGCCGTCGAGTGCATCTCGTATCAACATTACCACGTCACCTCCGATTATCAAGTCGAACATTGGCTACAGGGCTGCGGTCACTAGTCTGTCAGAAAGCAATTCCACCTTTATTATTATCCGCTCGATTTGTAGCATCACTACCGCCGCGCTGCTACCCGCTCTACTCGTAACACGACTCTATTAACGCTTCGTATTATTAAAATTATTTCAATCTTCCTTTCTTTTTTCTTATCTTTTTTTTTCTTTTATACGCCATAATCGCAGCGCCTGATTGACAGCTCACCGCATCAAGAATCATCATCGTTATCTCGACAATCACTTTCATCTTGTTGCATAATTGTGCCATAGCGAATCTTATTTGCGAGTCGCGAAGACTTCTAATTAGAAAGCAAAAACGATGCATTTTTAATCGAAGTAAAATTGCCGTTAATAATCGCTGCTAAGCTTCTAATCAAGGAAGCGAATCTTTCCTTTCAATTGCAATTGCTATTATGCACGCTTTGCATTTCTGCACAACGTTATCGCAAAATTGCACGCGAGAGTGGTTGTCGAGTACCAGCGAGTCTCTCGTGAGAGGAACTCCTTTCCACGTTGATTCGTTAGTAAAACACTTTCCCGTTCCGCTGTAGAGCCAAACCAACAAAAGTACCGTCGGAATTGCCGAAGAGTCCTATACCGCCGCCCACGATCGACGAATACAGTCGACCCACAACGCCACAGGAACCTTTTAATTTACCGCACGAACATCTCGATGAAATTCGCGAGGAGAAGGCTTATTTGTCGCAGGTACTTCGAACACAAATATACCTTGAGATACGATCGCGGATAGATGCGAGTTAACCGTTTCTTCTAACAGTTTCTGCCACGACAAATTGTTATAGTAGGTATTCGAGACTTGGCTTTGAATTTCACTAACCGAAGACAATTGTTCTTTCAAGCGATATACACGTTATGAGATCGCGTTTGTTCTTTCGATCTAAAAACGAGATGAAAAAATTGGCCAACAGTCTAACAAATAGGTAATTCAACCAGTCAATTGTTCATTTCTTGTTATGTTTTTAATATTTTTCGGACAATTTATGCTCTTACTCGTAAGGACATGTCACATGTCCATGTATCGCAAGAGCGATGCGTTGTTCAAAGAGAGCCTCAATAAGGATTTAAACGTAACAAGAATGAATCTCTACCTATTCTCTTCGATATTGTATATACTTCTATTTCATTTTGTTTTTTATTATTTCTACTTTTTAACAAGTGTAGGGAGAAAATTTGTTTAAAACAAGAAGTTAGCTGCAGCTAATGAACTCATTGCCAGCCCCGATCAATCGTCTTTTATACTTTATCAGCAATTCGATTCTCTAAACTATAATACTTCTAACTTAGTCTAGTTAGTTTAAACTTCCAACGAAGTCGTTGACCCGTTAACACAACATCTCGAACTACTTCAGGAAGTTGTACCAGACCTTTCCGTAGCTATTCAGTAAACTCTCGCCGATGTTCGGTAATTTTCAATTGTCAGAGACAATATACTACAGGTAATTTCATTCGATAATCTTTTCTTCTTTGATATTTTACGTCCACGCGTCGAACGTGGATACACAGCAAAATCGAACGTGTTCGGTAGTCGAAAGGAAATTGACAATTCCGAAGAAAATTGTGCGGGAGAACGCCAAAACCATTCGCTAAGTATAGACTGCTATTTCGACCGATACGACACAGCCTGCTTACCGTCCGTCTCAATCTATCTATGAGACTAACAATTTTCTTGCGGTTTTTACGCTCTCGATAACTTTACAATAGCGAACAACGAAATCAGTATGATTCCCTATAGTTTATCTAATTAAATATAGTAGGATACATTAGACAGATATTTTTGAAATAATATCAAACTTTTTATCTGTAAGTTGTAGATCTTAATTTTTATACGACTATGGCGAGGGACATATTCATTCAGACTAGAGACATTCGGTAGCTTCAGTCAGCGACGTAGTCGGATTTAAAAGTCACCGACTTTTTTATCCCTAGTCTAAATTTCTCGTTTCTTTAAGGGATAAGAAATATGTTAGAAATAGAAAATTTTATATTGTCGAGGAAAAAACTTTTTTTAATGTTAATATCTAATTGGATAAATCATACTTCATGAGAAGTATGTACCGTGTGTAACACTTTGGAGATAATCGCGAGCATTATTCGACACATTTAGATGCACAAACAACTAGAAATAATCATATTTCAAAGTGTTAGAGGGATTGCATCTGGCAAGTTGAAGACGATTCTGAAATTACTCGGTCGCTTTGAAATTCAATAATTCATAGTCGAATTACCGTGAAGCTATAGGACGACGAAATGTTTATCTAACTTAATTCGCTATTTCCGACCGCTATTTTAAGATGACAGCACGATGCAACGAGTGTTAAAACATTTGTTCGGTTATAGATAAAGGACAATCACCGATCGTTTAAAAAAGATGTAGATATCTATTTGAAGCTTCGAAGCTCTCATTTAGCGTTATACCAAACTGTACGCGCCTTCGTTAAAAGCGGTTCGAACTATTTGTCGAAACGGCTGGACTATTTGTTCATTCAAGTCCGGCTTTCATTCCGTCCGTTAATCTATTCGTTTACTCGGTTGTCTCTCAAATTCATTAGATCGTTTCACGCGTAATATCGTTCCTACAGTTAACTCGCTAATTGCTAAGAGTTGAATCGGTAACCAACAGAACATTTCGAATCGAATGAAACCGAATAATTTGTAAAGACAGATAAATGTGTAATAAGTACATATGGCAATGTATCGTGCAGTGATCTAACAGATAACGATATCATAATTGACTGCATCATGTCGCGATACAATGGATGACGACAAAACGTCTGATACGACATTACTTTCTAATATCGCGATAGACATGGCACTGTGTAACTACAATTATTTAAGACATGTTCGTTTTAATTTTCGTTCGAACTTTTCTGTTTGTTATCCTATGCGATTAATATAAACTCGAGTTGTCGATCACCGACGATCTCCACGACAGTCAATATGCTAACCAATCGCATTCGCAATCGCGCTTGTAATCGCTATCGATTCCGTTGTTTAAAATTACGATCGAGATGGATTTGAAAAGTTAATAACGTGGTTTCGCTCGAAGTCGCCTTTATCAGCGGGATGTTCGAAGTGTGAATATATTTTTGTTGGCCCGCCACGATGCCGGAAAGTCCACGTAGAGGCAGTTGCCACGCTATAAATATCGCTTTTGCATCGAAACCACCGCTCCGATCCAATACTACACGATCCAGGACGATTTCGGAACACTATTTCTAGTCTTCTTTCCTCGCACATATTGTATTCTTATTTGCAATAAACCCAGAAACTGAAATCCGCATGTTTCATATGTCAATTAGAGATCTTTACTTCAGGATCTGTAACGGAAAAATATTATTAGTTGTTAGCACTGATTTTTTGAACATAACTTGTCGTTAGACTTCAACGAAAAACACTAGGGATACGTTTCTGTTTTCTTTTTCGTAAATGATAATAAATGTTCTTGTAATAAATGCAGGTGTCCTTCACTCGATATAAATTCGATTACGGAAAAATTCAGGATACTCTTTCGGCAATACAAAGAGTCCCACAAATCGTAAGATTATTTCCGAATAAATATTTGTCTCGACAGATATTGTGATCCAAAACGATTTCGTATCACCATTTCCAGTTTTCTTTCGTTGTTTGCCACATATTGCGTTCTCAGTGTTTAGACATCCATGTTCGATTTTAGTGTCCAACTTGTTGAAAAGTACAAATTCTTCGAAGCATTATAGTTTTATGCATACATTTTTCATCCTAGAAACACATAAATAACGAGAAAAGAAGACACAGCTAATTTACGTCGATAACAGTTTGATTCGTGGAATTTTTGAAAAGTCAAAGAAAAAGAAAGAGAACACTTAATTCCGTGAAGAGCAGGTCTGCTAGCAAATGAAACACTTCGTAGGAGGCTATCCGCGTTGCGCTATTCGACGATAATTCACTGGAGGAAGGTACAAAGCGGAAGAAGAGAAGCGACTTTGGCGAAGAACGCTGCAAAACGATAATCCGTATTTCAGTCGAAGAAGCTCGAGGCTCGCGCGTTTTGGTTCAGCTCCAAATATGACACAATCGATTAAAAATACGAGCGAACGATCCATAAGAAAAATTCTTTATTTACGGAAAAGTTATCGATCGTTCGAAAGGATTCGCGATGAACGTTTGTCAGGCGAAGAGGGACCTTGAGAAGATTTCAAAAGACAGAGGAAAAAAAGGTAGGATTCGCGAGGAATATCGCGAAATATAGAGCCGATCAAGAGCAGTAAAACGTAGGAGTGATCAAGATACGTGTCGGTGTTACGGGAGAGGTGAAGAAAGAGCGCGAGAGGAGTCGCGTGGAAAAGGCCAGAGTTAGTGCCTCCCGCGCAACGAACCAGTGCGTTAGCAAATATTCGAAGGAGAGAGATCGAAGAGAAAAAAAAAATAGTGCTTAAGCTGGTCCCAAAGGAACGAGAAAAGGGAGATCTTTGCACGGGTGTATCGCAGTTCGAGGAACACGAACCTCGGTTCGACTAAGAACACGATGCCGGCTTACACCACCGTTTACCGTCACACCGTCGAACATCACCCGAAAGAGGAGGAGGCTGCCGTGTTTTGGGTACGAAATCGATCAACTTCTCATCTGCAACGTTCAACATCGACAATTACGTTCCTTTCAGAATTTTACCGCTTTTATTTTCTCTTACATTTTGCAACGTCTTACAGAGATGTTCTTTATATCGAGCAAACCGTTTCGTTCCATCGGACGTTTCGTTCAGTTGCTCGAACAATTTTAGGATTTAAAAAAGATTTCTATGTTGAAGCAGGCAATAGACTCGCAGTCTTAGACAGAAATTTATTGTTTCACTAAAATGCACAGATTTCTTCTATAAGAAACTATAACTCTACTGTAAGTAACTATTGTCTTACTAAAGCAAAATGTTATATAAACATTTTGTTAGAAAATTCGAAGCAGATGTTAACTTATTGATACAATTATTGCAATTTGGTGAAATCCTCAGGAACTCGATAGCGTAGAGAAACGATCATTTTCAGTGATATAAACTATCATTGACACTGAATCATTAAGGGATAGTAAGCACCATATGCGTTAACTTATTGTTTCTTAGTTTGTGTGCGCGGTATTTGTTTGCATCCTTTTGTATTTCGTCGATCGAATTCCATTAACCGTGCATCACCGTCAAAAATAGATGTTCGTTGGATTGATGTACTTCGAAAAAGTCCCATAACACGTTCACTGTCATGCTGATCGTGAATGATCGACACCGTGGTACTTGAAATTTAATCTTTTACAATTAATCTATCTGCAACTTCTCTTATCGCTCTCGCTGCGAAATTTAAAAGAACAACGCGTACTACTCTATAGGATAATCGATATTAATATGGGATTAATTGAAATAAAATTTATTAGATATCTGATATTGATCTGCAATGACTTTTCAACAGCGATCGATGCGTTAACTCTAGGAATCACAAGACGTTGAAGGTTGAAGGTTTAAGGTCAACCGAAGGAAACTGGCTAGGTTAAACGTTATTCTCTTCTGTTTAAACTACCTACATCGTTAACAAGTTGTTCGAATAAACCAAACAGGAAAGATGGAGTAGGATAGTCCGTTTAAAATCACTTCCTAACAGAAAATCAAATCAACGCCGACCTACGCAAGTTATTTCGTGTAAACATCTCTTTGTGAGCATCGTTCGACCTTCCCTCAGGGTTTTTAAGGTTAACGTTTCGATCATTCGACGAAATTGAACGTCCGTCAAGATGAAACGCAACGTAAGACGATCTAGATTTCGAATTGCGACGTGTGCCAACCTTGACATCGTCCGTAAAACTAGAGCTAGGTCTCGTGTGTCTGACACGACTGCACCGAAAAAAGGGCAAATGCAAGAAGATCTTTGCTCTCGAGATCGTGAACGAGACGACGCGACTGCACGTCCGAAGAGCAATGGCAGAACGCAACAAAAGGAAGAAAACGATTTCTAGAGACTAAAGGAGAGTTATACCGCTAGTATGACTGACTAATAACGCATTGCAATAAAACGCACACGAACACGTTGCGGCCTGTTCATTGCTATCTTATTCTATTTTCGTGAACGAGATCTGGGTTACTCAAATACAAGAGGGTCACACAACCACGCAAGCTCGTATCCCTTATATTTTTTGCTTTTTCGAAAACGTTTCGTTAAAAATAAAAAAAATCATTCTACATTCAGCGTAAGACTCGTTACAATCGTCCTTCTAAATCTATCCGATGAGTAATCGTTCACGCTAGAAACGACTAAGACATCGATTTAGATCGAATTTACTGCCTAAGTTTAAAAAAAAATGGTGAAAATTAAAGTTCGAAGGTATTTTGCGCTGGATTTTTGACAATGTAATGTCGAAAGATCTTGCCATTGCCAACAAATTTTTACAAGATTTTCTTAGAGTTCAAGTTTCAATATAGCCAGTAGCGAGCCAAGCAATAAACAGTTCGAAACAACGTCGTTTTGACGTGTCTGAATTTAGTTCGGGGACATTTTACAATGTGACGTAGAAACAACCGCTTCCTTCTTCCAAAAGTATCGTTTATGAATTAAAAATATTTTATGGAAATCTGATCGTCCGTTGTTCGCGTACGAAGCTTATCGAAGCTAAATAAATTAGATATATCGAGAAAACGTGAACCGATAGGTATTTATCGAAACGACGAAGAAAGGTTTCGCGTGACACGAGGAGTATACGCGTTATTTTTGCCGGCTACGGGCCTTCGTCTATTTCGAGAGAGAGAGAGAGATATCTCGCATACCCTGTAAAATATCGTTTCTGACCCATTTATAATGGGATCGTCATAATTGTTTTGTTCGGTGACATAAAATCGATGCTTCCATCGTTCCTTCTTAATAATGCTAACTTTCCGAGTCGAAATATAAATTCTAGTTCGACTCTCTGAAAAGGAAGGCTTCTTCAACTTTTATGAACAGATACTCGATTTCGAAAATGTTGAAATCTGAAATTTCGAATTTCAATAGATCCGAAACTTCGTATTTTGAAACTTCGAGACCTCAGCATTCCGACGTTCGAAAATTCTCAAGTTCCACTTTCGAAAATAGCAATTAAATTAGTTACAAGTTAATATTTAACGAGAAGCAAAGTATGGTACACCTGTAGTTTAAATTTCGGTCCGGATGGTACGCGTTCTATTTCTTCGAAAGAAAATTGACGGTGGATGAATGCAATTCCGATCTTCTATTCTTGCTAGCGGATCTTATAAATACGACTCGTAACTTTATCCTGACGTTCATGTTCTTTTTACAACGTTCCACTTGACATTCTCATTTTTGTCGAGTTTCTACAATGACGATCGTCGATTTGTCTTCGCGTAAAGAATCTTCCTACCTGTGAAAATACAAGTGCACATACGTATAATAATTTCGTAATGTCATACAAAACAAACGATATGTGACATAACGAATCACCGCAAAACATTTTGGCAAGCATTTTATTCGCGACGCTAACTGTTTTATGCAATTTTCTCATTGTGCGGTTACACGAGCCAAAGATCCGAAATTTTAGCCGCTTAACTGCTTTCATCCGTGACCGAGAGACATTGAGGATATATTTTATATCGCGAGCTTATTTCCGGTTGTAATACTTTTGCCAAAAATATCGCCTACGTTGTTACTTCGATGGAAGAACCGTTGAAAACAATGGCACGCAAATAGAACATTTACCGTTTTCTTGTTCGTGGAAAACTGAAACTATTTATCGTCGAGGCGATGAAAATTTCAATAAATGTATTTTTTAGCGTGTCGATATATTAGCGAAACGATCACCGATTTATTTTTAACACTGTTCACTGTAGATGCAATACGTACTCTATTATCTCTATCGCAACGATGTCGAAAATTAATGAGGTATCATCGATCACCATGGCCTCTATTAAGGGTTATTTTAGATTTTGTTAGTTGGTAATTGACACCGTTTTGGCAGAGCATTCCAAGCCTGCTTGTCTTATTAAGAACTTTTCGCTCGATCGTAAGCGATTCGTTAATCGCTGTAATTCCAGTTAATTTAGGGTTAAAATAAAATACAAAGTCTTGAAATTCTTCAGAGTCGTAACAGTTTTGAAAGTGTAAAGCAAAACAATACGCAGCTCGTAAAAAGGGAATATTTGATAAAAACGCATATTTACATATACATCTGCAATGAACCTGGCAGAAACGAAGGCGTCGAATAATTTAAATGATACATATGTATCGAATATTTCCAAGACTTTCGATACGAAATTTAAAAGTAATTATCATCGACAACATTGTTATGATTAATTCATTTTTAGCCGTACCGCACAACTCCTCTGGTCTTGCCAGGTGCCAAGATCAAAAAGGATGCTCCACTCGGTGAGTGCTACCTTCGCCATCATCCGAATCCGATGATTCGGGCGGCTCCTCATCATTACGAACCAGCTCATCCCGAAGTTGCTATGAAACAAAAGGTACATTTCACAATTTTTCGAATATTTAACGCGCGATCGTTGCAAAGAATAGAAATTTTATTCGAAAGATAATTAATCGGTGAAAGAACAGGTACCGAATAAATCCTTAATAAATAGCCGTTAGTAAACATACACGTTTTGTAACTATCGTCGAATTTTGACAATTTTGACAAAACGTACACGCGAAAGTATTTGAACATCGACGTACATCGTGAAAACTGTTCTGTTAATTCTTCGCTGCAAATAATTCAATAAGTGCTTTTTGCAATTTGACATTTTCTTTTCGATGTATAAGCGATTAAAGATTCGGTGTCTGACTAGGTGGCGGAATCGGTACTTCAACGCGTCTTGGGACCGAACGAAGTTCCAAAGGTTTGAACCAAATTATTTCTCAGATCGCTTCCGCTTCCACGAACGATGCTTTTCGCTTTCAACGGCAAAACGAATCACGCATTTTCGCTACAACCGCGATAATTATCGTTCTAACCGTGATACACTTCCGCTTCGACACGTACCGAACATAGTATAGCATGCGATCGACATACTCTTACCGATTAACCAGCTTAAAATCATTTGAAAAATCAAATACCCATTTCAGACACCAAATACAGACTCTAAATAAAATGTCTACCTCAAAAAAGGAACGCTTTGGACTCGTTCGTTTTGAGGATTTCTCTGCGAACCAATTTTCACACGGTCAACACATTATCACAATGGAATATTTTTTAACGGCGTTAACGAAAATTCATATCGTCTGATTGTTAGGTGGTGCATAAGCAATTTAACTCGCCGATCGGTCTCTACTCCGAACAAAATATCGCCGATACCATTAAGTGCCAGGCATCCGCCATACCGTAAGTAATAACACGTTTTAACGAACTATCGGTAAAAAATACGAAACCTAATTCGTTGTAGACACTACACGATGTAGCGGCTCGATATAAAAAGATTAATACGATTGAATTTTTGCTGAATGCTGCTACTTATAAAA
The DNA here is from genome assembly GCF_050947335.1 of Megachile rotundata. NCBI lineage: Eukaryota > Metazoa > Arthropoda > Insecta > Hymenoptera > Megachilidae > Megachile > Megachile rotundata. The sequence continues at coordinate 23,789,360 of NC_134984.1, read as the reverse complement.
CAATTAACTCCAAGGAGTAATATCGATATCATTTACTAACGGATTATTTCTAAATCATAACTCGAATAACGTCTCCAAGATCAGTGATACGTAATTACGTCCACGTTCATATTCGCATCTAAGATTCTTTCTAGGTTCTCCTTCGTGTCCTTTAGTCTCTTCCTAGATTTTCCTTAAATTCTTCCACGATAATCACTTGATCTGTCCATCACTGATCGAGACGATTAACATTTTTATACATTAAACTCTCGATAAGGATGTTCCGTGTACTCGAGGTTTTTGAACGGCTTCAATTTGCTGCAAGACACCGACGAGAAAATTTTCAATAATCCGAAAGTCTTGTACCGAAGAGTTGTCGATCGGAGTAAGGAATATATCGGGCATAGAACAGAAAATTGCAGTTCAAGTTCTTACACGGCTATCCCCTTCATTTCAACTGTGACTAGATGACCCTCACGTGTAGTTTGTTTGTTGTTTTACAGCATTTTCATAGACTTTTCCTTCGTGAAACAGAAACAGGAAATCGAGGAGCAAGCGAGAATATTGAAGGAGCAGGCTAAGGCCGCTTCCTCGAAGAACGTGTGGCCGCAATTCAATAAGCCAAATTAATGATAAATCAGTTCGAGACGTTTTTCGATGCTTCTCGCGCTTAATTGTCATTCGAAATTATTACGATACGTGTAAATTATTTGGTCACGTTCCTTGTCTCGAAACGATTTTACTTTCCCTTTGTTCTTATATCATTATCGTTATTGTATGACCAATCGGATAATATTCTTCTTGCAAACGACACTTCATTTTCCATTCTATGTACTCTCTGGATATTTGTCCAGTGTTCTAGACGATACCTGAAACATATTTTTAATTAAAGAACAACGCTTAAAATTAATTTACGGTGTTCCATTTAAGAGGAAGTAGAATATTAAAAAATTCCATTTAATTCCCTTCACGATTAACGAAGACTGATTAAAGAATGGGCAGGAAATATTTCTTATACTTTTTAGACTATTTCTTTTCCATCGGACAAAAGGGCGTGACCACTGAAACGCGATTAAGCTCTCGACAAGCGTGCGATAAACCGTTTATCGATTTCAGTCACATTGTGTTGTTGCCTATTACCCATTATTTATATAGACCATATTTAGGATCGTAAAGAAATTATTTGCAGTTTGTTCTAATGATTTCTCGATTTAGAATCTCGATTTAGGGTGCAGTTAACGGGACAGTTGAGAAACAGTGTTCATAGGAGCTTTGAACCTGCATAGAAACTTTGAAAAATAACAATACTATGCTTTTGCATGCTGTAGAGTAGAGTAATCAACAAATAACGGTAGTAATCGTGCGTGAAAATAAGTAGTTTTACTAATTTTTAATGCTCGTTCGATGAGACCGGTTCTCGAAAATTATAGACCGTGATCGCAACTTCGGAGACGCAACAAGTATGGTTACAAATATTTAGAAAATATTGACACGTATGTGTCAATCATTTAATTATATGATCAGAAAATACGAAACACGGATACGTAATTTTCGAGATAAAGCATCAATAATTTTATTAGTACGAACATTAGCTAAACGGTTAATGGAAAATGGCATGGAAGCGGTGCGAAAGTCGCTCTCGAACAAATAATTGGCGATATAACACTGGCTGCTGCTAACCGATCTGAACAAAATTGCGAAACAAATATCAATTAAAAATAGTCGATGTGTACACATGCGATACAATGATACAGCCTGAAGAAACCAGTCAAGTACGACCCGAGTAAAAGCGAGGCATACAAGGCTCTGCAAGAAGAAGCTCTTGGTGACACGGTGCAGGAAGTGAAGCAACCGGCGCGCACCGGTGTTTTCTCTCCACAGAAAGTCAATCAAAACAGGGTATGCTTTTAATAACCTAAATAACAATTTTTAAGAATAGTTATTGATTTTTCATATAACATTTGTCGTCGCATCTCGAACCGCATCTGCGGTTAAAATTAAACTGAATATGCTACCGATAAATGTTCGAATATATATTAATCAGGATTAAAAGACACACAGTATTATCAATGCATACGAACCTTTTGACCCACAATAAAACCGTCTATGTTATCTTCCATAGATATTGAGAAGGATAAAGCGTGATATTTTATTTCAGGTACACCACGCTCGACCGAAAAGTCCTGCCGGATCATACGTAAGTGCAAAGTTGACAAATTTTGCCTGAATATTATGACAAAGCGAACAGAAATGTGTGTATGTCGGTTGTTTGTACACGGTATCTTGAATATTTTGTTCGTCGCGCGTAATTGCATGAATTGCACGCAACGAATCTAACTTTCCACCGAACATGCTCAAATATTTTATACGATTGTGTTCTACCTAAATAGCGATTATTAATTTTTCCCATATTAAATTCGTGATAAATTAGTAATCAACGTTTAATTTCATTAAGGGTGGATTTTTAAGACGTCCCTTCCCTCTTCCTTTTATAAAGGATCGCATCAACGACTATTAAAATTTACATCAACTTGTACGTGTAATTTGTCTATGTGTGCTCGCGCCTATACCTGCTTGTATACTCTTGCCGTTTCAAACAATCAATCATCCATGATTTAGATAATTTGTTGAATTAATCGCCTAAAAAAAACTGTATAATTTTTTAAATAATTGCATAGCACTTTGTATGAAAGTAATGGAAACAATAACGAAATGTGCTAACCTTTCTCGAAAGTGTTGTCGATATTGCAGTTCCTCATAAGTATGGAATTTTATTTTAGATAAATGTTCTCGAGGACGACGGTGAGAAGATCCACCAAAGTAATAGCTTCAAGAGGATCATGTACAGTGTGCTGGGACAAACAGATTATTAATTTCTAAATTGACGTTATAAATATATTTTATTTATAATATATAATTACACACTTTTCTCTCTCTATATATATAATATAAACATATCCTTTATTTATTGTATGATAAAATAAAAATGATGAAAATATTGAAATAATAACTAAGCATTAAAAATGAAATATTCAATTGCAACGTACTACTGCTCGAAAAATAAATGAAATATTTAATACCGATGTGTGTATAACTTACAAACTTCTGTAAAGAATTTATTACCGCAAACGTTATACGCTGATCTGTACTAATAAATATACAATACCGTTACATTGTTTTGGTCCCATTGCTACGTTATCTGCTATTAAAAATTGTAGCTAATCTATCAGTTGTTATTTAATATTAAGACAATATACGCGATAAGAAAAGTAGAAAGGAAAATTGACAACTGAAAACGAGATAGTTCTGCTCACAGCGCCATTTATATGCTTACTGTGTTGACCCCAGGAGTAAGTAGACGATCTAACACTCTATGATGACGTGTATATGTCATACGGAGATGAAAGACCGGTGAAGTATTTATGGAGCTTGTGTGAAACTTGTTGGAGGAGAAAAATTATATTGCAATTAATATTTAACATAATTTAATTCTCAATAATAAGGTGTTACAATATTTTACTACAATTGTCAACATAGTCATACTAAATAAATTTCAATTTATTTTCACTAATAATTCCAATCTATCAATCTTTATTATTAAAGCATACACATATGTGTCATCGTTATTATGCATATAATAACAAGGTTGGAATAATAGTACCGCAGTTTGCATTGGACCACATTGCATCTATAATATTCTAGTAGGTTTTAAAGTATCATAATACTATTTTGTTTTGTACATACATTGAACAGGAGAAGATTGCAGTTCCAGTTGAAAATGATTTGACAAAACTGTCACTGTTACTCAAATATTTATCGATTGCGAATGTATCTAATCAAAATAGATATAATATTTTCCAATCAATGACACGGTACAATAAATATTCCATTCACAAAAATCCATCTTTCAAACGAACTGTATACAGAGAAGAATACAAATACTGTGCCTTCGCAGACTATGCAGCAACCAACGCTCACAGCTGACTCAAATAGAGTAATATTACAATATTTCTTTTCTGATCTAGACATTCACTAGTACTAGCAATTTATCTTTCACTCTTATCACTCTTTTTAAAAGGGTGAGTTTTTCGAAACCTTTCGAGGAGTAACATTACGACTCGATTTCGTTAACATCCTTTCTTATTACACTTACGAAAATCTACAGTTTCATATGCACGTTACGCAATCGAGCCTAATGCTACAACATATTTTCTTGTTTAATCTTACCAACCTACCAATCATTTAATTTTTTACAAAATATAGAGCAACGATAAAAAATTAAAGTGATTGGATGTCTTTCTGTACGACATAAGTAAACGAATAAAAAAATTGTCGTATGTCCCTCTTCGCCAGCCTCAAAAGGTTTTAATTCGAATTCCTATTTGTATAACTATCGACATATTTACGCTCTGCGTAAAATGTTGCATAAATTAAAAATAATACTTTCTTTTTAATCTTATACGATCCATAAAATTAGTTTATCGACATATTAACAAAATAAAGTACAAATATTTACGCGCAAATATTTTCATTCGATGTAAAAAGTAATTCCTGCGAAATTTACAAACCGAGTAATGAGTAAAATATGTTAGGAAGTATTATATTAATGTAATTTTCGTGTTTTTGCATATTTACAATGATAAAATATTTTTGTAAACTCAAACATACACCGGCCTCAACACGCAACTCACGTACTAACATAAATTATATATCACGTATTTAAAAAAAAAGATATAGAATCGCATTCAAACATTAAATAAGAATGAAATGCATACATTTACATAAATTACTCATTCAGCATATATGCATATGCGTTGCGGAGAAAGATTAAACGTTAGTGTACAATCATTTTATATTCGTTCATACATTTTTAACGAAATTTGCATTGAAATGAAATATTTCCGTCTGTTTTAATATCAAAAACAAAACCCATTCGAAAATCGAATAAAATAATATGGCATCGTGTAGTACAGAATAAAAAAGTCATTAAATAGGCTCGATCAAGAAAACATTTGCGCGTATAATAATTCTATAAATGAATCGGTAATGGAGAGACTATTCCAAGTTCTGATAATCTCTGCAAAGTTGCATGTAGAGCAGGACAAAAGATATGTAACAAATATAATGTGAGAAAATAAATAAAATGTGTGTTCTACATAGTGCTACGAAGGATAATTAAATATTAAAAGAATCATCGAGTAATTGTTTAAGTTCTTTAAGGTGCTGCATCTTGCTACCTGTTGCAGGTGAAGCTGCCGTTGGGCGACCAACGTATCTGAAACAAATAGAAAATTTATTAATCACCTACGAACTGTGTAACAAAAAGTAAAATCGTTTTACAACACCACACCTATAATCATGGAAATTTATAAATAAATTTAACGTTGCATAAAAATATATTCTCCAAAGTCATGACGTATATTCTAAGTATCCAAGCTATAGACATTACTGTAATTAACATTACCTCACTGTTCTCTGTTTAGGTTTAACAGATTCTATTGACTCCGACTCGGATTTGGTTGTTGTTGTTGGTTTAGTTGATGAAAACCAACCACTAAACCACCCTCCGCTATTTTCACCCTTGCACGACGTATTTCCGCCGCTGTAACATGGCCCATGTTTTTACTTTGTTTAACACAATATATGCGCAGATATTAATTACAGTTTGTGCGTAAATATATTGAACATTTGTGACATGTTTAAATCCATCAACATTTGATTACTTGCGCTATTGACATAACTATAATGACAAAGTGAAAAACATGGGCCATGTGAACAGCTAAATATACAAACTAAATATGTGAAAAACAAGTTCAACAACGAGAAATATGGCAAATAGAAAAACATGATTTTGAGTTTTGAATTCGAGCCTGGAAATTGTGCATCTGCATCGCGTGTAATAATGAGTCAGTTGTATAATAGTTATAAGTATAAAACAAAAACGTAAGCGATATATAACACGCCAATTACAATTACAAGAATTGCAGAAAATTTACTTAAGGGTGATAATAACTATTTTGGATAGTTACTATTTTTCGATTGTTGGAATGCTCAATTTGCAACATATGCTATATTTAATACTTACGATATACAACGAGTTCCATTAAGGGCTGTATGGAACCTGGGTTGTACGTATGTCCACGCACCCTGATTTTTGTGTTCTTCTTGAGCCCATATTAGTTCTGCATTTTGATACTTAGCAGCTTCCTTCTTGACTATGTCATACGGGAAAGGTGAAATCTACGAAAAAAGGATGATATTAAACAAAAAGTTGGTTAATAAAACGAAAATCAACAAACAGGATGAAACTATTTGCAAAATCATCTACCTGCTCAACTCTCGCAATGGCGACTTTATCATCCAATTGCTTCTCCGCGCGTGCTTTCTTCAAATCATAGTAAACCTTGCCAGAACAGAAAATCACTCTCTTAACGTTATTAGGATTTTGAGCAGCTACACCTTCTTCTGGTATCACTCTAAGGAACTCCGTATCCTCCAACATCAAGTCGAAACTGGATTTTGCTTCTGGATGACGGAGCAACGATTTTGGTGTCATCAAAATCAATGGTTTTCTGAATGGTAATGCGATTTGTCTCCTTAGGATATGGAAATAATTTGCAGGTGTACTGCAATTAGCCACGATCCAATTGATGTCGTGCAACTGACGTACAGCGAATTCTTCACTTTCTGGAGGGAAATAATCTGGATCATCGGCAGACATTTGCAAGAAGCGCTCTAGACGAGCACTCGAATGTTCCGGTCCCTACAAACACATTGTCATTTAATTAATTAAACAATAACAAACAATAAAAATTTAGAAGTGTTATATTTAAAATTAATTTACCATTCCTTCAAGTCCATGAGGTTGCAGCATAACAAGACCAGATTGACGCACCCATTTAGCTTGTCCACTGCTTATGAATTGATCAATTATACATTGTGCAGTATTGTTAAAATCACCAAACTGTGCTTCCCAACATACTAGTGCGTTTGGATTTGTCATAGAGTAACCTAATTCAAATCCTGAGAATTTAAAAGAAATATTTTTGTTACTTACATTTGTCAAAACGTAAATACAATGTTGCTATAGAAAATTTCATGTTACAGTACCAAGAACACCAAATTCAGATAGAGAACTGTTGCACACTGTGTACGGGGCTTGATCTGGATAAAGGTAACACAATGGTCTGTATGTAGCCTTGTCTACGGTTTGATGATGAAGTACATGATGTCTGTGTGAGAAAGTTCCTCTCTCTACATCCTGACCCGACAATCTAACGTGAATGCCTTCTTTAAGTAGAGAACCGAAAGCCATAGCTTCTCCAAGGGCCCAATCCACTGTTCGAGCTTCGATCATTTCCATACGAGATTTCAAAATACGTTCGATACCTATAAAACATTTGTCAATTTATAGAAATTATATATTATGTCATATATAATACTTTAAATCACTGATTCGTTATTTAATAACAGAATTGTTACCTTTATGAATGACAAATTCCGCCGCATTAGGAGGTGGTGAGGAGAATTTCTTTCCAATATGAATAAGCGTGTCTTCCTTGATACCGGTAGGAGATACTTTTAATGGGTCTTTTCCTTCAAAGAAACCGGACCATGGAGAATCTAACCAATCCTTATACTTAATATGCGTTTCTTGTCTAGCATTAGTATATGCTTCTTCGCAGATTTTCTCGTATTTGTCTTTGACGTCCTTTAATATAATATCGCTATAATTAGTTGAACATACATTTATTCATTAAAATATTTTTTCCCTTCTTTACCTTAACTTCTTCCGGAGTAACGACACCATCACCAATAAGGCTTTTAGCATATTTATCCAAAACTGGTGGAGTATTTCTGATCTTACGATACATTAAAGGCTGTGTAAACATGGGTTCATCGATTTCATTGTGACCATTTCGCCTATACGACACAATATCAATGACAACATCTTTATGAAAGGTTGCTCTCCATTCAGCAGCAACTTTGCAAACATGCATCACCGCCTCGGGATCATCAGAATTAACGTGGAAAATAGGTGCGTTCACTACTCTTGCAACGTCTTCATAAATAAAAATATTAAATATCATTATATCAAATATTTAAACGCAAAAATATTTATTTCAATATATGCGATTAATAACTCACCAGTGCAGTACGGGGACGATCGTGAATGTCTTGGATCAGTGGTGAATCCAATTTGATTATTCACCACAATGTGGATAGTACCATGAGTTGTATAATCGGGTAAGTCTGACAAGTGCATCGTTTCAAACACAATACCTTGTCCACAAAATGCAGCATCACCGTGCAGAAGAATAGACATGACCTATTATACGAATTTCAAAATTAAAGTTTCAAAAACATCGTATTCGTTTTTTTAATTACATAAAATATTTCATATATGCTTACTTTCTTGCCTTCGCCATCACCACGATAAAATTGTTCCGCACGAGTTTTTCCTTGTACTACTGGATCAACGGCTTCCAAATGAGATGGATTTGCAACAACGGCTAAACGAATATTCTTATTTGTTACTCGATTTAGCCGCTCAATGTAGGTACCTAAATGATATTTAACGTCGCCAGAACCCTGAATTGTAACAAGGAAATAAAATCATACGTCAATTACATGTAATGTAGAAAAAAAAAGTAAACAAAAAGCTTGGTATACTTACATCATCAGCTGCTTCAAGAGCGGCAAATTGTGTGAATATTTGACTTAAAGGTTTGCGACAAACATTAGCAAGTACGTTCAACCGACCACGATGAGGCATACCCATTACAACAGACTCAACACCTAGTTCGGTAGATTTGTCGATTACTTGTTTCATGGCAGGAATCAAAATTTCAGCTCCCTCTAATCCAAATCTTTTCTCGGATGACCATTTACGTGCAAGGAATGCTTCAAATCTGAAGCAAAAATTCAATGCATAAATGTAATAGCCTTATCAAATATCTAGATTGCAAAAATTCGATATTTTATATACCCAGTAGCACGAGTTAATCTAGCCAAGATAAGTCTTCTTTCGTCGTTCGTCATCTCCATAATTCCTGGGGTCTCCATTTTTTGTCGAATCCAGTTGCATTGTTCCAAAGAATTGATGAACATAAATTCTATTCCAATGTGACCACAATAAGCAGCTTCTAATCTTCTCAAAATTTCTCGAAGGGGTAATGATTTTTCTTTACCCCCAATAAAAGTGGTGGACGGCAACTTGAACATACGATCCATGTCCGACTCCTCTGCAGAAATTAAACAATAAAATATTTATTTATTCTTCATAGAAATAGATAATAAAATATGAAAATACCAATTCCAAAATCATTGTAATGGAGAATAGTAAATTCAGATACAAATAACTTGAAACAGATGTAATCTTTATTATACTTATAATAATTATAGCATCTAGTTATACTACGAACACATAATAGTATTAAATATTTGACTAGTTATGAATAATGTATACTGCATATAATATTTTTTTCTTCGTTTTTATTAATATATATTTCATTTCTTTTTTGAACTGATACTGAAAATGTAAGTTTTATACGGAGTAAAAAAACTACAAAGACTTGACACAGTGTAAAATTATACAAATAGCTGTTATATGTAATTAACTGCACTTTAAAACTGGAAGACACTTTGGATATACATTTGTCTTACGCATATTTTAATAATGTTATTTAGCACACTGCATATACATGCATAGTATCTTAAACAATCGTTAGATACTTATAAACAAACCTCCTCCATACTATATGAAAGAGCATAAATGAACGAAAAGTGAAAAAAAAAAAAAAAAGAATTTTTAAAATAAAGCTTAAATGAAATCAACCATCAATATAAAATAATGAGAGAACTGTTTAACAGATAGAAAAATACAAAACAAAATATGAAGACATAAAAATTTAAACATTTAAATGAATGTTTACTAAACAACTAGAAAGCCAAAAGGAAAATTTAAAGAAATAAAAAAATATATACCTTATAGAGTTGTAACTATTGTTATATTATTATCTATGAACGGTAATGATAATGATATCATCTGCTTACTATACCTCCTCCAATTCTTCCAAAAGATGCTTAAGGATTATTCCTGACACAAACATATTTACAGCAAAATATAGCACTCTTTAATCAATATTTATGCAAAAAACCCAAGCACCTCTACAGTTTACCTACAATACCAATATTTACGTGATCCCATATTGAACCAGCACCTCCCTAAGATACTAACATTTCACCAGAAATTATAAGCTATTCAAATTCCCATTTGAATCATAATTTTTACATACTTTTCATTAGTGCAGCTACTCGGTATTGTAGTTCCTGTGAGTAAGTAGTACGTGCTCTGTTTCCTGTGGACATCAGACTTGAACTAAATATTTAATTTAATGAACAAAATCTTTCATTCAAATTTTATTAAAACGAAACTTTAATTTTTCACATAAAGCCTTTAGTTTTTACCTTAATGACCATTAAACTACTTATTTTAGAGTTCACATCTATTCATTTTAAATAGCTATTTTCGTAATTTCATTGAAACTCAAAGTGTTATTTTTTTCTGTACTTGAAATACTTTGTGTCCAGGAAAAGGATGTGGTGAATAATAATTATTAATGACAAAAATAAAAATAGTAATAGCAAATGTTATATTATAATAAAAGTCGCAATTAATGAATAATAATTTATATAAATACTCGCAAAAATATATAAAATAAATAAGAAAGATATTTAATGTTTGTTCCTAACAGCATGATTTTTAAAAAATGTCTTTAATGTATTTAAAAGTCTAGTTTAAATTACGTCGCACAGAATCATTATATTTCGAACTGATACTGAGACGCGTTCGTTTGGGCTTACCAAATGAATAATGATTATAGAGCAACTCTTGCGGATGTCTATCATCAAGATCGGCGCTGTTGATGCCAAGTGGATCCAATTTAGCAATATGATGACCACGAATCTGTCAATTTAATGCCACATTCATACGAACCAAATAGTTTTTAATTCTTCAAACTTATTAATTCAATACATATATTAAGATGTATTACTGTGATGGATGTTTATGTACTTATTTATAAATTTACTAATATCTATATTACATAAAGAAAAAAGAGAAAAAATAGTACTAAAACATTGCATCACATACATCACAGTAACTGAAAGCAAACATGTCATAAAAATTAACATTTGTTAATGTTAGTACTTTAATAATTAAAGCATGTTGTTGTTACATATATGCTTTTCGTTGTTATTATTTTTTACAAGGTTAAAGCTAAAAATATTTAATTATCTGTTACTTTATAATTCTATTGAAATATTGAATAAAACAAATACAAATGGAAACATCCTTCGACAGATAATATTATATGAACACAATATACTGTATGAATAAAATAAATAATAGGTTGTTCCAGAAACACACATTCCAAGTTTTAAACACACAGAAGCAAAGCTAAAGACACTATTTGCAAACATGCAAAGCAAAAGTTTCTAAATGTATTTTCTTACCTTGAATATCTTTATTTATACATTGAAGATATACCATAAGTGGGTAGTACATTGACTACAGAATAGCGGAATGAAAATTATATTTATAAAATTTAAATTCTCTTGATACATACATACATACATATGTACCAATATGATAATACGAATTATAAAATATAAATCATTAAATATTCCTATTCTTTCCTGAAGAAAACATTTTCAGTATCAGTAAAAATTATCATGGAATCATATTCCTCCTGGTATTCTAAATATGTAAAGCGTGTTTTTGCTTTCCATTGATTAACAAGAAATCGCGCTTGCTTAATTTTGTAAAACAAGTTGTCTTAATTATTTAAACAACATTTTACATAATGCTAAATCAACAGTTATAATAGTTTAAAAAACAAAAATTTTGAATTCAGAAAAGTGTTGAAGATTAAAGAAATTTACTTACATAATATATAAAGAATTTTAATTTCTGATTAGATTTAATCGATTTAACTTCTTTACAAATCAAAAGAGGAAAGATACAAAAAAAGATAAGAAGGGATTTATGTATATGATAAAGATCATGATATTTACATATACAGAGTGAAGTATAACATCTCATCAGATAAAAGTATGTTAAAAGAGCTTGATCAGTATGAAGTTATCAATATTCGTATGAATTTTAATAATGCACAAAAATTGAATATTATTATATATGACTATCATGTTTTCAATAGTGCTTTTGTATACCTTTACCGAATGACACACATGAAACTTAATGAAAATAGTTTAAGGAATTAGTTTGGAAAGAAGCCTTACCAAGCATGTATTGCCGCAGAACCTGTTCTGGAGACCCCTTGCGGGCTGCATAATGTGTATGTACCAGGTCTGTTTGCATGATACCCAGTGGGTCCAGATCAGCAACTAAATGACCTCGAGCCTATATGTCAATGAATAATTCCAAAAGGACCCCAATGTTTATCAATTTTTCTACATAAAAAACTACCATACATCACAACATCACAAAGATGTAACACTGTTCACAAAAATGCAATTAATAGCTTTTTTTTTATACCCAACCATAAGCTTCTTCTGTATATTGGAACCTAAATGTTACAAAATTTCTTTTGTACATAAAATATTTTATCTCAAAAATAAAATTTTGCTTTCATTAACTGAACTGAAAAAAATTATTGTGACCAACCCTTAAAAAATTTTGTATTTTTGTTAAAATAATATATAAACAAATTAACAATGAACAAATATATAATTTACATTACAAATTACAGAACTCTAACACTTATTTGCAGAACATGCTTAAGGCAACAAATGCAATGTGTACAATAATGAAGGAAGATATACATGGTGTCCCAGCTGAAGTGTACTACTTGTAGACTTTAGGTTCTCCATACTAAAAAAAATCGATAAATTCTTTACCATTTTCCCGAGATATGAACGATTGCAAATTGGGTATTCCAAGTCTTATATGTATATATGCCTTAGACATAGATAATCGACATTATACTGTGTGCAGTCAGAAAAGTGTACACATTGACAAGTACATGCACAAAATAATACGAAGAACCTATAGTCTGAAAGTTATATACTTTAACTGAAATACTGTGTATAAATTTCTTAAATATGATCTGACATAATTAACTTAGGTTGAAAATATTTACTTTTTTCATGATAGTACCAGATGAAAAATTAATGATAAATTATTATTTCATGATACACATGATATCCCGTAGTGATATAGTTTCAACATCAATTTCCATGTCCTAAATTTTATAATTTTTTTTCTTTAACGCATAAAAATAATGGACATAAATATAATTCTAACTTAAGCAGAATTTAGGTCACAGAGATTGGAAAGAAACTTTTATTTAATGTCACATGCAATATGATAACAGAATCTTCCCTTCAACATAATACATACACACAATGTTTCTAGAACACATGCTATAAAGTTTCAGTATAAAATGATTATTTGAAATAAAATTTATTAAACATTCAAATAGAAAAAAGAATAATATGGAACAACCATAGATATAAAATATTACATTATGTGATCTGTTTTAATCTTAACAAAATAAAAAAGAAAAAAATAATATTTCATCTAAACATTTAATAAGCATACATAAAAAGATATGCTTAAGATTTTTATTATTTGTAAAAAACATAGTGTTTTATTAGAACATAAATGTAACTATTTCTTTATTTTACAAATAGACTGCAAAGTATTCATACCTGGTAAGAACGAATAATAGCTTGCACAGCCAGATGGTCGTCAATTATTTTCTCATTAACAGGTATTTGACTCAACTGAGACCCACCGCCAAGAGGTAACAGCGCTCCTAATGGTATCTGGTTAGGACTTGGAGCAAGAGATGGAGGAGCCTGATAAGCAAGGCCTGGTGGAGCTCCAGCAGTACTACTACGAAAAAATGAATCCCAAGACTACAACAATAAATAAAAGTAATAAAAATATGTTTTATATATTTATGTAGTTATGTATCATATAAATTTATCATATAATTTATTACTAACCACATGTACACTATGGGGATCTTGCAACCACGCATTATACATTTCTTCTACGTAAGAACTGGAATTGCCATTGAGAAAAGGTTCTGTGGCTACACGGCTGTTGTACTTTCTGATTGATTCAGTAACCACCCCCTGTGTGGTCCTAGTCAGGGGGTGGCTCCGTACCAACCATGATGCAAACCTTTCTGGCCTGCACATGTGTGGTGCCAAAGGGGCCAACGAGCTGAATACTGTCCTTGCTTTATACATTTTTACCTACAACAAAAAATAAAATATTATATCATATATTTACTCTGTAAATAATTTTTTTTTTCAAACAGGATTATATATTAAATACAAATACAAATGCCTATTCATAAACTTTTTCCTTCTAATTATGAATAATTACTTCTGCAAAATTATGCAATATTTAAAATACCCTTTATAACTTTCAAAACAATTTCATTATGAAATCTTTCTGCAAATCTAGTTAATCTATTTTTAAAAAAATATTTTTAAATTTACTTTTAATTTTAATTCTAGATGTAAGTTGCTCAATCATATAAAATGTGCCAACTCTAAAACTTAATACATGATGAAATCAATCAATCTATATATTATTTATGCTACATATAAATATGGGAAACAAATAAATATCACCTCTTTAACTACCAAATATGAAAACCAGTTAAAATACTGCAAATTTTCTAAAAATATTTCTTTAGAATATTAATCCACTAATTAGAAACTATTTAAATAATATGATTTTAATACGTAAGCATTACGATATTTTAAATATTAAAATATCAGAGGATTGCTCAAGAAGTTGGCAAACATCCAAAGTACATATACTAATATCAGGACATATAAAAAACACATTGAATGACTGGAAATTTGTTACAAAAGAAACTTAAACATACTTCTTCGCTAAAATTAGAATAAACAAAGAATTAAAATATTCCATGACAAAATTTAAAATATACAACATAGTAATGTTAAAATACCTCCACACAAACATCTGAATAAAAAATGATATGTTAATGTCATTATAATGCAGACTAGTCTGCGCAAATAGTCTATCGTAATGAATGACTAATGTATGACTGATAAGCTAACCAGCCAGTCAAAACACATAAGGGGAATTCACGATAAATTTTCTGTGTTAATTTTCCTTGTCACTTAAGACAATATAGATAAAACATATAAATTGTATCATAATTTACAATATCAATATCTCGATGTCGTTATAAATTTACAATACATGAAATAATTGCGATATGTTGTTGTGTAATTTAATTTAAAAGTAACACAAAAACGTTCGTGTTAATTACGATATATATATATGATAACAAATTATCAATTATTACAACATGTTTCAAGCAGTCACTGACATATCTGTTGGGAACTACAAAAATTTCTATAAAACCCTATGAAGTAAATAATAGTAATTATTTTAATGCGTATTAAAAAGTTGACCTAATTTTCACTAACCTTTTCCGCATTACGGATTTCATAAAAACGGAATATGAATCATATAAGCTTATACCTTTAAAGGTATATCTGAAATAATTTTGTGAAAGATTTTGTATATGGAAATAATAAAAAAAAGCCTACTGAAATAAATTATAAATTTTTGAAACACTAAAATAAGTAACAATGTCAATGAGACAGTGTCAGAATCATGTGACATTTGTCCGAAAATTGTGTTTAAACGTCAGTTCTCATGCATTTACCTATTTACGCGACATACGAACAAATTTAAAATATCAAATAAATATCAAATAATTATAATGATTTCACAATTGCATGTAAGCGCACATGTGTGTAGAAATATAATTTCCAGTCATATAAAACCAAAATATAGATATTTTATTATATCGCGAAAGATGTTTCAATATTTTGGAAGAATACCAATATACGAAAAGTTTTCAAATTTACAAAGATTTTAACTTTTCTAAAAATACAGAAAATACAATTGCATTTATTGAGTCAGGTGACTATTTTTGTCTGGTGCAACAATTTTACGTAATCGGAAGCATTTCGTCAAATAAAAATAATACTTGTTATTAAAACTGGTTTTTTTAGACATCAACTAATAATTATTCATAGGAATACTAATTAATTTTTCGATATCTCATGAATAAAAATTAAGTATGAAAGAAGAAGAAATTTTCGTACCTGATGTTAACACGACAATGACAGGCCGTCCACCATTTACAACTCCAAGTAGACTGAACTACGTCTTCTTTAAAATACATTCGAGGAACAGACATCAGCGCACCTAACGTCAAAATATTGCAAATCAGTGACATAACAATTCAATTTAACGGGTGTTACATTCTTTAGCTTTTCTTTCTATTAATTATTTTTATTATTATCTAATTTTTTTACTTACTACACGTAAATGTAGCTTTTATTAAATTGTACCTTATTTTATGGTCATCTGTTTTCGAAAGAAGTCTTATTTTCGATTTGTTCAGAAGTAGTTTTCATTTCTACCTAATGCAAAATGCTTCATGGTTAACTTTTAAAATTTCAAAATACTCTTTGGAAACTTTAAATATAATATTCGGATTCGTACTTTTTAGTAATATGCTTGCATAAATTTTCTTAAAATTTATATTATATAAAACTTATGTTTACGATAATGATTTATATGAAACAATTTCATGAAAATTTGAAAAGAAGTTAAGAAACATGTTCATGATGATAATATTGATTATAGAAAATTTTACTTTAGGGCACAAGAAAGTTATTAGTTATTGTTTGTATAAAATAATGTCTGATGCTTTGAAATAAAGTTTAATTCGATATTCTTTTGATGAAAGAAGAACGGTTCAGAAACAAAACATGTACGAGTAAAAATGTAATCGCTAAATAATAAACATATAACCTGCGATTTCTTGTTTTGTGAATTTTTATAGATTTTTTAGTCTTATATTATTATAAATTTCTTTTATTCGTTTCACAATTCTCAACTTTTATTATTAATTTTACTTATGACGATTATTTCAAATCGAGATATAAATATTAATCAATGGAAACAAGAACATGGATGTTAGTCGTAAAAAGAAACATTATACAGGTACTAATATGTATATTTACTAATTTTTAATAATTTATACTTTACACATATAGTAACAAGCTAGCTGTTTACATAGTTACTCATACAGTAAATATTTAAATACTTTATATCATAACATATTTGGCATATTATTTAGCTTTTACAATTGTTTTTATCTCTAATAAATCTAATGGCAATTTAATTACATTCTGTTTAAATTTTGTTAGATTTGAGAAATGTAAAGCAATGGTTACATTCTACAAAAACAAGATGTGATTCTTTAAAATCTCACATGGAATATATGAAAATGTTATATCATGATATTCCACAAATAGAAAAAACTGATAAAACAGTAGATAATCAGGACTTTCAGAATGTCAAGACAGAGATTTCTGACAATGAAATTACAGTTTCAAAACAGATGGACATTAACGATGTCTCAGAAGAGTTTCGTGATGTTTCATGTATTTCTACAAATGATGATGGTACAATGATATATTTAATATCACTTATTATTCCATGTTCTTTTGCTACAAGCTAATTAAAATGAATCTATGAGTATGTTATATTGCAGATAATAATCAGAAGCATGAATCATGTTCAAGTTCCAATTTAAAAAACATAATATCAAAAATTAATGTGCAGTATAAACAAGACGAGAACGTAAAAAGTTCAAACTTACAAAAGGAAACAGAAGTTGACTTATATGCAGATTTACCTACAACCTATGATGTACCGCATAACGTACAAATTGAATCAAGACCATTGTCACCAATTCCCAAAGAAAATATGGTAGTAAACATTGTATTTATATATGTTGAATATGTTTAATGTATGCTCTGAAAGCAATATCCTTCGTAATTATACTTGCAAAAATATTATTGACAGTATAGAGAGCAAAATCATATTTTGCATTGTCCGTATCAAAAGGATTTAGCACAGCATTCTACGAAATTAGTGGAAGATGTTAGTAACTCGAAAAAATTATTTGAACAACTAATTTTGGATACACAGAATGAACACTTACTTCAAGAATTATCTTCTGCAAGAAATAATTTTAAATTAAATATTTCCGGAAGCGTGAAAGACGGGTCTTTAGGTAGAAATAAAATTTCCTCAAAAATTGAGAAGAACAGTAAATCAATTCCTTCTGCAGTATCAAGTAAAAAAGGTTCCTCGTGTAAGTTAGACAATATTGTTTCGTTAAAACTTAAAAAGCGGAGAAGAAAAATACATTGCTCTAATTCCAAAAGTACTGTGACCACAAGAGATACTAATTTTCTAGGAAGAAAAGATGCAAAAAGGCGTAAACAGAAAAGTATGCTCTAAAAATAGACATTTAAGAATTTTATACTGATTTTTGTTTTTATTTTAGATAATACGAATAATAATCATTCAGGCAAATCTCAGCAGACTTCTAATGATGTAGTAGAAATTTACCATAATAGAGCAGCCACGGGTGGTAGCACTTGTGTTATTTCTAAAAAACATTCTAAACTTAATCGTCACATGAACTATATTAACGTATTATCCTCAGTTACAAACGAACAAAAAAGTCTGAATGTGAAACCAAGATATGAAGATGGTGACTATCAATGCAATTATAATATTGATGAAAATAGTCAGAAAAATAATTCTCAGAAACAATATATATCTAAAGCTGAAAAGGAGTAAGCTTTTACAATGATAATTATAAATGTAATAAATTTATATGTTTTATGAATATTTTTACTTTTAGAGACAGAACAAATATTTCAGATAGAAATTGTGATCTTGAAGTTTCAATGACTCCGTCGTATGCTATGGAAAAATGCAATTTACATCAATATGAGCATTCAGCTTTGCAAGCATCATATTGTGGTCCGTTAATTACACATAATTATGAAATGCCAACATTGGCTTCAAAATTAAAAAGAGCAAATCGCTCATATTTTAGCAGATTCAATTTCAGAAATATACCCTTTGTAGTTGGTACATCTGTTACTCCGAGTCATAATTTAGGTTTAAATATTCAGCAAGTATGTTCCAAAATATAATAAGAATAAACAATACATTGCTACAATCATTCTTCCTATTTGAAAGGTTTTAAGTATAATGAAAACAAAGCAACCTACAATAAATGGAATCACTCCACTTCTTATTCGTAAAGTTAGCAAGGGCATGAAACCTGTATCTACGCTAATGGAGCAAATGAATGAATACAGTAAATTATCTCGCATAAATTCTCACGTAAATGGTATACATATGCAAAATAAAAGTTTATTTATAAATCGAGATAACAATTTCTTGGAAAATGAAAGTGTATCTTCAAAATATGATAAAAAGAGATTAAATGCAAATTTAAAATCACCTATAAAAGAATATCAAAATATACGAGAAATGATTAAAGGATATGCAAATATGTACGAAAATTATCATAAAAGAAAGGTATATTTTAAACAAAAATATACTGCTAAACGTGTTTTTGGCTTTCACACGTAATAAAAGTTTATTACTTTCAGGATACTAAATCAGAAAATCAATTAAATACAATCAGTAGCACGCAAATATTGCAAACTACAGATAATGCTAAAATATTAAAACTATTTGCATCCCAACAGAATATAAAGTTAGAAGTAAGTATTCTGGTAATGCAAGCAATACTTTATTACATAATGTGTTATAAAAGATTAAATTGCTAAAAAAATTACAGAAAAATGTACAAGATAAGCAAGCTTGTAACGCTTTGTCAGATGACTGTAACAGTTCAAAAGGAATACGAGAAGTTTTAATTCATCTTCATGATCAGTTTGAAGAACTGAATATGTGAGTTATATCAATTATTACCTTCGGTACTCTTATGATACTTACTTATTAATTTGTTAGAAAATATGAAAAATTGCAAGCTAAGACAAAAGGATCTAACAATAAAGAACTAGAAGAAGAGATAGTAAGTCTTGAGAAAGAATTGAATACCAAAGAAGATGAGATAAATGCTGTAATCAATTTATATAAAGAAGTAAAATGACCTTAATACTTTAAATTAAATTATACATGATAAAGTCTATAAATCTATAATGTAACTATATATTAGGATTGTCTTTTTTTTGTCGTTATTAGGTAATGGTGTTGAAACGTCAAATGAAATTACTGCAGGAAAAAAATAGTTACATTTGTATATCAAGTGAAATCCCGCTTCAGTCAAAGAAAACACATTCGACTATGCCGTTTACGTTAACTAAATCGGATGGAATAAACGACCGTCAAAAATTTTATCACAAACGAGGAAGTAGCGTTATTTCAACGAGAGAACCAACTTCAATACGATTAGCGGGACTTTTACGACAAATTCAAACGTTTCAGAGACAATTAAAACTATCGTCGTAATGAAATATCATGTCTTCAAATCTAATTCAAAATAACTGGAAGGCAACATGTACATTACTATCGCATATGATCAGCATGAGTGTAGCTCAAAATTTTATAAAATTAGGAAATACAAAATATGAGGTAAATAAAAGTTGTAATGTCTTATTCAATGTATACTTTCATAGCAAAAGTATTTTCCATACTGTATTTTGTGATATTTGCGATTCAAAAAAGAACATAATCAGAACTTGAATTACAAATGCCTGGGAATTTCATTAGGATTATTTTCTGTAATAAACACAATATTTTTAATGGATCATACTCTCTTTTTTTATTCGATTCTGCGTGCTACTTCTTATAATAATAATTTGTATGTGTGTATGATTTTACATATTTTAAGTATGCAACTGATGGTACCTATACGTACTGTGTACATGTATGCACATAACCACATGTTTATAAACGCCGGAAACAATTAAAATTTTACTGTACATAAATTATTTTCCATTTCTTTGTTACTGCCAGTTTGTATGTATCTATATTTAATATGCATATATACGAACATAAACTTACCGTAATGTATCAATGTATACTTCTCTTTTTTTTTTTTTTAATTTTAACAGTACTGTCTAGTCTAGATACAATAGAAGAAATCATGGTCGATCTAATATATAATATAGTGGAGGCCTACATATTCTTGAACGAATTAAAATATGATTACTCTTAATCGTAGTTCATTCTCAAATAGATACGGATTTTGAAATTCATAGTGGCAAAAACATTTTTCTCTTAAGCAACTACACAGAATCACGCGTTTCCCTTTTATACTCGCAAAGATACGTTATTTTCTACAATCTACAAAATGTATCTCGAATAACGTTAATATAAATTGTTACTTTAACTCTAAACCAGTATCCATTTTATCATTGATCATTATCCGCACGCACAAAATTCGTAAAAATAAAATACTTCTGATAATAAATATGAAATGAATCCTTTTTCAGCAACAGTTTTGTAAAAATATGACAAAAATATAATTGGACTAATTTCACGAAAGGAAATTGACAACATATCTTTTTATTGCTTTCGGTTTACTAAGAATTTCTAGATTTGTATAAAATTTAATGTTTAAATAAATACCAAATTCTTTGAAATTATCTATTTCAGCTTACTTTCTTTCGTATTATTAAGATATATCGCAACTTGAATTACCAATATTTTTAGCATCCTTTAAATGGTTCATTCATGTTCATTGCTTTCTGTAGAGCAAAAAAGGCAAAAAATTAGGAATCAAATGTTTCTCACACACATTCTCCCATATTAACGCAAGCAGCATATATATCTTTCATGTTATATCACAGACTAAAAAATGCTTTGGTCTAAAAAATCGTACCTTTTTTCTTTCGCGTAATCTAATTTAGTAGATACCGTTGATAATGAATTTCAAACGTATCAATGTGAAATTAAAATATTTAAATAAACTGATTTCTTCGTGCGAGTGTGTGAAATGTAGATAAGCGCAGCAGATTTTGGGGTCGTTTCAATTTTGATTCAATAACTAAACAAACATTAGACCATAGTGTGTGAACAAGAAATCAATTATATAAAAGTATATGTACAATTTTCGACACAATTTTATAAACAGTTTTGAAGATTTTTACGTTGGTCGATACAACTTACGATAAATTTTGTACGATACAGAATTTTAATACATATACATTTTATATGGTTCTTTCATAATCCTTGAGCCATATTATAGTTTAAGCATTGCAAGATTATAAAAAAAAAGAACTGAAAAAAGAGCCCCTTTAGCGCACTTCCATAATAATAACATTCACAAAGCATTTCTTTCACTTGACATGCTTTAAAACTGAAAATTGTAGCACCCTCGATTGAAACACTTCATCAAGTTAAATTTCAAGGCTACCATTTATACATACATATACTCTAAACTTACATTGCGTCAGACTAGTCGCCTTAAAATTTTACTCGTCAAGTATAAAACGCAAAAATCAACGAGCTTTTAATGAATATGTTTAATACGCTGTAAGACTGTAACAGTTTATAGTACTCTACAATTATAACATGTGATATCTCTTACAAGGTACTTACATTACAAATATAACCCCACAGATTCGTTCTTTACTCTCAACATTCAATTTGGTAATAATTCTTAAATAATAAATTGAATGTATTAATTTTATTTGAAATAATATACAATCTAGGGTATCCGTTTCTTCTATTAACGATTCACTGATATATCAATTTCCAGAAAAATCGTGTCATATTATTGTGAAAGAAAGTAGTACGACAGTGTATTTAGAGTAGTATAAATAAACACACCATATATTCAACTCTGTTCACAATGAGACATAATATATATGTGTTTATTACATTTGTCTGAATGATCAGACTTTTGTTCATTTATGATTTTAATTTGTAATTGTTCCTTATTCACGAGTGTCTTGTTTGTTTGTTTCGATTACGATTTGCTCACCCGATTCGTAGGAAGAAATGTGGATATAATTTTTTCAGCAACAACTTTTTCCGATTTCTATGTTGTTCTCTGTTTAGCACTTCATCAAACACAGAGAAATACACAAGCGTAGAAAAATATTTAAAAATCGATGCGCTTACAATATAACGTAAATATGTATAATTACTGCAAAGTAGGAAGAAGTAAATTTTCAAAATTTCTATTATAAAATGACGGAATGTTCCATGACATTGGTAAAAATACGTAGAAAATTCGATGGATTAAATTAGTGGCATTACTTACTCACTGTTTAATTTTGTTACATAAAATTTTTCGTAAAAACAGACATATATTTGCAGTAGTGTGTTGAATCCTATCAAATTAACGTTTTCTTTTTGTCGTAGTTTAAAGATGTCACTGAGTATTTTGAAGAAAGTAAAGTGCAAATCGACAGATTGCTTTCATATTTGTAACGTCATAGCCATAGCCACTGTTATGTTCTAACTATAAGTGCTTAAAGGTCAAAGTGTTACTTTGGTGTAGTAATCTTATTCTTTATTATCATACGATATCACTCGATGAAAATTTGTGTGTTCGTAAGTCATCGAAATGACAAATTTTGTCAAAATGATGTCGTTAATTATGATAGTCGAAATCGTTCCTTGAAATTTTTCAGTAATCGTATTTAGTGGAATTGTAAGAAAATTGACTGATTTTTTAAACATATTTCTGTTAATTAGATACCTTTACCTGCAGATAAACACACATGCCATTATTGTTGACACAGGTACGATTTCGATAAATGCTGTAGCTATAAGTGTTCGTTTGCTTCTTCTCTTAAAACGTTTTGATTCTTGAATTAATTCAAATTATCGTATGTATATATTACATTCTCTGTTTCCGTAAGTGAAACGCTCAAACATTCTTTCTTATTGCACAACAGTATTAGTTACAATTGCAAGAATACAATATAATTTATCGATTGTATAATATAATCACTGTGCATATTTCACACGTTTCAGGATGTTGAAGCTTCTTTGTGTCGTTACCGTGGTTGCATATTAGATTTTACACCAATTAGATACTGCGTCAAGCATTTTTGGCCACAAGAGCATCAATCAGTCTAAGCTTTGCTTTAGCCTGTTTATACGATTCGTAAACTGTATTGACCTGTGGACCACGATCTTCTCTTTGCATTCTGCGACCAGCTCGAGCTTCAAATTGTGCTTCTAATTCTTTTAAAGCTCGACGTAGACGTTTCTTCTCTTCTCTGGTTAATTTCTGTTGCACCAATAATTCCTCTCTGCGATTGAATTCAATTATTTAATTAAACGTTTACAAATACAAGAGATAATAATAAATAAAAACATGGACCAGCATGTTTTAAAAACACTCACTGTGGAAGTGCATGAAGACTTTCATTGTTACTGCGACTTCCTTCGCTACTGCTGTGTTGACTATCACTGTCGGTTGGTAATTGGTCTACCGAATCTATACAATCCAAAATACCTCTATGCGACATATCCGGTTCGCTCGCCCTTCTTTCTGTGTCAGACGGATTACCAGGTAAATTGGACGACGTAAAGTCCATCGCTTCGTGTTCCAAAATAGTAGCTAATTCTGAAATACTATCCTTATTTTTGTTCTGTAAAAAGAAAAGAGAGTGATAAATATGAAAAGAAAAATGATAAATCATTATATTAAGTTTGAATTATTATAATGTTTACCACTCCAGCTCTAATAAGTAATCTTTTTAAAGTTCTATATCTATCGTATAAAGGTCGCACAACAGCTCTATCTTCTTTCGAAACTGGTCTGCCGAAAGTATTCTCGATATGAAGCAAAGCCTTCTGAACTGCAGTTTTTTCATCCATTAACTGTTCGTAAGTAAGTTCTTCCATGTTGTCTGGTCTGTTGTACTTTAATCTCTTCTCGCTAAGTTTCTTTTCCACTTCTTTCACCATTTCCTCCATCGACGTAGCTCTGGACTTTTCCTGACTATTATTATTATTCGTTGGACTACCGTTACTCGTCCTGCTGTTATTTGCATTGGCTAACAATGCGCTAACTGGATCTTCCTTTAACAGCTTATGTTCCTTTCGCAACTTACTCAACTCTGTACACAATCTTTTTATATCCCTATTGCTCATCTTATCAGAATGACTTGGACGATAACCAAAGTTTTCCTCGAATTCATCTTCGTATTTTTTGATCTTTTTCTTCAAACCGTTTATATGTTTTGTTAAGTTCTTCAAGCTAAGTTCCGCGATATTCGGAGTACTTGGTTGTATTTCATTTTCAGAATAAAAACGTCTAGGTAACAATAGAGAATTTCTTGGAGAGAGCATAGCTTCGACTCGAGAGTCTGCAACTTCGTCCTACAAAACAAGAATGAACATATAATACGTCCAACAATTGTTCTTAAGAAATTGTAGGCAGCCAGGTTATCAGTGAAGATTTGATATATGCTATTGTTGCTTACACTTTCTTGTCGTAGGAAAGACCAATTAGTTAAACTAGGATTATTTAAATCTTCGTGATCAACAGTGGGTGGACGAGCGGGTGAAGGTGATCGACTAGGTCCACTGCTCAACATTTCCAAAAAACTTTGAGCTGGAGAACCGTTGCGGCTATTAGGACTCGATGAAATAGTGTAAATGTTGTCAGGTCCTTCTTCATTTTCCTAGTAACAGATTCGCAATCGACATATAAACTACACGCATATACTTTTAAACTCGATCGTCTCCGAATATCAAACAAAAGAAAATTTACTTTGCTCGAACTTTCAGCGTCCGCAGTCTTGTGTACTCTTCTTCTTCGAGCTTGTCTTCTTCCTCTTGGCGTGATACTTCGACTGAAGCGTTCGCTGGTTCGAAGTTTTTCAGCATCGAATTCAAATTTCTCGGTTTCCAGAGCCGTTTCGCAAGATGATGGAACCGGTGGAATTTTTTTCGATACAGGCGAAACATTTGTTCTTTCGTGCAGAGGAAGACCTCCGCATCTCTGTAAAGAAAGGAGGCAAAAAGTCATCGGTGAAGTATTTTCTACGCAAGACCCAGGTAAAAAAAAAAAGCATAATCTTATAGACGACACTTACCACTCCGTGACCCATTTCTTGTCCGAGCTGAGACAAAACGTGTAAATGTTCTTCGCTATTAAAATCCTCGTGACTGCTCACACGTCTAATCGTGTCCGCAGTTTCTGTTGGACTTTCAAGAACGCGTTCTTCGCTGCTACTTCTACGAATAAATTTAATTTGTGTATATTTAATATCTATAGTTATATATTCGTTTTGTTCCCCTTATTGAAAGTACCTTATTAGCTTTCGTTCTTGACAACAGGACTCACGACGTTCCTTGCGTTTACGCGGTTTCAGCGCGCAAAGCAGAGACGCAGCTTCAGAATCTTTCGGTTCCTCCTTTTCGTCCTTGCAAATTTTACAGTCACTGGCAGGAATCACGCCGTTCACCACGTTATCACGGATGCTGCAATCAAACAAAAAAATATTGACAAACTTGTTCAAACTTTTCGGATCGAATTGATATTATTTGAACAATAATTTATAAATGACGCGTTAATTAATTATCCCCGACGAAGGATCCTGTAACTGCTGCAACTAAAAGGAAAGAAAATAAGAAAAGAAAGCAATAATTAAATCCGCCAAGATTACATAGAACACGATGAAAATTTATTATCATACGATAAGTGATTTATCGATTAAAATGTGGGTTAACATTGTTTTCGGATGTACATGAATGTAGAGCCGCTACTAAAGATTTGTCGAACAGGTAAAAATCAACATTATTTTCAACATTGTTGGATAACAATTACACGCTGTGTTCAATAGTTTGAAAATTTGAATGTATCCGAAGTCCAGGGTATAAATGGTTGGATCATAGAACGCTAACTATGCTATTGCAGAAAAGGATTAGCCCCCATGTTTTATGCGGTATCGAGGAACACGATGTACTATGTACGATCTAGCGAAGAAACTGCAGAGCGTAAATACTTTCGCGGTGAGTCATCGGTCCTCGTGATACTATTTCTTTCCGTAAGAACAGTCTCATCAAAACGAAATCGTTCGTACTAATTTTCTATCCTTGTGCTATTTTAAGTAATAAAATATACTTATTTGCCAATCCGCTTTCCTAAATTTTAAGCCATTTCGGTAAATATTACTTTTTTAATATACAAGCGTTGCGTTCAAGAATCAAAACGAAAATTAATACGACGTACGTTGGAATTGATTCAATAAAATACGCGCTTCCTAACGTATGAATGACGTAACTTATTTTATGAATGAATTATGACGTTATTCATATATCGTAGGTACATATGTACTTCTCATTTGCCATTTTCTCTCCGTCGAGAGCGATTGTAAAATTCCACAAATACACCATCGAAGGACACGCGCGAAGAGAATTTCGAAAGGAAAAAAGAAGAATCTGCGAGATAAGCAACGATGACGCTAACATCGGAGCGTTATAAAGTTTTAATTGATAATAAAAGAATCGAAGCAAAACAACTGACAGATTAACGGACACGAGATATTGCTATCGAGTACAATTAACACCGATAGAAAATTAATGGTTGCAAGTTCCGGCAATATTAATTGTAGATACATATGTAAATATTTATAGCTCGATACGTGTGAACGAACGCGAGAAGCAAATGCAATCGCGATAACGTGTTGGTTATGGAACGGAATTAAAATTGACTAAATGTCAATTGTGTAATTTCACGGGTTACTTCATCATCATCATCATCTTCTGATTACATAAAGCGATATAACAAACGCTTCGATCGCTATTTTCCGTAACGAAATATAACTTGCAGCCTGTGATGTTTATTTATTTTATAACCCTTCGTTATTATGCAATATAATTGCGAATAAAATAAAATATGGAA
Organism: Megachile rotundata; assembly: GCF_050947335.1. Classification (NCBI taxonomy): domain Eukaryota; kingdom Metazoa; phylum Arthropoda; class Insecta; order Hymenoptera; family Megachilidae; genus Megachile; species Megachile rotundata. The sequence continues at coordinate 23,761,572 of NC_134984.1, read as the reverse complement.
ACTAACAACTAAAATCAATTTTTCCTCAAATATAATGACAGTCGTTTAATAAAGGTGAAGGTTACGAATATCATTTGTCGCATCAGACCACTTTCACGAACTAGATTTTATTTCCAGGTTACGAAGTATAATTTTCTTTTACGATTTCTAGGATTTACCGAAGGTGAATATGCAACAAGTTCATGTAAACATAGAATTGCCTTAATAATAGAGACAAGACACAAAAGTCCTTTTATCTATTCTTCGTCCTTACGGTTCTTTATAATATTCCATTAAAATGATCACGTGTTTACCCAGGTTAAATTTATCGTAGGAACGATTATTGGGCAAATTTTTAAGTGCAACTCGAGCGACATGCGTTTCCAACAGAATGAAAAGGGTAGCCGGGTTTAATCGATCGACCTTTAATGGAAATGCCTTTGAGAACGCTAAGCGTAAGGTAGGTCACGGTATTACGCGTCTTATCTGCGAACCTTTTCGAATCTTTTATGACTACGTTACAGTCGAAACAGTTAAAATAAGGCAAGAGAAGTTGATGACTCCGAAGTTGATGGAACTGAAGGCATGTCCGCAAATAACTTAATACGTAGTACATTTTTATTTATTTAAATTGCCTTCAAGTTATTAATATTAACTTATTAATAATCCAATGCGTTTTAAATAAAAACTTTTCAAATAAATTTGACTCGGTGAATTTTCTAGTTTAGCAAGTTACAATAACAATACGTAGAATTTTTAACTAAAATCTTTTCATGCTTTTTTACAAGAAATTGTGAATTTTTAACAGACGATGCATAAATGATTGACGAGAACGTGACGAATTTGCATAGAAGTGCTGATATACGTATCTTGCAGTTGTTTCATCGATTAGTAATCGAATCAATACACGCTGTAACATCTGTGCTACTCGGTAATAATGATTCGATTATTTATTGACCAAGAACTTTTTAATCGTAACGAACGTCTTCGTCGTTACAGCATAAGAAAATAGAAATTGAAGAAAATACGGATTCTTACAAAATGTTAGGCATCGATTACCGCTCTATCATTATGTAACTTGTTTTTCTGATTTTCGGCCATTTCCGGTAAATCGAATTACCACGAACATTAGTATCCCATTGAGTTTGCAGCAAAAACATGGTAACAAGATTCGGTTGCATAATTTACCACTAAAGGGATAATAAAAAGTAATCGGTATTACATCTAGATTTGATATACTTGTACGTCAGTTTTAGTAATATTTAAATTGTCTATTTCCCTTGTAAAGCACATGTTTATTTGAAAAGTTTGTTTAATCGAATTACGACCGAGGTATACGATCTTCGCACGAACTTTCATGTATATTACTGATACTCCACGGTTGTAACCAAAAGCAGACGATTTTCTGGTCAATCTTCGCATTGGCAACTCGAACAATATTTCATTCACGATAATACAACGATCTGTGCACGAGCTGCATACTATTTAAAAAAGAAAATTTATCATGGATTTAAAAGTAGAAATCTCATAAATGAATCCTTCTTGTAAATGCTTAATCATTACTTTGCCCGATACTTAAATCTGCGAGTTAATCCTACGATAAAAAGTAAGTCAGCTGAATAAACAAAGATTTACAATATAAAAGCATGAGAGATTAGAGAAAAATGCGATAAAATAGGAAAGTATTGTTCGTAAAAGAAGCATTAGAAACTTACTATAAGCGAATCCCTATAGACGTAGTATTGGCTCATGTAATCACGAACACCAACTTTCTTTTCCAATGGCGGACCACCGGCGCGAACACGAGTCTTTCGGTGATTCGATGGAACATTTATGGTCACCTTAAGTTCGTGAGCCTTGACGAGACGTCCGTTCGAAAAGTTTATTCGTCAACGAAAGAACGCCGCACTCTTCGAGCGAGAACGCGTGTTGTCGTCGAGGAGGAACGAGAGGTAGACGTCGTACCTCAGTCAACGAACACGCGCGTACATGGAAAAGTCGAGCGAATAACGGCGTTAACGCGTACGAGATCGTTTGGTCGGGGCGAAAGCAAGAAAATTTGGTCGTGCCGGCTTGTTCGCGTTACCACGCGCGTATCGATGTAGATACGACAAACGCGATTCACGATCAGAAAGTAGGAGCAACGCGGCGCGGACCAAGTCAGAAATCGGACTACGTTCGGTGCCGGTTCGAGCTCGGTCTATATTCTGACGCTGCAACTGACACCGATCTTGCTGTGACGATGCCAGCCTAGTGCTCCTCCGCGTATTCTGTGGCCCTCGCCCGTCGCCCGTCACCCGTACTCCGTAGTGCACGTGACAAGCTCGAGGAAACGATCGAATGGGAGGAAGCCCGACAACCAGAACCCTTTCTCTCCTTCTCCATACCTATGGAGTTTCGTGCAATTAACGTTTGCGAACGTTTTCGTCGTTCCTTCGAAAACGAATAAAATCTTATTTTTTTCCTTAATAATCCTTCTTTTTCTAAACCGAAAAAGTCTTCAAAGATTCTCTTACATACATTGCCACGTCTACGACGGTCTTTCATTTATTTCGAATTTTTGCATGTCACTAAATAAGGAAAATCTGTATTTTGTTCGTAACTGCCACCCCCTTACGCCCGATTATTAAGATACAGGGTACAAACTTGGTATGCGATCTTGCTTTCTGATAAGTTATCGAACGGTAAATTATAAGGTAAAATCGATTTAAAGGCACTTTTCAACGTCTTATCCTGCTTATACTCTTTAATCAGGAACGTTCTCTGAATCTACACAGTTTCGCGCAGTTATATTTATGAACGTTCTTTCGGTAAACTACGCTCACATGATAAGTTTTAATTGATCGAACGGAAGTTTAAAAACTCTTTCTCTCGTTCTCGAGGCTTAAACGGTTTCGATCGTTTTCACGATTCTGACGTACTAATAAACTTCTACAAAACGTCTAATACGCGCTTTTCGCGTAATTCTAAGAACGAATTCTTCGATGCTTCGAATCTAAAATCATTTTCTCTCGCTTCGAAAATTTATCGAGATGCTTCTACGCGATGAACTGAAAATTAACAATTGGAAAAGTTTTCGTCTCGTCCTAGAAACTTATGAAATTTCATGTAGTTATATATGAATAGACAAGACAATTATCTTGACAATCCGCGAACGTGCTGCTTACGAGCTGCATCCACGTGGCAAGCTCGAATGGATCGAAGAAAAAAAATTCCTTTCTCCTATTCTCGAGACCCATGGAAATTCACGCGACCGCATACACTTCTTTGACTGCAATCGATATAAGATTGCAAAATTCCGCTGGCTACGCGTTATACGTTCTTTTTATCGTAAATCGATAGTGTATGCATGTGTGTGCGAAAGAGAGAGAGAGGGAGAGAGAGAGGCAAGAGAAGAGAAACGAATACAGTATACAGGTTTGCAATCGCTTGATAAGAGGCAGAGGAACCATGCGTGCTTTTCTATATGCCGCATCGGAAGAAACAAATATCTCAAAACCGGTTCGGAACTTGTTCTCGCTACCAACAAACTTCACGGTTAACACGCTCGCTGATTTTACTAAAGTGTGCGCGTTTAAAAACAGACTCAACGAACAAGATTTTCTGAATCTATTTTAAAAAATAGTTTGTTACATACGCACACGGAGTACATATACGAATAAGTAAGGAGCTACGCTTTTCGCGGAAAATATAAAATAACGTAACGGAATGTCGAATAATACGCGCTATTTGAGTTTTAGCTATTTTGTAGGCGTATAAAATGCAAATTCGTGGTCACGACACACGCGTAACGGTGGTCCCGAGAGAAACTGGAACGTTACGCGTACATACATATGTATGCGGTACTGATAACGAATCGGTTAATAAATGCAATTTTCAATGTACGTTAATCACAAAATTTCGACAACTTCTAACGTTGCAATTTATTAGCGATCCGCGCGATAATCACGAATACTTTTCTTGCAAAATTTCTTGAAACGACACCACGACCGCGTCCGTTAATTAACGCGATCGTTTGATTCGACTCGAGGCAAAGTCCGAGAGCACGTAACACGACGGAGCTTTTTTGCTAAACGAAATTTACCAGATACAGCTTTAGAGCTCGTTTAAGCGTTTACGACGTTTCTTTTCTTTTCTTAAGTTTTCTGCTAAACTTACGATACGAACACGCGGAAATGCCACTTTTAAATAGCGAAATCTTTGATCTTAAGGATCTTAAGGACATACACGCGCACAGGCTGTATTATGCGAATCTACTCACTCGAGTATCTTCTGAACCATTAGTTTCGAAAGAAAATATTTGAAACATGTTTGAATTCTGGTCCGTTTAGGCGAAGGCATCTTCGTTAATTCATGACGACTTATCTTCTTTCTTTCAAACTTGAGACTAAGGTGAAACCAGACGATTACGTTACCGGCATAATAAACATCGCGATCGATAGAATCGTGTGGTAGCTTTTTAATATTTCCGTGCGACCATCTGTTGTTTGCACGATATAACGCCCAATAGCGAATAGTGCTCGTTGCTCGCTAGTTAAGGTATCTCGCGATCACACATTTGGCATACTGACGTCAACCGCGTTATTTTTGGTCGGTGGATGTTACATGTAGCTCGAAGTTAGATCGTAAAATCAGCCGGCAATGGCATACAGACGCATCGTGCAACGAACGTGCACCCTGTGTTGTAACTTCGTGCTCGAACAAATCAACTCGGCGATAATCCCTTTTTTGCTTCGGATTTCGAAATCGCTCGCTACCGCATTGCGAAGATGAATCGATTCGTAGTTACAGTTACTTCGACGTTTATTAATATCAATTCGACTGGTTTTTATTGCGGCGTTCGTTATGCGATAGAAATCAACCGTTTCTACTGTATTTGATGGCTCTCGTGATTTCGCGTCTACGATCTAACATCTCGTAATCGCGTAACGATCGATTATCGATTGATTAAGTATACAGAGCGTTTCAAGTAAATTGCGCAGATTCCTTGTATCGAGAAAAAATCGAAAGTTCACCGTTCAAAAATCTTCTACTTTACCATTGTGTAGCGTAGTTTGACGCTTCGTTTTCGAAATACGAGCTTTCAAACGTTCAGCGTCTAACTTTCGACGGACTTGGAATCTCGAGTTATCTCGAAAATAGGACGAGCAATTTCCAAACGTACTTATTCGGAAAAGTGGCTAACAAAAGACTGTGAAAGATTTTTCTCGTATCTCGATATGACACGTTATATATTTATATGCGGGAAACGCAGCCACCGTTTAAAACATCCTGTATATAAGCGATCCAGAACGAAAGGATTAATCACGCGATGTGCGTGTTTACGCAATGGAAAGCAGTCACGAGACGACGAGACCCGATGCGTCGAGTCTAATAGTGTCTCGTGGGTCGTTCGTGGGTCGGTTAAGTCGGTGCACAACCAGTCCGTTCAAGGCACTGATCCAACAATACTGACGTAATCCTCCGTAATAAATTTCGTCGATCTCGAACGCTGCCACACGTACAAATACCTAGAATCGTTACAATGTGTTTTCTCGATTTTGGCCCGAGGGAACGAGCCGATTCGGTACGAGCCGGTTTTCGGCACTGTCATGCGGCTGCCAACGAAAACAATCCGAGAATCGTGTGTTCCTTCTTTGCACGAGTCAGCTAATAATTTAGCGCGCAAATCGAATCGATGGAATCGTTTAAACCCACATTCGTCTTTGATCTTTCGATTGAGCGCGTCGATAAACACGAGAACACGAAGTAAGAGGCTCCGATTGAAAAATGAAATTATAGTATCTTTAATAACGAGTTACTTCGTACGTTGAACGTGTAACGAAATCTTTTTATCTTAACAACGGAATGGAACCCGTACAATTAATAGATTTTTGTTAAAAGCCGACCTTCACACTGATAATCTACAAATAAGTAAAAAGTCAGGTTGCAAGGTGTTGTCACGAATCGATGACCGTGTAGGGGCCACGAGTTCTTAAAATGTTCATTAACTTTTAAACATGAATCAACGAGCGCGCGGAGAGCGAGAATTTGTAATTGTTCGAAGAATCGTGTAATCGATAAGCTATTTCGATGTATTACCATGAGTACCGCATAAACGAATTACCTTTAACTCGATAACTTTAACCGCGTTTCTGTACTTTCTATTTCAAAGCAAAGTTTAAACTTACTAACACGCACGATGACGAAGCGTCGACCGACCAAATGCTTCGAAATCGTGAGCTGCTCCGAAACGCTTACCCCATTAAATTAAATAAAATATGTGTTATTTCGATAAAAATCAGCAACGAACGAACAACGCGTCAAAGAATTTTTAAAGAGGCAAGTAACGTATAAAAACACGCGTCGCGTTAAAAAATGAGCCTCCACAGTCGAACAGCACGTGTCCTCTCAAGTTTTTCGCTCATACTTACGAGCTAAATCGAGAAATCTGCGCAGTTGGCCGCTAAAATGAAAATAATTTTAGCGAGAATATCCTGAATTTAGACGTTACGACATAAAAGTGACACAACATTCTCGCGGTATTATCATTATTTGATCTACTGTGCAAATATTATTTTTATTATCGCAATTTTCACGAAACGACGAATATTGTTTGACGCTTCCAACCTTCGAAGGTGTATATTTTCTGGGCCAAAAAAGACAGGAAAACGCGCGCGGACACGGTGCAAATATATTTGATAATGGTTTTAGAACGAAACGCGAGAAGCTCCTTACAAATAACGTAAATTTTTTGTTGTAACACGTGCTAAAAATAAAACGAACGTTAAACAACAGGGCAATCGAGACGCAGGTTTCCCAGGCCACCAATTTCTCCTCGAGACGAAAAATTTCATTTGGCATCGTTACGCTACCAATTACAATTTTCTTCTATCGATCCAGTGTAACGTATAGCAATCAGGTTTCTGCTTTTAATCGTTAACTTTATCTCCGATCGTATTGCGTGTCAACGGTCGATTGTCGATCGAATTGTTAGAAACGAGAGTCGATACAACGCACCGAGTATACCGTAATATTAACTATGTAAGTTTCGATACAACATAACACGCTATACCATTTTTACCCGTATTAGCCATTCTTACTACGGAATAAAGTTTTAAGTACAATTTTTCTTTTATTCGTTTTCGAACGAGAGTGTAAAAAGAGTATCGATTTTTTTAGCTTTTTCAAATACAAACGATGCAACGATAGTCGTTCTCGTAGACAGATTCTTGGCAAAGATATCGGTGCCGACTCACCTTTCAGTTTCTTTCGAGACTATTTCAAATTCACGCCAAAACGTGAACAATTAATGTAATCTTCGAGATTCAGAAGTCTTATATCTATTAAATCGATGTATATCGATTCGTTTAATTCGCACCGAATCGCAAGAAACGTTACAACGCGACTGATGCGAGAAATTAACCGATTAAATTTAAATTTAGAATTTATAATTATTTCGTCGATTTTTTCCTCGAACGATCGAAAAGTGTTGAAATCAATGCAAATGCATATGTACTCGGAACATTGCTATGCAAGAACGCGTAGCAGACTCCTTGAACGTCGATCGAAAAGCAAGTACGGAAGGTAAGGAAACATCGAGATTGGTTTCAAGAACGTTCATCGGCGTTGAACGATTCCCAACAAGGCCAAGGATCGAAGCGCGTAATCTCAACAGGAAGACGAACGATACAAATAAGTATCGATTTCCAGCTTGGAAGGCCGACGAATAATTATACGATTCAAATAGATTTCGTTAACCCATTAACAGCTATGAGGGTCACTTAATTGAATCGAATAATAAAAAGGTCAAGAAAAAAAAATAACCACTCTGAGCAACATTATTAATTCGAAATATCAAATCGAAAAGCCAGAATAGAAAATGAATTCCCCTGCTTCTAAGCGTGGCTATACTTGTTTCTCGTTGAACGATTATTAAATAATACGACTACAGTTACTATTGCGAATGTTCCATTAACGAGCATGAACACTTCGAAGATCTGCGAGGGTACGATACACGATTATACGTCGATCTGAAGCTTCGCTTTCAACCAAGAGTTTAGAGGAAGAAATTTGTAAATCATACGATAACAAAGGAGCACCGCTAGAAATAAAAAAATAATAAAACCAACGAGTACTTACTATCAGTAAGGAATAAGTGCAACGATCGAATGAAACCCATAACAGGACCGAACTTCTGGCAATGGCATCGAACGACCGAAACGATGAAACATCGACTTGTCGAGATTTTTGCGTGTTGCGAAAATAAGAGTGAGGGCAAAATCGTACCTGCTTGTACATGGAACCAGAACCGAAGTGAACCGAATAGAACGATGCACGCGAACAATCTCGAGGTTATCGCTTTCGACGCGTGCTAACACATGCATATGAAGTAAGACTAATCGATTCAGCCTCTTGTATGGCTAACACAGTCATGATCGCTGATCCCCTAACTGTCTAGTGGCGGTAACGTTATGTACTCTACTGGAAAGATCTGTCCGTTTGACGACCATTCGGATATTTCAGACTCTTATAACAGTACGTGGAAAAGAAATTGTAAAAGATAGAATTTTACGCGCAAACGAAGAAAAAGAGTCGAAACTTACGAAGGGACTTACCAGTCAGGAAAAAGTACAGATGCATCGGCCAAAATATCGCGAAGAAGCGTCGTAGCAGGTGGAACGTGAGGTAGAATCACGGGTGCAAACACGCCGCAAACGCCGGCACTACGTCCATGTCGAGCTTCGTATTTGCTCAGATAAAGAGCCAGATAACCGAGTAATCGATAGTGGGAAGGCGGCAGAGAAGACAGAACCTCCTTCGTCGAATTGATCCAGCAGTCGTGATCATTGGAGTAACTTTCTAGAAATGAAAGATTAGAGTAATAAAAGCACGTTAATCGAAAGAATTTATGCCTAAGAAGAAAATAGAGAGAGAAACTTACGAGCATGAATGGCCAATAGTCTGGCCACGAGCGTGGATGGTACAACTGATTGTGGCAATTCTTTCAAATACTGTCGTAGAAGCGTGGCCGCGGTAGGAGGGCAAGCCGCAGCTTCCAAATCGGCGTCTCCTCTTCGCTCGAAAGCGGCTCTCAGTCTCTCAGCCAGCCTAGGACTCCCACCAGAAAGGCGAAACACGGCTGCACTTTGAAATCCATGAGCCTCGATGTAACTGCACAATCGATGCACCACGAAAGGTACCCCGGTGTCAAGGTACGGCTCGATCGTGTCCAACCGACTACCAAACACTCTTGTAGATCCTCCGTTACGTCCCAACAACGAGATAGCCAAAACGCGTTTCACTTTTGCCAAACGGGATTCATCCTTGGAAATCGTCAAAATTCGGGCATCAGAATGCATAAATCTAAGCTTTTCGATAATAAGAAAAAGCGTCAAGGAAGAACATTACTATTCTTAGTAATGCACGAGTAAAACGTTAAGCTTTTCCTAGGTCAGGTTTGCTCGTATAAAATAAGCATCTTGCTTTAACTATGTACTGCAATTCGGTAAATACCAGGGTCAACTTGGCCTCCTCCCAAAATACGAACTGACCCTGCTCACACGGCACGAGATACGTAGGATGTAAGATACATTAGGAATTTCGAAATTGTACAAATTTTTCAATTTCCTAATTTTCAGATTTCCAAATGTTTCAAAAGCCGGGGGAAAACTCGTGGCCGAATCCGAGACGTTGAGACGCTGTCGGTGAAGCTGGAGGACCAAACCAACTTCGAACGAGAAAGAAAATCGTAGTTTTATTTTTCCGCCTTTCTCTGCCTCTTGCAAAGAGGCGATACTCGATAGTTAGATCTAGATTAAATCACTCGTACCAAAGACGTTAAAGTATATTTGACGAGTAATCGATCCATTCGTGAACAATTAATTGTCTTGAACGTTTGGTCGCGAAGTATTGCAATATATGTATATTGTAACTTTGAGATATCGAGACCTTCCTTCCCCCTATAAAATTTCGACGAAAATTATAGACGGAGCATTTATGTAATCATTTTCGTGAAAACTCCGAAGTTTCAAAATTAATACGCACAGTATCGAGACTACTTCGAAATCGGATATGCGAAGATCTAAGATAAGTTAGAATGAAAAAAGTTTGAAACATAATAGAAGAAAATTACCTTGTCGTGAAGTTGTCGCGTACGCGTTGGGCTCGTCGAAGATCCATGATGATGGTGGTGATGATGGTGGTGGTGGTGGTGGTGATGATGATGATGATTATTATGGTGATTGTTGTGGAGATGGTAGTGATGTTCCTGCTGAGGACGTCTCATCCCACTTTGCCTACACCGTGAATCGCCGCCGTCGCCGCACTGACGATTAAATTCACAAACACCGGTCTTTTTCTATCCCCGTTAGAAACAGATTATGAAACGAGCAAGCTCTACCTTCGCGGATTAACAATTTTTACGCTATAAAACAATACGTTTCTCGGTTATATCTGCTTACGTGCTATAGTTAAATCTACCTTTGAAGAATAATTCGTACCTCGATCGGACAATGGATATTACGATCGAATACACCTTTGAGAGCGCCTCGATCGATAAAATTTCACAATATAGGATGGAACGACAGGTAAGTTTCTTTCTTCGATAACTGGCGCAAATAAAGCATGCGTATCGAACGAACGATCGATCCGAATCTAAATCCAAACCCATTGTCCAGTCGCGAACGTTTATCGAAATTGTTGAAAGCAATCGTTAGAGAAAGGCAAAGACTTACAATGCACTCCCTCGCGACCCTCCACAGATTGAAATAAATGGAGTACAGTCTGGAAGTTACTTCGAAGCTACACCTTCCTTTTAATCCGTCTGTTCTTTCGTTCCGCTCGTCGCGTTAATTTCGATCGATGAATGAAAGTCTCTACTTTGTTACGGCACACTTTTCTATCGTCGTTACGAAGAAGAGAGAAACAAATGTCCACGAATTGAAAACGGATCGTCCGTTCGGATCTTCTCGTGGATCGAACTGGCATAAGAAACTTCCTCGCGTTCACTTTCGTTGTTCGTCGTCTCGTGCGCGCGCGAGTAGCGAGCAAGGAACGACGATGTGGGGTAAATATTGGAATCACAGGTGTACAAGATAAAGAACAAAATACAAGGATCAAAATATGAAATTGAAGATGAACACAGGCAGATCCGGCGAAGAAAAAGGTCCTTCGTCGCTTAGGTACGGTCGCGTGTTAACTCGTCGAAACTTGGAAGCCTTTAAGCCGATCTTGAGAACCGATACGACGTTAAACAGAGATCGTTTGACTCGATTAGTTTTGGGTTCATGTCCCTATCACGGCACATCGCATCGAGCCCTTTCTCTAAGGCGAAGGGCACTGCCTATGGCTGCTTCAAGAAATGAGTCGACACCAGCCGTAGCGTGAGCATCGAGGGTCGGAGCCGAGGATGAGTTTTAGGTCACCACTTTGCTCCTTGTCCTGGCATGGTCCACGTTTCTTCCTCCTCGAGTCTTTCTACCGCAACACCGACTGCCTTCTGGAATCAAACACGATCAATTATGCAGAAACGAAGCTCTAACAAGTTTACTCTTACCGTTAGAACAGTCATAGTTAACGTTACCAAAAACATTTACTTTTCCATATAATGCTTCAATCGAGTCGTTTACCTTCGAAGTAATATAAATCGCTTTTCTACCATTTTCAAATATTACGCCACGTTAACTAACCCTGCCCGCTGGAAGATCGTAAATACATTTAGAAAAATACAGATATAAAGAAAAAGAAAATATGTTACAAAGTTTATAATAAAAAATTCTCGAAGAATTCAATTCAGAGAAGTAGTGAAATATTTTCTTATGTGTTAAACTGTGCTTATTTTAACACGTCGTATCGTACACACAATACCTTTCGTGCGTTCTAAGTTATGTAAAAAGAAAAACTCGTAAGCGATAAGCGTCGTCGGTGAATGGTTTCTTCTAGCTAGGAGAAAGATCGCAACATTGACTCATCCAATTTTTTCTGGGCAGACAACCTTGTATATCGAAAACAAATGTTATCGCTTAAAGATGCAACCATTTTGTACAGTTCGAAATATCTGAGCAAATATCACGATTTTATTGCAAAATTTCTTTTCAAACACTTTCGCACTTGAACTTCCGAAGAAAATTATTTATTCTGAAAAACAATAAAGTTATCGATACACTGTATTCGTACATGTATTAAGTAGGTGTAACACTTTAGCAACAATATCGTATGGGAAACGATTTCGATTTATCGCTCCGAACATTTCACACACTCTCGTTCAGTCGAAATCGATTTGGCGAAAATCGGAACTGCTCGCTGTTGTCAGGCAACAGTAACAAACGCGCACGTTTTCTGCTCCAGAACATTCTTCGACGCTGAACCACGTGAACAAATAGATATTCGATCGTTGAAAAATTTTACTCTTTTTACGGTAAACACAATTGATTTTGCACGTAAGTAAACGTGTCTCTACAGCTTTAGAGACATGATCAATTTTTAACGACTGCGCTTAAGCGGATGTGCAAGAAATTTCGAAAAATTTAACGATCCAGTACGTGTAATTAGGACATTGGTCACAGAAAGTAATTTGCTGATCAACCCTTATCGTTAAAAGCTCGCGATGCGAATCATTGATCTCACAAGTGATCGTATATTACGCGTATGATGAAACGAGCACTCGATTTTCTACTCACGAGCATGGCATCGCGATTGACGAAAGAAAAATTTCACTTTAAATAAACACGAGTGTCTCGTGCGTCGCCCATTCCATATAGTTGTTTACTTTTGGTCAAAATCGAAGACGACGGAAAATAACAACAAAGGGGATGACAGCAATGTGACGCAATTCGGTCGGTGTTAACTCCTGGATACGTATATGTATACATATTATAGATGTATTTCGCTTCTCGCAATGTTTCTGCACAAATCGAAAAACTCGTTGAAATATCGTGTCAACCCTCGTGTTAGATCGACTAATGTGTCACCCGATAGAGTAGACTCCTGCACAGGTGAATAGAAAAGATTGTCGCAATCGTGAGTAAACAAAACCAACTTTCGATACATGTATTATTTATACGTTTTACTATTCTAATATTTCCTATGGTCCGACGACCAGTTGTTTCTTCAGGTTTTCCAACTAATTTTACATAGTAAAATTTCAAACTAGTTTACATAATTCGGCTCGCGATAAAGAAAAATAAAGTGGACATAAGTACCTGAAGAGAAGTACGAAAATCATAACGAACAGACAAGGACTGTGCACTAGCGCCACACGAAGCGATACTGAGTTTTCACTAGCGTGACTCTTTCGAACCTCCCCTTTCAGAATTCTTCCCCTCGTTTACCCCTTCGATTCTACTTTGACAGCCCCCTTTGTATCCGTAGCGTTGCCGAACGGAACTCGAGCAACGCCACATACCCCTTTCCCAGTAGATATTACGAGGACGAGGGCGCATGCACCGACTCCAAGAATCAATAGACCGTTTCGGTCACGTGAAGCCAGTCGCGAAAACGGAGACAGAATTGAACAGAGATAGAGGAGCTTTGCGTCGAGAGGGGAAAAGAAAATAGAAGGGGGTGAAAGAAAGAGATGCAAGGAGGTGAAAGAGAAAGGATAACTTTATGAAAGATAAGAGAAGATGGAAAATGCGATAAGTAGCGAAAGAAAGAGAAAAGGGATAAGACAATATGTAAGGTAGCGAAAGGATAAAAAGTTTGCTTTAGAAGAAAATTGATCACCTTATTCAATATACTGCTTCCACGTAAAAAAAATGTCTAAAAACAACTACTAGTATATACAATTACATTGAACTTTGAAACCACTCGTTTTTATTGCATCGAAATCACAGCCCAAAGCGCATCTGAATTAGATTTTGTCTATAAGATATGTTATCTTTAAATCATCTTTTGCACTGTACATGCCCTAGAAACCTCATTGAACCGGTAAATTCTATGAATGGAAATATGATGATGTGTAAAAGTAATGATATATTAATATCAATCTTTTTACTGTATTCTTAAAAAGTCTTAAGTATTTTTAACAGAATCGACGTTAGTGACGGACAAACGGGACAATTACTCGCGACCTCGTACTGCCGGTTTTCTGTATTTTCGAAAAATTAAATAAATTAATTTCACAGTTTGAAATTTTGTGAAACTGTAGAACATTAGAATTTCGGAACTTTGGAATCTTGGAATAGAACTTTTAGAATTTTAGATTTTAAAAGTTCAATGAAATTTTTTAATTTTCGGATTTTTTCAAGTAATATATTACTAGTAAACGGGTCACGTAAAATGACTGCATTCGAAAGTGCGACGAATAAAAAAAATTTCGAAAAATGTTGTTTTATTACGTAGGGACTTTTGCCACCGGTTCTGTAAACTCTAGTGGCGCCTCTTATTTTAAACAGATAATTATAATACTAAAATTATCGTTTATACACGCGACGTTTTCAATTTGAAAATGCATGCTGAAATTAGTAATAATACTTTATCAGAATAACAAATCTTTTATCGAATCCCAATAACGTTAAATGATGATTTTCGGAAATATAAAATTTCTTATGCCACGACGTGAGCATCGAATGAGAATCGCATCAAGTACTAGATATCGTAACATGACACATCCTTGTCAGTACTTGCTATATCAACAGGAAAAGACCATTTGCGTACAACAGCGTGCAATGACCTCTCGTATTCGTGTGTGTATTTTTGTATAAAAAATATACATATTTGTTGTTTCAGGCATTAAATGTCTTATTAATATTAACGTATCAACGTTACCGGTAAACGTTGAATCTCTATTGAAGTATTTATATTGTTATAAAAATTTATATTTTAGTCACTTCGAACATAAAAAATACATATATACCTAATAAAATATTTAAACTGTATTGCGGAAAAAAAGAAACTATATAAAATATAAACATGTATAGTATTCGCTGTAGAAAAACTTTAACTAGGCTTACGTTAACGTACCTTATTGTCGATGTATTTTCATGTATTTTGATTGTATGATACTTTTATTTTCTTCGAAATTTCTAAAAACACTCGATAAACATTAATTATTTATATAATTAATCACTATTGCCACGAGTAAACGTTTCACCAGCAACTACACGAATGAACAGAAAGCGGAGAAAGTATATCGTTTATCGATGAACTAAATTTATGTTTACATATTTATGCTACTACGCAGGATTCACAAATACACAAACATAAAGTAAAAATAATTTGTTGAAAAAAATATTTTTTGCAATTTAAAGATTACTTATTATTTGTATCACTGGTGTAATTTAAGTTATTTAACGAAATTATGTGCTAACAAAGTACCGACACTGAACAGAACGCGCCATATTAGTCATATACTTCACGTTTAAGAAGAATCGATTACTGCGACAACTCGATGCTTCTTTCAAATTCTAAACGTGTAGAGTTTAGATCATTTATTCAATAGCAGCATGGCAAATTTTACGGTAAAACTCTATACTTTTTAAATTTTACTTTAATTTTAAATAAAAGATTAATTAAATATGCATATGAAAATTTTTAAAGATTTATATTCGCCAAAGACCTATTAAAGATTATCGATATTATAAGCAGAAATTTCATTCCTAAGTTTGTATGTTTGTTTTTATATACGAGAAAAGTAAGGGGATACTGACAATTACGATAAAAAGAACAAGCATAATTATATTTTCATAAATCATACACAATGCTTAGAATATAACATACTTAATGTACTAAGGATTACAGGTTGAATATAATTAATAATAAACGGATTATATATATGATGTTTACACAAAAAACATAGGAGAATTTGCATTCATCTGTAAGTTCATGTTAAGTCGTTGTTCTTCTTCCAAGTTATTTATATTTAAAGGAACACTGTGTAAAAGAAATATATAAATTATCGGTACATATAATAAAGAAACAGTGATAATAAGATGTATCTCTTACTTGCGTATCAATGCTCTGGCCCTGAATGCTGCCAAATGAGCATAATATGTAGGAGCTGGATAACTAACAGATCTTGTACATCGTGCAAACATATGACAAAGATAGTATGTTAGCTGTTCAATTTCGTCCTCTGATAATTCATTCTCATTGCATATACATCTGTACTTCGTAGGTCTAGCAGTTCCCTATTATGCAAAAATTGCTCAGGTTTATCAGTTGATTCTTAAACACTTATATACTGGATTTTGGAATTTGGAACCTTTGTGACTTTTTAGACGACGAAAAATAATATATTGCAAATGAGTAGGTCGCAAAAAATTTCAATTTTCGAATATGAGCCTTGGCCAAGGAAAATCTAAAACGTCTTGATGTGAACGGAACGTACCTGAATACTAGCATGCGATACAAGATAAAAATCTATGTGCGTAGGATGTGTAATTTCTGTGTCAACGATGGTGCCTGCTAATACGTTAAAATTCTTCTGATCACAATTGTTATCGGTTGGAAACAGACGGATATGATGCCTCTTCTGAACTACAAGAAATGTGATGGGAATTGTATGTGTAGTAGATCCTTCTAACTTTGCAATAGCTCTTCTCATTGCAGATAATTCGTAATGCATCACTTGAGCAAGCTGTCCATCGCTTACACCATCTCTACAAATATATCAAATAAAAACGTTTGTTAGATTGATTTTGGATAGTTAAATATATTTTCTTTCACGCAGTAAAATTATCCATTAAACAGTCTTTACCGATAAAAAATAATTTTTCTAGGCTTGTAACCTGTTTTTTTATAAAAATATATTAATTGCAAACGTATAATTTCTTCCAAATTTTGAATCATTTCTTCTCTCGGTGATTGAAGTCTTAATTCTATATTATATTGAAAAGCATTTGGATCGTGACTTGCAGCAACCTACATTGAAATAATATTAATTCTTGAATGCTCATGATAAACAAAAAATTCGAAATTGTACAAAATGAAAATTAAAGATATTTCCTACAGCAGCAATCGAAGGTATGTCTACAGCATCGGGTGAGGGATGCGTAACGTCCGCACCAATTAACATACATGGCACTTTCAAGCAGGGTGGTCTAGAAGAAAATAACATTCTTATTAGTATATATAAGTAAATCCTTAAGTAAATATAAAATATTTATTAAAATAATGTAATATTACCGATAAGGAACAGCAAGTGTATGATTAATACCATTAAGTTTTGAATTTATCTTTAATAAAATATTTGTAACTGTCGAAGCACTCAGCCTTGTTAAAGTTCTACTTTTTAAACATTGAGTCACAATTCCACCACTTACTTTCAATTCAGAAATTTGTTTAACCAAACCTTAAATTATTATGAAATTTATTAGAATGTTTCCATAATGTTATGGAAATTATTAATACATTACATACTGTATGCGTGATCTAATGCTGGAATTACCACTACCACTAATTTCAAATCTTGTTTCTTTTTCTGTTGAAAGTATTCCATAATGTTGTTAATATTTCTTTGTATCCCTAAATTTCCAAATGGAGTTAAAGGCTTACCAATCGTCATACTGACAGATATAGCTAAAAGAAAAACCAACAAGAGAAGAATCAGTAAATATTAAAATCACATTTAATGCATAAAATTAAATATCTCATATCATATAATACGTTATTATATTATATAATAATCCTATAATAACGTACTAACCGCCTTCTTGTAGGCTAGTTTGTAAATTATATAAATCTCGATCTATCGTTCTTGAATCCAAATTCAAAATGGTCCATGAATGATCTGGCAAATTACACGGCATATAAAATTTCTCCGCTCGCCATACTCCTTTAACTACGTTAACTTCTCTTTGCTTATATTGTAACGCAGGAGCTTGCAGAATTCTAGCCGGTACTTTTTCAAATTCTCCTTGTACAGAAAGTTGAAATTCGTTCATTAAAGTTGGTTGTTCATTCAATTTCAAATTAGCAAACTGTGAACATTTTAATATCGTACTAAAGTTAAAAGTATCATTTTTTAAACGTTTAAGTACAAAAAATTCTTACACCGTTCATAATTTTTTCTTTACGTCTTCGAGTATCAGTTGCAGCATATCGAATCAAATTCGTAGTTTGATCTTCGTTCAATTTTTTTTGCGTCACTTGTCCAGCCACGATTGTACATAACTGAAATAATTAAAGAAAATTAATGGCTATTTTTATAATAATAACTTGAGATCACAAAATGTATTAGCATACCTCCACAGGTAGGTGAATATTACTGTTTCGGGATCCTACCCAAATACACGGTAGTTCGGGAAACCGAATTCTATAATTTTTTTGTAAAAAATATTGTTCTACTGTACACATCGTATTATTTTCCAACCGAAATTTGTTCCTTCTTGGGCATTCTACTAGTTCATTTACACGATAAGTTCTTTTGGATGTTGGCTGTCCAGGCAATTCATACTGTACTTTTAATCCTTTCAAAAATTTATTTATATCGTCGCGTTTCCTATCGACATCTTGATATTGTAGCGTTTCAGGAGGTGCAGTAGCTCTCGGATGTTTACACAATTCTTTCATTAAATCAATAACAGACTGGTCCTTAGGAAATCCTTTATGTGCCACTACACATAAATCATATTAAGTGAATCATATAACATAATTGTTATAATATAATAATTGATATAATTGTACAAATAAATATATCACAAGAGTACCATCAATGTTTAAATAAGCTTTTCTTCCAATTGCTACAGATTGAAATACTCCAACCCACAGATCCAAACCACCTGACAAAGATACAACTCTACCTGGTTCTGGCTGTTTAAAAAGTGATCTGCCCACCTATTTAAATGACACTATATTTATTTCAACATAATATAATGATTACAGTAAATTAGTAAATAGATTAACAGTTTAACTAAACGAAGTAAATTTAAAGATAATTCCTGAAAAATTAAATATTATAAATTACATAATTTACCGGGGTAAATTGATACGCAGGACCATGACGAAAAATAATATCTAATGCTTGTACGCATTTCATCTCCCTTTCGTCTTCAACAAAATTACTTAGATTTTTCAACCATGATAAGTCGAGGGTTGCAGCCTTTTTCATGTATACTTTCCAAGTACGTTCTTGTTGCCGTTCAGGATCTACAATTGTTATTACATCTTCTATCTATAATATAAAATGTACTAAATTATGCAACTATTAGGAATCTCAGTTAAATAATACATAAATTTAGAACTAATCCTAAGTTTCATGCTACTACTTAATATTACGTATTCCATGTACTAAGAATTGTAAGTATTAATTGAACACTTACACTTTCATCACCAAAAGGAAGTTTATTTGCACTATATGCATTTTTCTTTCCATCAAATGCTGGATACCTATTAGGAAAGTGTTTTTTTCTATACTGTTCAAAAATTGTTCTCATTAAAAACTTTGGTTTGTCTGGTGTAATGACAACATCATAATGTATAACGTTTGTTTGAAAATTAGATTTAAATATGATTTTAAACATATTTGTTTCCACTTGAATTTTTCTGCCCTGTGTTCCACCAGTTTTTCTATGTGGAATTTGACTTATATACGAACTAAGTAAAGAACTTGATATTTTAGATTTTCCATTGCCCGTTCTTACACTAACTGCAGTTTCCTAGTAAAAATAAAAGTGAAATTAAAAAAATATCATGATTTACAGAAACACCAAATTAATTAAATCTATGCTTGTACCATCACTGATAACATATGTCCTTAAAACAAAGATACCTTGTTTTGATATACAAATCACACCTGCAACTGTTTTGAAACTTGTTGTATTTGTTGCACCTGTGGAGCCGGTGGTTGCTGTTGTTGATGTGCAGTTGGTGATCGCTGCTGTTGTTGCGAAGCTGGTGGTCGTTGTAGTTGATGTCCAGCTGGTGGTCCCTGTTGTTCCTGTGGAGCTGGGAGTTGCTGTGGAACAGGTGATCGCTGTTGTTGCTGTGGAACAGATGATCGCTGTTGTTCAAGTGCAGTTGGTGGTTGATGTTGTTGCTGCGGTGCTTGTGATCGCTTTCGTTGCTGTCTAGGTCCAGATCGTGGTTGCGGTTGTTGCTGTGAAGGTGGTGGTTGCTGTTGTTGAGGTATAGATTGTGGTGGCTGTTGCTGTTGAGATATAGATCGTGGTGGCTGTTGTTGCTGCTGTGGAGCAGGTGGCTGTTGCTGTTGAGGTACAGATCGTGGTTGCTGTTGTTGCTGCCAAACAGATGGCTGTTGCTGCTGTGAAGCAGGTGGCTGTTGCTGTTTAGGTACAGATCGTGGTCGCTGTTGTTGCTGCGAAACAGATGGCTGTTGCTGCTGTGGAGCAGGTGGCTGTTGCTGTTGAGGTACAGATCGTGGTTGCTGTTGTTGCTGCCAAACAGATGGCTGTTGCTGCTGTGGAGCACGTGGCTGTTGCTGTTGAGGTACAGATCGTGATCGCTGTTGTTGCTGCGAAACAGATGGCTGTTGCTGCTGTGGAGCAGGTGGCTGTTGCTGTTTAGGTACAGATCGTGGTCGCTGTTGTTGCTGCGAAACAGATGGCTGTTGCTGCTGTGGAGCAGGTGGCTGTTGCTGTTGAGGTACAGATCGTGGTCGCTGTTGTTGCTGCGAAACAGATGGCTCTTGTTTCTGTGAGCTTTCAGGTTGCTCTTGAGACTTCTTTTTTCCTACATACCAAATACAAATTTACTTTTAAATTTAATTTACTAATACACAAATGAAATTTTGTTAAACTTATTTTTTAATACGTTTATAATAATAATATACGTTAATTACGAAAATTGTCAAATACCTTTTCTTCCCATCTTGCTCTGTCGTTATTTAGTACACAAAAGAATAATTAATTCAATACTATATAGAGGTTGAATAACAGTATGAATTTCTATATATACCAACAGATAATATTTCCTTCTCGAGTATTGATCGATTTTTAAGTACTTAAACAGACTTGTTCAATTTCGTTATGAGTCACCTTTTCGATACAATTTAGGGCATTACCGTTACGATATCGATTATTCATTTCCAGTGTAACCAATTTTCTAAAAGCAAAATTTGTACAAATATATATTCAAAATAAAGCTACATTTATATGTCGCATTATTAAGAAACGATGATACGTTAAAACAATTTTTCAATTTTAAAACAGTATAGCTAGAAATTATATTTAATATAATATTTATTCCACAAAAAATACTAGACAAATCTGCACTGCATTGGCAACATAGTACGCATCAGTCAATATGTGGTTATAAAATTGATCACTAGTTAGAAGGGTGCATTCATGTTACCATGGACTATAGAAAGTATAGAACTGAACTCAGTTTACATGCGCAAGAAGGACGCAAACGCGTCATCTGGGATGGCTATTCGGTTGTGGAATAAAATATATGTGAGATATAGCGAGTCAGATTAGTGTCCGATCGTTCCATTAAAGTAAGAGAACCACGGTATGTACTCGTAGCGGTATAGTAGCTGTTATGCTTCTTTAAGGAATATGGCAAGATGGCGACATGTTTAAAGCGAACGTCAAAATTGTTTAATATTTCTTTATTACAATCATCAGTGGACATTTCTCTTCGAGATTTAATATGTCCTGTGTGTCGTAGTATCTTGATCGAACCAGTGACATTGCCGTGTACTCATAATCTTTGTTTAAAATGTTTGAAAGGTACTTTTGAACATAATAGTTTGAGCTGTCCACTCTGTAGAATACGAGTCGGTTCTTGGCTGCGTACTGCAACGAAAACCGAAACATTAGTTAATAATGGTTTATGGGAATTAATTCGTACGAAATTTTCAAAAGAGGTTGAGAATAAATTTAACGGCGACGACACAAACATCGACTTGGATGTTGGTAAGTTTCTTACAAGCAAGTAAACAAACGTAACATAACCTCTTTAAAAAACAAGAATACAAATACAGAGACAAAAACCGCGTTTGTTTATGCAAATCAGTTAATGAAAATGTACAGTCACAAATTGAGGCAAAACACAATATTTCAAAGAACATGATGTTGAAGCGACTTAAAAAAATATAATTTTTTCTTTGTTACCCATATTTGTGTCTGTGCTTGCTTATATATTACAATGTTCACTTTATCTTAATTATTAGTTATTTACATGCATTTTTATTTTAATTATTGCTAATACCATTTGTTTTAATATTCGATTATAAATTTTGTTATCTTTTTTATTCGTTAGAAATATTTTTATTACCGGAAAAAAAAATTAAGATTATTTTTCTTTTGTACAGACTTTACTAGCGTTAATAAAACACTTAGCGTACCCGGAGAAATTCGCCGGGAATATGAAGTGCAACTTCAAATGGCAGAAGAAGAAATACAGTGTCAAAGAAAAGCTGAACAGATAGCAAGCGAAGCTTTAATTCGTAAGATTCAAGAAGAAGAACAACAGCAACAATTAGTGCAATTGACTCAAGATCAGTTACTTGCAAAGTCTTTAGTCAAAAAGCAAATTGCAGAAAAGCAAAAAGAAGCATCTAAATATTGTAATACTTATCCTCGCGCAGCTAGTAACTTGTTTCATACCTCAAAGTTTAATGTTTCTACTATGACCGAAATGAATTTGTGTAAAACGGAACCTCATAGTTCCAAGTACGATAAAGAAATTGTTTTAGAACCTCCAGATAATTCTGGACTAAGGAGATCAAATATCGCATTAATATCTAAAATTCGTGCCGAAAGATATGCTTCTAGTATGAAAAATAATGATTCTTCTAATACGTGTAATGATTCTGGGACTAAATTTTGTTGTCAGAAACCAATGCCTATATATAATGCTATCGCAAGAACTTTGAAACACCAAGCAACAACAAAAGTTATAGAATCTTGTACATCCAACTATCCTACAGAAAGTGGAACATCTTCCTCCAAAATATATGGCACTCAAAGTAAAGAGGAGTTACATGTACCAGATGATATTGTAAATAGTAAAAAGAAAAGCTTAGGGGTGGAAGTATGTATATCTTCGGGAGACGACGATGAAAGAATGGGAAGTGCAGAAAGTGCCGGTAGCCATGATAGTATTAATCAAGAAATTCATCATTTTAAGCCGATCAAGGCTATGCCAAGAACACCGTTAAAAATTTCTACAGGTTGAGTAAGCTCTATATTTTATGTAATTTTTGTATTTGAATGCCTGATATTATTTATGTAATTATAGAATATTATATTACAGATGGAAGACAAATAGATCCAAAATTAATTAGAGTTATACCTATCTTTAAAAGGATATCTAATGTTATGCCTAAGCCACCATGTCAGTCACATTTG
Source organism: Megachile rotundata (assembly GCF_050947335.1). NCBI lineage: Eukaryota > Metazoa > Arthropoda > Insecta > Hymenoptera > Megachilidae > Megachile > Megachile rotundata. Next base: position 23,738,359 of record NC_134984.1, on the reverse strand, counting down.
AAACGAATTATTGGGTGCTCTTGGAGCGCATTTCGAGGTAAGTTAATTTTATAAAATGCAGAATAAAATGGAAAATGTACAAAACTTTTATTTATTGCAGGCAAAACCAAACAGAGCGCAAAAGAGAAAGAACTGTACAGAGAGGAGGTTGAACAGAAACCATCAACATCTTATAATCAGTCTCCAATTATTTCTAATAAAATAGTAAAATCTCAGATTCACGATAGTATTCGAAAACTTGATTTCGCTTCAGAAGCTTCGTTTGATTCTGATAAAAATTATACTAAAGGTACGAATAAAATAATTAATGGCACAAAAGTTGGTAAAAAGTTAATATCGGAAGAGAATAGAGATGCAAAAAAGGTGGAAAAATCTTGGAAATCACATATTAGGAACGGTATGGTGTGTAAATCTAAACGACAGAAAAATTTATGGATTAAGAAAGACGTACGAATTGTTACGGCTATGAAATACGTAGACGATATCGAGATGAGAAATTCAACGTCTTCGTCTATGTCCGTAAAAATAAGTTCATCGCACGACGAAGAAATCGAAGTACAAAGAGAGGGCGAGATGACAGTAGAAAATATTGCGGAGAGAATAAAAAAAAGGAAAACAAATACAGATAAGAAGAATTCGAATAGCATGTGTTTATTAAATTCCGAGTCAGAAGCAATAGTGAAAAAGAATACGAGAAAGAGATTATATAGAAAACCGAATCTTGAATGTAATGTAACGGACGATACGGTTTCTGTTACGATACAAAAACGAAGTAAAACTAAACATTCTAAAACTGCTTTGCCGAAATCGAAACAACAAAGAGCAGCACGACGAGGAAAGCAGTCTAGTACAGAAAGTTTTGAGAAAAGCGATGGCTCCTTAAGATTAAGTTGCCAGATCAATAATTTCAGTTTAAGGAAAACAACGCGAAAAGCGAAAACCGATAATTCCATCAATAGCGAACACGACATAAGCGACGAGAATATGGACAGTAACAATTACGATTCGTCCGAATCCTGCAGCGAACTGCACGAATGCATGTCGGAAAATAATAATACTACCGAAACGCGTACGATCGAAGAGAAAAATATTCTTTCGGACGAAGATATTGTTAAAGAACAGGAAAGAATGGAAAGGTTAGTCATACAAGAGAAAGAAGATTTCGAACTGGCACTGAGATTGCAAGCAAAGTTCGACGAAATGGAAAGAATAGCTGGTCGAACTAGACGATCTAGAAAAGCGATCGAAAGCGAAACGGTCGAATTAGATTTGTATAAAATTGATGCCGGGAGAAATGTACAAAAAGCAATTAATTCGCATACTGCCAAACCGTTGATTCTCGATCATACAGTGAACACTGAAGCCAAGAAACGTGGTAGGCCTCCGAAGCGTGTAAAATAAAAATGTCTAAGCTGAACGACTGCGTGTGAACTGTGAACCTTCCAAATGGATGTTCCTATAAATTGTAAATGAAAGGTTTGAATTTCATCCTGTATAATATTTTATCTATCTCGATCGAATTGTTTACGTGGCTTGAAATGCGTACCTGGGATATAATAGTGCGATCGTAAGAAGAAGAAGAAGAACAAAGAAAAATTTCAGTACATTTACGTAGAGATTTCACGGAATATATATATATACAGGGTTTTAGGCATATTGGATTTGGTTACTACCATCCGATAAAGTATGAAAATCTAAGGAAAAAAGATCTCCGCGATAATTGGCTAAATACATTAATTTTCAAACGTTGATTGCGTCGAATCTATACGGCACATTAAAAGATTCTACTGTACTAAACCTTTTTTCATAAATGTTCATCCTATATCGGGCTGAACTAAGCAAATCCGATGTCTTCTTAACACCCCGTATAATCGTGTATTGTAATATTTTTTTATTTACACTCGACGTTAGCAATTAACACACGCGTATGGTATAAAGCCGCCGCGATGAACAAATTTTTCTTAAACACTTTGATCGTTTTAGTCTTTTTTGATCGTGTGGTAATTAGTGGAAGACAGATTTGACTGATATGCATATAATTCCTGAGATTAAAAATTATAGCTTTAAAAAGATACTATGTTTAAATACGATTTGAAAAACACAGTAGTGCTTTCCTAACGCGTCTCCTATGAGATATACGTCTATGATTGAAGCAATTTCATCGGACCGAAAAATAATTATCGACGGATTAGTATCGCTTTGGTCTACCACTTTTTTCCTTTATGAAAAAAAATAGGGTAACTTTAGTATAACTTAACGCTATGCGAATTATAAACAGAAAGGGAGTAAAAAAAAATGAATTTTATAATAAGTTTTTTTTTTCAATTTAATACTATTTATAGTAAGCGTAGTTACTATATTTCAATCAGACAAATTTGAAAATTATAGATTATTCAAAGGCTGCAAGCTTTATCATGCATTAGAGGAGGAATATCGATAGAAAATTAGCCGAGCCTACTTTCTATTTAATCTTAAGGTGCGTTTACCCTAAAAACAAGCAAAAGAAAAGAAACAAGGAATGTTTGTTCATGCTTGAATCTCGCCGAGGTAGGAGACAAACGAGCATCCGTTCGTTTTGGCGCGCGGTAAGCGCATCCTTAGAAACTCGAAACACGAGTTTCTAATCGAACATTACAAACAAGTATATATATTTTTATAGAACAGCCTCGCATCATGGACCTATCATACTTGAAATTTTGCTTATATTTATTCTATTAAGTATGCGAAAACGGAAAAATACAGAATTCAAATCTATTCGCGCAAAGATTTGAGAAATATGTATGTAGTATGTACCTCGCTTGAATGTTTATTGTCAGTTTTGTTTTACGGTTCACTGTCATCCAAAATATTCTACATTTTCGTTTTATTTTCTGATAACATCACAGTATTCAGCAGTCTAACATACATGATCGTCCATAAAAAAGAATTCACTGTAAAAAATAATTCATTCCTAATTAATGATAGTATTGCCTGATTTCGAAGCACCGCAAAGGTACTTTTCTATCAAGATTGATACGGGCTTGTATCTAAATAGCAGTATCTTTGCAGCTGAAACAGATACAAATTATAATAATAGATATGTTTATAAAGTAACATATATTGTACAGAGTATGTATTTAGAACTAACGTATAATCTTATGTTACACAGGAAACGTGTAATTTAATCTATAAAAATTTAATGAGACGATACGCGATTAGAATCGAAATACGCGTATTTCTTTTATTTCTTTTATTTCTTTTATTGCCATAACAAAACAATAATATTGCCAGTTAAAAACCCATGTAAACATACTTTATTCTATTGGTTTTAAAGAAATCCGAAACGATAAAGCAATGAAAAGGTACGACTATTTTAGCGTGAACATACTACTGTTCAGATACACGCGTGTACCGGTATAAGAATATTTTCTATTTTCCCAGAATTTTCCCCCTATATGCGATACTATTAACTACAGGGTGTCCGCGCCAAAGTGTTACAGCGTGATATCTCATGAACTATTGATGTCACGAAAAAGTGCTTATATGGAAATTGCAGGGTAAAAGAGGCCCTATGTTTTGGCAGAAGCAAAATTTTTTTATTGTTATTAATGTAAAAGATATGATGGTGAAGTTTCGTTTTTTTAAATGGAACTATAATTTTTTCTCGATCAGGCGATAGTGCTTTTCAAGACGAATTCATCAAGGTTTTATGTACTTACCCGATTTTTATTAGTTTTCGAGATATAACGCTTAGAAATTTACTGATTTTCAGCAGTGACATCTCGGTTTGACGAGTAAGTCATAAAAACGTTCTTATTGTTACGGTAAGTGCCGCTGGTTTGACTCTGCCTGCCGAAACAGATAGGCGGGGTGTATGGTCAAAATGGCAGGTCCGAAGAGTAAGAAACGTGAAAAGTATTGTCCATTACGGTTTAAGTTTTCCGTATCGAAGATGATATTAATTGTAATTTGGAAGGTTGGGACATTTATTTAAATGTTTCAGTACAAGGTAGGTATAAAGACAATTTAACAAAAAATAATATGCAAAAAATTTATTCCACGTGCTTTCCGCTATTTGAAATACAAGTTTGTATACGTTTTACAAATTCGTTCTCGACGTTTTCCATAATTTCGCACGGGATATTTACGCATGCATTGTGTATTCTATTTTTCAAGTCAGTTATATTGTTAAATTGTCTTTATACCTACCTTGTACTGAAACATTTAAATAAATGTCCCAATCTTCAAAATTACAATTAATATCATCTTCGATACGGAAAACTTAAACCGTAATGGACAATACTTTTCACGTTTCTTACTCTTCGGACCTGCCATTTTGACCATACACCCCGCCTATCTGTTTCGGCAGGCAGAGTCAAACCAGCGGCACTTACCGTAACAATAAAAACGTTTTTATGACTTACTCGTCAAACCGAGATGTCACTGCTGAAAATCAGTAAATTTCTAAGCGTTATATCTCGAAAACTAATAAAAATCGGGTAAGTACATAAAACCTTGATGAATTCGTCTTGAAAAGCACTATCGCCTGATCGAGAAAAAATTATAGTTCCATTTAAAAAAACGAAACTTCACCATCATATCTTTTACATTAATAACAATAAAAAAATTTTGCTTCTGCCAAAACATAGGGCCTCTTTTACCCTGCAATTTCCATATAAGCACTTTTTCGTGACATCAATAGTTCATGAGATATTAAGGTGTAACACTTTGGCGCGGACACCCTGTAGACTACTACTTTTCTCTTTGGTTCCGTTTGTTTGTTTAATCGTTTTCTATTTCTCCTCGAAATTATATTCGAATATTTAAGTTTCCATAGACAATTATACGTGAATCTGATTAATCCGGAGGCAACTTTTCGGTCTCGTTATTTGCAACTTTCATCAACGATACAAGAAAAATAATAAAAAAGTAGAAGGAAACGCCACAGCCATAAACTATACTTTGTTCAAACGACAAGTGCGAACATGTGTAGTCTATTAATTGTTATTTATATAAATACAGATTATACATTGATAGTTGCGAAACAAGTTAATAGCATTGACCGGGTATAGATTATCTCTGACGAATGACGAAAATCTAGGCAACGACGCGATAAATAGTTATTCTTATTGTTCAAAATTTCAAAGAAATTTCTGGGTTACGTTGGGTGTACGTATGCAAGTGTGCGGTTGTGTGTGTATCGTTATTACACGTTACGTGTTTCGTTACAGGATGTATGTGTAATATACATGTATAAGTACGGTCATCCGTCAGATTTCGTGGCTCGTTAGACATCTGTCTTGCTCCGTCAATAGTGATAGTCTTTCACTTTTTTTATATAAATACTAATTACAATTAGAAATAATTGATACATGCGTTTAAATGGAACGTATATTTGTAATATTTCACATTATTCGCGACAAAGTATTCGAATCGATTGAATCATATAATTGTAACCTAAACTCTTCGTATCGATGCGACTATAGATACAAAAAAGATATATATATACATATGACATTAACAAAAATTAGCTGTAAGATTTACAAAAAATGTATAGAGAAAGAAGAAATATTTGCGTATAGATCGACTATACACGATGCGTCGTTGAACAATATGTATTATCAAACAATAACAAGCTGCTATATAGTCTAAATAAGAAAATGAAGAACAAGCGGCAAAATAAAATTTAATGGATAACGAAGATGCACCGGTATGGATTTTAAAGAGTCATTTTTATATGCAGTACGCACGATTACCGCGAGGATAAAAAATGTATCGGAAGTAACGTGAAAATCACGTTGATCAACTGTTCTGATACGTTTTATGTACGAATAAACGAATAAACGAGTGTAACTGTTCTACAAAGTATTTATCGCTACAGCGTGTACTTATGTGGCTGAACGATCCTATCTCGCTTGTCCGGTTAATCATTTTGCCGTGACGTATGTTTTGTAACGATTGGACCGCAACTTGATCGTGAAAAACTCGTAATGCGCGATTCGTTCTTAACGAAAAGAAAGTTTAAAATTTGCGATCGATATGTTTCATGTTCAGTTAGCGTTACATCACAGATCCATATTCGCTATATTGTTTAAAAAAAAAAAATGTTAACGCGTACGCGCTCGACAATTTGGTCAAGGGTATTAAAGAGGTAAATATTCTACTCTAAAACTTACATAACAGACTGAACGAGTTACAATTTGTCACGAACTTCTTTATACGATGTTAAGGATAAAAAAAAACCAAAACACAATTGACGTTTTGCCGGAACAATCGTTACTTAGGTCGAAATTCACCAAATGAAATGAGTCTATTGCATACGCGACAATTCACGCAGTAAACGATCGAGCATCATACCTTCCTAATTCTTTAAATATTATTTCGTGTCTTATTTTTCTGGTTTGTTTAACTTTTGATTTTTAAAGAATGCGAACAGATCCAACTCACAAGTTTCTGCGACATTAATTATTTTGAATGTTTAGGATTCTTCATAATTGAAAATATGTACGATTGTAAAAGATTAGTCGTGACATCTTTAAATAACTCGTAACACTAATCACGTAAAATAGCTGATGATAATGGAACGAAACGCTTTCTCTGTTCTCCGTTGTTGGTCGCGACGTAACTCCAACTCGTGCCACGAACGATCCGTGCACCTACGTTCACTAGAAAATGTGAATTTCGTAATGCGCTCTTCTAAAAGACCAAGTGGAATCTTCGAAACATAAATGGATTCGAGTCGAGTTATTTATTTATTTCTTTATTTAGTCGTTTAACAAATATAAGTCTACGCAGACAGTTTTTCCGACTTGTGGAGTCCGAAAGAAAATTGAATATTATTGAAAATAGATATTTCATGAGTCGTCTAGTTTCGATAGATATATATATTTATTCGCAAAAGTCTCTTTATACGGTTTAAAGTTTGGTACAGCTCTGTTCGTTTTGAAAAGGGAACGTGCGAATAGAAAAAATGCTGCACGAATAGAGTAGGGGTGAAAGTCGCGGAACCGATAAGCGGTGTAAGGGAGAGACGCATAAAGAGGAATAGACCACGGCGAGTGCAACGTGACCAAGATACCACGTGATCGAGTTAGCCAATTGGAAGGTTTGAGGGGACGCGGTCACGTTGCATTCGGCGTGGCTCGGTGTCCCCTTGCTCTTGCGAATTGCCTTTCCTTCTCCATGCTTCTGTTCAACTTGTATGTTGGCATATGCGAACAACTGTTCCTCTGACTATTCGTTTATCGTTTTAACGACTTTTCGAAGATAAGTCGAAACTCCCGCGACGCGTCGCAACGGAAGAGGATAGTGCATTACGATGCAACCTGTACCGTAATTTTTGCGTAACAAGTACATCGGAGTGCGGAACTCGTTCGCGAAACGTTCAGTGGAAAGTGTGTGCTGTTTTCTTAGATCGCGATAAGCTGATCAGTGCAAATCGAACAGTTAGCAAGAAGCAGCTATCGCATTCGAATATAGAATGCTTGTATTTACGAAACATTGTAAGTATTAGATACAGCAAATACGCGTCTAGGCTGATCAACGTGCCCTGTTCCGATCGTTTGATAACTTATAATCGTTTTTCAACCCAACGATCAAATTTCGGTTAAATTTGGGGGCTAGTTAAGTGATTAAAATTTTATTAATTTCACCAGTTTCTAATGTTTTGCGCAAATTTATGTATACCTACATAAATACGACATCGAGGAAATTGTCTTTTCTTTTTTTCTTTAAAGTTCGCTGATGTAGAAAAGTATTCTTTCTGTATTCTTTGTCGCAGACTTTGTTCGATAGGATTAACCGAATGCGCGTCTATCTTGCATTTTTCACGATATCGATATACCGGAAACTACATGTGTACGACATGCGCACTCTATCGATATTGCGTGTTTTTTTCAATCGGTATAAACATGTACTCCTCTTACACGTATCGAATCATCAAAGAATTGAAAATATATCGTCGCTCGTGTTATTGAATACATTAAAAGAGATGTACGAATAGATAAATGGAACAATTGGAAGAAAGAAACTTTATTTGGCGCATTCCAAATGGAATTATCGAACGTTCTGTTTTATCGACAGTATAACTATCGAAAGGAAGAGTAGTAACTGTTACGTCACGATCTATCGAAAGAAAAGCGATTATGTCAGAGGGTCACCGTGTCAAGTTTATTATGTTAATTTTCAAACATTGATCGCTGTTTATTATCACCATTTAACATGATACAATTACGTACTATTTTATTTATAATCGTGTAAAATGTTTATCGAGATTATTTCAGTGAAATAACTGAAGGCTTTTAAGGATCGACTCACTTATTTGCGTGATGCGGGTTATTTTCCCAGTTTTGAAAAATTCCAAAATTTAAAAAGTCCAGAATTAAAGAGTTTGATAAATTCACAAAGTCCTAAAGTTTCAGTTTTGGAAACGATCGCTTTTATCGATCCGCACATTTGTAATGCGAATTTTAAAAGAAAGAGAAGCTTACGCTTCAATATTTAACGCGACCTGTCCAAATTCAGCTCGTGACCCAGCAGTAGATCGGGACTCAATCTTTGACCTGAACTGTTCTTGGGCGCACCGATTATATCCGAAGGCATCGATTTCAAATAAAATATTTCCTCGAGCTTTTATGTAGTTCTATCTAATCGTTAGTTTTCATCGGATCGCAAAATACACGCCGCAGTAATGTAATAAAGAAAAGGACTAAAACACGTGTTACTGTTCGTTCACGTTGTATTGTAATATCGATTTACGTCATAATTGCTTATTACGTAGATCACGCGTATAATCGCAAATGGCAGAACAGGTATGTTGAAAAGCTGCGTTGTTGATTGGTCTATAGAATGTAATTTAGTTTATGTACATATGTAGAAATTATTTTCGTCGGCAATCGATTAATAACTTCCAACCAACTTGTAATTGAAAAACAGTCCATGTCTTCCCGGTGATACATACTTTCAGTTTGACACGATTTTCTTCTACACTCACCGATTTTGTTATTTGTACGTTTTCTATACAGATAATGACGATGATTGTTGCAAAGAATTATCCTTCAGTTCAGATCCGGTCATGCGTTGATAGTAGGTTAAGTAAAGAAGCTGAAAGCTTGCGGTAAGCGATGCAAACTTCACGAATCGTGTTTTACGCTTGTCGTTTGAAAGCTGAAGAAAGAAAAAAGTGTAGCGAGATTTAGGGAAAGGAAGCGACGATTGGGAAAGTTAGACAGCTTCGATCTTACGATCGAACTCGGCGTGTTATTAAATCTTCTACCTTTTTTCGCAGCAGCTTTGTCAAGTTACGATTTCGATGGCGCAGCTAAATAAACGCTGCATCAGCTGATACAGGCGGGAAATTCAAAGACCGCTGTTTTCTTTCGATAATCGTATGCGACTCCTCGGTAAAAGAAAAGTTGATTTATTGGTAGGAAAATAGTTATAATTCAGGTTTATCTCTGCATATAAACGCATAAAGAGTGCACGTTGCTCCATAAAAGTTTAAAGTACGTTGAAGAGTGCTATGGAAACTCGGTTGTTAAACGAAACTTCGCTTCTCGAGGAACAGGTATTATAATTATATAATTATATAACACGCATCTATATTCGGGCACAGCGGAGAATGAATGGTAGTTACGTGAATCGACCTGAAATTAATTGGTAGCTAACGAAGTTGGACAGAAATAAAGATCGCAGTGACATGGTTTGTTTGCTCTACGTCAAATTGTCGATGCGTGGTTCTATTTCACGCCACTCGTACATAACGCCCTCTCGATGTTACGAGTATTAACAAAGTAGAAAATGAAAAGAAGCGTAGAAAACGATCGCTCGGTCGATTATATTGATCTTAGAAAATTGTGATCAGTGAAAGAGAGGGAAGTTGTTTTTTCTCTCGAATTCGAACGTATTGTAATTGCGATTTTTATTCGATAATCCGATTCGTTCAGGTAGCTTTTACTGTCGCGTAATATACTAACGCGTGATAAGAAGCGATCATTATCGTCCGCTTTCAACGCATCGGGATTTGCTAGACGTTCATCCGGCAACAGCTCAGGTGACCTAACCTTGAAAAGGCGGAGCGGAAGCAGAGCTCTGAAACGCGTTACTATGCTATCTGGCTACATGACACCCTCTTATATGGGCCGCGGTGAATTTCTTTCTATACGGATTTTCAACGACAATCAAGAAGGTTGCATAGAAGGAGTTTCTATAATTATACTTTTGTTCCGATAACTCCTAAGGTCTAAGGCGATACAGGCGATAAGGTGATTATCGAAAATCTTTTCTTTCGTTATTTTTCAATGGCGAATTGAATTCCTTCGTGTCAGGTTACGAAAATTGTGAATTTTTTGAATTGGGTCAAAACCAGTAGATTACGCGACAATACATATGTGTATAGCATTACAACTGTATACTAAAATGCTTTTCTCGCTAACAACTATCCCCGAAGAGTATCGCTGCTTGATACGTATCGAGCACGATGGGTATTTAAATTCTCGAACTTTTTAATAGAACTGTTTTACTTGTTAGTCGACGCGTGACAGTTGTTTATGATGCTCAAAGAGTCTTATAGAAATTTTGTTGGAAGAAAAAGAAAGCGAGTAATAGTAGTTGAGTCCGAAGAAGAATCGTGAGAAGAAAGGGTTGAACAATAGGGGGGAGTCGTCTCGAAGAGAACGTAGCCAGGTGCGATATGAATCGACGACAGACGATTCTCGAGAGACACGAGTTTTTTCTTTTCCATAAACAGCGAGAAGTTTCAATCGAGAGAATAGTAGATCGATCGAGCTCACTGCCGACCTTGATGACCTAAAAAGCGGCTCTCCGCTCGGCAGAATCGATTCGTCAGGATGACGGTATTTCGTGGCTAAAGGATACTGTTCGTTCAACTTGGTGATTCGAGCAGAACAATCTACCGAATCATCAGAAGAGAGGTGCATCTTCTGTATTGTCCCTCCTTCGGTGGAGAGGGAAAGAAGGTCGAGTTTCGGAGAGCAAGAAACGATATATGTATAAATAAAACAGTGTAAGAGGAAAGGATTTTAAAACGGGGGAGAGACTGAGCGAAGAAAGGCTTCGAGCGAAATCGGAAATAAGGGAGCGGTGAAAGACGGGTGGTGGAAGATTGAGAAAAGAGAAGCGAAAAATGACAGGCAGTCGCAATAGCGAAATAGATCCGGAAGTGAGGGTACACGGTGACGGTGGAAAACATACGGTTCATTGGTTTCGCAAAGGTCTCAGGCTTCACGACAATCCTTCGTTGAGGGAAGGTCTCGCCGGTGCCTCCACCTTTCGGTGCGTCTTCGTTTTGGACCCATGGTTCGCTGGAAGCACCAACGTTGGCATTAACAAATGGAGGCAAGTATGGGGCTCGAGCTAATTTATACGATTATTAATTACGCGATCTATATAGACGCGTTAGATCGTCATAGATATATCTATATGTACATAATGTACTTAAATAAATAAACAAGTAAAAATTTGTTTTTCATAGGTTCTTGTTGCAATGTTTGGAGGATCTCGATTGTTCGTTGAGGAAACTGAACTCCAGACTGTTCGTGATACGAGGTCAACCAGCCGATGCCTTACCGAAATTGTTTAAAGAATGGGGCACGACGAACTTAACTTTCGAGGAGGATCCAGAACCATTTGGACGTGTTCGAGATCATAATATCTCGGCACTCTGTAAGGAGCTCGGTATCTCGGTGGTCCAAAAGGTCTCGCATACTCTCTACAAGTTGGACGAGTGAGTCCATTCAATTTTGTTCGAGCGTTCGATTCGCGTTTCTTTTTTCACATTTTTCGTCTGTTGCTTTTTTTCGATCGGTTCCGTTATATAGTCTATCCGCATTCAATGAGCAAACAATCGAAACGAGTCGAAAAAGTTTGAAAATTCTGCGAACAAGTATAAAATATAGGTACCGCTTAAACTCGAAGACGATTAGTTTTTTTTAAGACGCGTCGATGATCGATATTGTAGGATTATCGAGAAGAACGGAGGAAAGCCGCCATTGACGTATCATCAGTTTCAAAATGTTGTTGCCTGCATGGATGTACCGGAACCACCGGTGCCGACAGTCACTTTCGCCTGCGTAGGATCCGCTTACACCCCAGTGAAAGAAGATCACGATGACCATTATGGTGTTCCTACGCTCGAGGAACTCGGTAAATCTTGATACTTTTTTAGCCGAAGGAAATCGTAAACGTTAATCGTAAGAAAGTAGTAAGTTTGGAGTCGTCTCGTACGTTTCGACGTAGAAAGAGAAGAAAAAATATGTTATTTAAATCGTTAACAGGATTCGACACAGAAGGATTATTACCACCCGTATGGGTTGGGGGCGAGAGCGAAGCGTTAGCGCGGCTGGAACGGCATTTAGAGAGGAAGGCTTGGGTAGCCAGTTTCGGAAGACCGAAAATGACCCCGCAATCTTTATTACCCAGTCAAACGGGTCTTTCGCCTTACTTGCGATTCGGATGTCTCAGCACCAGACTTTTCTATTACCAGCTCACCGATTTGTACAAAAAGGCACGACATTTCCAGTAGCGAATCGCGTAATATTCCTACCGAATTAATCTTGATACGATAGTTCAATGCTTTCTGCTTCGAGATTCCTTTTTAAATACCGATCAACCGATCGTAATTAAAAACTGAACGTTTCTTTCAGATTAAGAAAGCTGTACCACCACTTTCTTTACACGGTCAGCTTCTGTGGCGCGAATTCTTTTACTGCGCGGCTACGAACAATCCAAACTTCGATCGAATGCAAGGAAATCCAATTTGCGTGCAGATCCCTTGGGACAAGAACATCGAGGCGTTGGCCAAATGGGCAAACGTGCGTAAACTTTTGCCGTTGCTTTTAAATTACTATTCGAGATGGGTCAGAAACGACGACGGATAAACGTGGTATTCGTCGAACAGGGTCAAACGGGATTTCCATGGATCGATGCGATCATGACTCAGCTAAGGGAAGAAGGTTGGATCCATCACTTGGCTAGACACGCTGTCGCTTGTTTCCTGACCAGGGGTGACCTTTGGATCTCCTGGGAAGAAGGAATGAAGGTAAAATGTCACCTGTCGCCTATTGGCATTTCGATAGACATCGAAATAGATTAAGGAGCAACGTTAATAAGATATTAACGTATCGACTGCCGCCGGTGGGGGTATCGGGTGTTCGACATTAGGGATTCGGTTTATTCGAATCAATTCGAATGTTTCTTCAGGTATTCGACGAACTTTTGTTGGACGCTGATTGGTCCGTTAATGCAGGAATGTGGATGTGGTTATCGTGTAGTTCGTTTTTCCAGCAGTTTTTTCATTGTTACTGTCCAGTAAGATTTGGTAGGAAAGCCGATCCAAACGGTGATTACATCAGGTAATTCTACCTTTCTCGAATCTAAAACATTTTCTAATTTAATGCTCCCTTAAAATAGATAACTATGTCTTTTTCGTTCCTGTATCAGGCGATATTTACCAGTTTTGAAAAATTTTCCTACGAGATACATTCACGAACCATGGAACGCGCCGCTTAGCGTTCAACGAGCGGCGAAATGTATTATTGGAAAGGACTACCCGTTGCCAATGGTAAATCACAGCAAGAGTTCGAGAATCAACATCGAGAGAATGAAGCAGGTCTATCAGCAGTTAAACAAGTATCGTGGGAATGGTAAGCACATTTCCGAATCGATAAATTTGTCCTGTTGTTTCGAAAGTGTCATCCACTTTTATCGTTGCAGGAGCTCCCATTAAAGGTGAAACAGTTGGTAAGTAGTATCGCTCTTACATTTTTTCCTTCGGCGACATTTAAATTGAACAAATTTTCAATTAATAACCGTTTACCCGATTACCGTTTTCATAACAAATATATGACATATAATTCGTTTTAGAAGGTCAACATTAATTTTAAAAGAATTACGAAGTATCGAGATACAAGTGTAACTAGTAAGTTTTGCGTTAGGTTTATTGAACACGTTATCGCCTCCAGTGACGAAAGGAAACGAGGAGGAAAAGAAAAAGCAGGTGCAATCTCCCTCACCTTCTGAAAATCAATTGAAAATGGAAACTCTTGCCAAAACGACGCAGCAGCAGCAACAACAGCAACAGCAGCAACAGCAGCAACTCCAGCAACCACACCATCATCAACATCAACACCAATAGCGGCAATTACAGCGAGATTGTAGCGATAATCACGCGATATTTCGGAAAGACAATTTGTTTAATGTGTCGTTATTTATTTTTTTTTCTTTTCGACACGAAATTGCTACAGATTGTACGCGTTATTTATCGCTACAACCATTTTGCGATGATTGGAAAATGTTCGAGAAAGAGTATGTTTGGGAATCTTAAATGAATGTGAAATCGTTGTTTTAGTATTCGGTGATCGGTTGTGTAATACTAACGTGATCGATACCGCATAAAACATTTCTACGATGGATTTCGGTATGTTTATGAATGCAAAGAGTTACGCGAATTTTATATTCTTATTGTTGTACATAAATAGATTTTTCATGTAAATATGAACGACGTTTGTTATTTAATTGAGATGCCAGTATTAGTTTCAACTCCTACCTAACGTCGTCTATAATGTATACTACTTTCATGAAGAATAATTTCGATTAAATTGTCAAATTCGACTACGTGACGAGCAAAAATACTAACATCTAGTATACTCACCTCAATGATAATTTTCCGGTTTTCTCGATCATTGTGCGAGCAACAGACATGATCGAAAATCAAACTTGAATCGTACTTTTTCCAGTTTGATAAAATAATGCCGACTAATAATACGATTACATTGATAAAAAGAAAGAGAAAGAATTATAATTATACTTCGTTATGCTTTGATATCTAATTGACGTAAATTTTGTTTGAAAAGTATAGAATCGCGGTTTTACGCGTTGACTACTACGGCGCTTAATATCCAAAACATGTATAGACAAGAATTTTAAATGATATTATCGAGTACTTGATTTTATTACTTATATCTAATTGATAAAATGAAATATTATGGGGATTCAATGAAACTCGAAGAGTTATTTTATCGTTATAGCTAAAGCGCTAAACGGTACTGTTCCAATTTGGCGCCTGTTTTGCATTTGCCCGCAAACTCTTCAATTGTATTTACGTGTACTAATTTCTCAGGGAGAACTTACATTAGTGGGTCCTTTTTTTATTTTTTCATGTCAACAAATGATATATTTTTAGTGCCTATAGTACTTATAGTTTTACAGTACATTTCTCGTTAGATTTAAACAATTACAAATGAACATTCTCCAACACTCAAAGACGGAACTCTAATGTTTCTCTTTTGCAAGCTACCTCTCTCTCTCTCTCTTTCTCTCTCTCTCTCTCTCTCTCTCTCTCTCTCTCTCTCTCTCTCTCTCTCTCTCTCTCTCTCTCTCTCTCTCTCTCTCTCTCTCTCTCTCTCTCTCTCACACGCACACTCTCACTCGCTTTTTCCCCATTCTGTCGCTCGTATATTCATACACACGCGCACGCATACAATGTACGCACCGTTATACATCTTTTTGTTTTTAATCGCATGGTTTTTTATTCGATTCTTGCCGCTTCCATATTCATTCGTTTCTTCGTTCGTACGTTTACTACTGGAATCATAGATGATCTCCTTGCTCGTCTTTGTTTATCTTTATAAACATTATGTGTCTGGTAAGTGCGTTTACTTTCCGTGAAACACGCGCAACGGTGAACTAAAGTCAAACAAGATTCGCGAGCTTTAGTCGCTAGTTGCGGTGTACGATTCTCCGAAATGCGTAGCGGAATATCGATCGATAAATTATTGACGACACTGTTACCAAAGGAAACACTAAACATTTTCGAAGCAATGTTCGAGTTCGAGTCAACTTTTACCAAATGTCGTAATCTTCGAATTATTATTCGTGTCGTTTGCTCTTGTAAGCATGAAAGTCGCATCGAGATTTCCAGCGTAGCGACTGAACGATTTTTCATTCGTACCTAGGAATCGTAGTTGGCATGCAACAATTTCACGAATTTTGCGAACTAAAACTTTGATCGGCTTCGTTTATTGCCCTAGGTGTTTCGCGTTCAAGAGTTAAGTGCTGACAATCACGATCATAACTTATTTTACGATCAATGAGATTATTTGAGAAGTAATAATTAATTCGCTATAGGTCGAAACAAATACAAGTTTACGTTGACCTCCGTAAAATTGCATCCTATTGAGAGGATAAACGAGATCCACTCAAGAGACTTTGTTGGTCGATAAAGTACACGGCGTTGACCAATCTGAAGGAATATTAACACTTTGTCGAGAACGGTCTTTCTAGGTCGAGAGAACAATTTTGAAGAGTCGATTGATCGGAGGTGAAAAGGAGCAAGCGCTTGAACCACCGTCGTCGAATTTGCTGAGTCAACGATCTTTTTGTCAGTTCCGTGCTATGAAAGTTACCACGATGTTCCAGGGAAACAACATTTCGAACGCAAAGTCGATTAAGTAGAAAGGTTTCTCCGTTTTCGAGGAATAAAAATCGATTAACGTTATCCCATGAAACGCGTGGTAATTTCGACAAATATCGATCGTATCATCTGTTTCGCGAACGTTTTCGCTCGCACATTGTATATTAGTTTCGGTCATTTTCCGAAAGCAAATTATTCCGGACTCGAGAAAATAACGCGTTACAAACGAATATAAAAAGTATCGGAAGTTCTATTAAGTACAACGCTGGTACCGCACAGTAAAGCATCGATACAACTTTAAATCTAAGATAAAATTACTTGTAGTCACTGACGTAACTAGAGTTTTCGTCAAAAATATGTCAGGCCCTTAACATAAAAGTACGCGTGAAATGTTGCTTTCGTAAACTGTCAGATATTTTTGCACTTGTTCCAATAGTTTTGGAGGTGGGCCAGGACATATTTTGGAGGGTCAAGTTGATCCTGGTCCCTTTCCTAGTTACGCTAATGCTCGCGATACTCGTTCGCGATCACTAATGAAAAAATGAAATGTTTTTTCATTTCGAGTAATCGTAAGTTAAGTTAAGTTAATTTGCTCGATTAAAGTGATATTTCACGAATGAAAGCAAAGTGATTGGACGACAGCAGGAAACACGTGTACTCGCGTAAGGTCGCGTGTCGCGTGTAAGGTGTCACGTGTATCGAGGAGGAATCGCGCCTGGATATACGTGTGTCCTGAAAAGCCTCGATCGGATCGATAACCTAATTAATTAACGACCGACCACCGGCCGTGTTTGTAAGTTCAGACAAGTAAGTACGTGTGGGTCGCGGTTGAAGAGAAACAGACAGTGTCATAGGCTGCCAATTACATCGCTTTCTACGCTTTTCCGCTTTTCCTGTCCCCGCGTTATTGCTTATCGTGTTCTCTATGTATACGCTGAAACTTTCCGCGCGTCACGTTAACCGTTCAATCTCCAGCGGAATTCAAAGCTCATTGTCGTTTTCTCTCTATACAACAGCATTCGACAATATTTTAATTAACAATCGTTCAAATAATATAACGAGTTAATTTTTCAATTAACGATTAACTTTTCAAATCCTCTTCGCCACGAAATTATTATTTCGATACAATTGTGAAATACGTGTCTTTCGTTTTTCGATATATTTCGAAATTCACCGAGAAACTATCGTTTCTATTCAATAATTGTATCGTTAAAACATCGATAGGACAAACAACGCGACGAAAAGCTGACTCGAACCGTGTCAATTAAACGTTCGAAGCTGGAACGATGTTTATGACAGAAAAATAACGAAAAGAAAATAGATCAGCTTGATTTTCGATTCGCTTCTTCTTCCCGCCACTGAGTTCAGAGAAACGCGTGCTCGATTCCATGCACCTTCAGCGCGGGAAAAATTCGAATTGTTACGCGCATCGTTTCAAATAAGTTAGCGCGTTCAATGTTAGAAGAGTCGTTGGTTATTAACGCTATAGATTCCGTATTATGGGGCTCGCCGATGACAATCACCGCGAATTTAACACGATCGAATATGCGAAAAAAAGTAAATATCATGGTATCGAACATTCAATATGTTCGAATAGTTAAAAAGGAAATAGCGTTAATATTACAAATTGTGATAATTAAATCGAGATATTTTCGTTATGCCAGTCAACGCGTTAACTTATCGTTCAAGCGTTCAATTCAAAAGGTCTATAAATTTCTTAACAACAACAATAATAATAATTAATATAATAATTATTTAATTATCGCGGTATATACGGAATTTTTTCACTATGCCACTCAACGCGACCAGTTTCTTCCCTACGTTCTTTTTCCTATTGTTTCGAGACTAACTACGAATTCGAGAGTAAGAATCGTCGAATTCCCTTTTCTTTTTCTCCCTCTCTCTTATCCACACATGCACACAACACCCGCACGCACGCACTCACGCATACACACACACAAGCACGCGATTATTTCTTTTATTTTATTTCCCCGTTTAATTTTCATTCGGTTTAGCTCGTGTAGACGTACGCGTGACAGAAATAGATCTCGATAATAATAATTAGTTGTCGGAATTAAAATGTACTTCACTTTTTTTTTCTTCGGTACAATTAGTGCGGTTAACTAATCTATACTATTAACTATGTCCACAATGATCGCTACAATTTTTTTTTCCTTTACTCATAGTTCATAGTATAAATGTCGACAGCTTACGATACGTAAACGCTACGCTAAAACATCGGATTCAAAGTGGTAGGTTTCGAGTTTGGCGCGCCATCGATGTTCCTCAACAATTGTTCCTCGATCGAACGCGTTCGTCCCTGTTTTCTCTTTTTTTTTTTTTATTACAGTTTCCTTCGGTATTTTCGTCTCTCGTTTAATTTCCCTTTTTCTTTCGTCGTTCTCGTAAGGCAGAACAGCAGAAAATAAAGTCAAGGAGGAAGATAAAAAATCTCGAGAGTGCAGAGTTTATTCCCGTGGCAAAAAGCGACGATGCACTCTTTTCCACCGCTTGGTTTTTCTTTCTTTTTTTCGTTTTCATCGTCCTTTTTTCTCGTTGGTTATCGTAGAATCTTCTGTTTTTATAATTCAATGATCTCGTTTTGTTTTCATCTTCTTTTCTATCTCTTCTTGTTCGACTTTTTCGATTTCGTTTGCGACAAGCGACGTTTAATAATCCTACTTGTTAGTAGAGCTATGCGTTAGTACGCCTAATTAGTTTGCGGGCACGAGGGGTTAATTATTATATACATACATACATACGCACACGCATACACATATGGAATGGTGGGTAAATAGGTGGCCGAACCTTCGTATCGTATTCTACTGTTTCTAAGCGCGAAGGAAACGAGCACGTCGCCACGAGTTCGGTATAAAAGGAACAGGAAACTGACAAGATATGTTTTCACGAAAGAACAGTTTTAAACGCGGATCGTACCCGTTCAGCAAATGGTTACTTTAATTCGGGTATTACGTTTAATTTATTTGATTTTCGTAAAATACTCGAGTCGGAAAGTACGATCGGCCCTAACGTCGGAGTCCCCGTAGCAAGTACTCCGTTTCTACAGCGATGCATCGTTTAAACACGGTTCGGTTAATTATCTTTTATTACGAAACGCATGTGTACTTCGGAAAGGATGAAATTTTCTCCCGACGACTATTTTGTCTTTAGTTTTAAAATAAGCTATCAAAGATTGGCCATCTATTCCGCCATCCACTATATGTACATTTGTATGTATATTTATATATATTTAAATACAATAGCTAATTAGTTTTACAATACGTCAACATCATTTGTCCTCCTGATTCCTCTAAGTACCGTTATCTTTTTTCTTTCACTTTTTTTGGTTAACAACAACAGACTTACTTAACTCTAATTATGTTTCTGGTTTGTTACTTTCTAAGGCCTTGTTACTAGCACGGATCCTGCTGTCGCTAAGGCAGTGGCTCTTATAACACGCACTCGCTACACACACACGCTCTTTCTCTCTCTCTTTCTCTCCCTCTTACTCTCTCTTACACTCTCTCTCTCTCTCTCTCTCTTCCTTCCTCTCTATCCACCCTTTGTTTGTTTTATGTGTATTTTACTCATTCGTATCTACGTACATACGGTGCCTGGTCTCTGTCGTGTGTTTTATTCGTTTTACGATGAATCGCGACAGACTTCCGGTCGATTTTCCATCATTGCGCGTTAACAAATATTCTCGACGAGCGATCGAAGCGTACGAGACCATGTCGTAAGGAATTCGTGAAAAATAAGGATTAGGATCACGGGATCGAACACGTGTCGTTTCTGTGGCTCGTTTGACACTCGCATCTGCCGTTTGGTAAGTCTTTTTGGATCGTAGGAATCAATATTCTTCCTTAGGACATCGATCGCTACGCGATATAATCCCCTGCGTTTCAGACTTTCGAGGTGGAAACGGGCAATTATCGTGGGCTCACTGTCGCACGCGTAGGTATTCTTCACCGTTCGTTTATTCGCGTCACATATTCTGTTACCTAGATAGGTCTACATCCGTTGCTTACATAGGGAACTACGTAGCAGCGAATTAGCGAGCGACTACTGAGCTACAAATTTTATCAAGTTAAAATTGGACAGGCTTATCCTTCGATACGGAATCTTTGGCCGTGTTAATTTTTCGCTATAAAGGCAGATAGTCAATTTTTAGGAACGATGTTTCCAATGTACGATAGTAAACGAAAATTTCGTGTTAAAAATAATAATACGCGTCAATTATTTTCACCCTCGTTTATTGACTGAGAAAGCAACATTATTTATAGAATGACCCAATATATTCTTATAAGCTTACAGTGATACGAGTAACAGAAAGGAAAACGAAGAGACGGAAGTTGCTTTCAACGTCGACAAAAGTCACAAGAAAATCAGAGAAAGACAATAAAGACGATGAATTTTAAATGTCGAAGAAGATCGAAAAAGTACGGTATACATTTTTAATGTTTACGATTAAGCGGAATATTCTACCAGATCCAAGGAAAAGAGAACAATTTCTCGAATCGCACGCGATAATGATACAAATAACTGTTAACGATTTCATTTCTTGGAGAATACTAGTATTTTGAGTCGTACGCAGAAACTATTATCCCGAAGAAGAGACGAAGGTATTACATAAGTGAAAAATGTATCGAACTCTTGTGCCCTCGATGTACGACATCCTTTCACGAATAATTAATCTGTAAAATACTTTTAAATATAAATCGTTTTCTTTAACATTACGAACAAACAAGATAATTTCGTTCGTTCCGTTGAATAATATTCGTCCCCCAACAGGTTAAGTCTCGTAATTACTCGTTCAAAAATCAATCCTACTGTTCAACGGCGATGCGAGCGTTCGAACCTTCCCTCATCGATTTCGCAGGTGCGTTGCGAGGAAGAACAGTTGAAAAAAATATGCGGATATCATAGATCACGATGAAGACGACGAAGAAGACGATCGCGTCGACGTCAACGTCAACGTCGTCGACGTTGGCCTGTTTTATGCGGACGCTGTACGTTGGGAGACTCGTGAGATCAATACGTAGCCTAGGTCCTCTCTCTCTCTCTCTATCTCTCCCTCTTTCTCTCTCTCTCTCTCTCTCTCTCTCTCTCTCTCTCTCTCTCTCTCTCTCTCTCTCTCTCTCTCTCTCTCTCTCTCTCTCTCTCTCTCTCTCTCTCACTCTCTCTCACTCTCTCTCTACACACACACACACTTTCTCTCGCTCTCTTTCTGTTACACATACGCACACGTGTATGCAAAGACGCACGCACACACGAGTACGTACACGCACCCACGTACACCTTCTCACCGTTTCAATACTTTATCTCCGTGTGTTTTGGTGGCTGGTTCGAACCGAAAAGCCCAAGCAGCTCGTCTCTTCGGGACTTTCCCACTTACTGGATCTACTGCGCCCCTCTTCTTGTCGCAGCATTCTTCTTTCCCCTTTTCCTTTCTCTCTCAAATCTATCGAGCATTCTCTTTCCCTCGTACCGACCACTCTCTCTTTCGCGACCTTCCTTCGGGGCTTTATAGTAGTCAAGGTTGTTTTATCGAGCTTCGAATGATTCGCGCGTCCACCAAGTCCGACTCTTTTACACGTCGATAGTGTCTCGTTAAATTCGACGCTTTCGACGAGAGAAACGAGCAAGAAAAATTAGTGGAACGGAAATATTCTGTGGGTTACTTCTTTCGAAAGGCGAATAAAGATCGAGCAAAATGAAGTATGAAAATGATGAATTTGCTTATATTTAAGACGAGAGCGTTTCTTAACGTCTGAACTGTTGTTCAATTAGAAAATTGTCGAATCGCGGCCACAGATTTCTACTCTGTCTCGCGTTCCACGTCGATACGAGAAAAACAGAGAGGAAAGTAAAGAAAACGAAAGGACAGAAGGGCAGAGGCCAAGATTAATTTCCAACGAGAATCATAAAAAGTGTAGGAGATCAAAGGAACAGGCTCTGCTTTCGAGGTAGCCGTGCTTTTAACGGTCTCTTTAAGCGCAACGAGATATTATCGCGTTTTAACCCATATCCCGGGCTTATTATTTTCTTTTCTATCTCGGATACAATATTCGCGACAAATTAATTCTTCTTTTACACACAGAAATCCGAGACGTTCGGTGAATTTGTTCGCGAACGAGTCGAGTCTTGGTAATCGACGCGATTGTTCGCCTCGATTATTCACGATATTTGCCGTTTGTCCAGAAACTCGTAATGTTGCTTCTTCGAGGAATTTCAAACGTCGCGAATGGAAACGCGATCGAGAATTGTTCGCGATGGAAGATACGTTCTTACGCGACGTTTAGAGCGTTGGTCGTTGTTAAAACGAGACGCGATACTCGGACATTTTCGCGTAGTTTACGCGACGCTGGAAATTGGTTAGGTAACGACGCGACTTTTGGTTTTCGCGACGATAAAAATCAAGGCATTTCACGTGATACCGATAAAATCGGTGTGATTCAACGTCGCGTGGAAACGTATTTAGACCTTTCTAAGAAACGACGATCCGTGGAAAAAATATCCGTGGCACGGACATGGAAAAAGAGTAGGATTTCGAGATCGATCGGAAGAGAACGCGAACATTTGTTAGATAGGTCCTTTTACCGAAGGAAAACTTGAAACGACACGTTCGATCTAAAGCCTAATCTACGAGCACATTTGTCCGCGAACGCTCAAACAAATGTCAAAGTCTGTTTGCGAACGTTCGTTTAAAACGTTTTAAGCGTCGAGGCTGGAAAATCGATGTTTTCGACGCAAACGATCGTCCGGCTTTTGCGTCGTCGTACGATCATAATTAATAATTTAAATTAACATCGACGAATAACGTTTTTTTTAATCGATCATTTGCATAGAAAACTTTTCATATTATTCTTTCGTATAATATATGTTTCTTTTCGGGGAAGAGCACCAACTACGAATTTGTTCGAAGAGGTCGCATCCATCTCTGCAATGACAAATTAGTTTATACGCGGTTAAACGTTTGTTTCGTAAACATCTGCACGCAAGCGTAGAGCAGGCTTCAGAGCAACGATTTCGTAAATTTCCCGTGATTTTCGCATTGATCCTCGTACGGAGAATCGTATCGAAATCGACCGCGTGAAATTTCTACTTATTACGCGCGATCGGTAGTTTCTTTTGTTTCTTCGTTACTGGTCCAAGAACATTGCTTATCATTTTCTAAACGGACGAACGAACGAACGAACGAACGAACGAATGAACGAACAAACGAACGAACGAACGAGCGAGAACGACAAAGTTGAAAAGCCATTCGATCGGTTTACGGTTTGTCCGAAGATTCCAAGGGTTGCCAAGAAGGAAACCGACCGGAAGTCGAGCAGCATAATCGACGATCGAAACGTTTCCAAGCCTGCTGAACTTGGCGAATATTGTTTTTCCTGTAAAATCAATTTAACGCCAGTATAGCCTACTCTTTTGTCGTAGCAAAAAGACCAAAGGCATCTTTCAAAGGGAAATTTTTTCGCGAGTCAAGCAATCTTTCATTCGAACGGTTTCGATTACGGTATAACTTCTATTATCGGATAACGTATCTCTTCGAACGTTTTATCATTTTTACCGTATACGTATTTGAAACTCGTCGTTTACCTAATCGAGACGATACTTTTTCCTCCTATATGTATACTAACGTAGCGACCGAATCATCATTTTTTTCACGTGTCAATACGGAAGCGCGTGGTTAAAATAGCGAATATGTTAAACAACGGCGAACTATAATAGAGAATATAAAAGAATAGAGAAAGTATCGAAAGTTTAGTATGGAAAAAGTTGTCGCTCTATTATCGGTCTACCTGTTAGTTCCGATAGTAGAAATTTTACCGAATCGCATTTTTCGTCGCTTCGCGTTCTATCTTTCATTATCGTTACGTATAAGGAGAATTCCGTTACCCGTGACTGTTGGATCAGAAGAGAAAGAAATGATCGTTTTCGTATCGTTGCTTCAACCGCCGTTGAAAATTTCTTCGTTACTAGAACGGAACTCACGGCCTTGCCAAGCGAGAGCTAAGATCGGAAGTAGAGATAATATATAGGTAGATAGGTAGTAGATGAAATAAAAAGTTTTTCCTTGGAACACTGTATCTAATGTTCGATCGAGTACTCTGTCGTCTACGCAAGGGGTTTTCGTAGCACTTTCCCGAGTCTTAGGCCTAGTTTACATCAGGGAAAGCTAGCGGTACGATAACTAGCGTAGATTAGACCTTGCTGATTGTTATCCATGGCTTTTCCGACCAGAGAATAAGGAGTTGCGGGAAGAAATTCTCTCGCTTGGCATAGCTGTATAAATCAGCGTTTACCGAACACGTCACTCCACTTTATTAAATACTAACGAAACGATTCGGTCGAAGCGTAACGAGAGAGCGTAGAAACGACTACGGATTAAGAAAGAAAAGTCACCGTTGCGGCCCAGAGTATGTAAAGAAAAGAAAAAATCCGGTCCTTAGTTCCTCATTCGTTTTGTCTCTCCTCGTCAGTTTTGTTATACTATCTATGTATTAGTATATTTCTAGCGTTTATGTATATATTTTTCTCGCCTCGGTGAGCACACGCCTTCTCGATAATTCTTAGCAATTTTCAAGATCGTTTCTCGTCTCTTTTCATTCGTTCTGGTTCAATCAGCCTCGATCGCACTCGGACACGCGTACTTTCGCTCTTCCGCTCTCGCTTGCTACCCATTCCCGTCCTCGTCTTACAAATGTAAATTAATAACAATTATGCATTGGACAATGTTTAACAATATAATTAACGCACGTGCGGCGACCAATTCCTTTCTTTCCGTATTTCTCGATCGCGAACACGGATCGTGTACCTGTATGCGTGCACGTGTCACGTGTGTATACGTGTATCACACGCTCCCATCATTCCGCATAATTATTTTTGTTTGCAGTTACGACACATCGACGACGACGACGACGATTCTCTACGTTTCTTTCTCTCTGTATTATCCGACTCTTCCTCTGCGCAGCGTTCACGCGATTCCAATGAAAAAATGTACATTTTGGTAAAAAATACACCTTTTTGCCCGACTATAGTAACTTTAACGATCTTCAGACTTCGTTTCTACGGTTACCGAATATCGACACGCGTATATTTTTAAGATTCGCGTATCGATTCATTTCGATGGTTCAATGTTTTCTTCGATTTTTATTATTTAAATCAGCAACGAGCAATAATTGTCGGCGCGAGGGCGCGGTCAAGAGTGGGGAGACGGATTCGATATCGTTCTCCTCCATGCAGGGCCGTGGCTCGCTTTTGCGGGGCTGCTTTCTAAAATAACGCTGGTCTAAAGAACTTGGAAAATTATACGAAATACGTACAATTGGATTTTGCTCGTCGCCGATTTAAATCGATACGTTCGCGGTGAGAGATTTTTAAGAAAAGAATATCCAAATATTCTTTGTGTTAGAAAGTGTTTCCGAAAGTTTCGAATTTCTTGAAACGTGGAACCACTGCGCTCGTGGCTATCAACGCGATTTTGCGGCGAGCATCGACGCGAAATTTATTGCGAATATCGAGATGAAAATTCGTCACGAACGCTGTGCAGTGAAGAGTACCAAAAACAGTATTGTTATCGTTATTACTATTATTATTATTATTATTATTTATTTAATTATTATTATTTTCATTATTATTATTTTCATTATTATTATTATTTTCATTATTATTATTTTTATTATTATTATTATTATTAATTTTTTTTTTCATACACCTATTTTCGTAACTTCTTCAGAATATTTTTCTATAAAAAAATTCATCGGTTTCCTACGATTTTTCTTCTTCATCTACTGAACGTTGCCCTATTCGCCTTCTTTATATTTCCTCGTATTCTCTCGTTTGTTTTCACGCGCTCTCTACTAATCATGCATTCTACCATAAGTTCCTCTCGCGTTCTCTTTCGTGTCATTCATTCGTTTTATCCTCTCTGTTCCTCGTTCTCTCTCGATTCGTACCGTTACGTGTCTAAGTTAACATAGTAGTTATTTATTGTAATGTCTAAACGAACACATATTATACCTCGATAAAGTCGTGTTTTATTCTCTGTTGCCATTTCTACGATTCCTTACGAAATGTCGATGCAAGGATGGTCGACTACGTGTTCCATCGCGTTCCCTCGTTTCCGTTTTTTCCCTTTATTTTCCCTTCACGACCGAAATGCTATCTATCTACGTCATGTTTTTTTCTTTTGTATATTCTTTAAATGTCTCGTTTAATCGTTTAATGCCTTAATACGCGAATGTATGCTCGCTTCTCGCGCGTATCATTTCTCGAGTCACCTTTAATCGCATTCTCGCTGTCTCGCATTCGTTCTCTCTTTCGCGCTCGAATTCTATCACGCTGTCCACGTACTCTCTCGCTTCTTCGTTCGCTCGTTCGCACCTTTAACTTTTTTATTTATTTATTTATTTTTTTTTTCATTTTTACCTCTTCTCCTGCGTCTTTTTTTTTTTTTTCTTCGAAATAATTAATACTCCTCGTGTACGTGTGTATACGTGTCGTGTATATGTGTGTGCGCGTGTGTGTGCGTGTATTATGTGGGACGCATCGAACGTGTAATAATAACTGTATCGTAATCATTCTATCGTAAACGTTAACGTTACTTCATGGTTTCTTCATTTTTTTTTCTTTTCTTTTAATTATTTAACCGTTATTATTTTACCTCGTTATTCATCAGCATCATCAGCATCATTATTATTATTCGTTAACTAGTATTTTATTTCATTATTCTTCGATCACCGTTGTTATCGTAATTTCATTATCGGCATCGTTCTATCATCGGCCTCGTCATCGTTACCGTTACCGTCGTTAATTCTTTATCATAATTAATTACTTAATTATTATTGTATTATTGTTATCGTTATTATTAGCGATAGACGTTGCCGGTCTTTTCGATTTTTCCATTCGTGTACGCGTCTTTCTCCCTTTCTCATTCTATCGTTCGGAACGAAGCGTTCGTTCCGTAAACCTCGAAATACCCTCCTCCATCCGGCTTCGAAAGTCGTCGTACGCAGCTCGCGCGCGTTCACCGTGCACGCTTCTCTCGCTCTCGTTCGATACCGTGATTTACCTTTTTCTTCTTCTTCGAATGCCTTTTATCTCGTTTTCGTTCCGTTTCCAGGCATTCCGACTCTCTTTCCAGCTTTTTTTTTATCTACGTTTGCCACGCGCCCTCTCGTTCGTACCGACCTTCCTCCTCGAGGGCTTTGCCCTCGAAAACCCTTCGTCCGTTCGGAAGAAGGTCCGACGGAATCGTAGATCCAAAGTCCTTTACGACGGAGCTCTGGCTACCGATAGAAAAAACCTGTATTTCACGCTGCTCGCGTTCCCCCCGACCTCCTCTATGGCGGATCCTTTCTCGAGGACAATCGAAAGTATCGCCGCGTGGCCGAGCAATGCCATACGTCGTTGCCGAAAACGTCGAAACTTCCTGCGGTTTTTCTCCTCCTTAACCGGCCGTTTTTCCTTCTCCTTCCGCTTCTCACGTTCCTGCCGTCCCGTTCGTTTCTTCCGGCTGCGCGTTTCGTCGCGTACCCCGCCGTGGTCCGCGATCTCCACCATCGATACAACCACCACCACCACCAATTCCATCGCCGCCAGCGACACTTGACGGCGAACGAGCCGGAATCCCGTGTCCGACGAGCGTCTACTCGCGTCGACGAGTCACCGCGTCGACGGCTACGCCGACAAAGACGATGGCGAGGACCGCGCCGACGACGACGACAACGGCGACGTGGATTTGGACGAGAAAGGGAGACGGTTTCGTTCGACGTGGCGAGGATAGTTACGGGTCGACGGAAACGGCCTTTCCCGCGCGGTAACCGCGGTCGGAATTTCCATCGAACGCGACCGCTCGACGATATTCCGCGCCACCTCCGCCTTCGCCTCCAACTCCAGCACCAACACCAGCACCAGCACCAGCACCAACACCGACACCACCGATACCACCAACAACCTCGGCACCGACGTTCGACCGTCACCCACTTTTCGAGCATCCACTCGGTTACGTGACGCAGGCTCGTTTCGTGCAGCCAAGCGACAAGGTCTACCGGTCGGCTGCTGATCTTTGCGAACCACCGATCGTCCGCCAGCGACGACGCGCGTCTCGAACGCGCGATAATCCGAGTGAACCATACCACGGGGATCGTTCGAACGTTACCGAGGCTGCTGGTCAAGATCGAGCATAACCAAAACAGTTGCGGGAGAAGGCTGATCGTTGATCGATCGGAGGACGAGACGCTCGTCATCGAACCGACACCGCCGCTTCCGCACAACGAGGTCCCCTGTTGTTGCACCGGATTCGTCGCCGTCCCAGGCGCCGCCGTGTCCCTCGCCGACGAGGACGATTCGTCCTCTTCTTCGATTTGTACACCTGATTCAAACGATCGTCGTAAAGTATCCGTTTGTTCGTCGTAAGAACCGTTCGTCGGAAAGCGTACTTTCGCGAAACGAAAGCGCATTTTACGGAAAAGTAAGGAATTTTTACTTATCTTTCAAATATCTTTTACGATCCGCGACGAATTCGGACGTTCTTCGTTACCTTTCCGCGGCACGCGAGTATACGTAGGGAATAGGCGATAGAAGTAAGTACCTGTGAAAGCTGGTTGAATAGGATTAATCTCGCAGTAGGGCGCTGTCGGAGGATCGTGGCTTCTCCCGCGTTTCCGTGGTTCTCGGTCGGTACAATTCGCGCAGATACCCGATCCCGGATACTCCTCGGAGCACGCGTGAAAGCAACACTCGTTCTCTTCGCTGCTATGCAACGCCCTCGCAGCTTGTTCTCCGGTCTCGGGGATGTTTGGATCTGAAATCATTTCGTTGCACAACCACCTCCTATCCCTATCCCTCTCTCGCATTCTTTTCGCGCCTTCTTTCGCTTTTCTTTCTTTTCGTTCGATACTAAATCGTGTACGTGGCCGGTCTGGCCAACTCGATGCTTCCTTTTAATCCCCCGTTTTATGTGCCCTCTGAAACTATCGTTCCGATCGTATCGCGGTACGCGATCAAAGTAACAAAATAATAACCGGTAATCGAGTCACGCGTGCAAACACGAGTAGATAACTTATAAATCGATTCTTCTTAATTAAGCGTGGAGATTCCGAATCTGATAAAAAAATTTCTCAGTCAGAAGGTTTAACCTGCCCAAGCTGTCCATGTACGTTCTCTCCCTAAAGTAGAACTGCTCGATAAGTTGGTCGCGTTCTCGGATGGATCGACTATTTTACCGTGTTGCGCTTCTGGTCCGTTCGCGATTGCCTTCGGTACACGTTCAACGACTGCCGGTGGTACGCAAACGCGTTCGTTCGAAACGATTTTCAACAACGTGAAAATCAAGATAGGGTGCCAAAAATGCTTTTACCCTTCTTCGAGAACAACGAGATCGAACGTATAACTTAAGAGAGGAACGAACGTAGATCGACGATGTTACCTCTGCAAAGGAAAGTAGGTTCGCCAGCGTACTGCGTGGGGTAAGCGGGGGCACGGTCACCCGGAAGTAAGTAAGGGCAACGTTGCTCCACGGATTGGCAAAAGGACCGACAGGGCCTTAGCCTGCTTCCGACCCAGCTGTCCGAACTGTCCAAGTCCTGCGGTCCCCCATGAGCAAAGTAAGGCACCAGGGAGCTGCATACCCATTTTCTATACGCTTCCTGGAAACAAACCATACGCATTTATTTAGATCGTTCAACAACTCTGTTCGATTACTTTCTAACTAATTCTTCGATCGTATCGTTCAAACGTTATCGCAAATATTTTAACGGAAGTTCAAACTTTGATAATTGATATTTTCAGTTACTTTTATGTCATCGAATCGTCTCAGATACTTCGAATGATCTTTCGAAACTGTTCGCGCGATTTGCAATAGTCCAGTAAGAGGGGTCGGCCGTTGAGTTTGATACGAGAAGGAAAAAGAAAGAAGTGAGAGAGAGACGATTGCGGTATAGACGCGTGCGAATAGGAAAGATAAAGAGAGAAGATCGACCAGTCTGTAGTTTGCTTCGGTAGTCTATTTGGAATGATCAGTTCGAGTCAGGCAATAGGGTAGGTCACTGACTGACCTACATATTCACCGAATTCGTCAAGTTCGCGTTATAATTATACTCTGATCACCGGAAGACCTTGTATCTTTGGTCGTCTATTGTTTAGCATACTCCTTCGACGTACTTATTACGCGTTTCGTGAACAAAAGAAACAGACAATGATACGATTTAACGTATTTTATGACCACGATTCTAAAAAGCGCTCGACTTTACAAAGCGATCGACTGAGTGGCTAAGCACGAATCAGTGATCGTAGGTTAGGAAAATTCGAATACACCGATCGAAAGGGATTATGTGCTGACCAAAACATCGGCCTGCACACGACCCTAACACGAACTCGAGTCACGTTCAGGGCCATTCGATGCAAACTTCGAATTTCTTTTCAAGTTGCTGCCCTACGTTTAAAGCGCATCTATTAGCTGCACTCGTTTTGCACGGGAAAAACGATCTAAAGACATTCGTTATAGCGCGCACAGCCCTGGGTGTGGTTACTAAGAAACGTGTCACCGCTTCGCGATAGTTTGAAACGAAGTAGAAAGCACACTTTAATCGATATAAAAAATGAAGAACGAGCCGAGCTCATAGTTATTCCCGATTATGGCTGGAACATCGTGGAGACAAATGGTGGTCCGCGAAAACGGGAAATAAAAGGTGAACGATGCCAGGGAGGGTAAGGTTAAGTAAGAGGCACGTGAGCCGCATCTTCGACCAACACCGGGTGAAAGTGAGCACGTTCTTCGTCTCGATCCTCGGCTGATTTCATGGTCGTTACAAACAGTCTCGTATACGGATACGTTATTTTTCCTAAACCGACACGTTCAAACACGCGCCACTAGATCGAATCAAATTTTTAACTTTGAATCTGCCGCTGTCTTTCTACAAACTGTTCGTTCGGACGGTAACGTCGTTCGTAAGGATTATATGTACAAGGACTTCGATCGAACTTGTTTACGAAACGTAAAACGCGAAGTACATAGGATCGGGATCGGACGCGTTGAAGAACGAATAAAAATTTCGTTCAATCGATAATATGCGATATAAAAAAAAAATGATATTCGATCCGATGGATGTTCGATGGAAGCGGATAATATAACGACGAGGCTTTCTCCAGTGGTTAACGAGTAAAGAAAAAGGGAACGATTCCGTGGGAAGGACACGAAAGGAGTAGCATAGTAGTTTGGTGGGTCGGTAGATAGGCAGATAGGTAGCTACACCTGAAGTACACTCGAAGTTGGTTGACCCAATTCGCTGCAGCCTCTGGCGAGTATCTACGGCTACGGTTACGGCTACGGGCCGAGCTAGGCAGGCAGATGCGGTACCCTCCCCTCCAGGCTATCATTCCCACCCCTATCGCTTCTCCCTTCTCTCTTTCTCTACCACCCTAGTTCCTGTACGTGATCCTTCTTCTGCGCCACTCGCACCCTCCCTCCGTTCCTTGCGCCCTTACACACCCCGCCAACTACCCCTCGATCGCTCGCCCTACTATTCTTTTACTTAGATCGCTATAATGGAGCGGAGCTCTCAAACAATACGTCTTTTTTCGATTTCCTCGTGAAATTCTTGTCACCGACATACGTAGTCCGAGCGATCTCGCGCGCGCCTTTTTCCTCCGACCCGACATTTTTCCCTCCAAATTTATCGTCTTTCTAGGCTCGGGCAAAATTCAAAGACGACCGCGTGACCCATTATACCGGTTTCCTTCTTCGAATTACATCGAGAGGAAACGACTTAACGAGAGAGAGGATACGCTCTTATAATACATATATTTCTTCTGATCCTAATGAAAAATATCCAACGAAGAATGTAGACGACGAAGATGCAGTTAATTTACCTCGAGAAAATCTGGTTAGGATAGATTAGGTTAGTTTACCGTTTACGACAGGATTAAGCAGTTGGGCGTAGGAGGTGCGCGACACAGTTCGCAAGTTCGTTTCTCCCTGGTGTCCCGATGACGAATAATCCTGGTTGCCCTCTATCGACGAACGGCAGCGTTTCGCGAAGAAGAAACCGGAAATCGGAGATGTTCTTTAAGCGGGAGATGCTCCGTCGTTTGCGAGGTACGCGGTGACAAGGCACATTTCATCCCGGTGATGGACCGCGTTAATTTCTTTTCACGTCGACTAATGTATATCGGCTTCAAATTCCTTTTCTTCTTCGTTCTACTTTTTTTCCGTTCCCCTCGATACGTACATACATACTCGCGTGTTTTCTGACGCGTACATGTACTATATACGACTCGTAATTCGGCCTGTCATTGTTCACTCCGGATTCGTGACATTAATTTATCCCTCTTTCGGAATACGCCGGAGTAATCCTTTGTCTCGGTTAGGTCGTCGAGAGATCAAAGACGAGAGGCTGGAAATTAGTAATGCTCTTTGCGCGAACGATTCTTTTGTAAGACGAGCGTGCACCTGTATTTTCACCGACTCCACCTACTACCGTGTAATTTAACGGTCTAACAGTCAGCCTCTTATCTATTAATCGAAAAAATCGGTAACCACGCGCGTTTCGGTATCCGAAGCAGGTTAACGGGTTAATCGAAGTAGCTTCTTAATCGAATAATCGATTGTTGCGGCTAATGGAAAAACAACGATCCGTAATCGTCGAGAAGCAGCCGACAAAAACGAAAAAACAGCGTCGCATTAATACCGTTCCGTTTCGGATATTCTACTAATATTAAAAATCGTCGATCGGTGAAAACAACAATTTCAGATTTATCGAGTATTTTGCATTAGTCGATCGAGAAAAAGGAAAGTAGCGTGCGAATATTCTGGCGGGATTTTCAAACGATGCTCGTGGAACCAGAAACCTGGTAGGCCTGGGTTTCCTTGCTTCTCGTTTACATCGCGCTCGGCTCATAAATGCGCTTTTCAGGCCACGAGTGCCGTACATACTTGGTAAGCACGTCGGATTAATTACCTTGAACGGCGAGTCGAGAACAAGGAGAATGGAACAGAGAATTTAGCCAGCCGAGATAGCTAAACGAGACGAAAGACGCGTTTGAAACTTTGCACGCAAGATAATCGTCTTCCCCTTTTCCCTCTCCAACAGCCGTTTTGCTTTCTTCTCCACGTTCGTCGAATCGGTTACATCGATACGAATTATGGAAACGCGATCGTCGAATTAACGGAAATTTTTTTTCGCTGCTACAAGTAGTACTCTCGGTAAAATTCGATCTTTAACATTTAAGAAGTTGATACAAGAATAGTTATGATTGCTGATAATCGTTAAGGTTATCTTATGCCGAAGTACAACGAACTTAACGAACGTTAAGCCGTTCCTGATCGTGGATTTTACGCGAAAGCTTGGTCGATCCTCCGAACGAAATTAACCAACGAGTATCAGCGGCCAAGCATGCGGAAGATGCAATTAGCTAAATCGAATCGGATAGAAAAAACACGTGGTACGGACAACGATCAGGTACGGTTTAACCGGTGAAATAAATAACCCACGTTAACTCGGGTTCGATATAATCGGATCATCGGTTCCGCTGCAATAGTTTAATCTATCGGAAAACCTGTTATTTTATTCAGAGATGTTACTTAATCGTTGATAACGCGTTACCAGTTCGTCTCGGCCGGGATGTCGCGGTTGTAAAGCGTTCATCATCCCCGGTACTTCGAAATAACGCGATATAGAAAATTCTACAAGTTTCTTAGGAAAAACATATACGACACGGTATAATTTTGTAATCGTTTTATCGCGTAACGCGAATTCAACTTTTCTCCTCGAGTTCCTGCAAGAATATCATTTATTTCTAGTTACGAAAGTTTCTTCGAACACGAGCCCCTCAACTTCTCTAATATATCCTCGAAACGTTGAACGACAACATCGAACCTTTAACCAAACGCGTTAAGAGTCTTTATTAATTCTGCTGTAATCCACGACGTATCACTGTCACGAAATATGAAAAGGCTCCTCAGTGACCGATCTACAGAAGACGAAAATATCAAGGACAAAAACGGGGTAAGAACCGAGAGGAATAAGAACTCAGGTAAAAAACAGGGACAAAACATACAGTGTTACGGAACGCGTCGAAGAAACAAAGAGTAGTAGATGCCTATTGGAGAATTCAGAGACGCGAATCCGTTGTTCGCGTGTCGTATCGAGTGGCAGAACGTCGACGAGTGTGGGGAGAGGCGGAAACAAGAGAAGAGAAGAGAAGAGAAGAGAAGAGAAGAGAAGCGAAAAGAAGGGATGAAAAAGGGTCGGGTTCGAAGGGGAGTAAGGAGTAAAAGGAGGAGGAGGAGGAGAAGTTGGGTCGGGGATGGCGCTGTCGGTGGTTGGTGGTTGCAAAAGCAATGCCCTCGGTCGCGGTGACCTGGTTACCTGGCCCATATCCGTTTCACCGTCCTACCAACGCTATCCCTAAATTCTACGCTCCTTCCCGAATCCAGCTTCTCCTACACACTCGGTCGCGTCACATTTTTAACCTCGTCGCGAAACGTCTTCGCCCACTTTCTTCG
This sequence comes from Megachile rotundata, assembly GCF_050947335.1. NCBI lineage: Eukaryota > Metazoa > Arthropoda > Insecta > Hymenoptera > Megachilidae > Megachile > Megachile rotundata. Next base: position 23,703,443 of record NC_134984.1, on the reverse strand, counting down.
TTTCTTTGCTAATCCTGACTTTGCGCCTTCGTATTTTCCGCGGACCAACCAAACAGGCCGTCCTTCGATCGCGCTTCTTTTCAACTTTTCCACGTGCAACTTTCCAGTTGCTAGCTACGAGCTACCAACGAAAAATCAACAACCGCATCGACGCAGACCCTTCCCCTGCTGTTTCTCGACCTCCTTTTCGCTTTACTCTATGCACTTCCTACCCACCTCCCGTTTGCTTGTTCGCTTGTATTCGTATCACGGTAATATTCCTTCGCTGCGTACGGTTACGTTCGTCCGTAAAGAGGCTAGGCCAGGACGAAAGTTACAATTTCGATATCGCGTTACGTTACATTATTACCTCTGAATCGGAGAAAAAAAAAGCGTAGAAAAAAAATAGTGGATCGAACCAGGAGCGTGGGTCTTTCGAAATTTACCGCGGATACGCGCGTTGAACGCTGGAGAAGTTTCGAGTCGCCATCGTCGATTATAGATCGTCGGAATGCTTTGAGGCGGCAAATAGTTTCATGCTAAGTTAACTCGTTACTCGTTTGGCGAGACAATTGCTTGGAAGACAGCCGTCGGCAAGTGTCGCTTCTCGAGCCGCACAAAGGCTCGTATTACTCGAGACAAAGCGTAAAGAAGTATACCTCGAGAACACACTGTTTTCCACCCATTTTTATACAGTTTACATCCCGTTAGGTTTTAATTAACAAACGGTTGGCCGGAATTAAACGGCGTTTTAGCTGCTTCGAGGCGGGATTGCACGAGTCAAGTTGAACGTAAACCGCAAATGAATTTATAGCGCTCGTAGAATTTTCCCCGCAAAAAAGGAATTTCTTTAACCGCACGATTTTTTATTTCCATTAATGTTATACAGCGATCGCGTGTTAATTTCGACACCCTAATGCCTGCACGTACGTATACGTTCTTACACTTGGATAAATTTTTACGATTACAACGTCGTTACGTCGGTCGGTGGTGACGGATATACGTATGTACTTTGTTGTATCGCGTGTCGTATCGTGATAGCCAGGACTCGAATATGCACGAGATTGGAATCCGTCGTCGATTCAACGACGCGGCATAAAACTAAGGTATTCGATGAAAAGGGAATAGGTGAAAATGAATAATCGTAGAAAAGCAATTTCATTTTATTCGGATAGGTAGTTAAAGTGCGCGTAGTAGGTACATACTTACGTAGGCACGTATGCATGTCACGGCCATTAAGCGAACGCGTTTATGTCAAACGATGTACACACGCTGGCCATAAACGCCTCCGCTTATTAAACTTCTGTATTACGTTGTAAATACGAGCCGTAATGAATTTCAACGCTCGACAAAGAGACTCGAGAATCTCCGATATCCGACCCGACCGAGTGAAAATTAAAAGCGCCACCGTTCGTCGCGAACTTTCGTGGTTCGCGACGCCTGCAAACTGACGGTGAAATTAACGATCCTACCAGCGCGTTACGACGTTTCCAACGAAATATCAAAAGCTCCAGATTCTATGAAATATTACGCGAAAACGAAATAAATTTAAATTTACATGTACGAATTACATTTACGAATTTACGATCGTTTTAACGAAGTTAACCCTTAACTGTCATTGCCTACAAATACAACGTACGACGCGTTTTTACGGTAGAAACGCTTTAAATTTCGTTTCGACGGTTACGATATCAGTCGTTCGTAAAGAGATTAATAATAAATCACGGGACGAAAAATTCTGCCGTATCTCGACAAAATGCAACGTACTTTTTCACGAGCCAAAAAAGAAGAAAAAAAAAGAAAAAACGCTTTTCCCTCGAATCTGAATTTGAATCGCGAAAAACTGCCGCAACATTGCCATCTCCGATACTTTTTTACCACGATTCCCCGTACAAAAAAAAAAGGCCCAAAGAAAGAAAGACTTGGCAATGAAAAGAAGAGCATCGTTCAAATCCCACTTGCGACCGCTAACATTCAACTAACAACTGCCTATCTCTTCGAATAGGCATTCAGCCAAGAACAGTAGGATTATACATCCGGACAAATGAAATCCGTGAAAAAGAAAACATTCTTGTTTAATCCTGCTTAACGATTATCGCTCTTCTTATTCTCGGCACAGCTGAAAACGTTTCAACAGGAAACGAACTAAAGTCCACGACATAAGATAAAATTGTGCGTAATGTTTTTAGAGTTTTTAGAGAGACAGCGGAAGAAAATTGATGCCTACTTGGTAGGTTCCAGTATCGTAGGAGATAGCGTAAATTTGATTTAAAAACATATTCGCGAAACTCGTGCCGGATTCTAATTAAATACGATCGATAGGTTTGTTAGAGGAGAGAGGAACGGGAAAAGGAAGTGGTCGGAGGTCTAAAAGATCGTTGTTCTTGTATCGATTCTCCTTGTTGGCGAGCATCGTATCCTAGCTGATTGATAGCAGCTTGCGCGTCTACGAACCTTCGTCGAGGGTGTTATTTTCCTTGGTTTAACATCGACGTTACACCATACATCTTCACCGGGACGTCCACTTTTCCTTGTCACCCTTTTCGTTTCTTTTTTCCCTCGTTTTCCTTCCACCGTTGATTAAATTAATTTCCGTCGCCCTCCGTAAAAATCGCATTGCACGCGACTAAATCGAGCGGTTTCTTTTTAAATTCTTCTTTCTTGGTCCATAGAGTTTTTCGGTTGTCCTCTCTGTAGGGAACGGAGGAAGAACACGAGGAAACTTTTTACTTTTTATTTTCGTCGAGGGAAAATAAGAGAGCGAAATGACAGATATCCAAAAGTGGTAGGATATATTTAGCATTCGATATCTCTCGGTTTCTGCTTCTGTTCCTTGGCGATACATCCGATAGAGATGCAGTCGGTTGTTCGTAAATATTCGAAAACTTCTATTTGGAATGTACTTAAGGGAACGTAGGTTCGCTATTTCGAAACGAAACCTGTGCATTCGAATGCGAGCGATCGTGGAAAATAGGACGCGTACCTTTGGAAGGTTTATTCTTGCTTCAGCTATCGATATAATCTCGAGAAAAGGATAGCGAAAAGCGAAACGATTCGACTCCTCCTCGATATAGTTCGACCTAAACGACGATGCTTCTTTCTGCCGACTTTTCTTTTCGTTAAATGAAATTGTCGAATCGTATATAGTCTTTCGCGCGATTAATACGGTACGCTTAAGAAATTCGCGTTATCGAATCGTGCCCGGCATATCGTCGCACCGTGTACATTTGCACAGATAATCGTTAAATTCCCTAGGTATCGAGACGTAAGTCACGTGGCTGAATCACGTTGTCATCGCGTACGCGTCTCCATCTTTTGATCGTTATCGATTCTCGCTCCACGCTCTAGCCTCTTTAACGCTGAAACGTAGTCTCTCTCTCCGTCGCAAAAACCGTAACTCGTTATTTTACGCTGCACGATCTGTTCGATCCGTTTGGAGAGGAAGGCGGCCGACAGCGCCGAAGGTACCGTGTAAGCGTTGTCTTTCGAGTCGAGCACGAGCTTAACGCGTTATAGTAGCATTCCTATAATAATATAACGACAATCTCGAATTCAGCGGTTTAAATAGCTGGCATAAAAACCGAAATATTATCGTGAAAGAGAAAGCTCTTACTCGGAAAAATGAAGAAGCTCGGGACGAGAAAGGATTTGGCAAACGGTATCCCGCTGGTCGAGGGAGGAAAGTTTGTAATTTTTAGAAGGACGCTGGGGAACAGCTATGGCCATATGGTTCATCACTCCCAAGGCACCCCTCGTATCGTCGATCCTCTAACCTGCCGTGCTCTCCTCACCCTCTATTACGTGTTACGAGAAAATCGTGCCGTTGCTACCCCTCGTTTTCCACCTTGCTTCCACACAAACACGCAAACAGCTTCTCTTTACTTTCTTCGCGAAACAAACAAACAAACAAACAACATTTGTAACATGCTTTCGTTGTTCGACGCGATCGAACATCGTGCTCGCTGTTGACACGTTCTGAGCCAGAGGAGCCATCCTCTGGTTAATAGAAGGAAAAGCAAATTTCCAAAACTGGAATATCGGATTTAATAAGACACGTAGGAAATTGAAGATCGGTTGAAAAGAACTCGCTACCTTTTACCCGCGACAGAGTAGAACGGAGTCGGATTTATGACACGTATGCAACATATGTACGCGTCTCGATCGCATAGCTTTGGAATTTACATCGATTGTAAATTGTTCGTTGAACGTCGCGTCGAATCGCCACGCGTTGTATCGCGCGCAGAAATTTACCAAGACTGCCTCGACATCGCGATGTAAGCGTTTTAGTTATTTTGCCGACGTTTCGTTTACGGTGCAGTTTAGTTCTTCGAGCTTCCGATACTACAGCGATCCAATATATCGCAGCGTGAACCATTTTATTGCCGACAAATTAATCGGCGAAACTTGCGATTATTATTACCACTATTATCAAATCTTAACGCGTTAACGACGATTCTATCTCGTTCGGGTGTTACCTACTTTGTTCCGTACACGTAAATTGGCGCGTCCAATTTTAATCGAAATATCGTTGTCCAGGTTTCGGGAATCTGGATTAGAATCGATCCGACTCACGGACTACGTTGTTCGAGGATTTATCCGAAAATAGAGAAATTTTTCGAGATGAAAATGCGAAAAAACAACTACGTCGAAGAAGAAACAGCATCGAGAGGTATACATAACAGAATCGAGAGGACGATAAAGATCGAAACCGTGGAGAAAAATCAAATCGGAAAAGGAGACCGAAGGAGAGGAAAAAAAGAGGACAAAGGATTTTTCGGGCGTGGGTAGAAGGAGGCCGGTTCGTATATCGTATTAAAAGTTTTCCTCTTTCTGCTTTATTTCGCTGTATCGATCGATAGAGTCTCGTGCTGCACGGTCGCATGGGACGAGCCGATGTCGTTTATGGAGCGTGTCCCCGAATCTTGCACGCATCGAAATCTCGACAAACATTTTCCGCCCCTTTTTTCCCCCGCTAGCCACCGGTCTCGATAATCAAGTATCCTGTTGTGTATAGCGAAAACGCCGGCACGTAGCGCGTAACGTTCACTCGAACGAGCGTGTAACCGAACTTGAACATGGTCCAATTCGGAATTGGTAATAAAGCGACAAAATGACGCGATGAAATGACCGTCTAATCGAAAGGGATATTACGATAACGTTGATTATTAATAAAGTAACGAAACGCGTTTAAAGCTCGCACGTTGCTTCGGTCGCGCGGCATCGGTTCGAAAGTTCCAGTCGAAATGGAGCATTTCGTTCGTCGATAGTCGAGCGAACGACTGTGTATTTCTGTTCCCCGAATCGACAACACCGTTCCGATAATCGATCGTTTCTTTAATCAGTGTTCTATTGTAGCAAGAAACGGAAAGATAAATCTCGACAAATGATCATTCGCGTAGAAAAGAAAGCTGTACCGCTGGTTGCAACCTCCTCGTCGAATCAGTTTCTTCGTTGAGTTGGGAGAATCGAAAGAACCTAACCGAAGGATGATGCTTCGCCCCTCCGCGATATTGATCCGTATTCCATCCACATGGAACTAGTCTTCTCCTCCAGTTTTCCTCTCGCCGCTTGCTCCCCTTTTTACTTCTCCTGCCATTCGGTTCTCTGCACTTTCCTTCGTCTTTCGACCCTTCAGCTTCGTATCCTCGCCCGATTCGTCCTCTTTTTCTCTCCGCCCTCTTTCAAGAACGTTATCGAAGCGAAAAGCAAGTCCTTCCTTCCTACAAACTCTTCTGTTCTCTACTTCGAAAGAACTTTCTGCCCAAGGAAAGGATTCTTTGGATCGAGAGAGAAATATAGGAGACTAAGATGATCCTCGATAGAGATATATACGAGAAACAATAATCGTATTATACTGAACGCGAAATTTTCAACGGATAACCGTTCGAACGAATGCGCGAAGGAATTTCTAATTTCCTCCAACGATTGGATGCACGGCGAAAGAACGCGTAACGTAGACGATCCGCGTCTTCTCTGCAGCGTCGACTCGCGTGCAGCATTCTAGGGATACAGCGAAAGTAAAACTATGATAAATAATACGGGTTTCATGACAGAATACGCCCCCGGTGTTTAAATACGCCCTCGGTTAATTACCGTTTTAATTATAACCCGGTCTGTTTGCAGCTGATTCACGCGCGATCAATTTAGACCCAATGCGTGCTTTCTCCTTGCTAACGATTATATCCGGTTTTCGAACAATCCACCTATTGGACAATTTATCCGATCAGCTACAAAAGTTCCGTCTACGAAACGAGAAACGAAAGGTTCGCACGAGCAAATGTCGCTCGCGGTCGTAATCACCGTATGTCGATACAATCGCGAACGTTTGAACGTATACGTGTGTACGCGGATATAATCATAATATAGAAAATAACATTTTCACCATTTTCGTATAAAAACGTGTATTCCGTTATCTTTATCGGCGGTATAGAGAAAAGAATATAAAGAAAATTCCATTGGCGTCGATAGTTTACGGAAAGGTATCGATTCGATAAGTTCTCGGTTAATACGCACACGTGTTTCCACGATTCGCGTAAATATCTCGCATAAAGCGCACCGTCTCGCAGTCTGGCTCGTACGGGCTAATCGAACCTTCGATATTTTTTATCTCGCCGATCCCCGAAAGAATGGACAGCGGACGGATAAAGAATCGCGAGAATCTAGAACGTCGAAAGAACGTGTTGGAACGTAAAGTTGATAAGGAGAAGATTTCCGTCGCGATGTTTCGCGAGATTAGTCGTTCACCGGTGAAAAGACCGTTTTCCAAGAATCTTTAGCGTACTCCTGCTGTTCTTGTTAGCGAACAACGAAGAATCGGATATTAAAGAAAAAGTTGAAAGCAACCACCATAGAAGACGCTTCACCCAAATCACAGAGATCGACTTTTAATCCGCTTAGACCACTACTGTCCGAGTTAAGCTCCAATACTTAGGGAGCTTCTCTCATATTACGGTTACTCCGATGCTGGAATATGCATGGCGCAGGCATTCCTGTAGCTAGTGATCGTCCGAAATGCCTTCGATTTCGAATCACCGTTAACCGTAAACTAGCCAGAAAACTCTGTCGCTCTAGACTCTAGACTATTAAGAATTCGCTTAAAGTGTCCGCGACGCACGGGACTTGAAACTTTTCTTCTACGTTCTACTCGTCTAACTCTCGAGGCTGAAGCGACGCGACGAGAACGCAACTTGGAAATTCCACGTTCGATTCTGCTGGTACACGTTCCCCCGTGAATACTAGGAATTCGTCTGGAAAGTCGACGACGCGTTCAACTCGGAGGAGTTTTGGATGTTAACGTCGAATCACGGACGCGAGTTTCCTTACAGGCGCAAAGAATTCGTCCATTGAGTTTCCTTATATATCTATAGATATTAGAAATTTTCGAAATTTCTAAAGATTTATGCGAGGCATAAGAGCAGATAGAGACTCGAAATACGTAAAGCGCGTAGTATTATATATAAAACGTTCGTTTCGTTCCTTCTGTCGAATTCTCTGAATAATTATAAAAGTGCACGCTGAAACGAAATACACTGAATAGATTTTCTACTAGCATTCATGTATTTCTGAATGGAAAACAATCGACGCGAAATGCAGAAAGAATAGAATGAGAAAAAAGGGCTGAGTCGTAGAAAAGGCAGGAAATTTAAAGCACTTTGCGATTCGGGGAGATGTTTCGCTTAAGTTCCACAAAATCTTGACACGGAAAGGAGCTATGCAGCACAGTTCTTGAGTACTCGTAACGCTCGAGTGGAGGGTAGAATAATAGGTACTTGGGACTGGCACGAAGTGGCGGCTAAGCCTGATTTTGCACGTGAATTTCTTTTTAAAACTTTCCGATACACCCATACAGCGTAACGCGTTAAAAAGTTGAAAACTTTAAATTAAACGACGCGGACTTGGAAAAAACAAGGAACGAGGAAAAAGATGAAAATTAACCGTTAACGCGTTCACTGCCACGCCGATCACCGATAACCGACATTAACGAGCCGCGTGCTGCTCAACGTTCTATCCTAGTCAATTTTTTTTCTTCCTAATAATCGCTCTACGGCGAGATTATAGAATTAATTAGGATTTTCTAGCGGAAGTTCTGCCGGCCTGGCCCAGTTACAAGGAACAGCCTGTACACGTGCACGAAAAGATAGCCAGTACGATGTGAGCCGGTGTTAAAGCAACAGCGTCCGGTTATAGCTACGTTATCGTCGAACGGTCGTCCGATTATTAGCTGCCCGGACCCATAATCGAAGTTACGTTTCATCGACAAGCGGAAAAAGCTTTCACGAAGAGACACCTTACGCACCTAATGAAACCGTTAAGTTCGAATCCGGTCCAGTTCGGTCCAGACCAGTGAATCTGCAATCGTAACGGCTCTACGGTAGTGTCTATAACGTTCCTCTATTGGCGTTGAGTAGCTACCGAGCGAGGGCAATCTCGCTATTGATTGCACCTTGCATCCTCCCACCCCTTTTGCCCTCCAACCGGATCCCCTCTCTGCAACCTTCGCTTCGTCCATCCCGACGGCAACGGCGACGGCGACGACAACGGTAACGGCAACTCTTCTAACCCCCTCGCACTCCACCCTTCCAGCCCACTTTCCGTCAACCTTTCTCTTTTCTTCTCGCACCGAATTCCGGCGCGCCCGAAACCCTCCTTCGTAAGCGCCTGGAACGCGTACATCTGTCTTCGATACAAATTGCGACTATCATTTTTTAGTCGAAACGATAACTACCATTAATCCGATACCGTTCGTTCGTCGATGGGTTTCTTTACGTCTTTACGCGTTTCTCTCTTACGTTACACCGTTTACGCGTAAATTTAATCCTAACACGGGACGTTCTAGATTTCCAAACTTCCCGTCCGAAACACGTTCGAAACTAACATAATTACGCTTTGATCGTACGCTCGATTATGCAACATAGATTTCCTTTCCTTAACAGGAAGTTCAGAATCTCTTTGGTTCCTCCGTAGACGCTTCGTAGGGTCTTCCCAGGCTGCCCCTAAGATCTATTCAAGTTTTCACCGAAGACAAGTTATTCCGATATTCTAACATTCTGACGCGTTAGAGTATTGTACCGAGTTCGTTTTCGTCGACGGACGACGTTTACTCGATTTGCGTGTCGACGCGTTGTCAAGAAAGTTGACTTTTCGCCATTACGTTACGCGTCATTTTCGTAAATTTCTACCGTGTTCTCGTTCGAGTAGCGTAGACGACGAATAAATAAATAAATATGCAGATGAATAGACAGGGTGTGCGCGTTGTCGACTTTGACGTCAATTTTATTAATCGATTCGAGCGAATTAAAAAGGAGCGGTCGGAATTGAAAATGGTTAAACGAGCACAAGAGTTCACAAGATCTTTCCGTCCCTCGACTGGCAACCTGGTTCTGTCTTCCGACCAGCCGAAATAACACCGCTTATTTTTACCAGAGAGATATCGAAGAACGCCGCGACGACGCTCGTTGCGGTCCAGTTTGACGTCAATTTTGTTAATTAATTCACTTCCATTAGGACGATCGATCGAAAGTTGGGACGTCGCGTCGCTTACGCTTCGCTACCGCTAGCTTTAAACGCTTCAAGATTCGACCGAGACTTCCCGTCGCTCTATCGCTTATCAAAAATATCGATATTTCGATTACACGCGAGAAACGTTCGATACAATATCTATCCGGATAAAAGTTTGAAACGGAAACGCGAACGAAAACGAGGATCGAATTAATTTTTGATCGAACTACTTTTCGTTACGCGACGCGACGGTTCGCGTCGGAAGATAAAGATAAAGATAAGGATAACGAGAATATCGTTTCTCATCGTTCGGTTAAAATTTGAAATGTACCATTGCTCGTCCGTCACGGATGCAAATTTATGCATAACCAGCGTATCTCATAGAATTTCATAAAAATCTATGCGATACAGTTTTGTTTGTTGTAACTGCGCGTGCATATCGATTTGTATGCTCATCCATTTACTCTTGTTTTTTTACAACGAGCGCACACAGCACGATCAAACTAAATGGATACAACTTACATGACGCGGTAATTGCCGAGATGAAAAATGTGTATGCTTTAAAGGGAAACAAATAATTACAAACTATACGCTGCGAAAGAGTATAGAACTATCCGTTCGAGTAACGCGCGCGTACGTTCGTCTTTTTCTAAATAAATCAATAACGAATGAACCGAGACCCCTAGTGTACATGACCTTTCTGATTCGGAATCCTGCCTACGAAATACGCCGCGGACATTCTGTAACCTTTGTACCTTTGTCTTATATATTACATATAGTTTTAACCGACTGAAACGCGACTCTTTAAACGGACGAAACTACCCTTCAAAGTCGAAGACCCGCACAAGTACTATCCCGCGAACCAACGAAGATACATGAAAAAATTTAATTTTATGTACGATAATAACACGCGAAATAACTATTTATCGCGTTACTTTTCAACTTATTCGAATTTATATTGTATTCGTGACAGATCGTGTCGAAACAATGACGCGATAACGTTAACCGTAAATCGCGAAACTTTTGCAGGACGTTCGCGAACGATACGCAACGAACGAGGACATTGTTTTCGTGCCGCTGTTACCGCGAGAACTTAACTCGTCGCATCGTGATATATGTTTTCTCCTCGATACAAGAAAAGTGTTCTACGAAAATCACTGACCGCTTCTCGAGTATTTGACCAACCGATACGCGAGAACGCGATACACGAAGGGCATATACCACGACCCTCGTGTTTGATAATACCGTATGTATACTCGAGTTACATTTGCCACGGCAAATAAGTAGTATCCATAACTTAAAGGAGCTTTAACTCGAGCAATTTACAAGCGAAATCGTCTCCGTTTAATTATCCGACGTAATTAACGCGAATCATTATCGCGCACAAGCAACGGGAAATTGCTGACAAAAGAGAAATACGATATCGGAAACTAGGCATTCGAAGGAAACACCCAGTTCATCGGGATAATAAGGAATACCCCGACGTAGTGACATTCACCAATTATCTAAAGTGTCCACCTACATCGGATTCTAGACGAGAAACGAGACACCAACACCGCGTCGCTGAATAACCTGTGTACTCTATGCGCAACTTGCACCAGACATACCACCTATATACGTCTACATCTATAACTAATACATATGTACGCGTATGTAGGTGAATACGTGCATACGTGTGTGCAACGAACGAGAAAGAGGAGTGGCCGTACACTGCGCTGGACAGCTTGCAACTACGTATATTATACATCGCTAATAACACTGTCCAACAAATTTCAACTTTTTTTTCTCGACTGTTCCGATATCCTCCGGACCAATTAACGATGCAATTCTCACAATTAGATTTTAAATTCAAGATTCGCCTAACGCTAACGTTATTTCTCATCCCTGCAAGAAATCTTGGAGATAACGGACGATGACTTTTCTTAAAGCGTTGTTAAACGTTTATCCGATACCGATCCGTGTTAATTCGTAAACGTTTACGGTGGTTGAAAATGAGTCGTAAGCAAACTAGCTGCCATGAGCCACTGCTTTCAATGCAACGGCTAACTATACTTGACGTTTAATCATTAAACCACTTTACGCGGGTAAACGTGTCGTACGTGTGTCTATGTGCGTACACGGTTGATTCGAAGCTCGAATCGCTACGTAATCTTGGATCAGAAAAATTTCCCGAGGAAACGAATAGTTGTAAATAAGTTGACGCGTCGACGAAGGGCACCTAGCTTTTACGAGCCTAGGTATTTTCATTCCATTGTGATACAGCGGAAGGAAACTTGATCATTCCGGCATCAACTTCTAACATATTAGTAATCGATCCAACCCAGCGTCGTTAATGCTTCGAGATCCGTATTAAGTAGTTTATGAAATCGATGTCTCTTATAATCCTCTATCTGTTCTTGTAGTAAAGAACGCCCCCAGGAAATTACTTTCGGATGCTTTTATAACGTAGGTATATCGCAAAAGTATCGGTTATCGAAATGAAATTTCTACCCAAAGCCGTCAAAGCATTAACGAATACAGTAGAATTTTGATATTCGGCTGCAAATAAATATACGCACTCGTTATCGGTCTTTATTAATTTCCTGCGTTACACCGTGAAAGCCTCCAGCGCATAAAGATTTTGTTCGCTTTTCCCTCTCGGCGGATCGAAAGGGAATTCGGACAGCGAGCGCTACCCGAACAATCTTTTCGATTAACCGAGAGCAGAGAAGGCCCGATGCAAATGTAATAAAAGCGCGCGAGTTGCACCTTACGAAGCAACTCGGCAAGTCGTGTCGCGTCTCGTCGCGTCTCGTCGCGTCGCGAATTTCCGCCCCATTTACCCGTTTACGAGCAATCGACTGTTCCGTGGACAGCTGCGTCGAATCTCGGCGAATAATCTCGAACGGAATAAAAATCACTAGGAGTACGATGTTTCGCGTGTTTTAATTCGCCTCGTTTTTTGTATTTGGAAATCGAACATCGTCGGAAACGAATTGCCGTCGAACGAACAGCAGTTTCGAAAAGGCACATCGAGTGATTAAGGTTACGTCAGCATCTCTCTTCGCCGATGTCTGTCTCTGACGAGGAAACGCGTGCACCCTTCGCGCGTTCGCCCAGCCGCCCCTCACCTACTACACACGTGTCACGAATACACGCGAACGCTCCTTGGAAAGGGAAACGATGACTGGCTGTTTGCGATAGACAGCGATTGCAACTGCGGCTGAAATCTATGAACTCTACACGATGCGCTCTTGCATCGGACACGGAATGTTCGTGAGAAAAACAGTTGGTCGCAGTCGCTTTCGGAGAGTAATCGTTCAACAGTTTTCTGTCCCGAAAACTGCGAATTAACGCGAATACGATTCAAGAGGAAAAAGTTTAAACAAGTTCCGTGCACACTCGTTACGAGTTAATCTTTTCCGACGGTATTCGTGGCGATAATTAACGCGTTGCGAGTGAGACGATCGGAACAGCTTATAGGCCGGTGCTCTTTGCTTTACGTCTATAAATTTCTGTCGGTCCACCTACATGACTCGGCTTACGACACCACCCTCCTAATAATCGTGCGATGTTTCTTTCTCGAGACGCCGACGAGACTGCGATCGTGTATCTCCGTTACAAGGAACAAACACGTCGACCAATTTCACCTACATTTCCGCCGTATCTCTTCTCTTCCTGGCTTATATCATAGTAACGCGTTCATCGTTGCAGTAGTCATCGTTGAGTCGCGTTTTAAATTTCGGCCGCGGTACCATTATCCCGTTAACACGGACCTTAATCCTCGTCCAGCCGATACGCGACTACCTTTCGGAGCTTATGGGACTGTCTTAAATGGTCAAACGATAAACTGGTATGGCCGCAAGGAACAAATAGGGAAAAAGATTCCGACTTGTTATGATGAAAAATAATTAACAAAATAATCCTCGCTAAACGGTTTAAAGGTCTTTCTTTCGATACCGTATAGTAAAATCTATCTAAAATGTTATATTATATTTTAAAATTCGAGTATGGTTGAAAGGTGACCTAATATCGGTCATTATCGTTTAATGATCGGTGTGCCAGCTGTGATAATAGGTAATAGCGGAGCGCAGGGGTCGACAAACTTCCGTTTTTGTATGGTCCGTCAGTTAAAAATAGTTTGTAAGGATATCTGTCTACGTATCGTGTGCCGAGTAAAGCTAATAATCGGCAATAGGAGAATAGAGTCGTTATCGAAAGAGCAGGAAAATCGAAAGGTATCGATCGCGTGACATCGACAATAAGCAGGAGAATGTCTGATATGACAGTGTACGCGTTAACTGGGAAACGCAAGGGGTTGTTAATTTAGCCGAAAGTGGAAGCGGAAAATTCCCCACGGCGAGGATAGTCTGAGAGCGGAGGAGGGGAGGGTGGATCGTTTCGGATTGCCGTATTATCGGCGTCAGGCCTGGAGCGTTAAGGGTTTTCGAGGCAGCCGCGCAGACAGAAATTTGCGGAAGAAGAGGCCGCTAGAGCGACGCTGATGCCAACTCGAGCACGATATCGATTTAAACGATTACCACAGCCATTCGTTCGCCCCATTTGTGGCCCGACAGTTAATGCCGAATTCGAACGTCCTCTATGTTTCCGAATTTCGCTTAACCGCTTTCTTATTCCGCTTTTCTCTTCTCTTACCGATTTTTCGCTCTTACGATATTTTTTTCGAACGAAACGAACGTAACTTGTCCGAGCTGAACGACGAATTATCGAAGGATAAGATCGACGATAAAAAAGAAAGATTCGAATTTGGAACGCGCAGCAGATTTTTCGTCGGGCAAAGCGTTTGATCGTCGCAGGGAAAAAAAATAAAGGACTAATTAATTAATTCTGTACTCGTTCGATAAAATTTGAAGGATAGTTGACCCAGAAATACATAGAAGAACGAGAACGGATGAACGAACTCCGATGACGTTGAGATTGTTCGTGAAACGCGAATCGTCTTCCTCGATCGAAGGGTGTACCTTTATAATTGGCACGGTTAAATCGCGTAACGGTTCGTCGCGTTCGAAACGTAAGGGTCTTGGAATTAACAATTTTTCCTGCGAACACGTTATAAAGAATAATGGACTTCTTAAACCGTCAGTTTTATCGATCGTTATCGAAAATGTTGTTAAACTATAGGTTTCTTTTCCTATTTTCTTGCTAATGGTCGTTCGCTTTCGTTGGGTCGCGCGCGAACAAAGTAAGAGAGAAGAAAAGCAAAGAAATGCTTCGTTAAGCGAACTACCAACTTCTCGCCACTTTGAACAGGGTAAATGGATTGCTCGGCAAACTTGTAATCGGAACAATCTACCGGCGTATTCTTGCCGTCAGAACGTAAACGAAAGTTCCCGTGGCTAACACGAAACCGGAAACGTCTAAACGATACGCGTAAAACTTTCGAGTACACGTTCGATGACGTTCCATGTTCGCGGTATACGGAATAAACGTACGAAATCCGAAATATACGAATAGCCGATTCAAGTAAAACCGCGTAATCGAAAGGAGAAACGAATAAAAATAGTATTCCAAGTGCGATAGACTGTCGGTGCATTATATCTGTACGCGTTCTATTATATCGCGCGTCGTATCGCGACGCGTTCTATAGCGTTCGTGTATAGGCGTCCGTTTTCATTTTTCTCCCGGTGAAAACGTTAACGAAGCAACAACAGAATCGAACGACTGGTTATTAAAAGCGGCAACACGCGAACAATCTTCTTTCCAACGGTGATTGGATGTTGAATAGAAAAAAGAAGAAAGTCTAATAACGCGTAAACCCTCGAGAAAGCAAGAGGATCGTACGTGCAACGAATTTGCAAGGGAACCAGAGTATCCTGTTCTAAAACAAAGACTTGTTGGCAAGTCTGTCGAGAGGAAGGAAACACTCGATGAGAAAAGAAGTACGAAGAGAGAAGGGAAGAAGAAGGAGAAGAACACGAGGGCAAATTGAATCCGTTCCTAATTGCAGAGCTTTCTGGTTGAAACGCTTATTAGCGTTGATTGTAAAAGAGGTCGTAGGCCGCGGGGGAGGGGTGAATTTTACACGCGGGGCTAAGTTGCCGTGCTTGCCAAGTGCAGTGCGACAAGATCTCGAAACAAAGAAGTTGATTCCTATTCCAGCCCGGCTATCTACTTGCCAAATCGTTTTCACCTTCCTCCTTTTTTTCTGTCGGCCGAATCGTCGGAAAATCTTTTTTCCGATTGCTCGGTTGGGTTAACGTTACCGCGAGCCGTCGACTCTGTATCCGAAAATACGGATAGCTGGACACGATACGAACCATGGAGTATTATTAAACCGTTCTTCTAGAATAAGCGGTCGAGAAAATTAACGATTGAAATCTTACCTTATGGAAAAAAAACTAGATAAATAATATCAGCGCGTAATCATAAACTGAAAATTTCGCATGTCATCGCAAACGCTTTATCGAAATGTTTGCGAGCGCTTCTTTTTTTTCCGAAAACGAACCGATTCGTCGTAAAATCCCTTATCCGCGGTAACTGGTCATGTTAATCGAAACGCTGCGAAATAACGTCGGCAATAAGTAGAAATATCCGTTGAAAGTAATGTTAGATTTTATCTAAGCAGGTAGAGCCGATGAAAGAAGGAATAACGTTACGTAGAACGATAAGAATATTAATAAGAATGCGTCGAAATAAGAGATAACTCGTCGCTCGATGGCAGGTAGTTTACGAGCGACTCGAATCGTTTCCGCGGGTCGCATAAATTTGACCGGTCGTCGAGAGCGAAAGAGGGAAGGAAGTAAAAGCTCACCTTACAATGGGTGCAGTTGAAGATGACCGAATAGGGCTGAGCACAGTCGTATCGCGCCAGCACTTCCTCGAATTCACAATGCAATCTCGCGGCTAACGCATCGACGAGCAACAGCTTGTCCAGGGCATCGGCGCACTTCTGGCCACCGTTTAGCACGTTCTCGAGCGGACCGCCCTTGCCGGGCGCCAGGGCGTTGACCACCGCGTGCTCGCAGCAGTGCCGCAGACGCAACCCGCTCATGAACCAATATCGATTCTCCCTCGGGGTTAAAAAACTTCGCGTACTGGTCCGGCCAAAATCATCTCGACAGATGTCCCGCTTATGCGATTCCTCGAGATAAAAAAGGCACTGTTCCGGAGCCATCCGTACGCCTTCCGCGGAAATCTTCTTCTTCTTCCTCTTCTTGTTCTTCTTCGTATCGTTGCCGTTCTCCTCCACGGATCCGGGATCGTTCGGCTTGGTTCGCCTCGACCAGGAATTCCTCTCGATCACCTCGAGAAACTCCTTCTCCCGTTCGGTCGGTTTCGAGCCGGTTACGCAGGCGATCGGGCAGTTCTTCGGGACTTCCGGTGGACCGCAACTACCTTGAAGATCGGCCGGCGCTGGGCCCGCCAGATCGCAGGCCGACAGCCAAGGATTTATCTGGTTCACCTCCCAGCTGTATTCGTTGTAAGGATGTATCGTTTCGGATTCGAGAGCCGCCTGGTGACCTTGATACGACGACGACTCGTCCATTTCGCGTTCTTCTCGTTCCTCTTCCTTTCGCTGATCCTCGTACCAGCGACGACGATGCCCGTTACCCTCTCTACCGTACTCCGCGTCTCGAACCAATTGCTCTTCCGGCTGACGGTGACGTTGTTTCTGCTGCTGCTGTTGTTGCTGCTGTTGTTGTTGCTGTTGCTGCTGCTGCTGTTGTTGTTGCTGTTGTTGCTGCTGCCGTTGCTGTTCCTGTTGCCGTTGTTGGTACGCGACACCCGACGAAAACAACGATGAAATTTGCGTGGCGTTGCGCTGCAAAAGATTCTCGGCGGGACCGAGGGATGGACCGTGGGCGAAACCGGAAGCAAATTGTCCGGAAGGAGTCGTCGAACAGACAAGCGGCCAAGCGAGCAAATACATGACGAACAACAAGCCGTACTTTCGACCGCAGGAATTGGACAGTCTCGTCGATCCGCTGGTCGCCAACTGTTTCTCGGTGTTGCAGTTTCCGTTGGTAATCGGCTCCTGGAACCGGGCAGTGTAATCGTTTCCGCTTCTTCCGTTTCCGTTCGCGACGCGTAACCGTTCGTATCCGCGTTCGTGCTTCTGGTCGCGAACCTCTCCTCGACGAGCCGTGCTGCTCCTTCGAAGCTTTCCGTCTCGCTCGCGAACAGACGACGCATCGATGTCGCGACGGCATCCGTCCTCGTCCTCGTCGGTGTGGGCAGTGTAAGCGAACGCGTCGACGGAAGGAACGTTCGCGATGGGTATCGGTGAGGGATCGACGGATTGCCGGTGATCGCTCTTTCGTCTCGTTCTCTTTCTCGTTCTCGTTCTTGTTCTCGTTCTCGTTCTCGTCTCGTGGTCGATTCGGTCGCGAGACGGCCGTGACCTCGATTCTCTAGGCGACGTCCACGAAACGCGCTCGACGAGGCCGGCGTCGTTCTCCTCGTCGTCCTCGTCGTCGTTGTCCTCGTCGTCGTCGCTGTCGCTGCTGCCGCCGCCGCCGTCGGCGTCGTCGTCGTCGTCGTCGTCGTCACCGTTCCCTCGGTCCGCATCGTGACCGTTGCAGCGACGAAATCGCGACACCCGACGCTTTCTCCGTTCCAAAATAATCGCGAGGGTGCGAATGCGCGCGCACGCCTCACTGCGGTAAACTGAACAGTAAAATACGCGAAAGGCAGTGGCGTTTCTGAATTCGGGCCCATTTTGATGCTCGGCGGAACGACGCCGAACGAGCGACGCGAGTCGACGACGATCGGTAACGGTTCCACCGTTAACGCCGTTGGATTCGCGACGATCGCGGGGCCGACGACAACGTGGCTTCTTCTCTCGATCGGACGCTCGTTGTCCGAGAATGTTGCAAGTTCGCAGGACGAATAGGAAACTGCTCGCCAGAACGTCGACCTGGTCTCGAAGGTGAAACGAACGGATCCGCGCGACGGAAGGATCGCTGCGACCAAAGCGGATACGTAAAATCGAGGACGAGCGATCCTCGTTCCCGTTGGTTCGCTCGTGCGACGTAGATGGTCCCGTGAATCCGGCCGGATCGAACCGCATGGGCGCAAAAACGGGAACGTTAGCGTTCCCGGCTCGTCCCGAGGATCGTCCGTGCAGACGATCCGCGCCGCGGAGTCGTGACGCGGTCCAGCCTCTTCCGTCTTCTCCGCGTCGCTGTTTCGTCGATCTCGTCGTCGGTGCCGTAGACGATTCGGATTCGCGGTACCAAATTCGCGTAACGGATCTTTTCCGTCGTTGCTGCTGCTGCTGCTGCTGCGATCGCGCGTGTGCTCCTCGTCCGACCGCAGAAGGCCCTGCATCGCTGCCACCGATGATCGAGGCTCTTGTCCGATCTTCTCTTCCTCTTCTCTTCGCCGGCGCTGTTCCCGGTGCTGTTCTCCACGATAGCAGCAACGGCGTGAAAATCGGCGTTAACGTACCTTCGAACGTTCGAAAGTTCGAGCACGGCAGCGGTACCGTCGCTCGAAAACGCGCGCCGGATTCTTCGAGGAGTCCAAGTTCCGTATACGTTCGAAACTCGCGGTGATCGGAATTTATTCCGGCGTTCGCGGAATATCCGGTAGGCGGACGTTCGAACCCGAAGGCGAAGGGCGACGCGATCGAGACGATATTCCGTCCGAGACGGCTCGTAAATGATGTCAGCCCCGCTCGTAGGTATCCCGGAGCCGATAGCCAGGTGACAGCTGTCCGAGCGGCCCGGGTCGGCGGGGCCCTTAGAAGTCCCCCTGGAGCAGGCGATCCCCTCCGCGATCTCCTGGACGATCCGCGAAGACCGACGCGACGGCCGCTCGGAATCCGATCTCGAGGCACGAGAAAGCTTCGGTGGCGTAGACGGTGGCGAACGCGAACGACGATTCGCTCGACGACGACGATGACGATAGCGGCAACGACAACGGCGCGAGGGCGCGTTCCACGCAGTCGGAAGTCTCGTGCCACCGTTGCCGCCGCCGCCGACGCGGACGACGATCCACCGCTTTCTCCTCTTCCTCCAGCCGCGCCACCTGCACCACCTGCACCACCGCCTCGTGTCGTCCACCCTCTTGATCGTTGTCGTTCTCGCTCCCCTGTTCGCTCGTTCGATCGCGATCTCGGTACCGATCTCGATGCCGATCGAAATCCTGATCGCGATCCCGAGCCCGACCACGATTCCGTTCCTTCTCCGTTCCACTCGGGACTCGATTCTCCAGCCAGGTGGACGCCACTTCCGACGCGTACGCGACGCGGTAACCGGGCCAGTAACGGCGACTCTCGAGCAACAAAGCGACGGCGAAGACCGCGAGCACGAGGACGGCCGTCGTGGCGCCAACGACCGCGACGCCGACGGCGACGGCGACGGCGACCGCGTCGGCGACGATGCCCGTACCGAGGACGAGGGACAGCCGCGATCTCTCGACCGGCGAAAGCACCCGCGCACCGTAGTCCTCCTTCCGAGGCTCACCACCAGCTCCCGATACGGGGCACCGAGGTTCATGCTGCATCCTAAACGCCCCGCTGTGCTTCCTCTTCTTCCTACCCTCTGCTCCTTGCCGATGATCACGTTTGCCGGCGACGCGGCAACGCGGCAACGCCGTTCCACCGCGCCTCGAACGACTCACCACCGAACGGCGAATTCGGCCAGGGTGCCGAACCAGGTTGTCTACGCGGAACCGTGCTCGGTTCGCTCGTTCCTTGCCATTGCGTGGACTTCATGGACACACCCCGAGCTGGTACGGGCGGGCAGCCGAGTACCCACCTTTCGCGAATCCTCTTACCTAACCTTCCGTCGCTGACCTCGTTGCGTTTCTTTCGTACCAGCTAAAATTTTATCCGATCCACCGACCGTCACACCAAATCCACCGCCCCTTACCGCTTTTCCCTCCGTCCGATTATCTTCCGCTTCGTTTCGTACTCTCGACCGCCAACACCTCGGACACGAGTCACGCGAAATTTCTCGTTCGCTCGCGAAAGTGAGGTTACGCGTGCTATCCTGGACGGAGGGTAGCGCGCACCAGGATCCGCGCGTACGAGCACGCGCGCGCGCGCGGCCGAGCGCGCGCACGGCTCCTCTACACCGTGACGACCGAGAACTCTGCGAACGATAGACGATCACGACGACCACGACCAACGGATCGTTCGAATTCCTGTCCTTCTCGATCGCGCGTTCACTCCTATAGTCCCGTTTCTTTGTCGCGCACAACCCTTTGCCGCTGCCCCTTTCGTCGTCGAGTCTTTCTCCGTTCTCGTTCCTCGCGAAGAGCTCGCGATGCCCTCGGCCAACCACCTCCTCGCCGACTCGACGATTCCACTCGATACGAGTCGTACCACACCAGCCACCGAACGGACGGAATGCGGCTCCGATCCTCCGGGAATCCTTAGTCTTCTCTCTGTCGTTCTGTCAAGCTCGAAAATCGAGCAACCGTTCGTAACGGTCGTAGCACGCCCGACTCGACGCGTCTCCCCTGGGCCGACGCGACGTCGATGGGCTCGTCGATGTTTCGATGTTCCGGTTCGATGCTTGGCTCTTCTCCTCGTGGCACCGTATCGTCTCGACGGTGGCGCACCTTCGAAAACGCGTTGTTACGATCGCGTCGACTCGCTCTCTCGCCCCGTCGAAAAAAAGGATTGCACGCGCGAAGCAACCGCGAATCTGGGGACGAGGTTATCGATGTACGCGCGCGCGTTTTTCACCGCAGCCGCGTTAACGCGACGTCGCGAATACTCGGATGGACGGTACGAGTCCATCCACGACCGAACGAGATTTCGGAGGACGCCGAGACGTTCAGGGTGGAGAGCACTGCCGTGAAAAGAAGGAGAACGACGGGGCGCGGTGTTCTCGACTTTCCAAACAAAATCCGACGAATCCACTTTTCGCGCCCCCGACCGACGTACGTCCGCTAAACGACGAACGGTCGCGCAACGTCGCGATCGCGATTCGAGAAACCTCGAAATCGGTGTTCGATTTATCTTCCTCTTTCTCTCTCTCTTTCTCTCTCTCTCTCTCTCCCCCCCTTTTCTCTCTATGTATATATGTATCTCACTCTCGCGCGCTCTCTCTCGCTCTCTCTCTCTCTCCCCTCCCTTTTCCTTTTCCTCGGTTCGTTTCTTTTTTCGGCCAACCTCGAAACACGATCCCGCGTTTATCGTCGCGCGAACAGGACGACCTGCAACGCGGACGGGCAGTCGTACCACGCACGCACGCACGCACGCACGCACATACACACTTTGTGGGGTCGTGCGCGTGACACGGAAACACCGACCCCCTAGCCGCGCACCAGCAACTGCGCGCGGATCGGATAACGGACGTACCGAGAGTCCCTCTTCGAGAGACGACGGAAACTTCGGTGCGCCTTCGTTCTCTCGGCTGTCTTTCCTAATCGCGCGCGCGCACACGCACACGCGCGCCGAAATTTCTCCTACCCTCTAATCTCCTTCGAAACCAGCCACCGCTCGACCCCCACCGTTTACCCTCGCTTTTCCCGTCT
The DNA here is from genome assembly GCF_050947335.1 of Megachile rotundata. Classification (NCBI taxonomy): domain Eukaryota; kingdom Metazoa; phylum Arthropoda; class Insecta; order Hymenoptera; family Megachilidae; genus Megachile; species Megachile rotundata. Next base: position 23,681,534 of record NC_134984.1, on the reverse strand, counting down.
CCTTCCCGCTCTCGTTTTCCGCCATTTTCCTCTTTTACTTCGCGTCTCTTCGCTCCCCGAACTCTCCCACCACCTCTACCGTTTCTCTCTTTCTCTCTGTATCGTCGACTCCGTTCTTTTGACCCTCCCCGTTTCTCCTTCGGTTCCTGTCCCTGTTCCTGTCTCCGTCGCGCGCGTGCTCCTGCTGCTCGTAATCTCGGGTGGATCTCTTGCGCGCGCGTTCTCTCCCGACTCTCTCTCTTTATCTATGCATCATTCTTCCTCTCCTTCCCCTAGCTCTCTCTCTCTCTCTCTCTCTTTCTATCGCTTTCTTTATCCCTCTCCATCCGTATCGTATCTGATTCCGTTCTTCCAAAGAGGCACGATTCGTAGGGTGGATTTCTTAAAAATACCGACCGCGCCACCCTCGACGATCAACGGTGATTATTTGCTCGCGCGTGAAACCCGAACGAAAGTTACCGGAGGGTACGGATCTTTAACGCGCCGTTGACCGTTCAAATATCGGGAAGGTGCGCGTCGATGTACCGCTAGACGACGGAAATCGTCTCGCGATCCGCCATCTTCCTTTTTACCGTTCCCGTCCGGGATAGCTCCAACCGTTCTTCCGATGCCTATTTCTCTTTGCTTCGATTCCGCTACCCTTTCGTTCCGTTCCCCTACACCCACGACCCTCGGTGCCCTTGCCCCCAGCTTCGACTTTCTCTCTTTTCCCTTTATCCCTCGTTTCAACGTTTCGCGCGACGCTCCCCCTAACGCGCTTTTCGCTTCCTCCGCGTTCCGTTACTCTACCTCCTGCGCAATTTCCACGCTTCCCTACCGTCTCCTCTTCCCTCTCCTACTGTCTCTTCTTGTATTTTTCCGTCCCTCGACTAAAAACAACGGTACACGCGCTGCCGGTTGCCTTCTGCCCCGCGCAAACTGCCGTTTCCACCATCGTCCACGGCTGTCCACTCCGACGGGTTCTATCCCTCTTTGTTTTTCTCTCTGTCTGTCCCGTACTACCCCGAAACTCTAACACTGGAATTCACCCTCGAACGATTTCCAACGTGCTCCTCTCTCGATTCTTCGCGGCAACGATGTTTCTCATCGTCGCCACTCTCGCGCCATCCTCCGCCGTGTCGATCGTCCCTCCGCTTCCAATTTCTTCTCGGAATTTTCGTTCGCGCCACGTTTTACCGTACACGCTAATGTCGCTGTTGGATTACCGTATAGCTTTCTTCACGTTTACGCTGAAAATTTTCACGCGTTCTCTCGAATCTCGGCCGCGGTGTAGAAATTCGTGAAAATCAGGGACCGCTACCTTCGCGTCGTCTCGATCAGCTGACGCGCTCCAATTTTTACGATTTCTCCTCCTATCCTAACGATCGCTTAACCCGATTAAAAAGTGACCCAACGTTCAAATTTTTCCTTACAACGCATCTGCTTCTAGCATTAACCGTAACCTACAGACGTTATCTTTGACAATTTTTCGAACTATAATCACGCGAAAAGTATCTAAAAACAAAAAAGCGTACGACCCGTATCGACTTTAGGACCTTGATCGTATCTCTTTCTAAATAAACGAAGAGACATACTCGATGTTTCCTGCAACTCTGTCTTCCACGATAGCATGCCAGACGCGGTCCTCGATCAACGACACGCGTTGCCAATTGGCAGCCTAAATCTCTCTAACGCGTTCGTACTCGTGGGATTTGTAGATTGAAATAAAAAAGCTATCGTCGATTCGACGCTACCTGGCGACGATGCGACATTAAAGGCACAGGGCGCATGTACAGCGTCAACAGCCGGAGCAAGCACGTTTTCCTGCGCACGGATGTATACGCATACACGAGAAGGCGTATCCTATCAAGGACGTTTTGTACCATGCGTTCTCTCTCTTTCTCTCTCTCTCTCTCTTTTCGTCTCTCAGAGTCTCAAAGTTAGGTCGAGGGCAACGGTGCGCATGTCATGAACGGAGGGAAATATTTGCGAATCGATAATTCGCGAGCAGCTGCAGCAACAGCAACGGGTTAGTCACGCGGACAGCTAGCCTATTTGATTGTTAGTCGGTCAAGTCGCGGTGGTAACCCCTAAATTAGCCACATCGCTTTTTTTTCTCCTACTTCTGTTCGTATGTGCTAGTATATCTACATATATTTAGCGTCTCGTTCGAATCCGAGTAATCTCTTTTTATTTTATTTTTTTTTGTTTTTTCCTTTTTTTTTTCTTGCACTACCGAACGACAGTGATGGAGTCACTTCCTCGTGATTCGCGAACCATCGAAATCGTAACGTCTCGATCCTCGGTTATGTCTCGAATCAACGATTATGGTTATTAATGCACGCGTTACGCGACAAAGATGACTTGTGACTGTTACAAATGATCTTGTGTATGTCAACGCCGACTCTCGTACGGGTCTCTGAAGGCCAGCATAACGGTCGAATAATTATTAGTAATAGAAAAGAGAAGACGAGCTTCGAGTAACATCGATATTATGTTTTCCAAACTGAAACATCGGTAACTGACGCTTTAACGTGTCTTACTACTTGTCCCTTTCTAACGAGACAGTAGAACAAGTCGACGCGTTCACTGTCGTAGTAGATCCAGCCACATGTGGTACGGCATCCTATAACGTTAACTATTACGCGTTGATAAACGTTTTAATTGCAACGCTGCAGTTTGCTGTTTCAAATTATCAGAGAAATCTTGGCAGTATTCGTTTCGGTTTGATCGAATCACATTCATTGTGTCGATAATCGGTGATCCATGTGACAATGAACGTATTACTACTTTGTTTGCCGGTATTATGATCGAAACAATGTCCGCTACTAACCCAACATAAAAACGAAATTGTCATCGTACTTCGGATGCTTCATTAGCACGGTGAAAATGATCATTTGTACTACGATACGTCATACCCTACACCGTTACAGTGAACATAATCATTATCTCTTTTCGATGCAATTAAAATATGCAAGTAAAATATGCAAGTAAAATAAGATTCTGTTTAAAAACATCCACGAAATTATTAAATGCACACGTATCGCTCTGCTTGCAAAAAGTATTGTATTGTCCTACAAACATATTCTTTACGCTATTCGTCCTTTTTCTGTAACATTTTTTATTCTAATTGCACTATGACGATAGTGCACTGGTGCACCTCGATACCGATACCGGTGACCCTTAGAGCAACGAACGCGTTAAACGATCGTGTTTCGATAATGATAAAATTACAATTACACGTATACGTGACAAAAGGTGACTGGACGTCAGCATCGAACGTGCCCGATTTCTTGATCGCAGCTTCTAAAAAAGTAGTGACAAGGTAGGAAAAAAAATGCCGGATATCAGTGTGAGTAAGAGAAGAGGAAAGATCAAGAGGACGAGTTAGACAGATTCAGAGGCCGAGAGAAGAAATCGGGGTTGCTGCGATAGCGAAGGTGGAGAGGAGACGGGGCTGTTCGGTAGGTTGAAGAGGCTAAAGCAACGAGGAGAGAAGCACGATCTTTCCTCGGCATCGCGACCGTCTCTGAGCGATTTTTGCACAACAAGGAGGCGAATTCAAACGGCATTGTACCGTCACGTGCGGCCACTCGCTCTCTTTCAACGGGGCGTCGTTAGAACCTCTTTCCTTCGTGCAACCACAGAACTTCCTTACATTGCCCTCATTCTCCTACCAATTCTCTTTCTACTCTCCCTCCCAATCGCCCTTCTGCTTCTTCTTCTTCTTCTTCTACTTCTACTTCTTCTTTTTTTGCTCCTCTTCGCTTTACTTTTCTACTTACTTCTGTTCTCTGTACGTCGGATGTTGTAGTTGCCCCGAAATCATCCTTTTTCTCGATCACCTTGCAGAAGATGCAGACAATTTGTACGAGCAACACACGTTTTGTATCCCGAACGAACGAAATAAATATACTAATCGGTCCGAAAATTAATTAGTACGAATCCGACTTAAATTTTAGCGTAAACTGTTTTAACCGACTTAAAGTAGACTCTCGTTACATTGTCATCTTTTCATAAATTACATCACCGTAAAGCACGAGGATACATTGCGTCGTTAGAAGCCGATACCGTTTGTTTTCGGTGGACAAATAGGATCATCCATCGATTTGACATGTAAATTCACAGAAACACTGCAATATGAATAAAAAAATCTAATGATTGAAAAATTCGTCATGAACGTGAAACATAATTATTGGCATTATTTAGAAAAATGATCGTCTACAAAGTAAACTATATTATTTTGATTATTGTTTTTATCGTCATTCGATGAATCATGACTGACGATAATCAAATTACAGTTAAAAATAATCTATATTTGCAGTGCTTTACTTGATTGGGAACGGTCGTATGCGCGATGGGTATTCGTTTTGCATGGATATATTCGATACTCCCCAATGTTTCATACTGTTCGCTTGAGTCATTTTTATTTACGTCTGTACAGTCACGATTAGATATCTTGCAGCTTTTATCCGGTACAAGGTCGACTCTGAGAGTTTCCAAACATGAATTGCCTATAACAATGATCGCCACGAAGAATTTGCTTTCCCATCGAGATTACGAACCAAATTATCTTCTCGTTTTCTCACACAAATGGTTACTGATATTTGCGTGATGTTTCATTTGTTTGTCATTGTAATTTCATGTTTATTGTATTTTAGTGTCCAGTTAAACGAAAAGTATAAATATTCTGTTTGTTTTTATTTGAATAGTATATCTGCCGTCGAACAATGAAGAAAACGGCAAGTTTAATCTGCCGGCACAAAAATTAGAATAATCGAATAAAAATTCGATCTTTGACATCGTACAGTATACATATATAATATATGTATATGTGTATGTATATATATATTATACATGCATAACACGGCCACTCATACCGACTATTTACATTATTTCATACGTTTCTTTCGTATTCCACTCTTTGGAAAGACTCGATTCAACATTGATGGAATAACAGTAAAGATTGGAAGCACCATTTCCTAATTTACATTCACTTATTTCTTGCACCTATAGATTAATATGACTTTTGTTCTTCTCGTTTCACAATTAGAAAATGGTTGTAAACGCAATCTTTCACTATAAATACAAATTTATACAATGCGCATAAAAAACGACGATTTGAAAAACTTGCGTTGATACATTTATAAGTTAACAATTATTAAGACCTAAAAACTAGTTATATTCCGTTAAAAGGTAAAGAACATAATTACACGTAGGGAGCAAGTTTTTTCTCATAACGGTTAACGTCAAGCATTAAAAATATCAACCGTCTGAATTTTATAGCATTCCATCATACTCTCTGTATGTCGTCTATTTTTCAACCTTTATATATGTATACATACGTATATACAGTAACGAATAATATTTACAAACTCATATCACCAATTATATCATAAGAAATATTGTATGCATTTTATTATATGTGTATATGTATATACATATATACATATAATATATATGTACATACATACATACATACATACATACATACATACAGCAATAGCACTAATAGAATTATTTCAACTACATCTAATCGCCTAATAAAGAAAAAATGTATACTGCGATAATAAAACGGCAATAGAGATAATTATATATAAAACAATAATTACGTGCAAAAACATATATAGGTCATTATAGTCGTGAATACAGAACCGAGTAAAATAATATTTCGGATACATGATAAGTAGTTTTTAAATAATGTCACTTTTCACCAGGTATTTTAGACAAATCGAACATACTTAAAACATTATGATACTCGGATATATGATGTCCAAAGAAAGAATAATTTGCAGTCTTGATTGTTAAATATCTATTCTTTAAGTAACATTCAATAAAAACAACGCAGATAGGATAACAATGATTCTTATTATTAAAATAATGACAGATCATTTCCGATAATAAATTCGCATTTACTCTTTGTTTTCCTATAAAATATGGTACGTAAAAAAATGCTTAAAGAATGTTGAATACTAAACAAATTAAATAAGTTTATACGAATATTTGGTATACAAACTGTAGAGCTTACAATTATAAAATATATTTTCAACGATTTAGTTCTTTTAAATAAAAAATAAAATTTTTTAAGCTTTAAAAATGCTGTTTTCTTTAACGATTACAAGTTATTAGCATTCTATGCCAAATTCTGTAACATCTTATAGGAGCGTATCAATTTTATTCGAGATATATAATAAACAATCTATGAAACGTAATAAAAGATGAACTTAGTCGAATTTTATGCAGAAATGTCATTTCTCTCAGGATCCGTGGCAATGACGTTTGTAGCTTCGTTTTCAACTGCTAGAGTGGACCCGGTTGAATTTGATGTTTGCGAATTCGATACAACTCGCATAATGTGACTTGTAATTTCAACAAGGGGTGCACGGAATTCTGGAGCATCCACATATACATTCACTGTATGCGGTTTAGTGCTGCTCACAGAACATTCTAGCTCCGGCAACTCACCTAAATATTTAATCGTTATACTTGACATTTCCGTTTCCTTAAGTTTCTACCGATTCTTTTGCTGTTAATAAATAAATTCGTAAATTTTATACCATTAATGCTATGGATATCAGATGCTCTGAAAACAGTTCCACTGGATGGTTCACCACTGTGTACACAATCCTCTCTATCTTCGGACGTAACGAAAGACAGCTCTGAATCAGAACTGCTATCCGAGTAACTAAAATCCTGCCTGGTTTGTGATCTTCCAGCACGATCAAACGGATTTTCCCTTTGCCGCGAAAATGTTCCACCCTGAGTGCCTGATAGAATATTAATTTTCATTTTCGTCGATCGTAATTTGCGTTTCTCAATACGTGAAGCTGGAAATTTTGCGTACCTTGATGACCGTCGCGTATTAAAGGCGTTGTATCGTCAGCATCCGAATCACTTTCGTCAGTAACAACTTGTTCGTCTGCTGCAAATACTTTTCGTTTACAAACAGGACAAACTCTACGGTTTTCGGTCAACCACGGGTCAATACATTTTGTATGATATGCTAAAACCCAATGAGACATTATTAATTAAATATACTAGTACAAATCTTTCTCGCTACCATTATGTACTAACCATGTGCACAAGGTAAAACTCTTAATTTTTCGCCTTCCGCGTAATCATCTAAGCAAATAGCACATGTTTCGTATGGATCACCCTTTGTATATTTGTGCGTAGGAATTTTTTTCAAACTTGAATTTGGTAACCTATGCCTCTGTTGTCTTCTTCTATCTTTAATACACCTAACAATCTAGAAATAATACAAAGTATATTAAAAATTGTTTCTTTCAAATCATGCAATAACATAAATGCTTCTTTATTACTTCATTTTTATTTTTCAGCGTCTCACCATAAAAATAACCATGACTAGAAAACAGATCCCAACAACGATAGCGAAAGGCAAGAGCAAATGTGTAATGTTAAATGTGGCATCGTCGTTAATTAATACAAAATACAACTGATCGTATAAATAATTTTCTTTAATAATCAATCCTGTGATTTCACTGACAAATACAGATGGTATAAATATCCCCACAGGATCCTCCGCTGACATTGGTTCTACAACAAAATAAATAGATAAATATGTTTATGAATAAACATATAAATACATATTATTATATTTATTCATTTATTATGAGTTTCCCTTGGTAAAATATTTACCTAATTCATTACTGTTTACATTATGTATAATTGCAGCGTCATACCCTGCTTTCTGTGCCATTCGAACTTTTATTTCAAAGCTACAGTTATACCGAGCAATTAATGCTATCCAATTACCATTGTAATTGGTAATGTTGGGGGGACCTTGTATTTCACGACATGCTGTAGGTGGGTCTGCATATACAACCATACCCTAATAAAATTTTTTATAATCTATAATATATACCTTCTATTTGACATGCATCATTCTAATAAATTTTCTTACAATTTTGTATAAAAGGCTATTATTATTGTCATTATTACAAAAATGCAATCTTTGAAAAGCTACGTGTGTTCGAGGACTATCAAATGCATTATAATTGTACATCATAAATCTCATACGATCGATTTATTCTTTTATGTTGTTACATTTTTCAATATGAATCCCTTTAATACTATAAATACCTTAATGCCTTCAGATGGTATCAAACCTCCAAATCTAGCAGGCAAGTCTCTAAATTCTTCTTCGATTTGATGTCTTGCGGCTGCAGAAAATACTAAAATATCTGCTCTATTGTATATAACACAATAAATGAGAAACATAAGCCACAACTGAAGTTGATGGCTTAAACAACACTGTCTCATTTTTAAAAGTGTCAAAAGTACCCGCTATCTTGTCAATTTTAATATTCTGTTAGTAGTTCTCTTAAGTGCTTCATTGTATATATTATTTAGTCCACAGATACCAACGTATCCATTATAAAAGAATAATGCTAACCTGCAAAAAATTGCAATAATTTTATTTTAGACAATTAACAAATTTGTAATTGTGTTATTAATGCTGATATACATCAAATAGTTTTCAAGTTTTCAGTTTTATTATTATATACTTGTTAATAACAATAGGTTTTTGTCACAATTGAAATGTTCCATAATTAAGGAGGTATAAATTACATTTTTAATATCATCATGTTCATGTTGTATAGTGTTGATGCATTAAATACGCCGATTTTATGAAGTAATCAGTTTTCCTAGTAATTAATTGACATGAATTTTTCATGATGTAAAAGAATTTATTTACAACTTGCGTAACAATTTTGAATTCACTATAAGTAGTTAATGAATTAAACGAAACATGACGCGTACATACACATATAATAGTATCGTACGAATTCTAGATTCTTACTACTTATATTTGATCAAAATAATAAAGAAATGTTACATCGATGAATAATGCGATTCGCAGGAAGATGAGGTACGGATCTTTCCTGTTTCAAAGCAAAATAAAGGCATTAACTTGATACACGAAGAATATTCGTAATTTTTGTTTGACACATTGACTAGTAGACGCAATTATGATTAATTACTGGATGCATATCAATCAACATAAATAACAGTGACATACACACGTAAACGCATCTGAATGTAAACACGTACGCAACAAATAAAGAGGTTCGCATAAATTTAATGTTATAAATTCCCCTGTCAATGGTAACATTCAACGTAAATATAGAGATAATTTCGATACGTACTAGTACTTTTTTCTTCTTTCATCCAGAAAAAGACGTAGCGTGTGACATACAAAGGACGTTTAATCAGTCGTAAAACGTATATACACATACGCTGATGTATGCGTATTCACCCACACACGTAATTAAGTGGATACTACTAGTGTACAACGAGATGTACACCGTTCGCACATCGCGTGTCGTTTACACTTCCTTCGACGGCTTTGAGGTTATAAGAAATGGAAGGTTATATTTTGAAAAATGTTAGTTATTTTCCACTAAAGAACAAAAAAAGTCTTTCAAAAGTGAAACCTTTAGAATGACACCAAATCGGTTGCGACGTATTATTTCGTTAAATAAAGTTCACGGGTAAATGTCAAACACAGTACTGTAGTATTGAAAAATCTTTTGTATTGTACATAACTACTCCGACTGACTTCTTCTACATAACACAAGAACAATTTATACAATTCCTATGTTTCAAAACAGCTATCCGTAACTCGATCACTTAAGTCACGCGGATGTCATACATACAATATTTCCTCTATTTTCTCGCGGAACTATCTGACAGAGCCGTGCCGGACGTGCACATTCATGAACAATAAGCGCTAAATTTAAATTCGACTAAATGTCAACTTGTAACGCATTGATTTTTATATCGCGTAATTTGTACTTTTATGAGTATAAAATTTTTAATTGAATATTATTAATATTAATATTACGTTAATAGTCAAATATCTTTGAAATATTGAACTAAGGGTAAAAATAAATTGTATCTTGATTTTTCTTTGTGTATGGAGATTATTTCAATTATATGCTTTAACATTAATTAACATTAACGTCATTCTTTAGTTTAAATAAATTAAATATACATAATAATTTTCATAAAAAGTATATTTAAAGTACATGTTGTAAAATTACAACTGTTTACATACAAAACATTTACTACGTCACAATTTTCTTAAGTAATTATAGATACAATCAACTTTGTAATAAAATCAAAAAGGGAAAAAAACATTTTCCACTTTTGAAGTTGCTAAAACTTATGTTTTTTATGTATTTACTTGTAGTCTTATATCATCATTGAATTACATTATTTTTTGATAAAGTATTTCGTGTATATATATTTATATACATCACAGACATAAAGAGTGGTCACTTATAAAATATAATTTTGCAATTATAACGTACGTACATAAGTTGAAATCGGCATGTTTCTTAATAAAATCAATTGAAAAAATGAATACATAATATAGCTATGTATCAACATTTAAAGAGTGTTTTATTAAATTTACACCATAATGTATTATATACTTCAAGTACGTGCTTCTGATAAAACAATATTTTATAATGTTCATGTTAATGCTATCTAATAACTAATCATCGCACGAATAGAAACAATTAATTTAAATAGGAAGAGAATTCGATTTATGCAAACCTGTAATTCCGTTCTAACTAAAAATTTAATTACATTGTTCGTAATTGAAGGCACTCATCAGTTTATAATGAGTCAAAATGTACATCGTCAAACTTATTACCTCTGTAAAATTCTACTGAATATACAAACAATTCACTTATTTTGGCCTTACTAAAATTTCCCACGAGAAAACCTATCATCCAGATATTGTGCTTTGTTTATAACAGCATTTCTTTGAGCCTGATCAAACCGATTGATTTGTAAATCAATATCTCTATCGAATGGTCTTCTAACTGTCCCTCCAGATAATTTTGCTTTTTTTTCTTCTTTCTATAATTCATATATATTTATTTATTAAATTATTAACGTTAAAATATAAAACATAAGACATTTTATCAATATAAAATGTATATAATACAACCTTTTTTTTCTTTCGAAGTTTACTTTGATGTATTTCTAATAACGATTTTTCCTGTCTTTTGCTTTCTCCAGAGTTAACTTCGAAACTTTCTTCAACTAAAGCTATGGTCGATGTATCGTACAACGTTTTCCCCTCCTAAAACGGTACCATTTAAAGGAGTATTTTAAATTAGATTTTGTTAAAAAAATATGCGAACAAAATTTATTTTGCCGCGCTTGCCTGTTGTTTTTGTTTTACAGCTTTCTTTGCTGGAGTATCGGTCCAGCATGATCTATCGGACATATCTGGACCTGACTTCTTTCGAAATTTTCTTGAAGTTAATCCTAAATTATTGACTTGAACCGAAGGTAACTCCGTCATCCATTCTTCTCGTTGATTCAGTGTATTATCGTCCTAAAATGTTATTTACATTATGCTAAAAACTTTAAACGTTGAAATAATTGAAATGTATTTCATTTTACCTCATCTTTCTGTTCCTTCTGAATCTCCAGCGCTCTTTGTTCCAATTGTTTGTACACATAGTTTGTTTTTAATGCTGGATGATCAACCGGTAATGGACCTATCGCATCATCGTTTTCAGATTCTGTTTGTTCCATTTCATCGTTATCGAATGATTGCGTTACGCTTGTGGGAAGAGCAGGAGCTATTATTTTCACGTTCATTTCGTTATCGCAATTCTGTTTTAACAAATGCGGCGGTAACACTGGACCGAAAACAACATCTGCATCTAATGTAGAATTTTCACCCGCTCCATTATTTTGATTAACACTACTCGACACATCGCCTTCGGAAGTTTCTGTTACGTCTTGCGCGATAGTTTCTGGTAAACAAGGTCCTATAAAAACTGTATTTTTTACTAGCTTTACATCATTAGAAGAATCAGTTACTAATTGTGGTGGTAAACTGGGTCCATACGCTGATTTGTTCTCGTCAGATGCATACAATGAGGGTAAAGTAACTTCCGTCGTATTTAAGAAATAACAGTTATTACATTTTTCAAGAGGATTTTTATTATTTTTCTTATGACTTAAATCAACTGTTTCTTTTCTTGATTCGTTTTCAGATTTTTGATAAACGTCATTTCTACAATCTTGACTGATTTCCATCGATATAGGTGACATAGTACCTAATGCAGAATCTGAAATGGTACCAGAGTTATTATTACTGGAACCATGTAACGGCTCGTTCATCCTTGCATTTACCTTTGCCAATCCTTCTGAATGTTCAATTTCTGTTGCTTGTTTTTTTAACGTACTTTTATATTCATCGTTCGAATTTCTTTTTCTTGTCTTTACCTTATGTTGCTGTAAAATTGAATTCTTACTTTTAACATCCGAACTATCAGACATATTTTCATCTGTTTCTGACAGAATATCAAATTCAGATAGATTTAATTCTTTACATTCATGATTGTCTCCTGACAAATCACCTTTTATTAACAATTCGTTATCGTTACGATCTTGTTCTGTACTTTTGGGCGAAGAATATTCTTGCAAACATTGTTCTTCATTTTCTTTTGTCGATGATTGTTTATATACATTGTATCTTTCAGATTCTCCCCGAAATTTGTCACGGTCTTCCGACCTCGCTTTCGACGATTGATATCCTCTATCGCGACTTTTGTCATAAGAGTGATGCTTATATTTTTCATGGGATTTATTTTTGTGCTTGTCGTTATCGTTTCTGCTACGAGATCGTTCATGAGATCTATTTTTATGATGTTCGTCCCGATCTCGATTTCTATGTCGTTTTGCATCCCTTGTTTTATGTTTGGAAGACAACACAGAACTTCTTGAACCTAAACTAACATCCCTTGCATTTCTATAATCTTTACTATCATCATATCTTGAACTTCTTGATTCGTGAGGATGTTTGGAGTATTTAATATCTCTATTGTCCGTATCCCGTTCTCTCGAAACTCTGTGTTCATCTCTGTTGCAGTCGCGTTTCGATTTATCTTTCCTACTTTTACATTCTACGTCGTTGTAACAGGATTTGTGCTCCGACCGCAATTTTAATAATTTTCCTAGTTTTGTTTCCAGTTGTAAATTATCTTTACGAGTAGCTTCAAAACGAAATCGTCGTCCATCGTCGCTGTCTTGACTCTCAGAATCAGAGTCCATTGTTGTCATTATTAATTATTCACTGAAAGTAGTAGAAATTCAATTATTGATACCCATCTAAAACTACTTGCATTATTAATTTATAAAATACAATACAATAACATTTAATTTTAACTGTGAATTCTGCTAGTTAACAGAATAAAACAGTATTTTACGAGAGTATTCTTCTAGAACTGTAAGGTATTCGCTGATACCTAGAAAGAACAGCTACAATTTGACTAGACGAGAACTTTATTTAAAACACATATCCATGAAACATAGTACATATGACAGAATTAAAGTATGAGTAAAACATGTGTAATTACTACTCTACACGTTTCTCTGTTTCCTTTGATTGTGCCTGATTTTTCACAGTTGCTACTATCGTTTCAACTTTATTCTTCGATTCTAGCTTTGGTAAGGAACTTGTCTCTGGACTTGCTTGCAACATCTTCATTATTTTTGCTGCACTATATTTAACAGATTTTACAAATCCAGCAGTAACAATCCCTTTCAAACTTTGTGTAACACTGGATCTCCATACAATGTTTTTTAAACATTCCTCTAATATTTCACCACATTCAGGATCATGAGCAATTGCACGCAAACAATCTTCTGTATCCTTTGATCTTGGGCCCTGTGACCATGCTCTTACTAGTTTAACTTGTGGTATTCGTGGCAACTGATTCAAATGATGTATTTTTGTTGTTGGACTTGTATCCTGATGACAAGTGACAATTGAATTATCAGACTTTGGAATATCCACATAATTTTCAAAATGTTGTAAAATTGGACTATATAATTCTTTAAAATATGATAGCTGAGGCAGGACAATATTATTAACTTTTTCTTTATTTTCACCAAAGATCATTCGAAAGTCACCACTGTAAGATAGACCAGCTATAGTTTTATAAAACTGAACTTCTGTAAAGTATTGTGGAAGTAATAACAGTGCTGCGTGAACTGCAGAATGTAAGTTTTGTACTAGAGCTGTTGGTATTTGAGAATTTTCATTTGGTTCTATCAAGACTTTAACTGGTTTGTGTAATCTTCCTGCCAAATACAAATCATTCCAATCTAACAAATCTTCTATTAATGAAATTTCAGAGACTACTCCATATTTGATAATACATTCTTCTGTTATTTTAACCAATGTATTATAATATACCTTAGCACCCCATTTTTCTTGTACATTTGCAATTGCTCTAGGCCCAAGAAACCTCAATGGTTGAGCATAATGCTTGGGGTTAAGATGTAGATTCTCAGAGTGCCATTGTTTTATATTACGAACAACAAAAATGAGATCTATCATTTTATTAGATTGATTATTTGCTTGCTTAAATGCACCAGATCCATATGCAAAGCAGAATTTCATATTTCCTGGGAAACATTTAAGTATCCCTTTTAACTGTTGAATTCCAATCAATTTTTCCATTGTGTTAAAATGTCGATAGTGCAGCCAGATTATACGCAAGTACACTCAATTCCTTTAATTCTGCATAACATCATTATTAAATACCTTGAGTAATTGCTTTATTAGTAATATCTTGTAAAAATTTAATATGATCATTAAAGGATTCTCCTCTTTTCTTACATAAATTTAGCTTTTTTTGTTTAATTAAATGTTATGAAAACAGTAAAAAAGGTGGAAAAAATACAGCACTGAAGAACAATATAAAGAAGTGGCACCTGATGAAAAATAAATATTTTCTATCCGTAATCATCCAATTGTTTCGGCAAAAAGCGTCGTAAGTTTCTGGATTTTTTATAATTAACTGCCTTCTCTTTAACCAAGATCCATTCCGTCTAACCTAAAATTTTGTTTCATAAATTGAATAATCATTATACATACTTACTTAAAAACCGCGTAATATCCTATACCAAAGATTTAATATTAAACAATAACCGTATGTATAGTTTAAAATAAGAGAAAATAAATAAACGTCAAACTGCATAATCCAACATCTTACTTTACTGTGTATTGACCTCAGAAACATATGATTAAACTAGAAACATATGATAAGAACTAGCGAATTGCCTGTTTTGTAATTTCATTGGGTTTTCTTCAGTCAATTAACTTTACCGTTTTAAATTGTGTCGCTTAACAAAACGTAAAATATTTATATTATTACGTTCATATCAATTTTTTACAAAAGCGTGTAATTTCAAACAGTATCTTGTTATAATACATATCTTTCTTCCTACGGCAGAATACCAAATTCACGCAGTTCAAGTATCTAGGGAAATTCCTAGCTGACAGTATGAAATCCTTTTATCTATTTACACCGAATCATTGGCATATATTATGCCTAATTCACAGGAATCAATAAATATTCAAATTTTCCTAAATAAATGGTTACTTTTAAATCAAACTGGTGTACTTTACAATAAAAAGTAAATAATATCTTATTGTAACGTAATTAATTTAAAAGTTTCATTGTTACGTGTATTTCCAAAATTTATATTTACACGCAATCAAAGCACCATCAAACATCATCGCTAAAGCAATTACGAAAGTATTATGCTGTGTCTATTTCTTATAAGCGTATGTGAATTTGACAGTGTTAGACACATAGTTGAACGTAATTGCAATAAAACATATATCATAATGTTGAATTGAAACTTGTCGATTGAACAGCTGTGTTATTTAAGGAAGTATATTAGTGTATTATAATAAAAGCATTTGTTTTATTTAAGTTTTAGGTATTGTATATATAAAAATTCATGTTGACATTTTTAGCAACGTTTATTCTAAAAAATGTTGATTAATAATTCGTTACATGTTTCATATAATACGTATGCAGTAAAAATCAGACAATATGGAGGTTGATGAAAACAATGCATCAGCTCCAACGGATACACCAATGGAAGTTGATCATGATGCCGCTGGAAAAAATACTACTTCATCAATTAATCCTCCAAGTGCTATTAAAGTAATGGCATCTTCTGGTACAGTAGGCTCTGTTTCTATTAGTCTTCATCCGCTTGTTATAATGAATGTTAGCGAACATTGGACTAGACGTCGGGCTCAAGAAGGAACGGATCAGTTAGGTATGCATTTTTTAATGAAACATTCGATTATATGTGATATATTTGATTAATAAAGTGTAAAATGTAAATGTAAAAAGATGTTTTAGCATATTTAAGTTGCACTAAAGAGCATTATGTATCAAATATTTTTTTCAGTGTACGGAGCATTGATTGGTAAACAAAAAGGTCGTAATATAGAGATCATGAATTCCTTTGAATTAGTGTTTACATGCATTGGAGATGATGTCATAATATATAGAGATTATTATAATACAAAGGAAGAACAATTTAAACAAGTTTTTACTGATATGGACTTCTTAGGATGGTATACTACAGGAGATATGCCTAATGAAAAGGATATTAAAGTACACAAGCAGCTTTGTGAAATAAATGAGAGTCCTGTATTATTAAAACTTGACCCAAGACCAAAAAATACCGATGTATGTTTTTATTCTTATTGTGCTTAATATTTTATACTTTTTAATACAAACCCATTGTATTTTGTAGCAACTTTCTGTATCCATGTATGAATCAGTGATCGATTTGGTTAACGGAGAAGCTACAATGTTGTTTGTTCCATTAACTTATACATTGGCTACAGAAGAAGCAGAAAGAATCGGACTTGATCATGTTGCAAGAATGTGTACTAATGACGAAGAAGAAAGTTCATTAGGTAATTTTATAGATATTCAAATTGTTTCGAATCATTGAAATGAATAGAAATAACTTATAATAAAAAATTTCAGTGGCTGAACATCTCACTGCACAGCACAGTGCTATAAAAATGTTATACTCAAGAGTAAATTTAGTTTTAAGATACGTACGTGCAGTACAGAGTGGTGAACTAAAAGGGAATCATGAAGTGTTGAGAGCAGCTTGTTCTTTGGGTCATAGATTGCCAGTTTTAAATAATCCCAAATTCAAAGCTGACTTTTATAATGTGAGTATATATGCTATCTTTTGTATTGTGGTGTAATAATTGTACTTATACATTCTTACCAATATTTTCAGCAATGCAATGACTTTGGTTTGATGACTTATCTCGGAATTATAACGAAAGGCTGCAATAATATTAATCAATTTGTTAACAGATTCAATATTTTGTATGATAGACAAGGTGTCGGTCGTCGTTTACGTAGTCTTTTCTTGTGATAAGTAAAATGAAACTCATTTTTATAATAATCATCCTTTTTTTACTCCATACGTTATATCGAATATCTTTTCAATCTTGAAACATTCGAAAAAAGCAAATTAACTGGTGAGTAATTCTAAAGTTACAATAGATACTGTACGCCTTACAGAATAAAGTTGGGACTAAAATACATATGGAATGTTTGATTTTGATATGTAACGATATTAGATTCGGAACTATTACCATTATATAAATTTATTAATATGTGCTTTACATTCATATTTTGTCCAATATACATACATACAAAAAGTTTTGTAACGCGTTCTACACTTACATTGTTTAAAACAAAACGTACATCGAGAATTTACGATAGATAAAGATGTAGTTACACGTACTTTTTTCTTTTTCATCTTCTTTTTTTTTTCTTTTTTTTTTTAGTGGAAGACATTTTATAGTCAATATATTTTTGTTTCAAATTTGTATATTTTTAGAGGCCACATTACTTTCCTTTTATGTAATTCATTTTTATCATTTATGTGATTTGTTTTGTATAAATTATATTTGATATAAAAAAGCAGCCTATAAAATACGACTAAAAATCTGTTCCTAAAAATCTATTCAATTATTACATATACTTCGGTTTGACGTATGTAACGACTTATAAATATTATACTGTACAAAATATAGTATAATATATGTATTGTGCCTCGTTAATTATTGCAGGTAACTATATCAAGTTATATACTTTATATAAACATAAATTAGAATTGACTTGTTGCATGGCTAGATCTATTAAACTTGTACAAATTCCATTATAGCGAAAATTTCAATTTACAATATGACCAGGAAATTGTAATACAGTTATTTCGAAATACTTCGTTCAAACTGTAATAACAATTTTGTTTGATTTTACTTATGTAATATAATATTCTCTAAAAAGTATTAAAACTTTAACTTATAGTTTAGTGGATTCTTTTGTACACTGAGTTGTGCGGTTTTGTTTGATATTGCATTGATATGAAACATTTATATCATGGAGATCGATGTTTCTATACTGATCGGATAATTTTTTAAAAAGTTAAAAGCTTTTCTTAATCTGACGTTTCTCACAAGTAATATCTTGGAGTACGTTTTACTTTTACAAATTGTAAGATCGATTCTCGAATCTTTTTATGTATTTTGTTCAGTTATTCAATAAGCTGTCTTCGATCATAGTAGCAAGGAGATCTACTAAAACAGACAGCATCGAGTCGGGCTAAGGACTCAATTTCTCCATACCAATTATTTCCTCGAACAGAGTATTTTTTCCTCCTGTTTGTTCTTCGATAGCATACACGGCGAATCTTAACGTGGCGGCGGCTAAATCACCGACCGACCAATGCCTATCCATAAGAACTCGACTCACGGTATCTAACTGAAAAAGCGATAAACAAAAAATAATAAGTACAGTGAAATTATACACGGATTCACTTTAGTTAGGTAAACAATTATTCTACCTTTGATAAACTAGGATTTCCTGTAGTGTAATAGACTAATTTTGGTACTCCTGCCAAAGAAGCAGCAAGCCATTGAATAACTAATTTCAACTGTGGATCCCCTTTTAAACGAGAACCACATCCCCAATTACCAGTAGCAACAGGCAGTAATCCGCCTGCTTGAGGACTATTGTCTCTTGGTATCTAAAAAGAAGTGTCACTAAATTTAAAGTAACGTAACTAATAATAAAGATTATCTTAAATAATACAGATTATTTATAATCGAGGAAATGTTTTAGTAACCGTGTAAAATTGAAAAATCTTTGACAATGTTATTATGGAAAATATAAAGTTATATAAAGTTGAATTATATTAATGAAAGTTAAAAATTGATTTTAGAGTATACGAGTAAGACATATTGAAGATATTATCAAATAGAATGAGAGACAAATCATTAGTTATTAGAGGTGCAACCATAAAATTTTAAGTAATTTCTTTATAACATATATCATGCAACGAATTATTAGAACATGAAAGGTTTCTATTAATTCAACATATTCATCGTTAAGCTGGAATAATTAAATATAATAAGTGCTTGTCGTTATCATATTAAAAGATAATTAATTTGCAGTATAAGTTCATGCATTGCGTTTACAAAGTACAATTGACACATGTGTAACATAAGTTTGCTCACGTTAAATATTACATGCGATTCGAATTCTTGCGCAAGTTTGTCATTATTCACGTTGGCAACAAAAGATTGCGTTGTTCCTTCTACAGTTCCAGGTGTGCTTAAAGAAACAGGATTAGATAGATACACGGTAGTTTCGTCATCGACCAATGTTTGAAAAACTTCGGATGTAAACGTTACCGTCCTAAGTTTTCTACGTTGAATATCCTTTACCTCTTTCGATATCGTATGATTACTTAACGTATCTTCATAATATTCTACATCTTCAGACTCAGAGACCTGTATATCGTAATAATCTGATGAAATTTGGCTGTATATAAAATATTATCTAGGATAGCATTAGTTTTCAGTTTGTCTCTCATTCTTCGTCGATTCAATATTTATAAATAATCATGTATATATATATATGTATAGAATTTATATAATCGTTTCCAATCCAATAGCATAAAATTTCTTTTTAAGTAATGTTATTGTTTCATTCAAAAATAAAATAAATTCGTTTAAATGAAAAAAAGACAGTGATTTATTTCTTACTGATTGTTGTCTCCTATTTTTTTGACGAGCTAGTTCTAAACTCAAACTCCTCACAGCCAAAGCTAGTTTATGGCTTTGATTTACATCGGTAGGATCGATAAAGGGTTGAGGTTCACCCTCTTGAACTGGAACACCAGCAAATGATTCGCTGAGAGCTCTCTTTAACAACGAGCCGGCGAATCGAACTACTGCTTTGTCTCTTGCGTCTAACTCTCGAGATTCATCCGCTGCTATGGGATCTTCTAACCATTTTGCTAGTTGTTCGTAAACTTCTTCGAGTTCGGAACAAAAATCTAAATGTATGGAGACAAACATAAACTCGTTTATCTTTAGAAACTTTCAAATGATATTATTTATAACGTGCTTCGCGATACTTGCCAGAATTATATTCCGTACTGAAACTGTATTTACTACTAGCACTTGTGTCTCTTCTTTGAAGCATAGGTTGATTCTGTCGAAATCTGCCTAACCATTTTTGTTCGGCTTCTAAAGATTCCTTTAGAAAATCTTCATCCACTGTTTCATCTCGTAGAACGAAACCTCTCGAACCTCCTCGCTTTACTCTAATACGAATAAGTTTGTATATCTAAATTATATATTTACTTATACATATAATATTTCTATCAATTTTCTTACTTAATGTCTTGGTCACAAACGTGACTTCCAGACACGCTAATACCAACTGCGTAACTGCTTTCTCCAGACGAAGTATTAGACGAAGCTGCTCCTGTAGCTGTACTTTCTCGTTTTAACGCGTCCCTCAAACGTTGGGCAAATGTTCCTCTTTTTTCTGGAGTGTCCAACTGACTACTGTAACGTTTACTTAATTTTTGTTCTTCTTCTTCTATAAATATTGATGCACGAAGACGTTATAGACATTTATATTTTATGCAATGAGACAAAAATGAAGTATATTACGTACCAGGATCTTCGTCTATAGTATCTTTTGCACTATGAAAACTATCTGTACTCTGACTGTTACAACTGCTGTAAACTGACATTTGTCCAAGCGATTTTCGTGTAACCGGTAAAACTTCCCCACTTGATCCAAGTACGATAAACCGATTCCTTTTGATCGTGGTACTGGAGTCGCTGCATATTCTATGTGGACTTGGAGGTCTTATAGATTTACCATTTGGTTTACTGCGAACTTCCGTTAAGATATCGTGTCTATTAGATTTTGCTAAAAGAAATAACGAATAACTGTTTTTACAATTATTAAAAGTGTTTGATTACGTATCCTCTGATATACGTTCTTTAGTACCATTATTCGTCGACAATACTTTATCATCGCCTTCTGTTTCTGGAGGGGTGCTGCTGAAACTCTCTCCGATCGGCGATAATCTTCGAGAACCTAGTGCTCCATCTGGATCCAATTCAGATTTTACAGGATCAGTTGGACTGTTCGGTACATGCCTCTGTCGAAATCCAAGCAAAGATTTATTCATTTCCCGGAGTATATTGTCTTCTTCGAACTGCGATAAAGGTAATCGCGAGTAATCCTCAGGATCGATACAACATACTGTTACCTATCGAAACAAGACCACTTAATTACAAGGATATTAATTGTAATACAAAAGAGCACTATACTTACGATATTTGGTTTCGGCAAAGCTTCAAATATGGCTCTATTACGAGGATCGTTTATTCTAGATACGTGTCTAACACCCTCTACTATTAATACTTCGTTGTCTTCTAAAGCTTCAACTGATAATATTGCCACGAGCATTTCGGGATGCGTTACTATCTAAAGATTAAATTAATAACTATAATTTCTCGTTACTTTTTAGTGCAAAATACACTCGCTAATATTTGATACTATTCTTTTTCTTCTTTTTTTTTTTGGTCACTTTATTTGATCTCAGAGCCTAAAGTTAATTAACTCAAATCGAAATTATTTTTCTCACGCGCTTTAATTATTTACATGTACAGTTTCTTGCGTAACATCACCATCAAGTACGCCGCCGCCAAACTTTGCGCTCGCGAAGCAAACACGTAATACTTTAGTCTCTGGTTCCAGTCTCTCCAGACGGCCCTCATGACGTATCATCAATGGACACAGTGGAACGTTGCTCTCTAACCAGTCCTCGATAGTTAACCATTGCTTCGATGTCATTACCTGTTAATCATATGTACATTTCATTCCTATTTTTAAAAGGCTAACAAAATTACAAAAACATATAAAGTATTACCTGTCTAGAAATTACTATCTTTCCATCCAATGCATTTTCAGCTTTAATGTAATCATAGTAATGAAATATACTTCTTAATTTTGCTTTCTGTCCATTGCTGCAAGTTAATATAAAGCTGTACTTGTCTCTTTCAAACTTTTAATTAGTTTTTTCTTCAGTTGTCTTCTGGGTTAAACAAGTTTTATCTTGATATTCTTGATTTTGATACTTACTTATTAAGGTGTTTAAAGAAATTGGTGAAATTAAAATCTCGTAAAGTTGGATGAGTCTTTGTAGTTCTTTTAGGATATGTGGAAAAGAATGCGTTTGCTATTAAAGACGAAACAAAGGCATAACTGTACTCGACGCAATCACCTATAGCACAAATAATTCCCTCACAATTTTTATTTCCTCGCTGATTATTTATACCGAATAAAAAAAAAAAAAATGATATACCTTGTTGTTGAAGACTAAAGTGCAAACCTTGAGGTGGTTTACAAGATCTTAAAGCTTTTGCCCTGTCTACCATACGCGGTATTGTCTTCGCGAAAACTTGTTCCCGTTCCGCGGAGTCGAGATCAGTGTCGAGAAATAACGCTAATCCAGAAAATAATTCTGGATCTTGTGTATCTTCTTCAGGGTCGAGGCTGATACTGTAAAACAAAAACAAAATACTTTGAGATACATGAATTATGATTAGTAAGTAAATATAAAACACATAACATTGATAGATAAAACATATAAAAGATGGGTGGGTTTTTATACAGAGGCGTTGCGCTTAACAGCATTGGGTACATCTTTTACGGATAGTTAGAAATATTCATTGATATGATACCTTTTCAGAATGCACTGTTCCTCGTATCTTTATAACAGCATGTAGCAAAAAAATCGAGTTCGTTAATATCTCCGCGAAACAAATGCATTCTAATCAAATCGATACGCGTATCGCACACGCGATGCCAGTTAGTTGGAAATCAAATACGCATAACATACATTAACAGGTCTGAAAACTTACTTGCACATGTCGTGCAATCTTTGCATCGCTTCCAACAGATCTTCGGAATTTCTGGCAGCTGCTGCTCGATCTAGTTGCTTTACTACCGCCGGCCACCACGGTAGATCACAGGGTAACATTACCAGAGCCATTCTAGTCGTCGCTCTAAGATTCGAAGTTCGCGCGAAACGGTCCAAACGTGTGCGCGCATGCCCAGGAGAAACCAAATAAATAACGAACAATTAGTCTTACGGACACATTCATTCTTTGTGTCATGATTACTTCGTGCTTGCATGTGTATCGAATCGTATACACTCATGTGTAAATGTACGTTACTCGAATCGCGCGATCGTATAACGTGTAATGTGTTACAAAATAGGTTGTCAGTTGGCGAACCGAATTTCAAAAAGGAAATCTTTTTTGGCAGCTAGCCCACGATCTGTTTCAGTAAAACGATCTACGTGTGAGCGTTACATATACGTTAGCCAAGATCCGGACACTTGTCATACAAATCGCGTATTGCTCGTGTTCGTAATATTATATGATTGTTTTAAATCATTTTTACATATTTTTATTGTCGAACTATTTATCAGCTTATTTTCAATCACTTTTATATCGGTTTAAGTAAGTGTTGTTTTCACCGACGAAGAAACCAAAGAAATCGGCTCTAATTTGCAGAAAAATCTCCGCACCTGTTTCTTATTTCGTAGAGTATATTTACCTTGAACGAAACACACTTTGAAAAATATAGCTGGTGTTTAAATTTCTACAGATACATACGTTATTGGCGAATAAGTCCTCCCGAACAATCATAAGGAGTGTAGGTTTAAAACAAGCGCGGTTCGTCTACCAAATTATTACGCGCGAATTATCACATGAAAATAAATATTCCATAGTTATAAAATAAAATAGGGCTATCACGGACTATGTAACTCGATATCCTTGATCCGTTATTTAAAAATATAAAATAACAATATAGATGTTATTTTTATAACTCCTTCGAATATTCACAGAAGTGATATAAAACGTACATCTAATTACATAAACCTTAGAAAATCATATCGATATTAGTATGCCGGTCATTAATTTACCTGAAATTTATCTTGATTCATTTCAGTCTGTAAACATTAAAGTATTAAGCGCACGATCCACGTTTCTTGTTAAACCATAAGTTAGTTTTGTTTGCCGAAGGGGTGAACGTATCCCTTGGAGTCTCCATTTGTACCTCAAAACTGCTCGTGTGCCTAGCGGAAGGGGTTGCGAGGTTAGTACCCTCTCGACGCGAGGAGAGTATATAATTAGTTACTCTGGTAGCCGGGTAGAAAACTATCCGGCGAGTCAACGAGTTATTATACATCGTATGTAAATGGACAATAGTGTTTCGCAAGACACGAGCCTAGTTGTTTGAAATAAGAATTTATATAATCACCTAAATCGCTTGATACGTTGACGATCAGCTGATGCGACCACCAAGTCACATCTTATTGTTAGTGTGCCATTGCGTCAACGGACACACCGCACATGGTACAGTGATCACTCGTGTAATTTTAGCGTCTTTAAAACGTAGAAAACACCCTGCATAGAGTCGGATTCGTTGCGTTTCAATGATAGCATCGACGACCTCTTTGTTTCGTTTACGTTTATTCACGACAAACTTGACCCGTGAAACGTGGTTCAATTAATCTGGAAACGATGCTTAGGAAGAACAAATATACATCCACGGCTAGGTGGCACAAAACGCCGAAAAGTACCACTGTTAGCTGTTACGATACTATCGTTGTGCGTACCCGATGGCTAGCTTTCCTTTTACTTTGTCCACGAGCCACAACCGGCGATTGGCGTTGCACGCTATTTATAGAACGGCGCCGGCGCCCTGCCAAACTCTATAGAATTTTTGACAGTAATCTTGTTTATAATACTTTCTTAATTATGATCAAGTTATATAACAATTAACACCTTCATAATGATCTCATACGTTTACCTATGCATCGTAATCAAAGATACGCTTTCAAAATTACCGGTAGTTACATATTTTTAGGGATTAAAATCACATCCGAATAACGCTGCGTAGGTAAAGAAGTTTTCTAACTTTTCGGTTGTTGATAAAAAAGATAGCTTCAGCTTTACGATACAATTTTTAAAACATGTAAAAAGAATTCAACAAATATTTATATTTATTATTATAATATGCGTGAATTATATCAAAAAATATAACAAGTATATAAATCATAAAATATAAAAGTACGCGAGTAGTGATCGATGTCGCATTACATTGAAAGTATTATTTATTATATTATATATTGAAAGTATTATTTACTATATAGAAATGATTTTTTTAATTCTATAAATGTATAGAATACGATGAAACAATCAGAAATTATAATTGAATTATGTAACGGACACACACGTAGATTAAAGGCTTTGCTTACCAGTCACTCGGAGATTTCAATGCTTGGTAAAGAATATCGGATCAATTACAGTCATTATTGAAATCATTTCTGTTTTGTTTTGTATCCTACAGCCTGTTTACTACGTGTAATTCAAATTTATACGACTTATTCATATTTTCGAATAATTATATTACACATAAATTTTGTTTAAATATCCAAATCTTTTTCTAACGAAATGGCATTAGAGATGTATTACAAGTTAAGTATAATTATGAAATTTTACTAAACGAATTAAATGAATATTTATTTAATGGGATACTTTGAATTACATCGATAATTAATTCGTCTCATTTACGCCTGTATCTAGACTACCTGACTAGTTTGAATCCGACAGGTGCCACCACCTTGCGGAATAATTTGCGTGATCTAGT
Source organism: Megachile rotundata (assembly GCF_050947335.1). Classification (NCBI taxonomy): domain Eukaryota; kingdom Metazoa; phylum Arthropoda; class Insecta; order Hymenoptera; family Megachilidae; genus Megachile; species Megachile rotundata. Next base: position 23,655,621 of record NC_134984.1, on the reverse strand, counting down.
AACAATTTCAGTAAAGTATCAATGCGGAACAAATAGGGTGTTTACCTAGTTATAAAGAAATCGCCAGAAATAGATAAATATCTGTAGAATTTTAAGTATTTGAATGTTGACAAATATTTCTATTAACTTATGAAGGATCGAATGTAGTTCAGGATGTGGATATCACCAGTGTCAAAATCAAAAAAGACGAAATAAATGTTTTTTACGAGTTTACTTTATTTTCAATATTTGATGGATTATTTCCCTCTAATCGTATTTCCTAATAACTAAAGAATATTTGTATCCATTTGAAAATACAGTCGGAAATATAGGGCCCAAAGGTGGTAAGTACATAACTATGTTCATTACAATCGTGTGTTCCAACGGTCTTGGAAAGCGATTGTGTCGAGCGGCGTGGAAGAAGGGGATTTTCATGTCGGTTCAGTGAGCTCATGCACGTCGAACAACACTCGTCGGCAACGGCACGATCCGGAAATCTCTGAGACCAAAAATGGCGTTTCTCGTGTAGCTTATTACCACACCGAAGTATTCTGGTATGATTGATTAAAGAAGTGAGCTCTGTCGAAAAGAACATTGCATAAATCGAGGAATAGTTTTATGAAATTTCGTGTCCAAGAAGCCTCTTTACAGAACAGTCGACGTAAATATCGGTTCACATGCCAAACATTCTTACATCTTTAATTATGTGAGTCCATTACGTGAACGTGCTTTGTGCCTAAGATTTTTAGTCCGACAAAGTGAAACGTTATTCTTCACGATTCAGATTTTTAAATACTTTCACAGTATCCCTTTTTGTGTATTCTTTAAACAAACCAACCTTAAATCGCGCTCTTTTGCCGAAGATTTCGATTGGTCGATTCATCGATCATTGGCCAATCGACGGTACTTCTCTTGAAATCTACGATTTTTCTTCTGAAAACGGACGTTATCGTTTTCGGGAAAATTTTGATCGGTTGACAGAAACGATCTCGTTTAATTATTCGAGATTTTTGCCAAAATTTCAGTGGAATTCAATCGATACTGAAATATATAAATATACCAAGTGAACTTTAGTTAAAAAAAAGTGTGAAGAATCATATACGGTGAAAGTGTTAGAAAAAGAGCTGAATTTTGTGCGTGCAAGCATCAGAGGCGCAAGCGTGTAATACCGATATCTATCAGTGCTCTATTGAAGATTCCCACGTAAAATAGTGGAAGAAGAACGTGTTTCACTCTTTTTTATATTCTTATAATTAATCGAATTTTCGTAATACGTTATCGTTACGTTGCTATTTGTTCCGTCTACATTATGTACAGAATAATGTTAAATAAGTTGTTTTACCAGAAATGTGTTTTGCCTAATTTACTTTGAACATAAGCCAACTCTGTCAGTAAGTTTAATCGCAGTCAAGTTTGCCTTTGTTTCCGTCGTTCTATCTGATTTTTTTTTTTTTTTGCTTAAAATTGCACGTCACGTGTCTCGTGTTCGAGTTAGGGTATCGAATTACAATTTTAATGTAACCGAGTCTAACGTCGAAATAAGGACGAAAATCGATAGCACGGTTAGTCGAGAAATTTACTCATTTCGGTATAAAATTTTTACGCACTTACGCAAGCTTCATCGGTTGAACAGGATTTTAAGACAACAGTGATGTCATAACACAGCGTAGCGCTTCGAAGCAATACCTTCGGCACGTGTAGCTGATGTCACGCTAATGTATCATGTGTTAGCAGTCTTAGGATGTCTTAGCATCGATAATCAATATTTTTATTCGTTACTGAATATATGTATCTTACATGTCGGTCGGTCTCTCGATTTTTCCTGTAGAATGCTTTTCATGGAAAAGAAGGAGAAAAAAGTGGATGAAGTATATCTTTTCTACGCTTTCTTGTTTCTTTTCTCCCGACTGTAACTGTACAAGATTCAATGAATTCGTATGAAATAGCGGAGCTGTGGTAGTTATTCAGTTTAAAGGATATGTGCGAACTGCCAAGATACATCGATGATCAGAGATGTTGCAGTGTTCGCGTAGACGCGTAGACACTTTCACCGTGAGAAATTTTTTAACGAATTCATCTCATCTTAAGTAACTAGAGTATTGTGACTAACCGAATATTCTTTTATGCGAAAATGCATGATATTGTCAATTATTACTAAATTGAAGCCTGAAATATAATTTTCATAGCGTGGCTAATATCATTTATCAGCCTACTTGACCTATGGTTAACGTTCCAATTGTTTCGACAGAGACGACTAATCGTTCGAACGCGTTCTATGTCTTTCGACAATAACCAGAGTTAGGATCGATACAGCATCGATTTAATAGCAAATAGTATCGGAACCGTAGATACGAAAAAGAATTGATATTTACTTTCTCAAAAACTTCGATATGATGTACGAATCGTATAAATATCATCAGCATGTATCGGCATAGGTTCGACCGCCACTGATAGCCACTTTTTTATTCAGTTCGGTTGACCAACGTTGTTGGTAATTGGAGTTTCTTTTTTACCTTAGATCTATTGGTTATTAGCCGCGTCGATAGTAATAAGTGGCCGCGTGGTGTAATGTTGAATGAAAGAAACAAAAATGGAATTGACCGAACAATTACGACCCGAGGAGTTGGTGGGTTTGGTAGCCCGGTCCGCGGAAGGCACAGCAGCCAAAGGGATGCCCATCAAAGGACACGAAGATCTATGGGTAGAAATTCAAGCGAACACGTTTAGAAATTGGGTGAACGAACATCTAAAGCATGCCGCAGATATCGCTGACGGTCCTGTAATCGATCTCGCCGAAGATTTTCGAGATGGTACTCGACTTTGCGCTTTGGTAGAAGTTCTCACTAAACGCCGTTTGCCGCGATGGAATCCTAGACCGGCTAATCAGCATCATCATTTGGAAAACGTATCGACCGCTCTTCAAGCCATCGAAGCCGACGGTGTAAAACTTGTCAATATCGGTGAGTTAACTTATTTAAATCTTTACATTGTTTTTTTTTATTTTTAAATATTGATATAGCAAAAGTCTTAACATTTGTTTATCTTTGTCTCGAAATTCTCAAGTTATGGATCACCTGATTTGTGACATTCATTTTTCTTTTTGTGCACTTTTGACATAAGATTCATTTTCTTTAAGATCATTTTTTGCATACTTTAAGGTCACCTGTGCTTTTTTAAACGAAGTTACGTACAACTGCATTTCTATTGTCGCAACGTTGTAATCCATGAGAAGGTAAATTCAATGACATAAGCCCATGTACGTCTATGTTGATCTTCGGGTGATCATGAACCAAAAATAATCGGGTTTGTATACTATAGAATAAAGAACGCAATAGTTAATGGCAATAGTAAAACACTTTAGGAAAAAAACACGTAGCTTATTCTTACGAGTCCATGTGTCGATAACATAATTAAATGTGGACCATCGTTACGAAACGTTGCATAAGATTTATTAACGAGTTCTAGTGTATAGTAATTTCTAATTCATAAGCAAGACATTGCAATTATATTTCGAAAGAAAAAAAATATACAGTTGTCACGTCACTGCTTGCAAATTGAACTTCGAGGTCGTTGCCTTTCTTGTGTTCACTCGGCGCCTACGAGACCGTTCAGTACCATTACAATTACACCCCTCTAACCACCGATTAATTTAATTTCCAATGTATGAGCGATAAAGCGACGCGTCAGCGATTAATCATACACATATACAAGCTAAAAGAAATATTTTCGAGTTGGAACAAGAATGCGTTAATATCTTGATCGAGATTCTTGCGGAAATAAAAAGAGCTGCTCATTCTGGAAAATATAAACGAGGAAAAGTTAATATACTCGTACAATTAATTACGTAATAATAATACAAATGTACGATGTTAGCAATTTCCGGTAGAGCAATAAATTCTTTTCCGAAAGCATTTCTTTAAACGTTTCCGTTCATACATGTAATAATATGTAAATCTATGTATGTAATGAGTCATGTTTTTCCAACGCAAATGCCTGGAAGCTTTAGTCTACGTATGGATAAATCGCTTTTTCGATACCCATTTTTGCCTCTAACATAGAGGAATTGTCCAACGCGTTCCACTGATATTTAAATGACCTTTTCCACACTGCCAGATCTTGATGTTCCGAAGCTTTCTATTACATATTGTTTTGGACAAAAGTTAAAATAGTTTATTTATCTAATTTGATGCGTAAACGTAGGAAAAGATCGATATCATTGAATAAATACAGGTCCTCATATTATTTATGCATGTTTTTACAATAGAATGTCGTCGACATTACTCGACGTTGTGTCAATGTGCGCTTAAAGTAAATGAAGAAAAACGTACAACAAAAGCAAATCCTTTGCTCGTGTTCGTTTAGCGTAAACGATCATAAATCGGAATCCCGTTGAAGTAAAACGCGTCTAATTGAATTAAATTGAATTGAAAACGGCATCGAATTAGATTACGTTACAATAGGCGAACATTTCTAAATTGCGTTGAATCTGCCAGGTGTTACTGTGATATTGACAATGAGTATCGTTTCAAAGGATTTTAATGAGTGCCACGTGATTGATCAGTTCAATTATCGCGGCGTATGTTTTTTTACGAGCAAGATTCAACTCTATGGAAAAAAATAGTATTTTTTTATCAACAATGGAAAGTTATCGTTTGAATTTTGTTTGTTGCAGGTAACGTTGATATCGTCAATGGAAACTTAAAATTGATCCTTGGTCTAATATGGTCACTCATTGTACGGTACCAAATAGGCAAGTCCAAGTTCCCTCCAAGGAAACTCATGCTGGCATGGCTCAAGGTCGGTATACGTAATTGCACAAATAACCTTGCCGCATCGCGACTACAATCTCGATGTAAACATATATATAAGAAAAAATATACTTGTTGAGCGGGATATTTTGCCGAATATGATGCGTAATAAACATTATATACCTTCGTTTATAATTTCTTCCATTTTACACAGCATATAAAAAATGAATTTATTTACAGGCTGTTTTACCAGAATGCAGAGTAAACAATTTTACAACAGACTGGAACTCTGGAGTATATCTAAGCGCGTTGCTCGATTATTGTCAACCAGGTCTGTTCCCTCATTGGCGTCAACTTGATCCTAATGACAGGTATAAGAATAAATTTCTGAAGAATGAAATTCAGGAATTGTAATAATTATGTTACATTCTCAGCGTATACAATTGTCGGAAAGCTATGGAGATTTCAAAACGCGAATTCGATATACCTATGGTACTGGAACCAGAGTACCTTGCATCTCCATATTTGGACGAACTATCGGGAATGACCTACTTATCGTACTTCATGAAAGAAGGTTCACCGGGTTTTCATGCGACATTGCAATGGGTTAACTCGCAATTACCTCACCATTCGGTACAAAACTTTACGGTGAGCATTCGCTCGTTAACATCACGGTTAGGATAAACGTGTCTTTTTACTATCCGATCAATCCCTACAGACTGATTGGAACGATGGTAGAGTTTTGTGCAGTATCGTCAGAAATTTGGGCGGGCCTGCTCCAGCTTATAATAAAATCAACACTGACCCTTCTGCATGGGAACATAATATACAAATGGGTAAGCATCGATATAATCGTCTAATTTGTCTCTTGGCATACGAATTATTTATATTTCTAAACGTGATATCAGACTTTTCTCATATTTCCTCGAAGGTATCGACGGAGGTAAGAAACTAGGCGTGGAACCTATTCTCAAGGCAAAAGACATGGCTGATCAGAACGTAGAACATTTAGGCGTTATGGCGTATGCGGCATACTTTCAATGGGTGAAGCCTCGCCCTCAAGCGAGCAAACAAATTGTTGTGCACATAGACAGCACTTCCGCTCGGGTGCAACAACCGGTTAGTTCGTTAACTGTTGTTTCGCGCTAATTTGTATTGTTTCAAAATATCGTCGCAATGAGTTGTGCCGTGATCGTTAACATACTTATTTATTAAAGATAAAATAAGAAAATGTTCTAACGAATGTTGACTAATAATATTCGTTATCTTCAGGCACACTTTAAATTGGAAATTCTTACTAAAGAGGTAAATACAAGGGAAGTACGTGGGGAAATAATAAGTCCCACAGGACGAGTAGAATGTAGGCTCACTTGGAACGGAGTTCATGGCAAAGGAACCTTTGTACCTACGGAAGTTGGAATGCACAAAGTTCGTGTCACTAATTTTAAATATATAAACAAAATTAACAAATAACATTGTTTACCATCTATATTTCAGTTAATGGTGTATAATGACGGAGAGTTAGTAGATGGATGCCCTTATTATTTTAGAGTTTTACCTCCTTTGACTAAAATAAAATCACCTGGCATGGATCCGTGCGCTATAGGATCCATCGTCGAAGTTCTAGTCAATAGTTACGGTGAGCATTGTACCCGATGAAATAACATTTTCACAGACAATAAATATATCGAAATTGCGTAAAATAAACATTTCAGGAACTAGTCATGATGGCATTGATGTAACTGCATGGTCACCAACTGGAAGATCTTTGTCGTGTCCAGTTAAAGAAAACGATGGCGTACATACCGCCACTTTTCAACCCGATGAAACAGGAGAGTGGAGTATCGCGATAACTCATAAAGGAAATCATATACAGGGCGGACCTTTTACCTGTTTCGTATTTGATCCCAATGGGATAAAGGTAAACCGATTTTTAATATCGTTCAATGAACAATTATGATGTTCGATAAATATTTGCAGCTATTGGACACGGATGGTGCTATGCCCGGTCAACCATTTTCATTCATTGTCGATGCAACAGGAACCGGAGGTCTTGGTGACGTAATAATAGATTTAGTTCACGATAAACAGTCCGTCGCCTTTAGAATAGAAGATTTTGGACACATGCAGTATCGGGTGATATTTGTCCCATCTGATTCCGGAAAGTACAGAGTTTACGTATACTTCAATGGTTCCGATGTTCGAGGCTCTCCGTTTTCTATCCGAGTGGGGACTCAAAAAGGATCGAGAAGGTCAAAGGAATCTACGTCTAGCCTTGATAGAACCAAATTATCTTCGTTAGAAAGACGAATGAACGGTCTAAACGTTGCGGTGGAAACAGATCGGTCCAGTCCTGTACAAAAAACCTATTCTTCGCCAACGTATAAATTATCGAGCCCTACTCAACACGCGCGCGATTATTCTCCTGTACGTCAGATTGCTTCCGTGTATAAAGCATCGAACAATTATTCGATAGACAACTCTAATTCAACGTATCATACATCGACTTCGTTTAATCGAGCTAGATCTCCGAATCATGGTCACAGTCCTGTTTCGCGAAATCTACATAGTCCATCCATGATCAAAGAAACGAAAGAAACGTATTCGAGTACGACGTACAATCAGTCGAGATCTCCGACCGTACAAAGTCCTAGTTTTGTAAAAGAATCAAAGGACGTTTACGCGTCAAACACAGTAAATAGATCTCGTTCTCCCAATCCAAGTCCGACTACGTATGGCTCAAGATATTCGCCAATTATTAAGGAATCCCGGGAAATTTATAGCTCCGGATCTTTGAAGAGATCTCGATCACCGACTCAAAGTCCAATGGCATATCGCAGCGCGACGCAAAGTCCAGTTAATAGGAGTTTCAGTCCAAGAAGCAACGACAGGGATAGTTTCAATAGGAAAAGTTCTATGGATAATGGAACCGTTGACACGAGTAGTAACGTTAGAGTGTCATCGATGGTTGGTGGAACCTCGAGGCGAGATTCATGGGATGCTATCGAAAAAACAAAATCTTTGTTATCTTATGGTAGCCTAGAATCCCTCGCGAATCTGGCCAATAGTTCAGCCACATTTGAAGATACCTCGAATACCTCGAGTTTTTTCAATAATAATTGCAAGAATACACAGAATTATAGTTCAAAGAATATGTCGCACACGCATCACAGTTCTTCCAGTTACGTTTCAAATCAAAAACTTTCAACTTCCGATTATGGCACGTCTCAAAGATTTAACAACGAAAACCACAATGCTCGAACGCAGGTACAAACGCACGGAATTCTTAAAAATAAAACTAATAATTATTACAAAGGCGTGGATACGACAGATGGAACGCAAGAACGATATCTCGACAACGGTGTTTCCAATTATTCGTCGACGCAAGGAAGATCTTCTGAACTTGTAACTGGAAATGCGTTAGAGATGCTGCCGATACACAGACCGACTACCTTCACTCTTGATTCAAGCGTAGATCCAAATAAAATTGCTGTCAGTGTTACTGGTGAGTTTTTTATGATACTCTGTAAATAATATAAATATTAAATCGTAACATCTGTTGATAAAAAAGTTAATGATTCGTTTCAGGTCCCAATGGCAAAACAATTCCTGTGCAAAAATCAACTCTTCGGGGCTTAACGTATACGATAATTGCAGAAGAAGTTGGTGAACATATCATTCAGATTCTAATAAATGGCCAACATATCCAAGGTTCTCCCTTTAGGTTTGTAGATAATAAAACTACTAGAATAACGTGTTACGGATAAATAAATAAAATTGAATCGGTTATTGCTTCAGATCACAAGCATATAACGCGCGTGCAATCCAAATTGGGAACATTCCGAATGGCGTTGTCAATCAACCAGTCGAATTTGAAAGTATGTGTTAAAGTATATTATAAATATTATTATAAAATAAAATATGTATATTGCATAGTTCATATATATATTATTGCAAATATATTTTTCATATTTCTTTTGTAGTTGACGGATCTAAAGCCGGATCTGGAAATTTAGAAATTCTCGTAAATGGTGGTCATGTAACTAGTTTTGTCAGGGCGTTAGGTAGCCAACGATTTTTGGCATCGTTTGTACCTCACGAAGCTGTTGTACACCTCGTAGAGATGACATTCAACGGTGAAGTTGTCCCCGGTAAGTCTCTTTTTCTTATGTACGCATATGCATAATTACATACGTATACGTAATATATTAGTAAAACTTAAGATCGAATTTCAAATAAGGCATTGTTATTTTTACATTTATAAATAAAATGCAGAGAAGGATGCGTTGAACGGTAAGATTTTAAGTATTTATAAACCTGAAAGACTGAATGGAAATATTATCTTTTTTACACGGAAATAGTTGCTTCGTTTCCATTCATCGAGCAACTTTCGTCTTAACTCTGTCATCATAAACTATTATTAATCGTAAAAGAAATATTTTAGCGAAAGTAATTTATCAGTTGACAAAGTCCTACGATCGTGGTAGTCATATACTAGGATATATTTGTTCAAAGATGTATTTATCTACAGTTATTGTATAATACTTGGCATTTGTCAACCGTATGATCGACAACAAGGATTTAATTTTTGTATTGATAAATACTATTTCCCTTTCTATCTTGATGAAAGTACCTATTTAAAATGTTCCCCCACCGCTTGATGGGGAGGTACTAATGCCTGCTTCAGGTCATCGGTCAGGTCATTGACTTACGATTTCACGCATCCACGTGATGTTCCACTGACACATATACGACGTCATCGTTTCCTTTCCTTCTTGAATTTTTTTCCTTTCGTTTATTTAACGAAGCATAGTGTACACGTTATGCCTATTTCAATAATCTCGTTATACAATGTTACCGTATAATATCGTACTTTAGTTATCTTATTTAATAATTTCTTTCCTCGATGTTACAAATAGGCCTCCAGGTAGTTAATATGGAAAATACAAACTTTAAGAAACAGATAATATCTTTTTTTAATATGGAAGTATTCTTTTTCCTATTTATCGACATAATTTCTTGTTATGCCGTTTATTCCAGTTTATTACAGATGTCCAACTTTTAACCGGATTCACGCTACGTCATTGCAAATCTACAAAGAATATTACATATTTAGATGCTGCGTAGAGAAATGCATTCCGCAATTGTAATTGCACGTTGCACGTGGCCTACAATGTTATAAGAAAGTTTGTTAGAGTTCTATTAAGTGCTTAACGTGTTTCATGCATCAACACCGAGCTGTTTCAAAATATTTATTGCACCGAGTTCCGTTAAATCAGAGATCAATTATTAAATATTGATACAATTTTATTTTCATAACGGATAAATATTGAATTCCGTATCAGACACTCTTTTTAAACGTACGTTGTGCAGCTCGGTGTTAGCAGTCACGGACGATCAACGTGACATTAAAGCAGTTAATGCTTTTATCTAGCGGTATTAGCGACCAGTTTGCATAATATTCGTACATTATCAGCTAAAAAGGAATATCGTGAAGATCGTAGGTGTGGTCACGATGGTAAAGTCGTTATACGCTCATAGACGTATTTGGTTAGGAACAAGGATAGTCGATCCCTACCTACGTACATGTAAATATAATTCCTGTTCGTGCCAGCTCGCAATGATTTTTATAATCTATCACATAATTTTTCGATTTCATTCTCATACTTGTACGTATTAATTAGACGAAACAATGTAAATAATAATTATCGTTATACAACATGGAATCGCATTCGTAATGTCACGAGTAAATGCAAATTATTTCGCCGATGCGTTTTAATAACGAGAATCTTCTATTGGTACATACACGATCGTAACATTCCTATGATTCGTAGGATTCGTTAATTACAGTCCCGTTTTTGTGTAATCTTATGCAAGACCGTGCATGCCCTGCACCGTTATTAGTTATCGAGGAAGAAATGTTTGCGGTTGTTTCGTTCGCCAAATAACTTATGGCATGGTGACACGTGGAATGCGTTCTTATGCGTTTTACCGTGTCAGACACGACATTGCTAATTTCCCTATTCCACTTGCTTTGTCTTTCTCTACTTACGAGCGTCCCAATTCGGCTTCTTTAACTTTTCTTTAGAAATTCTTTCTAAATCAATTTGAGCATACTTTTAATCATCCGGATTAAAGGTTTTGTAATATCGATACGAATTTTTAATATGTTCAAAATAAATTAGATTTCATTCTAATTTATTATAAGTAAGAATTTTTCGATTTCTAAATCGAAAAGCCAGTCCTAAGGCACATGCCTTGTTTCCCCGATATTACGGGCAAGTTTGCTCATGAAGTCAATGATTAAAATTACCAGTTAGTTATGACGCGCAAATCACCGTATCGCTTGATGAGAATACATATCGACTATGAAAGTATCGATTATGCGTTAATTATGCTACCATTCGTGCAGCGACAAAGCAAACTATAGTATATTACTCTTACATAAGTTTGTTGCTTTTGATGATCAATATGAAATAAAAAGAATTAGTATCTAATTCTTATAATCGCATTCTTTATATGATTTTTCATTCGTGTCCTAAAAATATGACGATTTCAATGAACAGTAACAAACGATTTTGCATAAGAAAGATGTTATGAAATATTAATAGTATCGATAAATCCCACGCTTGTAAAGTTGAATCACAATTGCTTCAAGGAAACAACGCGGTAGTATATGTATATACGCATTTGCTAACACTCATTCAATTCAATTGATTTCAATTTGTTCTCGTATAAACGATAGCTTGTCCCTAACTATTTGCGATGGGTTTTCAGCTATGTTCGAACAAACAATAGATCCGGAATATTCGATAGAGAAACGAAAGGCTTTTTCGAAAATTTTTAAACGAGTTACTTTCTGTGCGACCCGTTATGTTGGGGAATGCAGCAATTCTTGAGCCACAGTCTCTTCAACCTAACTCTTCTCGTTAAGAATGTAGCGCAAAGTGATTCTCAATGAAAATAAAATAGCTTAATGTTATCTTTAACGTACATGAACTTGAACCTGTAAAAAGTATCAGGAATTCCTTTTTTTATACACTTTTTATTTGCACAGCAAAGACATGTTTCTATTTTGACCTTTCTTGCGATAGACGAAACGATGATTTTGTCAAAATATGACAATTGGCAGGACTAACTTTTTTAGGTTTCTCAGTGTTGAATGCGAACTTGAACACCATTGAATCAAACGCGTATGTTCACGACACATTCCTAACATTTTCTAGTTCGAGTCGCGTTGCATACGTACAAGACTTGTTTTGACATGCGTTTCGCGTAGTCGAGCGTTCCGTATTGGAACTCGATTATTAATTAGAATCTTGATGAATAGACGATTGCACTTTCGTTTCTAACGTTTTTCTTTACTATACCGATCATCGATCATTCTCGATTATAGATGACACTCTTTCTTTTATCTTGGTTACTTTAAAGTAAGTCAATGTTGAATGCAAACAGTGAGATTTCTATTTGCGGCCGACCTTAAGGTATCGAAATACGCAGATCAGGTATCTCGTGAACGTATAGAGTATAGACTGTAGCCGGTTGAACGAGCAAGAAACGAATGGGGAGAACATGATCGTATTATGTTCTTTAAACGCCCCGTTCTACGTTGAATAATTTTTTAAATCGAATCTAAACCCAAAAGTGACTAAAATAAACTTGTATATACTGATCTTTCAGCGTTTTCATTTCTTTGTCGTCCGTGTTAACGGATTCCCGATTTAATAAGTATTTTATCCTTTATCCTTTCGAATATAAAGCATATTTTTAAACTCCCGCCTTAAATTCATTATAATAGTTGTTGTTAACGTGTATTATTTGGCATTTTAATATTATACAAAGTTGTAACATTATATACAAATTCACAACTAATCATTCATTTTCTTCGAAAACAATATTTTTAGAAAACTAAAAATTTTCCGCTCCATATTCTAAATATTGGTAAAAATGATCAAATAAATAGTTTTATCGAATATTGGTTACAACTCATTTATTCGTATAGTTATTTAGAAAACTCAAGTTTATAAATTAAATTGTTATGACTGAGGTATAATATAATAATAACATAACAAAATTAGCAAGAATGTTTGTTAAGGTTTAATATAGAATAAATATAAAAAAAGTAATAGTACACTCGTTGTGTGTACACCGAGAAAAATACGGTCCTGGTTTTGGGTCCGAACGGCAACCCATAGCCCGCAGTGGCAGCTACGCTCTGTCCCGTCGCTGGACTCGTTTGAGTCTGTCGTGAATCGCAACCTGCTGACGTTTCTTCGTCAAGAAAATCGACATTACAAAATTCTTCGGCTCTTTTAAACTATTCAACTCGTTTTATTTTCTGCCTCCTTTAAAAAGTTGTATCATAATGGATTTCCGAGAGAGTCATTCGCAATTAGTGTTTGTTGAAAGTCGTCGTATAATCATATTAGTTTGCGTGCAATTGTGAAAACTCGATACCTGTTCGTGCTTATGGCCGAGATCGATGTGTATTCCATAATGGAATTTTATTATTAATCGATATATAGTGTGTCTTATTAACAACGTTGTGGAGTTTAGTACATCCATAACTTAATTAAGTTGTACATTCATTTTTCCTTTAAGGTTTTCAGCGTTTTTCAGGTTTTTTAATCTAAGATCAAGGGTGATCAGGGTAATTTAGTTTTCCATATCTTACACATAATTACGCAAATATTAGCTTCTTTCTCCTAGAATTTGAATAAACTTAGCTTCATGAACTTTCCCGCGATGATTATGAAAGTTATTTCTTGTCTGTGATCTGCGCGTGTCCTTATATCAGGTACGAAGGTTAGAAGGCATTTGATTGGAGTTACGTTGTACTTCCGGAAAACTAGAATTTGATTCAAAATACTGTGATTGCGAACAAATATTTTGTTGTTTCGAATAATTCGGTATCTTATATTAGCATGTAATAATTAAAAAATTCTTCTACTATAATTAAATGCTGTGTATGAAATATGATTTTGTGCTAGTGCAGTGTTTTATATAATTTAGTAAATCTAAGGAAACATATTTCATGTAATTTATTTGTATTATTTATCGAATATTTATGTAGTTATAATATTATTAATAAATTAATAGGATCACCGTGGCGAGTAGGCATCATGCCAGCACCAAAAATGTCAGTGATTGGGGATTCCATAAGGTTGGTCCCTGCCGGTAGTCCTGCACTCTTTGAACTTTCTGCTCTTGGTTTTAATAGTAATGAAATTGATGTTCAAATTATAAGTAAGTGAATAATAAAATAATACATGTACTCAAAATCATACATAATTATAAACTTCTTTTTGCCAATGTATAATAATTATTTTCAGCACCTTCTAAGAGACATATACCAGCAAAAATTAATGAAGAGCCAGGACGCCTTGGAGAGTTTCGAGTTGAATTCACTCCAGTAGATGTAGGCAGTCATCTTGTGGAAGTAACCATCGCTGGACAGAAGCTACCGGCAGGACCCCTCGTTGCTAAGGTGTACAACAGCAGTTTAATTCAAGTTACTGATATACCTAGTGCTGTTGTAGGACATGCCTGCCAATTTAGAGGTAATTATAGATGTTTAATAATTAAGAATACTTTACTTTTTCTCATGTCTTCATTTTATAGTTGATGCTAGTGCTGCTGGTGAAGGGCAACTTGAAATTTCTATTAACGAAGGAGAGGTACCTAATCATGTTCAGGTAGTAGGAGGAGGTTGTTGTCTCGTATCTTTTACGCCTGAAATTGCTAAACCACACTACATTGATATAAAATTCAATGGAGAAGCAGTGAAAGGATGCCCCTTTGTTTGTAATGTATCTGACACGAGTAGAGTAACATTAAGCTTAAATCATCTGGAATTAATCCCAGTGGACCAACCTGCTAGTTTTCATATGGGGGTTGATGGCAGTGGGAGTGCAGAACTTGCAGTTTCTGTAAGAGGTTAGTGGTAAAAATTCTGTTATGCATTGAGATTTTGTAATTTGATAAATTTTATAAAGTACTAAATAAATATTTTCCAGGGCCAAATAGTGAATTACCTGTTAAAGTAACTGGAGACATAAAAAGTGGTTTTACAGCAGAATTCACTCCAAAAGACGTTGGCGTTCATTCGATTAGTGTTGAATATAATGGTCATCCTGTAAATGGCACACCGTTTTTAGCTAAAGCATTTAATGCGGATAAAGTACTGATAGGCCCTGTTGCTAGAGGTAGTGTCGGTCAGCCAACGCATTTCACCGGTAAGCAGAAGAAATATCAAAGTAGAAGTTATTTTAAAATAAATTAATGTAACTATTTTAAGACCTTTGTATATTCTTCTTCTTCTGTAGTTGATGCGAGTCAGGCTGGTGAAGGAAATCTAGAAATTACAATATCAGCTCGTAGTCAGAATATACCTACACAAGTCACGCCACAAGGAAATGCTCGATTCTCAGTTAGCTTCGTACCATTTGAAGCATGTGAGCATATCATAAACATAGCTTTCAATAAACGAACTGTACCAGGCTGCCCGATTGTAACTCGGGTAGGTGGTGATAGTCATGTAACAGTGAGTGGGCAGGCATTGAGCAGTGCTGGGTTAGGACGACAAAGTTATCTTACCGTCAGTAATGTTGCCGGTAGCTTGGAAGATTTAGAAGTTAATGTTGAAGGTAAATCTATTTCTCTTTCTTCTTGTGTTATTGCTAATATTCTACCTCGATTATGTGTTTGTGTGTGTATAGCGCATGCATATCTTTCAATTCAAATTTGTATCTTTATTATTTTTGCACAAATATCACTTCCTTTACGGTGATATCTTATTTTTTAAGATCGATGTTCTTTTACATCTAACATTCTAATCCAATATTACAAAATTTTTACAACTTACGCACAGTGGTTTCACCGATGACCGAAAGTATATAAGCACCTTCTATGTTTCGTCTACCACCATCATGTAAAGTTCTTGAATTTTTGTTTGTTTTTAATAATTCATTTAGTTCACATTTTGTGTCTTAATTATGGTGGAAACTTGCACGAAGTTCTACCTCTGTGTTTTTCTATCTTGTTAATCTTTAGCTTGAGAGCAATTCTCTCTTTGTTGCAGGTCGGCCAGCTTTCAGACTACGACATTACTAGACTTCTCAAACAAAACTAATTTCATTCTTATCTTAGTAATGGAATATAATAAATAAATTGGTGGTGGGTTTCTAACATAACATCTTCTAAAATATTGCATAGAGATAGTTTTTCGTACTGTTCTCTTTTTAATCGTTAGTTACCACCTTAAAATATTATTTGGGCTTTGGTTCCACTTTAGTAGATAATTTATTAAAGCGGTGACTAACATTTCACTATTTCAATTTTTGTTACCGAACCAAATTAAAATATGTATTACACGTGCGACACCCATTATATGGTGCTATGCATTTATAATTTTAATTCATAATTGTCGTGGTACTCGAGTATAGTTTTTGAAATTGATGTTTTATACATTGCTTTAATCAATGTGCCAGTGCTATCATTTATTTGAGTAGTACATATTTAGTTTTTAAGTAAAGAAAATCAACAATGCAAAATCGATCTCTTAATTGCTGACGATTTTCTAAATTTTCAAATATTTTGGTTTCATTTTAGTCTGTTCATATCATTCTGATATCATAATAACATTCAGTAACAGACGTACAATTAATTAACCATTAATCTAAAATTAATTACCACGTAATACCTTTTATTACCATTAAACTAATCTTTTTTTCGAACTTAGCGCATATTTATGCATTTTTAGCAATCATTTTGTCATAACAATTCATATAGATATATATTGCATTTTTAATCAGATATTGCTTATTGCAATTGAAAATTTAACATCAAAAGAAAACTTTTCGAACGCGCGTAAACCCCTGATCATTTACTTTTGGTGTCCTGCTGATCCACCTTAGTAGTTGGCTGACTAAATTGTATTAAACAACTAACCGGCGGACTTGATAGGACCCAACGGACAGGCCGTACCCGCTCAAGTCACTGACAACAAAGACACAACATGCAGCGTAGCATTTACCCCAAGAGTAGTTGGAGAACATAGAATTTCGGTAAGCCATCGGAATGTTCCTGTGATTGGTAGTCCATTTAGCTGCAAAGTGTATGACGTGACTGCTATCAAAGTAAAGGATGCTAAATATGGTGTTATAGGAATGCCTGTAACTTTCTTAGGTATTGTCTTCATATTTCGAAATGTTTTAAGGTACATTATATGGGCACCAAAGGTCACAATTTTTTGAATATTTTTTTCTTTTCCATTTTAGTCGAAACTAGTCAGGCTGGACCAGGTAACTTGGAAGTAACGGTAAATGGTGGTCGTGTACCTACATCTGCTCAAGCACAAGGACCACACACGTATGCAATATCTTTTACACCCAGGGAGCCAATTATACATACTGTGGACTTGAGATTTAATGGAGAAGATGTACCTGGTAGCCCTTTTAGCTGTCAGGTATTATATCGTCATTTTTTTAGAAAAGTACGAATATAAGAAAAGAGTAATTGTTTATAAAATGTTAGGTGAGCGATACGGCAAAAGTAATAATCACCGAAGGGCTTGAGAAAGTATCTGTAAATCGTTTGACAACATTTTCGATAGAAGCAGATACTTCTTTAGGGATACCTGCAGTAGAAGTTCTTTCACCTACGAGAGAAAGTTTACCGGTTCATGTTAAACAAAGTGGACATGGCTCTTATACCGCGGGATTTACACCAAAAGATGTCGGTACGTGAAAATTCTATTCGAATATAAGAAAAACTATGTGTATGAACAAAATATATACATATATAATATTGATAGGCGATCATAGCGTTGAAGTGAAATTAAATGGATCGCATGTCGAAGGTAGTCCTTTCTTGGTAAAAGCTTATAACGCAGATAAAGTAAAGGTAACAGACATAAACAGTGGTGTTGTCGGGAAACCAGTTTTCTTTAGCAGTAAGTGGTACCTTTTTCTATAATAATTTATTATACTTTCATTCTAATTTATCTATGTACATTTTTTTTAAATTTTAGTTAATGCTAGCCAAGCAGGTGCCGGTAATCTTGAAATCATTGTTGCTGTAAATGGTAAAAATGTACCGAATTATGTACAAAGTGAAGGAAACGCAAAGTTTAGAGTTAATTTCAAACCTCAAGAAGCTGCTGTACACAGTCTAAGTGTTCGTTTTAATGGAGAACCTGTTCCGGGTATGTAATTGTTTATTATTACTACACATGTATACAATTGTTCTGTAATATTAAATGTCTCTTTATTTTTAGGCTCGCCATTCAGCTGCAAAGTGGTCGGTGCCGGCCAAGCTATAATTTCAGGTCACAGTTTAAAAATGGGAGCTGTAAAACAATTGATATCTTTCACAGTAGATCCACAAGCTCCTTTAACTAACTGTGACGTAATTGTCACACCTCCATCAAACATATCGCTTCCTATTACAATAGAACCTGTGGATGGAAAATATAATATTAGTTTTGTACCGATGGAAGTAGGCAGACATAATATCAGTGTACTAGTGGATGGCGAACATGTGAAGGGATCTCCATTTGCTTGTAACATTTATGACGTTACAAAGGTAATTTAGTTAATATGTTTGGAAATCGTTTATCCGATAACATAATTTAATACAAACTGGTATAGGTACACGTATCGGGTCTTACGGAAGCATTATTGGGCCAAGCAACAACATTTACAGTCGATGCTGCAGAAGCTGGTGAAGGCACATTGGAATTAGTAGTTAGTACAGAAAATAATACAGTTAAAGCCGAAGTAGTTGCTTGTGCACGTGGCTTATATGATGTAACATTTGTTCCTCAAACTACTAGCACTCACTACGTTAATATCAGTTTTAACGATGATAACGTACCAGGTTTGTAATTTAGATAGTCTTTCTCTATTAATTAACGTTAATAGTAATGAGATCATAAACGGCTGTTATTATTGTTCATTAGGAAGTCCATTTAAATGTCCAGTAGTTAGTACTATGTTAGATGGACCATCTATGATTCGAGTTGGTAATACAGCATACATGGATTTAGAAATGCCGGGTCTAGAGGGACCTGTATCTGCTGAAGTAACTGGTAATATATTTTCGTAGTATTAACTTTTAAGCCTGATATGTTTTTAAATAACATATTTAATAATAGGTCCTGACGGTATAATTATTCCATGCACGTTGACAAAATTATCGTTAAATTTATATCGGGTAGAAATTCGAACACGGCAGGTTGGAACATACAGTGTAATATTTAATGACGGACACAAGATGATTAGTTCTCAAACTCTTCAAGCTTTCGATCCAGGAAAAATAGTGATAAAAGAAGTGTCGGATGTAGTTTGCCACCGACCTGGTACTATTATAGGTATGATAGATATAGTTCTAGACACACGTGTGAGAGACACTCTTCTTTTTTATAAATAATTTACGCGTAGTGGTTGCACCAAAAGAAGCTGGTCCTGGAAAATTGTCCGTAAATGTACGCGCTGCCGGATCTGATGTCGATAGCGTTGTCAGAGAAGGAGAAAATGGTCTTTATGAAATAATTTTTCATCCTACACGAGCAGCTCCTCATAGGGTTCATATAAAATATAACGAAGTTCACATATCAGGTACATTTACAAATATTAGCTGTTTCTTTCTCCTTTCTGGGCTTATCTTACGTTACTTACCGTGTAATTTCATTTTAGGTAGCCCCTTAGATGTAACAGTTCGTAGTCCAACTGGAGGAAGAGAGGTAACGGCAACAGGATTAGGACTGTACCAATCATGTGTCGGGAAAGTAACTTCTTTTACTATTGAAACATTGGGACGCCCTGGAAAAGAATTTGATGTTGTAATTAGTGGACCTCAAGGCAATGCAGTACCAGTTCGATGCTATCAACACCGAGATGGAAATTTGCTTGCTGAATTTACTACAAATACTGTTGGTGAGTGTTAAGAAAAATCGATAAAAATTAAAATGATACTCGTAACACTGTTTTAAAAATATATTATTCCATCAGGAACATACAAAATTGATGTTTTGCAAGGTGCAAAACCAGTCTTAGGTTCACCCTTCTTCTGTCAAGCTTTCGACGTTTCTAAAGTAAAACTACAAGAACTTGGTCCTATGACAGTATCTGTACATGATCATATTGCATTTAAAAGTACGTATTTGAAATAAATTTATATGGTACGTTCGGTGTATTATAAACATATTATATGTATCGTTTCGAAGTAACAAGTTAAAACATTATTTCATTATGTTTGTGTCCATAAATAATTACAGTAATAAAGTCGGATGCTGGAATAGCGGACTTGGATGTAGTAGCAACAAGTCCATTAGGCCAAGAACTTCCATTACAAGTTACTCCTCTTAATGACGGTGCTGAAATGATTGAATTTTCTCCTAGTGTACCTGGCACTTACATGATTAATATTACATACGGTAAGATTTATCTTTATCTTAATAAACGTTAACTATATTTGGGCGTAGAAATTAAGTCTTGTTACGTTTCCCGTATCTAGGAGGCTGTCATATACCTGATAGCCCGGTAATGTGTACGGTTGATGCAGCTGGACAAGCTCGTGCAAAAGGAGAAGGATTACTAAGCGGTCACGTAGATAAAGCTGCACATTTCATTGTTACTGGTACAAGGAGTCCTCCAGCAGTTCAGGTATCGATAAATAAATGAATAAACTTTTCAATTTATATTTTTGAGTTCTATGAGTACTATCTGTTTGGGATTAGGTTGATGGCCCGGATAGTGTTTCGAAAGCGATCATTGAAGCTGGAGCTAATCCTGGTACTTGGAACGTATCTTATATACCAACTGAAGTTGGAGTATTTGATATTAGAGTAGTTTCCGCCGGTCAACAACTTCCTGGATCTCCGTGGCATCCAAAAATTATAGACACACGAAATCTTCGCGTAATCGGTAAATAATAATTTACAATAAAAAAAAAATGAAAAGACTAAGAATATTTAAAGACATTTTTTCTTTTTTCACTAAGGTGGTTGGTCGGCCGTATGCGACGATCTAGGGCGATTAAAATTACATCCTTCGAATAAAATTAGTTTCGATACCGCCGAAGCAGGACCTGGTGAACTTTCTGGGAAAATAGGAGATCATGCGTTATCTTTTGAAATGACGTCAAATAATAGACTGAAGCTTATTCCGCCGCAATTAAATGGTGGAGAGTATCGTTTAGAAATATTGTTCAACGGCGTACCATTTCCAGGAGTCCCAAAATTAGCAATTGTTCAAGATCTCGAGGTACATGATATACGCATTAATTAAACATTATATCAGTTCGAAATAATTAATGCCTTTTCTTTTTATTTTTAGCCACCTATCCAAGATACAAGTCGAGTTCTGCTGAGGGGAAGAGGTTTAACGTCAGCTAAATGCGGAGAAGAAGTTAGCTTCACTATAGACGGCTCTCAAGCCGGTAGTGGAACACCTAAAGTGCAACTTTTTTCACCAACCAATGAACTTAATGTAATGTTGCAACATTTAGGTAAGTAGTTTGTTAGGTTTTCTAGCAATGATACATTTCTATTTAAAATATGATTTTAATTTTCTATTCAGGAGACAGCGTTTATCGAGCCAGTTACATACCATTAACTCCTGATCCTCTTTTAATGACTGTGTCTTGGAATGGAAGACAGTTAAAAGGATGTCCTTTACAGATAAACGTAACGAGTGCGGCTGATGCATCGCGAGTTATTTGCTCCGGGGATGGATTAAAACATGGCATCGTGGGACAAGAAATAAGGAGTTTTATCGATACAAGACGTGCGGGACCTGGTACGTAAATTGATCTCGTAAGGTGTAAATTTAAAACTTACTAGTATATTTAAAACGCGAATATTTCTCAATGTCTAGGTGAATTAACGGCACATTGTGTGGGGCCGCATAAAGTAGCATATTGCGAATTATATGATCACGGCGATGCAACATTCACTTTAAACGTGAAACCTCAAGAAGCTGGACGTCATGCGTTGACTATAAAATATGCCGGAGAACATGTTCCGGGTTCTCCTTTTACGTTACGTGTTTCCGGAGCACCTGATGCTTCAAAGGTAGTTATATGTAGTGGGATTAAGCGTAATAAAAGAAATATAGTTTTATTTCGACGAAAACTAATCGATTGAAAAATGCTTCCAATTATAGGTTCGAGTTTATGGGCCAGGAATCGAACACGGAGTATTAGCAACGTTTCAATCACGATTTATTTGCGATACACGTGGAGCTGGTGCCGGTCAGCTTACAGTAAGAGTACGAGGCCCTAAAGGAGCGTTCAGAGTAGAAATGCAAAGGGAAACTCAAAAAGATCGTATAATACTTTGTCGATATGACCCAACAGAACCAGGCGATTATAGGGTCGAAGTTCGTTGGGCAGGTGTTCTCGTACCGGGATCTCCGTTTCCCGTTAAAATCGTGGACACGCAAGATGAATTATTAATGTTAACGCAGGTAAGATTAAAGTAACAAAAAATGAACGGAAGTTTACGAACGCATTCGGATTATTGTGTAGACATGAACATGTTTACTAATTGATTTTAGGGTGGAGATAACTATTCAACAGGACACCATACCATCGCGTCATGGCGTGGATCGCAAGCTATATTATAAGATTATTACGCATAAAGTTGTTATTATTTTGTATGAACTAATAATATATTTTCATAATATATAATTCTATTGTAACTTATCTAAATGTTTACAATAAAATGTATTTTGACAATTTTTGTTATTTTACAAATATGTACGTTTCAATTCTCCATGGAAAATGTAACGTTTATTATATACAAAGCAAACAAATTTGTTTGATACAAAAGTAAACATAGAAATTTAACATTTCTTTATTTTGAATAGCCTACAATATTACCGTTTATTCTTTTTTTCCAATTTACTAAGTTCTCTGAACACGTGCTTTTTCAATTCTTTTTGTCTCTTAAGTTTACGTTCCTCTTCCGCAGTAATCCGAGTTCGAAGTGCCGCTATTCTTTGTTTCGTAGCTTGTTTCAGCTGTCGTTGCTTATGGACATAATTAGTTCGGATCATCGTCATCAATTTCGCTACATGCTCCTCTTTTGGTTCACGCACTACAGCAACTCTGTTATCTCTGAATTTGGGTGGCAGTAGACCAGAATGTGGTCCTAATTTTGGTTTATCCTTATACGGAAGCTCTTTCTGTAAACTTCGAGGAATTACCAATGGTTTAAATACTTTCGGTTCTCTCTCAATAGGCGTGTACATGGAATCTGTATTAGCTGGCACGCGTATATTCCTCTCCCTCTTCAACTGACCCGTTGTTTTCATTCCCTGCCAACGATTCTTTTCGTCGGGCGGTAACAGAAGCGATGTTACAGGATTATAAAACTTTGGGACGTCCACTTTGTACCACGTTCGGCAAAAGACAATGTCACTCAAGAGTATTTTATCCTCGAACGTGGCGCGGAAGCATCCTTCAGGTTTTGATACTGCTTTTTTTATTTGACCGCGTATACCGGATACAGTTTTTATCTTAGCACTCTCGAATTTTGCCACCTCGAGCACTGAATTAAACATATCTTTAATAAATGCTGTCTTTTTATAAATCTTTAACGGAACACCAGTGAGTTTTAACTTTTTCATGATTTGCGTGCTCTTGTCCATCTCTACGATCGAACCTGTTGCCGCTATCCTAAATCCTGGTATCCTAGTCGCAACATCCTGAATGGCCAAAACTCCTGTGCTCTGGGGAGTAATAGGACCCCAAAAATGTGCCATGCACGCAACGTGTTCTGGTGTATATTTCAACATTCTGTTTTTTAAATTATCTTCTAGTTTCGAAAAAATTGGTAACGTCTGGAATCGTCTCCAACCTATGGACAGTATCAATGGATCCTTGCTTTTCAGTATCTTTGAATACCACCGATGTTTTTTTATCCTTGTTTGTACATAGCCTATGTTCTCTTCGCCGTGTAAAAGCCCACCGATAATCAATGGATAAGTGGGATCTAAATGGGTGATAAGTTCGCAAGGTACTGTTTCTATTTCGACGCGTACGTACATACCTGGGCGATAACCTTCCAACTGTACCCTGACGTTATCGTCTACTCCATCAAACTCTGATTTGTTCAGATTCGATTGCTTTTCCACCTCTAATTTTAGCTCGTCGTAGTACGTTTTTGTTTCTCCGTTATCGTACTCTGAATCAAATTGTTCTTTCAACTTTTTCTTCTTTTCCAAAAGCTTCCTCCTTTCTTCTTTCTCGTCCGTTATCGATGATTTTGATTCTTCACCTTCGTGTTTCTCATTAGTTTCCAAGTCTTCAAAGTCTCCGTACAACTCTTCGTCATCCATATCATCTAGTTTCAGAAGTTCCTCTGCATCTTCCGAGTCTTTCCATTTTCCCGTTACGAAACGATTCGTTACGAGTACCTTATTTTCTTCTGCCAACCAATCTCGTGGAGTGTCCGTGAAGAATACGGATTCTTCTTGATTCTGTACCTCTTTTTCCTGTATTTTCTGTTTTTGCTGTTCTTGAACTACGCGAAAGATGCCACCTATTTCCTTCTCATCATCGTTTCCGTCCTCATTATCCTCGACTTCCTGTTTTTGCAAGTATGCTTTATCATATACTCCGTACACGATTTTCATTAGATTCTTATTGTTTCGTTGACGATTTTCAAATGCTTCTTTTGCTTTCTCGACTAAATTTGATTTCCACTTTAATTCATCTGCAATTTCTTCTTCATCCTCCATTTCTTCATCTTCCGTTTCTTCGCCTTTCATTTCTTCATCGTCCTCTTCTTCATCTTCCATTTCTACATCTTCTTCTTCTACGTCATCGTTTTCATTTTCGTTTTCTTCATAATTCTTATCTTCGAAAGTTTCATGCTGAAAATCAGTTTCCTTGTCTGAATCGTATACTTCTAATCCAGTTCGCGACTCTGTATCGCTAAGTTCGTCAAAACTTTCACTATCGCTATCTGGTCTTTTGTTAGATTTATTTAAGCCAGAATTTAATTTACTTAACGCTTCCGTGATTTTATTTTTTATAGCGATATCAGATTCCTTACTTAAAGAATGATAAACTTCTGTAGTATTCGATTCCGTTGAAGCGGTATTGGTTTTAACATTATCAGTTTCTTCTTTCGTATCATCAAGATCACTGTCTTCCGGATCTGAATTAATTATCGCGGCCTCTTGCTTTTTACGTTTCACATTTTCTAATCGAGATATTTTATTTTTTCTTTTCGTACCTCGATCTTCGTGCATCTCTTCAAGTTCAGTATTATCTTCTACTTCGTCCGCGTCGTTACTTTTCTGGATTTCTTCCGATTCTTCTTCGTCGTTATTTTCGTGATCGCTCTCATCCGATACATTGTCGGAAGATTCTGCCGTTTCAGTATTAGAGAACAAAACCTTTCTTCTAACTCTACCATTGTCGATTACAGTTTCTCCGACATAATTCCCAAAATTTTCATTTATATCTTGCGACTTTATCGGAGCAGTGTCACTAAATAACTGCAGTTCGCTATGTTTTAATTTTTGATCGAGCGTCTCCTGCGTATTCATTAAAGCTCCAACCAAGCCCACGTCTTCTTCTTTGTGAGAATGACTGCCACCTAATTCAACATATACTGCATCTTTGTCGTAAACTATTCCACCAACTCCAGAAAAGGGTGCGTAAATGAGTCGTTCTTTTTCGACTAAGGCACGTTTTTTCAGTTCCTCTGGCAAAGGACACGGGTCTGGCAAAAAGCTAACATCCTTAATTTTTAAATCGCCACATCCTGGAATATGTATGGATGTTTCTTTGTTCAGTGGAACTCCTCTTACGTACCTATTACAAAAATGTTAAATGAATATTTTATTACGATAGAAAATGGTATTTGTATACGTACATAAACAAGATACTACATACCCATACAAACTAATGGTTCTATCAACCTTTGGATTTTGTCTTATTAATTCTGGTGATGTCAAATCTTCTACTCTATCTGCAAGAATATAGGGATGCGTGGAACGCCATGTCAAGGGTCTAAACTTCATTACCGATATAAATCTTGCCAAATTTTTAATCTCTGTACGTAAATATTCATCATGAAGTAATCCAGACAAATAAAACAATTTTGCTCCAGCATAAACTTCTGTCCAAAACCTCTGTTTTAACGTTTTCTTGGTCCTCTTTAATTGCTTTGCATTTTTTATTAAATCCAGATGCGTCAACACACCCATAATTCTAGGCATGCCATGAACTTGACAAATATTTAAAAATTCAAAGATTTCCATTTCAAAACCAAAAGATGCATCTATTAGGAGGAGCACTAGATCTGCTACTTTCGCGATATCTATCATACTGTTTATGTCGTTGTTACATTCCATGAAAGTAATTCTTCGTTTCTTACCAGAAACAATGGTAACTGGACCAAGTATGTTGGTCAACGGTTGTCTTACATAACTTTTAATAAGACATTGAATTACCAATGATTTACCTACTTTTGGGGGACCAACGACGGCAACTAAAACCGGTGGTGGTTCTACAGGTGTTCTATCAACTAATGGTATATGCTGCTTTTTTGTTTCAATATCTTGTTTCCGCCTAAACCGTCGCTCTGCTTTAATTGCAGAATTAAATGTAAACGCTTTTGGATTTTTTTGTTTATCTGATAATTCTTCTACATGCTGCTTCTTCGCTTTCTTTTTCTCCGCTTTACGACCAGCATTACGTTCTCTATGAGTCCTGTGGGTTATCGTTTCACCCGATTCGCTCGCCATTTTTAATTTCTTTATAAAAACGATTGCTTAAGAATTAAAAACGCCTCCTTTTTTAACCCAATTTCCTCATTTTTACAAATATTTATGTTAGCGATTAAGGTTATGTTATATTCACATGTTACACCTGATCCTATAATCACGTTCATGAAACAGCAATAGCAAAATCAACACCACAGAGTACACCAGAGGCGACACTCTCTTTTTTAACGAAAGACTATACACGTGGCGCCGCCCAGTGGTAGTGAGTTATGCTGAGTCGTAGTACGCATGCTCGAAACAAGGCAGCAAATACTAGGCTGTTTGATTGAGGCGCGGAGCGCCTAACCTAACAATGTTGAGCGAGCGAGTAAATTTCACGCTAAAGCAAAAATATTCTACCGTGTCATCCGGTTGAATTAGTTGAGTGGTGCAAGAGAAAAACATGGACAAAAAAGTTGAAAAGTCAAGTACATAAACGCGAGCAAATTCAATTTTGCATTAAAGTCTACGGGGATATGGTTTTTTGATAATTATTCCTCCGTGGCATTCGCGGGCGACGCGCAGGAGGAATATACACGATAATGAGTATGCAAAATCATTAATTACTCACTTTCTGAGCACAGTCTATGAACTTTTATGATTAAAGAATGGTCAGCAATGCATTATTTACATGGTTCAATCATAAAAGTTCATAAATAATGTTCGGGTAATGAGTAATTAATTATTTTGTGTCAGCACTGCGATACGTACATGAGCCGCCTGTCAATTCTACTGCGCATGCAAAGTGCAATATTTCGGCACTTTGACGACGTAGTATGGTTCCTGAGGCATTTAGAAACAAATTTCTATTAGGGTTTGATGCGTTTTGATGCCTAATAAAGGCAGAAAATCAATTTTTGTCGAATTCGGTCGAAAACGGTACAGGTGGCGCCATCTAGCGGCGAGCGGCGGAACTACGAAAAACTAAAATTTCGATTTTCTCCGAAATTAGGCAATTTTACGTATTTCTGAGCGTCAGAAATTGTTCTGTGGCCTCTCTAGAACCTATATATTGATACAAGAACCTCCTCAGAGCGCTAGAAAAGAAAATAAAAAAATAGGGCAAAGCATGGACTAAAAAATTGGCGTCCATCTAGCGGTGAAAGTTGGAACTACAAAAATATAAAAATGCGATTTTCTCGAAAATTAGCGAACTTTGAGAACTTTTGAGGCTCAGAAAGTGTTATGTGATCGCATTAGAAGCAAAGTAATGCAATAAAAGCTTCCTAAAGGCTTTATTAAAGAAAATAAAAAAAATGTCATTTTATGGAGAAAATTTTTGGCGCCATCTAGCGGCGAAACTGCGAACTAAACTGAAAATACGTCTGCCCGTATACGGTTAAGGAAAAATATAAAAAGTAATATTTCGCAACTTTGACGACGTAGTATGCTTCTTTATACGTTTTAAAGCAATTTTTGTTGAATAAATTATGCATTTTTTTGTCTATTAAGCCCAGAAAATCAATTCTTATTTGACCCCTTAACGCGTGTTCGGGCATACCGTTTTTTCGGTTTAGTTCACAGTTTCGCCGCTAGATGGCGCCACAAATTTTCTCCATAAAATGACATATTTTTCATTTTCTTTATTAAAGCTTTCAGGAAACTTTTATTGCTTTATTTTGGTTCTAATGTGATCACATAGCACTTTCTGAGCCTCAGAAGTAGTCAAAGTTCGCTAATTTTCGAGAAAATCGCATTTTTATATTTTTGTAGTTCCAACTTTCACCGCTAGATGGACGCCAATTTTTTAGTCCATGTTTTGCCTTATTTTTTTATTTTCTTTTCTAGCGCTCTGAGGAGGTTCTTGCGGCAATATATAGGTTCTGGAGTGGTCACCGAACAATTTCTGACCCTCGGAAATACGCAAAATTTCCTAATTTCGGAGAAAATCGAAATTTTAGTTTTTCGTAGTTCCGCCGCTCGCCGCTAGATGGCGCCACCTGTACCGTTTTCGACCGAATTCTACAAAAATTGATTTTCTGCCTTTATTAGGCATCAAAACGCATCAAACCCTAATAGAAATTTGTTTCTAAATGCCTCAGGAACCATACTACGTCGTCAAAGTGTCGAAATATTAATTTTTTTATTTTCCATATATGCGTGTTCGGACCCTCACGGAAAGAGTGCGCGCGCGAATGTGAATTTTAAAAATCTTATAAGGAAGTACTTTGACAATATTTTACCAAACTATTTGTTATCGAGAATGATTTCTTTCGATGACGTTGATATTTTAGGTCGTGTGACACAAACAACGGTAGTGTGCATGCGTTGTTACAATTTATAGACGTATATGAAGTTGTAAAGTTACGGTATAGCTGTAATAATGCTTTCCACAGATGTTCTTGAAAACATTTGCAGTTCGAGCGACTACAAGTTTGTAATAAAAAGCGAAATAGTAAACTGTGTAATATTTCATTTCTCAGAACGAAAATTAATCGGTTTAAGCGTTGGGATAAAGGATATCGATGAAGTAACATCGACAAACCCTCGATACTCCCCAGAGTCGGCCGATGGTAGCATAGAGAGCGATTGGAAAGTAATCGATCAATCGTATCTTAATTCGCACAATAGCCGGTGATATTGTAAAATTTTCACTTATGATGGATCGTTTCTCGTTGTCGGAAGAGAATAGCTGGATCTGGTTAACCGCGATGTTACAGTGTCGCATCGAGATCGAAGTCTAACGAAACGTAGCACAACTTCTAGCCTACAAACGAATATTAATTATGGTCGAAAATTAGTCGTCCACGATTCGAGTACGGCTCGATGTTATAAAGAGGGAGGCTGATAAGTCGCGTTTTACAAATGATGCGAAAGCGAGCATACAAACATATACGCGCAACGACAAATCGCACGGTTCCATGTCTGTTCCGGTCCGAAGAATCGGCACGACAGCTGTCACCTTTTAAAATCACGCCTAAAAAAATTGTTTAATATACGACCGCGGTTCCGTATCGGTTTGCACGGCACTTGTTCTCAATCGAGTTGCCAGGAACCGAGTCGAATCGCTGTGACGATTGGGGTGATTTTTAAATGGGGACGTAATTTTAGGGCGCGGACATTCGCATTCGACTTTGCGAGCCATATACGCATTCAATTAACATCGATCCTGTTTCGGAAGATCGTTCTCGCTTCTCGTGGTGTTTGCCCTCTTTCTTTTTTTATACAAACCACAGACTTTTTCGCGAAAACGATGGACTGCTCGTTCTCACGAGTTCGATCAGTGAAATATTTTTCACTCCGCAGAAACGTTCATTGATTTCTCGTTCGATCGTCCGTAATCGAATGTATTGACCGATCAAACGCGTCTTTTCAATTTCTGATTGAGTCGTAATTCGAGTTGGACAGCAGTTAGCCAGAGTTAATGGTTTTTGTCCACTGGTAGGACCCGCTTGACGATTAATCGGAAAGGGCGCGAACTGCTCTCACAGATGGCGAGATCCACCGATGACTTTTCGGATTTTCAAGCGGCGAGAACACGGATATCGCTTAGCGATTTTGTTCGAACGAAAAATAACGGGATTTTACCGAGGTAGCTAGGTGAAAATCGTATCGAAGACACGGTATACTTTGAAAGTCGGGTCGCGAATATACAGACGTTGACCACAATTTAACGTTCGCCATCGTCCATTAAATAATATCGACAAGGGGACATCGAAGAAGTTGGGAAACGAAAAAATTGTGCCGCAAAAGTACCGACGATACATCGTGAAAAGAGATTCGAGAATTTCGAAAATTTACGAGGGCAAACACGATCGAATCATGATACAAACACGGTTCGACGCTCCCTCCCTTATGGTTTCATATCGATAATCGTAACGCGATCGGCCATAAATTCGTTCGAGGTGCTGACCATCGTCCAGTAGCTCGACTGTAACGCGATCGCCGATAAATTCATATTTCCGATTGTTCGCGGGACTCGTAACAAATCGTAAAGTATAGTAGCAGGTTGAACGTCGACGGAATCGGTGGGCGCGAAGCGAACTATGTCGAACACAATATCCGCCAATTATTGGCCGATTGTCGTCGAGACGCCAACTGTCGTCATTGGTCAAGCAAATCGATCAGGGACGAGGGAGTGACCACGGGACGGGAAATCGATGCAAGATATACGATCGTCCACCCTACGATATCGGTCTTTGTTTTTGCAAGAAAGACGAGCACGAACAGCGTTGTCCGATTTCGATCAACGAAATCGCGAGTTAGCGACCACGTAATTTTATGCGTGTTTGCTTTGCACCGAGGGCCGAGGGATCGCGCTTACAATGAGAGAGTACGAAGCGCGACCACGAACGCTCTTGTCCCCAACGTTCGATTGTTTGTCCACGAGATGGACGCAACGCTGGACCCACTCGACTACGTTCCTCGATTCGAAATTATGAATAAATATTAGCTACACGGACAAGCGATAACTGTAGCGTTCCCAGCTGATGTCCCGATACGTTTCGCGCCAAGACGCCAACTACTCAATGGCCGTAAAGGGATTAAAACGCGGTGGAACAAGCGCGTTAGATTTCCAGCGTCACGAGTTGTTCGCGAAGGATGAAAATGCGACGCGAACGAGAAGCGAGTGAATAGCTCGATTCGTGGCACGCGACTTCACGTGCGCGAGTCGCGTGCACACCGGAAACGGTAGCCGGATACTTTAGTTGGAGCGACGTGCTACGAGAACGATCAACTCGCGACTCGACCAACAAAACTTGAACGTTTCGACTGCCACGTCAGCCATATCTCGGTGACGCATAAATTTTCACTCGACACGACACGTATTCGTTTCAAGTTTTTACGAGTTAATTCTATAGTGGATATCGAACGAAAGCGAAAGTAGTAAATTCTCTGAAAGAATTTCGTACTTACGGAAAATTTCATCCCTGTCCATAGAAAGGGCAACTGTGTAACTCGTGGTATTGTTTTTTTGCTGTAGTTACGCGATATCGCAAAAGAAACAGGTAATACCGTTTAGATTAGGAAAAAATGAAGCGAGCATATAATTTTGACCAGCAGCGTGCGTATAATGCGTAATAGCGCAAAAGTACCGGTTCGTCGATGGACATTGGGGTAAGAATCGAAGAAAGAAGATCGACCTTGAAGTTGATTAGCTGGCTATAGCTAGCCGTACCTGTGGGAACGCGATCCCTTCGAGTTAGCGGGGCGGGAACTGAAAAAGGGCACAAGAAGGGTGTTCGGTACTAGGTATTCGGATCAAGAGACGATTCGACGCGTTCTCGAAGGGTGGCGCGAATTCGGACCACACCGGGCGAAGAAGAATGCCCTCGACTCGCGGCTTTACGCATCGCCACGCGATCCACGTTTTTTCTTTTTTTCTTCGCTCGTTACTCGGACGTGTGCCGGGCGTGTGCGTCTCATAACCCTCGCTTTCGATCTTCAAGTATTCACGCGACATCAAAAAATTGCTTCTCATAAGAGATACTAATTCTGCAATTA
The DNA here is from genome assembly GCF_050947335.1 of Megachile rotundata. Classification (NCBI taxonomy): domain Eukaryota; kingdom Metazoa; phylum Arthropoda; class Insecta; order Hymenoptera; family Megachilidae; genus Megachile; species Megachile rotundata. Next base: position 23,623,667 of record NC_134984.1, on the reverse strand, counting down.
TTCCTATTTTTATCGTTAGCCTATACTCGACGACTAATTACGTTCGATATAATATATAAAATAAGAATAGGAGAGAACAGGGAATGAGACGAACGATGCGATTAATAAATCGACTCGGTTCCCAGGCACACGGTCCTGCCGATAATCGTGCGAGCGCGTGCTACGTACGATTCCCTGTGTGACCTTTATCGCGATCGGCCACCCTCTCCCTCGTAAACGCCCACCCTTCGGTCAACTTTTGTCCTCGTCTCGCGCTACCATCGGAGTCATGGCTGTCATGGGGACGCAAGTAGCGATTTCATGGTGGCGTGCAAATTGATAAAGAAGGGTGGTAGGAAATTTAAAGAAGGCGAAATCGCGTGTCTCCGAGCGAAAAGAAAATATACTCCCGATACTCGCTCGGTGCTTTTCGCACCATTGAAAATACCGTTCAGGAATGTTCAATCCGAACTAGGATAGTACTCGAGAGAGATTTAAAAATGTTCGAGACTTCTGCACGACCGAGAGACGAGAAATTGAGACGAAATTTGGAAAAAGTTTCCCCCGTAATAATCGATCGAGCAGATTTCGCATAGAATCTCGTCGGAGGACTGGTCGGGAACGGACGAGCTAAGCGCCACGAACGTTCCCACGAAAATCGCCCCCTTTCGATCGTCGCTTTACGATCCCCCTTTTTCCTCCGCGCCATTTCTCCTCGTGGTCGGTCGACGCAGCGGGCCGTGGGGTTGGAGAAGCTCGCTTTTCACCTTGCGATCGAGCGGCAAAAGAGAAAAGTTGCCCCCACCAGGCACCGGACGCGCACCTAGTCCCCCACCATCGAGACGGGGCACGCGGTCGTGCCGTAGTCGTGTGTCGTCCCCGAGTCCTCCCGACTCCCGCACACGACATACGTCGCCCGCCACGCGACTCGTGCACACGCCCGTCGATTGCTCCGCGTTTTCTACGCTAGTAGCGCGACCGCGAGCAACGACACCGCGAGACGTCGTCGTCCTTCGGCGAGACTCGCACGCGCGCGCGATCATCCTAGGGAAGCCGCGACACGTGAACGCGAATCGACCAGTGTCAACTTGTTCCCGGAACACGGCCGATTTATCTAGTCGCGTTTAACGGTGTGTCGTCGAAGATATCGAATCACGGTGGAATGACGGTAGTGGATGGACACGGCGGTGTCGCCGTAACGAGCCACAGGTAGCGGCGAATCCTTTCGATCGACTTTTTGCCACCCTGCCGCGCCTCGGCCAGTCTATTTTTGGAGAGTAAACGAAGTGCCTTCGTCGAAAGCAAGATCGAGCTACCCAATTAACCGGAAAGAATAAAATGTGGAGAGTGGTGGTCGCGCGATCGGACGAGAACAGCACCTTGCTGTCGTCGGAGATCTCTTCCGGGCCGGTTGCACCGAGTCACATCTCCGGTCTACCCGGGCCACCTTCCGGTCATCACTGGGGTTATCCGCCGCCGCCACATCCTTCTTATCAGCCGCAACATCCCGATACGCGCCATCATCACGACATGCGTCCGCCACCGCACGAACTTCGTCATCCAGCGAGCACCGGCGATCTCAGAAATCAGGAAATCAGGAGCCACGAGATGCACAGACTAGATCCAAGGCATCAACCCGAGATGCAGAGACACCAGGAATTGCACAGGCCCGAGATGGCCAGGCATCAGGACTTGATCGGCATGAGGCCGGACATGAGATCGGACATGACCACGGAAATTAGATCTACTCACGAGTTTACCGATCTTAAGATCGAAATCACGGATATAAGGAGCCAAGAGAGTGGACAACAGCAACAACAACAGCAGCAGCAACAACAACAACAGTTACAACCGACGTCGCAGCAAAGTCAAACGCATCAGCAGAGGAATTTGAAAAGGGCCATGAGCGACTCCGATTGCGACGACGTGTTCTCCGAGGAAAGCGGCAAAGAACCGTAAGTAGTAGTCTTACTAAGGATAAACTATACGTACGCGACATAAGGTCAATTACTTAATTAACCGACTCTCGTAAGGTTATATTTGATTATACGTTCGAAACGAGCCCATTGATAGATTTATATCCGATAGTTTGTTGCAACGTAAACTTTACCCGGGCAACATATGTCGGACTCTTTCTACAATGACGCGGCAATTAAAATCTTATTGTTCTCTAAAGGGGTTAGCCGAACGGAAAAATAATCATTCGATCCGGGTATCCGTTACCGCGAAACGAACCGTTCCGAGGTCTCCAGCTTCGATTCGCGAGTACTCGTCTGTAACCCTTTCCCTTTTTTCGATGTAGGTGCAATTCGCCGGGAGGCGATTCCTGTCAACACACGTCGCGAAAGCGTCGGAGAGGGATGATCGAGAAGAAACGTCGCGACAGAATAAACGCGTCCCTCGGCGAGCTGCGAAGATTGGTACCGGCAGCGGCGAGAGATCCTCACAGCGGAAAATTGGAAAAGGCAGAGATTTTGCAGCTCACGGTCGAGCATCTGCGAACCCTACGAAACAAAGGTGAGTTTCGAACGTTTGATCGTAGATCGCCTCCCGATAGAACACCTGGGAAACTTCTTCTCGAATCCTTCTCTTCTAAGGTTGCACGGACCGAGAAACCGTTCGTTTCCTGTTTCCTCCTTCGAATCGGCCAAATCCGCGCAGGAAAGCAACACCTGTTGCCCGTGGCTCGTCGCGTACCCGTATCATTCGTCCATCTGTCGTTTCGCGCGTACCAATCTTTACTATCGCGTTCTTTTTACCAAGTTTGCTAAGTATCCACCATCGCGCTTCGCTCTTAACTTTTAACACCCGCTTTCTAAATTTAATCGACACGGTTAGAGTAACTCGCGATAACGAGGAATAAACTTTGAGAGCGATTCGGAAAAGATAGATGATCGCGAAACGAGATGTTTGCGGCGAAGCAGGTGCTAGATCCAAAACAGAGATCCTGTGGGAAGCACAGGAAGTCAACGACTCTTCCGAAGTGGTGTTCCCACGATTGGTGGCAAGAGCTAGGTAGTGGTGGGGTGTCCCGCGTGGCACCCTTCGTGAAGGAGGCACCGAGTTGCCCACGGCTGGGGCAGATGTCGAACCCTGTGGGAAACCGACTCCCATTTTCGTATCTACGAGCTCGCGCGCACCGTACACACGCTCCCGTTTCTTTTACTCTCCTCGGTATACATGCATCAAAGTATTAATATACTTTTTCTTTTCTTATTAATACACATATATTGGCCCGCGTGTTCGTTAGTTCGATACTACCAACGACGCTAACGAGACGAGTGTCCATCTCGCGAGATCATTTCGATTATCCTTTCCGCGAACCGATCAAGTTTTTTCTCGAAAATTTTCTAATAAATCAATATATCGTAACATAAAAAAATGATCATCTCCGTTTGGCACGCGGTCCGATCAGCGTAGTTGCGTACCGATAAAAAAAAATCGATCGAAATTCTAGTATAAATCGAGAAACGTGTCGCTTAATGAAAAATGACTGGACTAGACGAAGATTCGTGAAAGGCGGTGCTTGGAACGAGGAGGGAAACGCGTGTCTCGGTGTAGGGGGGTCTAAACGGTTCCCACGCTACCTGTCCCGTTGCCCTCTGCCGCCGGCTTACGTACAATGAGCCGGCTGTCGAAGCCACCGAGAGCTCGAATCGCTCTCCTTTTCCTCTCCCTGTCCATAGTTAACGAGAACGAACGAACGATAACGCGATCGGTACGATGAACATTGCAGGACCAGAGGGCTACGACAGTACCAAATTGGCGATGGACTATCACGCGGTTGGCTGGGGAGAATGCGCGGCCGAAGTCGGCCGTTATTTGGTCACGATGGAGGGTTTGGACGAGAGAGATCCTCTGAGGCTACGATTGCTCTCCCATTTGCAAAGTTTTCATCGAGAACATGCCTCGTCAGCGGTTCCAGTGTCCGTCCCACCGACAACCCTGACCACCAGTTCGACGAGCAGTTACGAACCGAGTAGCACCGTGTCCACCGGAATGCCAGCTGGAGCGGGAACCATGCCACCCCTTTTGGGAGGAAGCGCGCTCGGATGGGGACAGTATCCGGGACAGTATCCTCAACAGCAACACGGGAAACCTTACAGGCCTTGGGGTGCTGAACTAGCCTATTGAGGATTTTTCCCCGTCGAGGCTCCGACTCGATTCGTCCAAATTCCATTTTTCGACCGTAGATAATGGTTATCCGTTCGCGACTCTTAAAGAGTTAGCCCGATACTTACCGTAACGGCGAACATTTTTCGTCGATTCCGAACAAACGAGAACGAGTGTATTTTTTTACGCGCGATACATACTACCATAGTCATACGAGTACCTAATACAGAGTGATCGAACAAAGATATTTATTTTCATGCTCGACTCGAAAAACCCAACGAGCGAGTAACATTGTATAGTGTATATAGTTATTGTATATAACGATAAGACGCGACGTGATTTCTATCTTTTGTATTTATCGTATTTTTAGTATCGCACTCAGTCTGATGGTTTGTGATTGAAAAAAAGAAATCGAAGAAAAAATCAATAAAATTAAACGCCAAAAAACGCGGATCGATTGCGTGATACAAGTGCCATTAAACGTATCGAGATATACGTAGGAAAAAAAGAACGCTCAAATGCTTTTGCAATAAAACTAATAAAGACGCAAACGAACAATGGTGTACTCGTTAAATCCCCGTAATATCTTTCTATCGTTAAATTTAAGCGGTTAGTTAAATTCGTTCGTAACGACTACGACGAACTCCTTCCCTTCCCGATCTCCTCTGTTTGTCCGAAGCGTAAAACAAGATCCGTCGGATATTTTCGAGTTCCGAGCAACGCGTCCGACGCGAACCATTCTTATGCAAAAGTTTCGCATTGCAGCTTGCCAAGATGAACCGTCCATCGTTACCGCGAAGAACAAAACCGAATATACCGGTCTCCCTTTCGCATTGTGCGAACCAGTTTTGCGACTCGTTAACCTCTCGTGAAAAAAGAACGCTTTCGCAATTATGGACAAATATCGCAACACTCGCGGTGGGAACAATTAGCAAGCGTAAGTTTTTTACGGATATTCAGAAAACCACGGGGAGCAAAACTAATTCTTGAAAAAAGAAGGAACGCGATGGTCGCCACGTGGCCATTGTGTACGCTTAATTCCCTTCTCGAACCCCAACTTTGTTCGCGATAATTGTGCGAACGCGTGTTCTCTGTTTTATTAAAACTTCGCCTACAAAAATAAACCTAATATATTTTGTTCGATTGTTTTTTATGTTTATTATAAATCGTAGCTATCTTTCGTAACTTCTATAGTCATCGTTACCGACGAAACAACCGATAATCTTCCTCTGCTCCGCAATGAACACCGATTGTAACTCAGGCGAGCATCGCTACGGTGCGACGGGTAAGTCCACGAGGAACTGTCAATATAACCAGATTCTATTGTACTGTCCAATAGAATCGATGTACCGTTATCCGTATATGCTAGAACATTTGAACGATAACAAATTTTTCGTAAAAAATCCGCAAAATTTCCTTTTGCACCTAATATAGGTCATCGAGGTGTTAAAGGTCAATTAATGGACGCGTAAACTCGTACAGTAGTAAATGTTTAACGGTAAAAGCAAAAAAACGGTCCGAATCAAACGAAATATGTAGCTCGTATAACGTTGCGCGGTTTCGATATACGCTACCATTTCGGTATACGCTATAAGCTTCCCCGATCGATCGCGAACGGTGGAGCTACTTTAAAGTACGCCATTATCTTCGGCGCGATAATCTTATTGCAAACGAACCAAAGGATTATGGGAACGCGGTGAAGAATTATCGATAGAACCATTTTATTCGGGAGTTTATCATCCGTTAAAAAGTCACAGCCTCGTCGGACATGATTACGTTAAAATATCGAGACGCATCGATATACATTTACGTACGCGTTACCGTATATACATTCGCAAACTTATGTACACGTATGTTTTACAACTGTGAATCGTGGTCGTCGAGGTACTCCGCGTTTACGCGCGAACTTACAAGTACGAGAAAAACGAGTAAACAAAAATATTGTGCCGTAAAAGAGATCCATAAATTCCGATTCTACTCCGCTTGCGTAATCCTTCTTAGTTTTACGACAATGATCGCTATTCTAACACATATTGCATAATATTAGGTACATTAATCTTACGTTTAAAAAGATCGCTGCGAATACAACTTATTTACAAATTATTTTATAGATTATCTCTCGTGCGCTGTCGCTAACAAAAATACATACATACGTACATAGATATTTTTACGAATCGTTACAAACTATTTCTACGTAAATGAGATCGAAATAAATACTTGCGATAAGACTAGGTAGCTTAAATTTAAGAACGACCGCGATATCGTCTTCCGGAAGATCGATAGAAAAAGAAACGTTAAATCTTTTTCGATGTTCAAGCGAGTATTTCGAGTTGCAAAAGTGAGAATCCTCGATGTTAACTTTATATACGTTTGTTCGAGCGAAATATTTTACGATTGAAACTGGACGTCCTATTGCTCCATACGCGTTCGTTTGGTAAACATTTTAAGCGTCTCGTTATCGATTAAAGGGAAAAATAACACGGTAGGATGATTTTTTCGTTAAAATACGGTTCAAAAAATAATCGAATCGCCCAACGTTATTCCAAACACCCGACAACTTTTCTCGCGGTGTCCATACTCCAGTTTGCACTCTTCAACCTTGAAAAATCTCTCGATTTCCAAACAAAATATATATATATGTATATATATCCAAATTGTACTCGTTCGCTCGTCTACCCTGTAAAATAGTCGAAGTACTTTCACGAAATATGGACCGCCTTATCGAAAGTTTTCCTTCGGAATATTATCCTTCGGAAACGACGACAGAAACGAACGAAAAAATGTCGATTAATCGTAACGACGCGATCGTTAAATCATCATTTCGTTTTCCGTGTTCTCGTTCCTCTGATTTTCCTCGTATTCGTCGCAATAGCAGCATATGGACATGCAGTCCGAATCCGAGTTTTCGCCTACGTAGGTCGTGTACGTGTCGATACTTTTCGTATCGAGGGACGGCAAAGACCAAGAGAGAGAAGCTGTTTCGAGGTCCGGTATGGCCGAGTGCCAAGAGGTCAAGTTGCGTGACTTTTTCGCCTTGCGGCTCCGAGTCGACAGTTTCTTGATGGCCTGGAAATCGAACAAACAGTCGAATCTATTAGTCCTCCCTTCGAATATACGATCAACTTCGATCTTTTCTATCGATTCGATCGCCTTTATTCTTCGTCGCTTCTTCGCATCCTTCCCATAATTTAAAAGCGTGATTGCCTTGTCAAAAATTGATCGAGATCAAAGGAAACGCGTCTATCTTGCACAGAGCGTACGATTAGAATGATAAACGACGAACGCGACAAGCAACGAGTCGAGAAGAGGATGAAATTGAAACGGTGACGAAAAAATATATTATTCGAAAATCCGTGTAAAGATTAATATAAAAACGATCGAATTTTCGTTAATTTCAGGTAAGCATTCCATCAGCGGTGCACGCGTTTTAAAGCGGAAAACATTAAACATTCAGAGGTAACTATAGTAATGGAAGTTTTAATAACGAAACGTATGTTCATAAGAATCGAGCGTAGTTGATCAATGTAACGCGAGGTCGTACCGACAAAAATCACGTACAACTATCGTTACTTTATTCGACAGAAACGTATCGTGCCATGAAAATTTCTTCTTTCGCAATCGTACACGTATTGTTTTCATTCAACGGGTCGTTAAATTTTCGTTTATCGCGATAAAATGTCATAATCGAAAGTGGGACGTTTCCGCGATAAACATCGATTACATCGAGGAAATCGTGCGAAAATGAAAATATACCGAGAACGGCTGGCGGCCAGGTTAGCAATGCGATACGCGAGGTTAAGAAATTAGGTCGCGCGATGCGCCAGAAACGTGCGTGCATGCAACAGCCGATGAGGATAATCGTCAACGTCTTACCCTAAGGAGTCTGCGACCGGATTTGCTCAATAATTTCCTCAACATATCGAGCAGAGGATCCCCCGATCGAATCGAAGCTTCCTTTCGATTGCCGTAAGAGATTGAGCGCAACGCGAAATTGATTTTTCAGTGGCACGAACCGTTACCGTGCCAATAATTCCGATCCATGTGAACGCCTTGGCGTCACGCGACCAAATACCGCTCCAACACGCCGCGTCGTTCTATTTATCACCTACGACCCTTCCTACCCCCACTACTACGTCCGACGCGACGCGGCTCGACGCAACGTCTAATTCTACTACTTCCGAGTTCCGAGTTCCGAGTAAGTACGAGAGAGCTCGTACTTTCTTCCTACTACTAACGACTCGTTCGCCACTCCTACTATCTTATATCGTTCTCTAAACATATTCCCTGACCGTGTAAACGTTATACTCAATTTTACCGTAGATTTTATGGAAGCGCCAGCGACGCACCCGCACGGTAATTATCGATTTATTAACTCTTTTGCATCCATGGAAGAGATATTTTGCCGATTGTTTATTATCTCGTTACCGAAGAAAATTTTCGTTCGTAGGAGGTCGCTTCTCGTACGCGTCAAAAGAGTCGATCTTAATCGTTGCGAGAACACTTTCCGTCGTTTTCCCCGATTCGCGGTGAATCCGTTGAAGTCGCTACTTCGCGAACTCGTAACGAAACAACGTTTCGCGAATCGCCGCGACAACGAAGAATCGTATTCGAGTCGAAAGAAAAAATTTTTAGACGAGATCGGATTAAAAACGCTGAATGAAAAATCGGAGCGTGTTGGACGCGTGTCCGTGGCTGTGGCGAGCATGCGCGTGTACTCGCGCGCACAGGCTAGGCAAACCGCGTAGTACGCACGTGCGAGACGTAACGCGTGTGAGCGAACTTGTTCTCACGCGACGGCACGCGGCCACAGTTTCTCCCCGATGCACTTCGCCACGTGCCACCCCGATATGCCTACGGAAAACTCATAATTGTCATAACATTCGAGCTGTGCGCTCACCCCGGGAAACACCAATACCCGCTACTCGATCTGTCAGAGCACTTCTCTCTTTTTAGTTAAGCCGATGCGTCCACCCTGATTAATCCTTTCTTCCTTCCTTCCTTCTTTCTTTCTCTTTATTCTTTTGTCCAAACGCCTACGACACCTAATCCCTCGATATTCTCGATTGTTTTACGATCGGCTTTGAGTTTCGACCAAGATCTCCGCATAAAAAAGTTTCAACAAACTGTGCACTATTTGTTATTGTAAGTACGATGTACAATTTATTTTCATAATAATAAAGGAAACTAAAAATTACGTATACTCGATTGTCCACTCGAAGCTGGATGGGCAAACAACATCGAGACATTAGGATACCTGACAAAGGTTAAACGGGTTAAACCGTTCTGAAGTGTTTTCGCACAAACGACGTCAGCAACTCTATCGTCCAACGGTTGAACCAATGACGTCAGCGGGAACACCTGTATTTCTCGTATGCATGTTCGTAAACTAGGACAGTATCCGAAATCGCTCACTCGTTCACGTACTTACTATATATGTATATGTACGCATACGAGCATGCGTTGTACGCGAATCTGTCTTATGTTTCGTTTGGTTACGACTGTCGAATAACAAATAACAATAATTTTGTTGAAAAACACGACGCATCGCGTACGCTTTAGGCAACCTCGCTCGTATTATTTTTCAGTGTTCGAATAGACACGGAGAAACGGGTAAAGCAGCCGAAAAAACATGTTGACGACGCTTAACTACCGCTCGTTCTCTTTGTGTAAAAAACGCAAAGAGACGCGTTTCGTTAGAACACGAAGTTGTGCTTCTCGATAGAAAACTTTCTATTAAAATTTGTCTATCGAGGAACAAGGATTCGGTAGTGGTACTTCTGTAGATATACACGTTTCGCGAAAGAATATCTAATACTTTTGATTAAATAAAGAGCAAGCTAATGATTTATAGAGGGAAACAATCGGCGAGAGCGATGGAATAACGAGCGACGCGTGCCGCGTCACGTGCCTCTGAAACGTTCGCTCAAACATTATATACGAGGTGGTGCGCGCAAAACTAAGTCTCGCCTAATTGCGACGCCAGTTCCATTAGAGATTAAACTTCAAAAGAAGACCTGGACAGATTCGTGCGTGCGGTTAATTGAAACGACTCGATGAACCGTGTAACCCGCACACCGTCTCGATATCCCCGCAGTTTCATCGAGAACAAAACGGGACTTTTCGAAATCTCGTCGTTTCTAAACTTTGCGAAGGAGGAAAATCACGAACGACGTTTTAACGATACGTTACGTTTTTGTTTGTTTCGAAAAACGCGTAAAGATACGCGAGCATCGAACCAAACGTCGACAAGGGAGGAATACGACGAACTTGTTTGTACGCTCGACGAGGGTCAGATGTCACGGTAATGCGGTTGTTTGACCAACGCTGTTGTATTACGTAGATTCGAAGTCATCCTTCTTAATCTCGAACCATTCTTTTCACCGTCACGTATTGCAAAAGTAACGTTATGTCGATCGACCGTTCGATTTCTAGCAAATATTTATAAAACCGTCATCGCGATCACCGTCACGCGTCCAATCGCTTTCTGACGATTATAGAAACGACCAACTGAGATCGAATGTTGTAATAAAGGAGATACGAAACATAAAGTGTATGTCCACCAAAAACTATACACGAATTGCTCGAACGTTTAGAAATGTTCTCATTAAATGCGCATCGCTACCTCTAACTGTTACCAGCATAGATTAAATGAAATCGACTCGTAGGTGAATACGAAGATTTTGTGGCGCGAACAGTCGCGCACGAAAAAAGGGAAGCAGAGTTAATCCTTTGGAGTTTGAAGCACAGAACCGCGTGGGAAACGTCTCGATACAAACCTCGCACGCAGGATTTATACGACGATCCTAAACTGCCCGAATAACCAAATGTTCATCCCTCGTCTCTATTTTTATTTTGACGATACAATCATTTTTTCTCGCATTCATTTGATATTTGCATGCAAGAGAAAGACGTAAAATGTAGATAAATGCAAATATATTTTAATCGCTGCAAAATATACATGTACAAAAAATAAAGATATAATACTTTTTTATACTTTTATATAAAAATACTTTCTACGCGTGTTTATTCGAGAGATTCGTGTATTCGATATAAAAAAATACAAGGTAACGATATTTAACGAAATGTATTGAAAAAAACGAGTGCTTCACGAACCGAGAATCGGTTTATATAACATTCTTGGATCGTAAGGTATATTTCTTTTGTTACCTGGCAGTAACATCGGCACCATTTTCGCGCGAAGTTCGTACGGAAAGAAATCGTGACAGAAATTATAAAAGTCATTGCGCGTTCGAACGATACCCAGGCGCGCCATTTCTTTCATTAACGCGTACAACTCGCCCTCGTAATTCCGATACGACTTTTGTTTAGCGATAGAGGTTGTTACTGTCGATACGCGACGTATAAACTTTTCGGAAATTACTCTAGTTTCAAATTTATATTTAGGTTCCAGGAGTTTCCATAAATAATTGTACAAACGATCCGTAACCCATGCTTTAGGACGAGGAAGTCGAGGCACCTTATACACTTGACCATTCACCAAGTAGGCTTTGTGTACTTGTTCGGGAACAATTGGCTTCTTCCTTAATTTCGGCATAAGCTTCCTTCTTTCGTTCATATTCGCTCTTACCGTAGACGACGGCTGTGTTCTCTGTTGCTGTACGTTCGCGTTCATGCAATTCATTTCTTGTTGCTTCACCTTGTTCAGTTCCATTTGAATTTTTTTAGTCTTCTTTTTCTCCGTAGCCGTCAGCTTCGCAGGTTCATCCAAATTGAAAAATGACCGTATGCTCGTCTGTCTCTTCGGCTTACGGGCGGATGGAAAGAATGATTCGAATAATTCTTGAAACGTGCTTCTACTATTATCCGCACGTTGCAATCGGTTTGAAGTTTCTTCGTTAGCGGAATCGTCTGAGATCCCGTCTTCTGCCTCTCTAGCGTTTATGTCGCCTACATTTGAAGTACTTTCGTTGCCTGTTTTTCTATTAAACGCAGACAAAACATTAACGTTACTCTTTTTCGGAGATATATTCCCTTGCTTCTTAGAGACATTTTCTGACTTATTTGCTACTTCATCTTCCGTTTCCATTAAATTTTTACCATCCATGTTTGGATTATTCAAGTTTACGTCCGCAACGATTTCCGTCGACGCTGGATTGCTCGCTCTAGACGATATTCTACCATGATGATTCTCTATATCGCTACGTCCGTTTCTATTAAAATTGGATGAGACGCCGGTAGCAGACCTCTTGGATGAACGTTGTACGCTATTTACAATTGATTCTTCGTCTTGTACTTCCCTTTCGCTCTTATCATTGACGTTCAAGCTATTTGCGTCTGTGTTTTCAAAACTTTTCGCGGATGAAATTAGATTACTAGTTCTAAATAACGACCTACTACGATTTTCTCCAGTACCGCGTTTGCGCCTACTATTGTTATACGACGCGTTTGCAGCAGGGCTCTGTGATATATTCTTATTTTCTTTATCGGAGTATTGTAATTTGTCTGAAATTGCTTTCTGACCGATACCAATTAATTCTTTCTTCTTCGTTTCTCTTTCATCTTTATTTTCAACGCTTGGAAACATTATATTCATTCGTGTAAGTTTCACCAATGGCACTAAATTACTAGTTCCAAGCGACACCCTAATACGATTCTCTGTGCGCTCGCATTCCTTCCCATTAAAACTCAATTTCCTTTGAGATAAACGTGGTTCATTACGTACAAGTTCTTCATCGCTAGAATCGCTCAAACCATTGTCTATGTTTTCTAAGTTCTTCTCACTGACTTCCATAGTGTTCGTTATTTTCTCGCTTCTTTTTTCTGTAAACGATGATTCGCTACGATTTTCTGTATGATCGCGTTCTTTTCCATCGGCATTAAGTGTAACATTCGCAGCAGATTTTTGAGATAAACGTTGTATTCTATTAATTAGTTCTTCGTCGCTAGAATCGCTCAAACCTTTGTCCTCTACGTTTTTTAAATTCTTCTCACCGACTTCCATAGTGTTCGTTATTTTCTCGCTTCTTTTTTCTGTAAACGATGATTCGCTACGATTTTCTGTATGATCGCGTTCTTTTCCATCGACATTAAGTGTAACATTCGCAGCAGATTTTTTAGATAAACGTTGTATTCTATTAATTAGTTCTTCGTCGGAATCGCTCGTAACTTCGTCTTGTACTTCTCTTACATTTTTATCGTCGACGTTCGCGCTATTTGTGTGCGTGTCTCCAATCGTTTGGAACGACGCTAAAGTACTAGCTCTGGTTCTGGATGATATTCTATTGCGATATCCTATCTCGCTAGAACTGGATGAAACATTAGCGACGGATTTTCTATAAGACAAACGTGGTACTTTACTTATAAGTTCTTCGTTGTTAGAATCGCTAGTATCATCGTTTCTTACATCCTTTGCCGTCTTATCATCGACGTTCAAAGTGTTTCTATCTGTACTGTCAATTTTTCTCGTAAATGACGTTGAATTACTAGCTCTAGACGACAATCTATTACGAGACGATACGTTAACAGATTTTCTGTGAACCGAGTTTGTCTTTTTATCGACATATTGCAACTGATTTAGAGTTTTTTCGTTGCTAATGTCACTTAAACTTTCATCTCTTACATTTTTAGTTTTATTTTTCGAAGTATTTACACTCGTAAATAACGATGACTTTGATTTACTAGTTTTAGACGATGATCTACCATGATTCATTTTACTATCGTGTTCTTTCCTATTAAAGCTGGATGTAACATCAACAACAGATCTTCTCAGAGATATATTGTCATGCTTTCTATTGGTATTCTGTAATTCATTTGAAACTTCTTTATCGTTAGAACCCTCTGAAGCACTTTCGTCAACTCCAGTTACATTTAAAGTTTTTTCATCATTTTTATCGTTAATACTATCTTGATTCTGTATAGATTTTTGTAGAGCATTTTTTCGTTTCATAGAACTACCTTGCCTAGTTAAACGTTCTTTTCGAGCACTTGCATCCACATCTGTTAACTTTCTTAAATTATGTCCTTTTTGTGTTAATAAAGCGTCCGAATTGTCGTTCGTTGTAGCGATATTCTCACTTAAGCGATCCTTGATAGATTCTTTAATGTTCTCTACACTTAAAATAGCAGGTTTTCTTTTCTTCTTTGAACGTGGTGTTATAACATTTTCTGTATCATTGTTTTCATCTTCGTTTACAACGTTCTTTTGTAATTTGCGAAAACTTTTAGATAAATCATTTGACGAAAATATTGAGGATTGCTTAGCAATCTCGGCACTTTCCGCACTTGTTAATTTACTTGTTTCTGCTTGTATATCGCTTTCTTCGGCTGCAAATATATCCTCGAAAACATTTCTTTTTGTACTCCTAGTACGACGTTTAAACAATTTCGGTTTTTCACTACTTTCTGCAATACTTTCTAAATTGCCTGTTTTTGTTCTTTTATCGGTTTCTTCGTTCACAGAAGTACTCTCAGAAACATTTTTTCTTATACTTTTAGTAGGGTGTCTTAGCAATTTAGGTTTAGGTTTCACTATTTCGTATTCCGCATCGCTGGTGCTACTCTTAGTACTGTTGTGTGAACTACTATCCTCAACCGTGGTACTCTGTGCTTTTGGTGCTGGAAGATGAGAAAGATCATGTACACCATTAAGAAATGATGCAAAATCTGATGACTCTGACTGATTATCGGGACTTATCATGTTGCTAGAATTTTTTTGATCCGTCTTCTGAGATCCATTAATGGAAGCTCCCCTTTGTGGAGAAGCTATGAAATCTTTATCTTGCAATGCATCGACAAAGACGCTTCTACGTTGATTCTTATAATTTTTCTTAAAAATTTTAGGCTTTGATTTTATTATATTATTTAAATTTGAGCTTTGATTTGACCTACTATCTTTTGTATTTGTTAACTGTTCTTTGTTGATAACCATTTTATTACTAGAGTCTGAACTAGTCAAATTTTTTTCATCTCTAGTATCTGGTATTGATATCTTTTTGGATGAATCCTCAAAATCATTCAAAATATTAAAGAAAGCATTGTTTTGATGAGTTTTTGCTTTCGAACGTAAAGGAAGTTTTCTTTTCTTCACCTGCAGTTCTTCTTCTGACTCTGATGTTACTACCCTAAATTTAGATGCACCTAGTAAAATTAAAACTTATTATAGAATGATTTAATAAACTTAATTTCAAGAACTAACAACTCACCCTTTTCTATGCGATTCTCGCTATCTATTGAAGAACTGGAAGGATCCAACCCTTTCCACCATTCATTAACTATTTTGCTTGTTTCTATTCTTGAACTAGAATCCAAATGTCGACTTGTTTCATTTAACATACTATAATTAATGGATGGTCGTACCATTGTATTGTTTTCCAAATCTTTCCACCAACATGGGTATTCTGAAATATAAACAACAGAGAACATAACCTATTTCAATCAAACCATTTAATTTACTAAAAATTATAAAATATATACCATTATCTATTACATCCGTATCAGGATCTAAAATACCAGAACCAGTATATCTGCTGCTTCTGGAAGAACGTCTATTTAAAATTTTTCGTTTAGCCATAGTCTTTGACAAGCAGCGCAAAAATGAAATACGTTCCTTTAATTTTTCATAAAACTTTATCACGTCGCAGTATTTTAATAAAAACCTATAATTACGCTCTAGATTCAAATTTTATTCCAACGTTAATATAACATTTATCATCACACTGTTACAATATTGCATATTTATTACATGTTTCCTACTCAATAATTGGGACAATTTTCATAGCGCGTACAAAAGCGCGCGAAATATCCAACCTATATAACTCCACTGACACAACTTTATTAGATAAAAATAAAACACATCAAGTGTTCATTTTGCGCAAAAAAATGAACAGTATGTTACTGTAAAATAATTTGTCTAAATATAACTATCTATTTTTGCTATTTTTCTATTTTTCCTCATACTGTATATAACCGCAAAAGTAGAAACAAGACGTATAAGGAAATATTAATAATACGAATTCGTTGTCCCGTAAAGTACGATTTTATTCATCATGTTTTATACGTTGTATTGAAATGTGTTACTTTTTTCATATTTTCCTCTATACAAAATATTTTCAAACCACACTTATACATTACTAAATATATATAAAACAGTAATATAACGCAATCTCTGTGCATAACGCATATAATAAACATAAAAAATTATATACAGTACTTCGAATACTTCTCCCTTTGGAAGAATAAAGTTTATCTACAGTTAATGTTGTGGGACAATTGTACAATGGTGCATGTTTTAAAATGATATTAAAATAAAAAATGTCGTCAAAATACTAATATTATTATACTAGATGTTTGATTAGCCTTGAATAAGTTCCTTTTAAATACATATTTATTTTGCTTTCGCGGATGAACGAGATCTAAGGTGTTTTTTGGTCGCTTGATCGACCTCTGGCAAATCATCGTCTTCGGATACAGCCGATTTTTTTCCTAAATAAAAAGAAATTTCATATTTGAAATGAAAATATTTAATATAAATAAATATTACAAGAATTCTGCATTTCTCTTACCTTCTTTCTTCTTTGACTTCAGCTTTGACTTCACTGTTGTTTGTACTGGGACCACGTTTTCACGTGCACGTTTAATCTGCCTCTTAATAAATACATAAGCTAGGTAAGTTTGGAACATGACAATAATACCTAAGGATGAAAATCGCACGGCCGGAATATTAAAGTTCCCAGTAGCCACATCGAATGAGCTTTCGACTTGACTTAAGCCATATAAGAACACTAAACTTGCAATAGCCAGTGTTGCAACGTGTACAAAAACATACGATGAATTGGCAATGAAGAAAGCCACTGTAACAGATTATATAATTATAATATCTATTTTTTCATAAAGTATCACGTATAATTAAACAGTACTTACTTTTTGTCATCTTTTCTTTTTTACCAACAAAATGAACTAGTCTAGCTCCATGAAGCATAGCATCTCCTACATAATGAAGGACCAATAATAGGATTCCAACTTGCTGAAAGCTACACAAAATATGTAAATTAAATTTAAAAAATTAATTTTCTAATGCATTGTACTCTTAAAAAATATTTTTATACTTTAAAACATAGGCTGCAAGAGTGAATAATATTCCAATAGTTGCTTGTACAACACGAGGGGGAATATCTTCTTTCTTTATCTTTTGGAAGTATAATTCAGGATAACAATGTAACCAGTACGAGAGTTGTCCTATAAAGAATAGTTTCGAGGAGAAAGACATTGGCACAGGATATTGTTGCCATAATGATGTTATATTTAATAACAGATCTTCCCTAAAATGATGCAAAATAATGTTATATATGACTATATCTAGAGACTTCTATATTTATTACTTAGTTGTTTACCTGATAATTATATCAATGCCCCATATAGCGGACAAAAGATAAAACAGGACAAGTTGGCTAGATTCATTAAATTTAGCAAGTTTTACTTTACTCAGATGTAAACGTTTTGAAACTTTCTGAAAGATATTACAAAAAACATTGTAGTAAAAATACATGTTCTTGGTTGCAAGATAAATTATAGTGAATATAACTTACATCAAAAATATATTCCTGAAATACAGCATGCATCACAATAGTTATCAAAAAATAAAAAAATACGGCACAAGCATCTTTCCAACCAGTAGTATACTTTAGTGGTGCACTTGGATCTTCTGTATCAGATGTTATATTATGATGAACAGCAATAAATGTATATGCCCATGGTGATGTTGCCTAAAATTAATTTGTAATAAGTAACAGAATATTAACTGTTTTGCTTAAGCTAAGTAACTACGTTTATTACTGATCAACGGATGCCGGTGATAACATATGGTCATTATATTAACAGTTCAAGTTAAAGCAATAGACAAAATGCTAATTGTTCGTTAGTTTATTTTGAATAATCGTGTTAAATGACAAATATCATCAAAGAGTAAAAGAATTAATACATAAATTACAAATATCATTAATATTTAGATGGGTTACTGACCTGCACCATCAAACCCGTTACGAAGATCATCGCCACGCAAGAAACGATATCTCCATGATTTTGAATAACAAACTCATGACTGAATATAGGAGGATTTTTACTTGAACTTTTTCGACCTTTTACTGCAACCATTTTCCGTTAGAAAGATATTTTCTCTCACACAAGTAACAATCTCCTTTCGCTATGTTTCTTACTTGAATGGCTAACAACGACTACCGTCAAACAGTCAAATGTACACGAAATTACACCGACGTGTTACACATCCCGACGGCGGCGCACTACTCGCACGAAACCATAGAGTTGCGTGCTGCGTGTAACCAATATCCAACAATGTGGCGCTTACTGCTTTTACTTGTTGGCACCAAGTGAGTCAAAACAATGTCGCAAATTCCTCAAAATTATCGATAGTTATATGTTTTTTAAACTTTTCCAATGTAAATTTAAAAAATAATTTTTTTTCTAACTTCAGAATGATTATTTAGTTCGTTAAAATTTCAGATTTTATCATACAAATACTCAGTTGTTTCGAAGTGCGACAGAATCGCGGTACATAATTGTAGTAAGTACATATGTAAGATCTTTTCTGAAACGAATTTATTCCATTTGGGATATTAAAGCCGATCATAAATGGAGTAGTATTAAAATACTCGTGCAATAACTTTATAAGATATATTTTATTGATAATATTAGGTACATTTTAAGTGGTCACGACATTTTTATACATACACAATATATGTATCTGTTTTTTAAAATGTGCTATTACCACGTGTAACTGGCGATATTCTGAATTTTCGTTAAATAAACCATAGTAATATAGCGAAAATACATATTCAATATTTCGATGTCGAAAGAAAATAATTTTTGATCACTATACATCGCGTACCACAGATACACGGTAAATTCATTGATCAACAATGATTCGAAAATATATCTCTTCTGTAATCGTAAAAATAATATAATTTTTCAACGTTATATTTTTATTACATTAATAAGCGTTAGAGGTACGAATATCAACGCTCGTGGATTTGTACATTGTGTTTGTATCAGCGCGCAATTAGCAATGGGGCGGGTACGTGGATTCATTCTTTCTTTCTATGTATTTGAGTGAACACATACGATATATGATCAAATTTGAAATTTGCACATAAATTTTTATAAAATACATTATGCACACAATAAATTTCTATTTATGTGTAGAGGCGGATCTATGCATGGATTAAGCGATAATCATTATGTTACTTGTAACTTCGTTATTGCTTCTTATAATATTGTGACTCTTAACAGTTTCATAAAGTACGATAACATTTAATGCTCTATTAAATCACTATCCACCCCCACTTTAATAAATGAACCGGTTTAAGTACCATTTAAATCCTACTCTCGTGATTAGGCCTCATAAATGTATATTTTTAACAGTCATACATGACGTACGAAGGCGATGCAAGTCCTTCGTAATTTTCAAATTGTTTCGATGATATCTTTAAAAAACAATTAATTTCCATGTTTAATCATCTGTTTTTAACAATATTATGAGTTCCATTCGTATGCTTATTAACAACATCTATTGTCACAGCATCTTTCTAAACCATTTGCATTGCTAGTAACAGTTTTAAATAAGCAGCCTGTGCAAATGTCTGTTCTTTAATTTAAATACGTACGTATCTTCGTTATTAACCTATTTTAGGACTCAATGACTCAAAGTACAGTATCGTACTTTTCATGCAATATCGTAGTCTATTACAAGAGTTGTTCTGTAATTTAAATAAATATTTCATCGATCAACAGATGTATCAATGAAATTATTATACGTATATGTTTCATAAACTAGAAAAATGATGATAGAGTCTTTCCTAAAGAGTCTTTCAATTTCTATAAATGTTACGTAAATCGAACGTGTGTACTCAGTCCTTTGTTAAAAATATTTTCCATGTATACGTTTGAAATCGGATAATTTTTATTTAACGTTATCTTTGACGAAGAATTCACTAATCGAATTCACAAACATGAATTTAGTTCATGAAGGATTTCTTTACGTTAGAATGAGTTACTTGATTCTAAAATTGGATAGGTATCGTAAACTTACGCTCGAGGAAATAATCGTGAGCTTAGTTTAGTAACTTGATCACTCGATGGGATAAATATATGCGAATACACGAGTATAATAATAACACGAATTAAATCTAAATATTCTTGTGGTCACAAGCCTTAAATCTTAGCAAAATCTTTTAACGTTACATGCAACTAGCACGACTTAGGTATTTTCTTTGTCCTAAGTATCGTTTTGTCGTTGCAAATTATGTTTTGAGGTAGACAAGTATATTCTTCGAATAGCTTTTCATAGCTATGGGTAAAGCTAAACCAAATAGTAAGTTTTCATTAAAGAAAAATGCCACATTATGTTTAATTTTACATCTTAGTAGACCACGAATATAACCTAGTATATTTATTCGCAAAGTAGTAAAGTAGCCATGAAAGCTGTAGTTTAATTTATAAACCATGTTACAACTGAATTTTAGCAATGGACCAATTAATGTCCTCTAAAAGCATTGTCGTTCTAACGAATTTCACTGAAAGCTACATAAAAAATTAGGTATTAAAGATGTCATGCACTTGCAAAATTTGTATAATTGCGATGCAATTATTTTAATACGTATCAACTTTCTAAGTTGATAAGAGCGAACGGTCGTAAAATCTAAAACTGGAAGTTATCGGATTTAAAGTGTTATGTCAAAAGATTTCTTTTATAGCATTTTTTCTTCATCCTCGTTATCACCGCGTTCACATATGCTTTTCCTATCTTTAATGCTCCTTCGGTTTAATACAGCATTTCCATGCTATGCATTTCCATGTATATTGAATTAATACTTATGTCTTTGTTTTTGCTATTTTCAAAACTTATACATATATATGTACATGTATATGAATTGCAATAAATGTTTAACACTGATCGTTATAACAATATAATCTTTCATTGTTATTAATAAAAATGCGGTGTAGATGTCGTACTAACACATTTTACTTTCTTATATTACTATGTAGATATAGCTTACCTCCACGATATTCAGGTACTGTTTTTGTACCTCCTCACATATCAATTTAAACTGTGTTCAAAATATACGAATTTTATCTATCCGAAACAAAATGTTAATCTATATTCTCGATCATGGCAACAATATGTGATAATTTGCTATTTATTTAATTTGTTCACATTTAAAATTTTTAGTATGCGTTTCGTTACTAAACAATTAAATATACAGATGAGAAGTATACGTATACATTGCGATTTCATACAAATCGCTTAAAATACTTCGCGTATATTAAATTCCGCAGAATATAATATTCTACGATTTATGCGTCTAAAATTTGATCATACTTTTCATAAATAACAACGGAACATGATCATAATGCCATACAATACTGTTCAACGAAATCTACAATTTTTACAGTTAACTGCGTACATCTTATGGAACATTACCTTTTACCACGTATCATAACATGTAATTGTTAGCTTAAACGAGAGGTGGATCATTTTCAAGGTCCATTTCTTCGACAGTTATATACAGTCCTTCTTCTTCGTACGTGGACTCGTGCTTCGCTAAGACCTTGAGTAATGGTCGCAGTTTCATCCACCATTGATATGTTGGAATGCGATGTCTATAAATTGTACGGATTATTTTAAATTGAAAGAAATACCAATGTAACTTTTCCCAATGAATGAATTCGTAATTTATATTATATCGTATTACTTACTCAAAATCGGTAACTTCAATAAGTTCCGTAAACGGTGTAAATCTGTATTGTCTTCGGACTATACCAATCATAACTGCAGTATCAGCTTCCATCGTTGACGTTTTTCCATCAGCAGTTGCACATTTCTTTAGTTGATTGCTAAACCATTCTACAGCTTTAGAACCCATTTTTGTACCAAGGTTACGATCAAATGGAGTCGGTGAACCACCTTGTTGCATATGACCTACAATAAATTTTATCGTTTGTTAATAATTCTTGCACAAAAATGCAACAAAACGAAATCAAATAAGCTGAATTAATTATTATAATTGCGTACCAATAATATTCATCCTACAGCTAAACAGGCCTTTTCCTTCTTCACTAAAAAGTCTCTGCATGAAATCTGTATTATAATTCAAATTAGCATTTTCATTCCTCAGGATAAGACCTCTTTGTACACCTTCAGACATCTTCGCAGCCATCGCAATGACATCCTGATTTATGTCTTTGATGTTAAATTTTTCTTCAAAAATGTATGCCGCATCCGCACCTCCAGCTAATCCAGCAACAGTTGCTAAATATCCACAAAATCCTCCCATGGTTTCGATAATAAATACTCGACGTTTTGTACCCTGTGCTGACTGACGAATTCGATCGCAAATCTAAAAATAATTCATAAATATACATGAATCAGTCATCATATCAATTTGCCTATTATCAAACTTACCTCTGTAATTTCGTTTAGAGCAGTATCGCAACCTAACGAAAATTCAGTTCCTGGTACGTTGTTACTAATAGTTGCTGGAATCATAGCGATGGGCATTCGGAATTCTTCGTACTTATCCCTAGCTTTGTAGAAGGTAAGTGCCGTTTGATAACCCTTCCGAAGTAATTAACAGTTTTATAGTGCACAACTGATTTAAACCGAAAAAATATATGATACACAAACGGCGAAAACAAATATTACCTCAAATCCTCCTATAATTAGTAAAGCTTGAATTCCATATTCTTTAAGTTTCTGAGCAATTTGCGGTAACTGATCTTCTTTGGGTGGAGCTCGCTTGGTTCCTAAATAAGCACCACCTTGTGCTACCCAACCAGTGACTGAGGGCCAGTCCATTAATTTAAACTTTCCAGCCATCAGACCTAATATTCCGTCGCAAATACCGTAAACCTGAAAGTATAAACCATAAAATTTGTGTTGCCAACAAGGAAAACGAACATTAATTATAAAATATTATACCTTGTCACCGCGATAGATACAATTTCTAACGAACGAACGCACTGCCGCGTTCATACCGCAAGAAGGAGAACCGATATGCATTACTGCTAAAGTATAATGATCCTGGAACAAAATTCTGTGTTAAAGTCGCAACTGGAATCACGTTTATTCATGCAACGTGCATATAGAAAAAAAGAAGACATTCCATATTTTAATATCCAACACGAGGCATTAAACGATGCTTGTATTTATTTACATCCTAGCGAAACATTTGCTGCATAGAAAAAGAAGGTATATGATAATATTATGATTTATAAGGTTGGTTAACTCACTTGTCCACACAAAGTGAATTGCTAATTTAACAGAGAAATATGAAAATGTTAGAAAGGCTATACTATGAGGCATCAAAATAAAATGTTCAGCACAAATATGTACATTTATAATTTCTTTTTCAACAAATTTACCTTCGTTAATGTGGGGCCATTACTTTCCTGAAGCAGTATTAAATAATACATGTAATAGAAGTAAGATTCCACCTCGTTAAAATTTATACGGTAGAACAAAAAACCTTCAAACTACTTCCATATGTTATTTCTCAAAGTTTAATAGATCAGATTTTAGTTATGGTTTATTAAAAGATTCTACAGAAGGTTTTTAGTTCGTTCTTAATTTTAATATTATATGCAAAACAACATACTTTACTCGGATCATGATCCACAGGTGCTTTTAGACGCGTCAACATTTTGTATGTTTCCAGATTACGAGCAAAGCCTCTGAAAATATTTATAAAGTAAAGTATACTGGAATACGTAAACTATGATATATATTATCGAACAAAAAGTTTCGTGATCATAGCATACTTTCCACGAAGTTGCACAGCCAGCTCCCAATTTTTATCAGCCATAGCATGTGCTACTGCTTTGGTACGACGAACGCATTCCATAAGTGGTAATCTAACTGCTTGATTACCATCCAGCGTTACAACACACGCTTCGGTTTCAGGGGTTGCTTCCATCAAAGCCATCACCGCTTCAGCTCCCATCCGACAACCCTAAGTACCGCGATTGAATTTGATACTTAATGAATTAAATTAAATTAAATGTGATACTCAATGAATTAAAGAAGAAAGAGTGTATTAATAATATGTTCTAATAAAAACTAACCAGAACTCTGTCGAAAGCTGATGGATTGCCACCTCTTTGAACATGACCAAGAACAGTAATTCTAGTATCCTGTTGCAATTTATCTACGACAACCTTATGAACTTTTTCAGCAGTGATTGGTTCACCATTTCTATCTACTGCACCTTCTGCTACAATGATAATATTAAGTCGTTGGCCAGTGAGTCTCTCCTAAAAAAATTCATATTACAACTTATTACGACTGATCAAAAATAAAAAAAGCATCATTTATTAGATAAATCTAGTACAACAAATAATTGAAGATATACCGAATAAAATGAAAAATAAACATTAATACATTACCATATAAAAATCTGTAACACTTTTACTTAAACTTAAAAACTGTTTCTCATAACTAAACCAAACATTTAATTAGTCAACATTAACAAGGAATGAATAACGTATACATGAATTTTGTTAAATCGATGAAATTATATACTGTACTGGGAAAGAAATAAAAATTCTTAATGCAATAAATTTGTTATTAAACAGAAAAAAACTAAATTGCAATCAATGTAAAACAATTATTACTCCATCTATCTTTAACTGAATTGATAAAACGCAAATTTAAACGTGATCATAATCGTAACAAGCAACGAAATGTACAAGTGATTCG
Source organism: Megachile rotundata (assembly GCF_050947335.1). Taxonomy (NCBI): domain Eukaryota; kingdom Metazoa; phylum Arthropoda; class Insecta; order Hymenoptera; family Megachilidae; genus Megachile; species Megachile rotundata. The sequence goes on along the minus strand of NC_134984.1, from coordinate 23,598,850 downwards.
ATGGAACCGTTTAAAAAATTATAAAAAAAATTATTTGCGAACCTGCAACAACTTTTTGCACAGCTTGCTTGGCCAATCCTGTTCAGGTGGCCATTCTGGGATGAACACAAAATCAGCTTCACAGCATATGGCTGTCACTAGAGCCAGGTAACTGTAATAGTATGTTATAAAAACTAGCTACAAATATCAGATAATGTAAGAATGTTAAGAACTATAATGAAGTTGAAAATCAATGGCTTTTACTTTTAAATTAACAAAATATAAATATAATTAAAACGACGTTATTCTTAAAAGAATGAAATTTTATAATTAGCATAATATCGTAGTTCACCTAGTTAAAAACTAGCATACTTTTATTTGTTTACAATAATTTAACTACTCTGGTAAAGGAGCAGACACAGTTTGAAAGTAAATAATGAAATTCAATGAAATACAACGATAGCCGATGAGCTTTATATCATACATGTTTTCTTTCTCGACAATAGTAAAGTAATTCACCAAGGACGTGCCTGTTGCACAGCTTTACAAAGCTTCTCGACCCAATCATCTGACGGCGGTGCTTCAGGTATAAAGCAATAACATGCTTCTGTAGACAAACTTGACGCTAACGTCAAATACCTGAAAGGCTTTGCTCTTTAATTAATCTTTACTAAATTAAATTGGCTTACTAAAAATTGTTTATGTTATTTATTCGATGGTGATCTTTATTATTATCAAGATGTAAGAATTTTAATTAATTGTTCATTTTTGTGTTTTATTGTAAAAAGAAACAGATGTAAGATTAGATAACACTTCTTTCTTAACACGAGCAACACAAGGAAGCAACCAAAGATATGTGTAAAAACAAATATGACTAAATTTGTTAAATTAAGTTAGAGGGGAGAAAACACTGTGACAGAAATTTAGACAGTTTGTAATCAACGTGCCTGCTCCAATTTTTTACACAGTTTATCAGGCCAGTCAACAGGTGGTGGTGATTCTGGGCAGAAAACATAGTCTGCTTCTGCAGCTAAAGCACCCACAATCGCCAGATACCTATCCAAAAGTTTATTGAACTTGTAAAGTGTAATTGAAACTATCTGTTTTCTAGCTTCACCATAAACATTATTTTAACAACTAATGCCATTTCGTCGCTAAAATGTCACATTTTTTGAAACATAATTTACTAAAGGTATCATTTTTCTTTTTCCACAAAATGTCAAAGGATTTATTAACAGGACATAACAATCAACTCACCCACAATGGCGACCCATAACTTCCATAATAAATGTTCTTTGATGGGAATAAGCAGTACTAACAATAGCGTCGATACTTTCAATGATACGATGTAACGCAGAATCCGTGCCGATAGTCATATCAGTTCCACAAAAATCGTTATCGATAGAACCTACCAAACCCACTATATGCAAGTGCAGGTATTTTTCTGCCTGTTCTGAAGTTATTTCACCTAAACAAAAACTAAGTATTAATAGATTGATATAACGCGAACAACAATTCTTTCTTACCTGCTTCTGCTAATTCTTTTAATAAATCGGACCATTCCTCTTTAAAAAGGTTTGCACCAGTAAGAGAACCATCACCACCAATTACTACTAAATTAGTTATACCGCGAACTACTAAATTTTTTGCAGCTTTCCTTCTGCCTGCACGTTCCCTAAATTCTGTGCATCGAGCAGAACCTATTACTGTACCACCCTAAAACATATAATTCTTACAGTTATGCCATATTAAAAAAAAAATATAGAATAAAAATACATACCCTATGAATAATACATGACACAGATGACCAAGTAGCTTCCACAATGTTATTTCCACCATCTACCATTCCCTGATAACCTTCTTTAATGAAAAATACTTTACATCCTAAATAAATACCCATTCTAACAACTGCTCTGACAGCAGCATTCATTCCTATTAAACAAATTGCAATGAAAACATAGTATAAATTATAACATATCTATGTGTCATTTAAGAAAGACCAAATTTTTTACCTTGAGAATCACCTCCGCTAGTAAAGACAGCTATGCCTTTACCTTTATGACTACCAGGCTTTATAAACCTTTGCGCTGCTAAATCTTCTGCCATTTTTGAACTGCACTTCCAGGTACGATTCTATAATGTATGAATTATTATACATGCAAATTATTATTGCATTTTTAAATATAATTTAGTATAAATAAAAAACTTTATTATTTTGCTGTTTTTCACAATAGTAATATAACACTGTTTAATTTTTGCTATTATTATTTGTCGAGTATCTTTATAATTTTAGTATATCGTGCTCATGAATTCTTCAAAATCATTGCATATCGACAAATTTTAATTTAGTTGCAATTACGATAGATATGTCAGGAAAAGAATATGCTTCAGACTCGTCGAATGGTTCGTCTATATCTATTTCCATGTCATAACAAAAACTGATGGGGACACCCTTTGCAGTAGGAACAAAGCTGTGCGAAAACATCTATTGCAAATTTTTATCAAATCATTAAAAGCTGAATATATGAAAATAGAAACATATTACAATTCATTAACGACTTAGTTTACCTGTGGAAAAACCACTGACAATCTCATGTTTTCGACATTAATTTTTTTTTTTCTTTCAACACTATATTCAATTTGACGTAAGATCGATTCACTTCTTCCAGACATTCTATCTGATTCTGTATTTTTTGTAGATACTTTACTTCTTGTAGATGTTTTACTTCGCATAGAAGTATTAGACAAATAATCATTTTTACCTAACCAAATGTTAATGTTATTTTCTAAGATCTTTATTAATCTTAAATTGTTTTTCAAGACAATTTTATAGTTAAAATATTACTTTCTGTTAGGCATAAGAGAGAAGACTTCTCTTCTAGTTTGTCCTTGAATGTACAAGAACACTGTTTATTTTCGTGATTCATAGACATGTTTTCATAAAAATATACAATAAATTTAAACGAAGATAATTTATTAAAATTTACATGAAATATAACCTTAAACAATGAAATGTATATACAGTACTGACAATATAAATCTAGATTCTAACAATCCTCATTCATTGCATGAACATAGTAGATAATTTTACATTTGTACAGTTACTTTTTTCGCAATTAAAAATAGAATACATTGTTATTGTGATAGACGTATTGTTAGGTTGGAAATTAAATTATACGTGCATAACGTTATTTTAATAATAATTGCATAATGGTCATTCGCAATGATAAAATATGTAACATGAAATTGATGTAATAAATTATGTAAAATAAAGATTTCTTTTTACATTGTGTAATAAAATTATAATGTACCAAAGTATGTAAATAAAGTTAAATAATAGATAACACATTAGAAATACGCGCTCAAAGGACATTGCAACACGAGTTCTTCGATAGTCCTTCATATTTTAAAATAAAATAATACATGCACAAACAATCAATGGAATCTGGCACAGCCTCAAAAAATACTGTGCATCAAAACATCAGAACGACAGTAATAAGGTATAGATCATCGGAATTTGATTGTTGAAGTAACATGAACTTGCTGCTTAAAAATAACAATTCGAAGGATTTATATTAATTTGAAAAGTAAATGGATCAATTACATAAAAAGTGATTAGATTCATTAAAAGATTAATCAAGATTGATCATTTATTGAAATGTGTATACAAGGTAACGTCATCTTGTCAGTGATAATTTTTTGAGAGCTCGTTCTCGTTAAAAATTAATGGAAATATATGAAATCTTTATATCACTCACCGAACGAATATATATCCAAACGCAACGAAAAATGAAATAGAAACAATTCTCTTTCTAGATCAAATCCCACACTGCATTCGCGATTTCAGAAACAAACGTCAGACACCTCTCACACGTCTCGGGTCTGACTAAACCTGAAGGTGACCTTTACGTGTGCTTCTGCACGAAACCCCCACCAATAAAACGGTCAACTCTCTATACATCCCACTCTCGGTAAAATTAAATTTAGGAAACGTTCGTAGATGGTGTTAGTGATACACGCATCAACCAATAACGTTTCTTCCTCGGAAATTATAGAAATTTTTGAATCCTGCCTGGTACAATTTTTTTATATTTAAAACACGTACAAGTTTACGTTAGACGGAAATAAGCTAACTGGAACATATAAATACGTCCTTCTTTTTCTTGCGAGCTTGAAAGCACTAAAAAAAGTCCGCTTCGATCGTCATTTTCACTACTCAAAGTTATCGACATACATATACGATTATTGATAGTTAACGTAACTTGATTCTATTAATAGTAAAATACGCTTTATCAAAAATTGTATATTTCTGCTACTCTTGTAATTTTATCGAGTCTATTTCATGCGTGTTTTCATTATATTCCTACAGTTTCAATAAATCGATTGAAATAACATTCCTTGGTCTGTTCGATACACGGAAATTAAATAGCAATTTAAAAATGGCAAAATAACGAGTCAGAGTATCATTTTTTTCCTACATATGATCCTCGAGAATGGACAAATAATGTATTGCTTTGCGACCAATTGCCACGTGCGTAGTTCTATTTTATCACACAGTTTCGAAACGTCGTAGACACGTTTCGTATTTAAATTAAATTATCGATTTTAGTTACCGAACAAAAAAGTTATTTGCTCGACTTTTTTCATACTAATCAACATGGTAGCATAAAAAGTAGGAACTACGCAAAATATCACTTATGCAAAATTTGTTTTTACTATGTTCAGTTTGTTCTAATACGTACGCGCATAACGAAATAGCTAACGAATAGGAAACGAAGACTTCGAGTTCGATTTCCGATAAAAGTGTATGTACCTTCCCTATTTTTTATGTAACCAGTAACCTAATCACTGCTATTTTTTACTTTTTCTCGTTTTCATTGTCACTGTCCACATTTTGTAATCTATCGATTGAATCTAAAAAAACTAAATAAATCGACACGAAGAATATGAGGATTCATACGTTGATATTTGTTAAAAGCCAAATAAATTATTGTATTTTTTTGTAAGCGAATATACAAACATACATGTTCTTGTATAGACTTTGGAAGTTAACAAGATGTAAAAAGACATCGTAAAACTACTTCAATGCTACATTCTTAATTCCATTTATCGATACAGAATTATCAAAAACGTTTTAATATTGTTTTTCAAAGTGTGATCAGACCATCGTGCACTATTATCCGTCTTATTCGAATCAAATGCCATTTGTTCGTTCGAGACAGCGTAAGGAAAAAGAACAAACGATTTCAGTGTACGTCCAATTAAACCTAATTACCTTACCTAAATTTATTCTAATTCTTTTCGATATTGCAATCTAATTGCAAGGAATTTTGACTGAACGATACCGAGGATAATAAATACGAAATTGGCGACGATAATAAGAAATAACGCCAATCATAACGAAGAATTCTGATAAAATACTGTAAAACGTTCGACACGTGCTCCGTAGCAGCCGAAACTAAATTTTCTCTAGTTTAAATTTAAACTATCGCAAGTTACAAGCGCTACTCAATTTCCATTACAAATAATTTGGAAGTAAGTGGTATTTTCGAGAATAATCGTTAATTTGTTGAAAAATCGTGTTTCAGTGTAACTTTATACGTATACTTCGAGAACGAATCTTCGATAAGAGTCACATAGGAACAACGAATACTGTCACGCGTTTAATCGTTCGTAACGACTTCCGTTACATCTTCGATCCTTCTAGTATAGAAATATATACGAGTAAAGTTCGTTTTAATCATCCAAGAAACTAATAAAGCATTCAACAATTCGAATAGTCATTTATTTTTCACCTTGTTTTTCATCCCCCGTATCGATACCAAAAACGGCTGTCTTCATAATCCTGACGATACTGCGAAGCAAGACACAATCGAGGTTATGTTTTCTGTTTCTTTTTTTTCGTAGACATTTTATCAGAATTTATTATTTCGTGTAAACGTTTATAATAATTATAATTTACAATTACGATGATCGATGATAAATACAAATAGAACAACATAAGTTGGGACGAGGAAATCAGGGAAAATCAGCGGATGAAATAGTTCGAGGTGGTCGGCAATGGTTAGAGCTTTCTTCTTGCGAACGAGGAGAAAGGAGATACGGAGGGAAGAACGAAGAGACGGAATAAAGAGAAAGATGGGAAAGATGTAACAAATTAAAAGGAGCATTTGTAACCGAAACGGAACGGAGGATTTTCATTATTTTGAATACACAAAAAGCGACACGAACATTTCGATAACCTCATTCTTACGTTAAACTCCGGCGATTAAATAATGAGAAAAAACTGGATAGGAATAGACCGGCAAAGGAAACGAGCGCAGGAAGGGACCAAAGTATATATTGCGAAATTGACGTTTCTTCGCGATTCTTCAAAGAAATCTTTGCTATTTTTTTTCTTACCTACCGAGTAAACTCGTTATAATAATTATTGTAAGAGAACAGTATTTATTAAAAAATCATAGTGTTCAAAAACCGAAGAAACCGTAAGCCGATAAAGTTTCCTTGATCGAATCGGATGCACAAGCGAGCATCGATGCGAATACCGAAAGTCGAAATATTTAATAAAGGCAAAACGGTTAGGAACGATATTTAAATACGACTAAAGCATAGAAAAAAAAGTTTTATAAAAGGTTCGTTCGGACCTGCTGCGCGAGACCGAGATCAGTATTAAAATGCAAATGAGTAGTTCCGCAACGTTACGAGAAGTGGACGTTGCAGCTGTCGACTGCAACATTCATCCGAACCCGCTCAGCTGGTCCATCTTTCTAATTCGATAAAGCTCTTCCTGCACTCCTTTGTCATTTATCTCATCCTTACTTCTGTTTAATCATTATTTGTATCGATAACTACTTAGAGAAAGCGTGCGCTGTCTCGCTTCAACGAATAATAATATATCAATCGTCGATTTTGTTACGAACGTTACAAGCGTACACATGAAATCTATGTAACTTCGATTGTTATCAACTGCCGATTTACGATGTAACAAGCATCGCCAAAAAAAAAAATAAAAAAAAAAAAATAAAAAAAGTTAGTCATCTTTACGGGCTACTACACCACCACCTTCTCAAAATCGACTCGTTCATTCACCTTTCCTTCGTTTTGCTCGATTTGACAAAAAAAGAAAGGACACATTGGAAAATACACATGTCAGAAAACATTTACTCATTTACCCATTTACGCGACACACATGTACATGCATAACACACGCTCACGCATACACACACGCGCGCGCGCGCGCGTTGGTAGTAATTATCGATAATCGTTACTTCCTTCTATGCGATACACATTTACGTGTAATGGTAGTAGCGTGTAGAGGGTAAGGCGCACGCGTCTAATGCATACTCTTATGAATGTATTTATGATTATAACAATAAACGAAGAATGCGTTCATCTTCTTTTTCTTTTCGTTCTACCGGCTTTAGCTGGTAAAATAGGACCCAACAATGGCGAAACATGGACCGAACCAGAGGCGGATGGCGTTGATTATCTCGTGGGTTCTGAAATCGACTTTCGTTCGGCAAAAGAATGAGAGAGTGATAAGAAAATCAAAGCGAAACATACTTAATGTTTATTTATTATCCTTTTTTAATATCGTAAAAAAGCTAACTTGGTTTTAACATAGAAACAAACGGAATCCACTTTGTATTCGATCGGCGAAAACCGACAAACTGTTTACCTAAAATTTAAGTAAAAACGTAACACTGATCTTTCGTTAACCCTCAAATAATTAGAAATACTTGATTCGTACATATATATACACATGTTAATCCGCCCCTGGACCGAACGTCTCTATCCGTTGCGCGTTCAAACGCACCGATTTCAAGTTCCATTAATCGTTAACGATGTTTCTTTCGTCCATTTTTTGAAAATGGTAACGGTACGCGTTCCTCGTTTGGAAAATTTCGGTCGAGTCGGTCGAACCCCAGGTGTTACGCGCATTTTCTTTACCGATTTTTGTTTCTTGATAAATCCGTCACCCCGTGAAACCAGGGAAGAAAAAACAGAATCTAATCTCACCACAACGATAAAACGCGGTAGAACAATCTTCCTAACGGAGTTTTCAAAGCTCATCGTTCAAATTAAAAGAACATATAGTTCGCGTTCCTCCTGCGGATCTCAAATTCAACGTTAATTCTACAATGATATATATTCCGAAAAATGATTATATATAATCGATGGAATTGCGGGAAATAATGAGCGATGTCCAAACTATCGACAATTCCCACGAGATCGATTTTTATCTACGAAACTGAATACTCTCTTCCTTCTCTCTCCCTCTCTCTCTCTCTTTCTCTCTATATCTATATATATATATACGTATATATGTGTGTATATACGTACATATATACACGTGTGTACGGATACGCGCGCGCGTTTGTGTCAAAAGAGATTTTAAACCGCGTACACAATTTCTCGTTTTCTTCTATTCCTTTTCTTTAGTCGCGACGAAAGTGAACGACATTTTATGGGTAAATATCTGTTGTATATATATATATATTACTGGGTATAATATATGTGTATATATATATAACATATATATATATATATGAGGAGGTAGGGAAGGAGATAGAAAAAAAGAGAAATATAGAGAAGAGACAGGTGTACGAGAAAGGCGTAAAAGAGCAAAGAATAGGAATAGGGGACGTGAAGAAAGATTTTTTCCAAGAATGTCGAACGTAAAGATGAATCGTTTAAGAAATCAAAATTAGCGTTCACTTTGTTTTTTCTTTTTCTTTCAATATTCGCGCGTTTGTAACGGACGGTCAGCATACAATGAATCTTAAATATAATTTCAAAACTTTCAGTGTACTTCTTCACTCACCTCGATAACATGGCAAATTACCATAACGATAACGATAACCGTAACTGTAACGATAACGATACGAATTATTTACGGCTTTCTAAACGAGAGTGCGAAATATAAAACACGGACGATAATTTTTGTTAGATTAATTATATATATGTAATATATATATAATTAATATATATAAAAAAAAAGACAGGAAAAGAAAAAAGGATGACGCACCCAAGGATGTAGAAAATGTGTACATGCGCGCGCATGTGCATCAGGAGCGTTTGAAATATCTACTAACAAGTATATCAAATGTAAAATTAAGTCACCACCGATGTTGTTTTGGAACTTAATAACTTAATGTATTTTTTTTTTACTCTCCTTTCTCCTCCTGCGTTCTTCCCTTCGTATAATAATATCGTACTTGCTAGACAATGTGAAATTTAATTTAATGACAACTGGATATAATGTAGTTTAGATTCATGCGTGCTTTTTTCCTTTGTCTTCGTTTCTTCTCGAATCTCTGTTTCATTTAGCGATACTTTTAGATGGTAAATAGTGAGAGCAGATCTGGGAGTAACGAACAGCGTGTATCGTGGCGTTCGTCACATCCCCGTGTCTCGCCCCAACTATGATACGCAACGACGATCCCTTAGATTATGTTACATTACCGAATACTAATTCTTCGTGTGTGCCACGCGCTCTTTCTTTTTTTGTTCTCCCTACTTCTTTTTTCTCTTTAATATGCTTCTTCTCTTTATATGAACATCGTACAACGTTGTACGACGAGACAAGGGGTTCGTGAAACGACTACTACACTCTTCCTGTTCCTTCCTCTGTTCATCCACAATTTACCCTACTCCTTCCTGTTCTTTTTTCTTTCCTTTACTTTTGTTTTCACGCAGTCACGAGTCGATACGCTTTTCTCGGAGAAAACTTCGTGCCAGAACGCGAGCGATTCTCGCCAACTCGACCGATTCCTTTTACCGAGGCTCGTGATGGGATGGGGTGCGATAACGCGCGTTCCACGACAGATGGTGCTATAGCCTGATAAAAATTCTCTAAATGCGTTTTCGTTTGTCTCTCAACGTTTCGTTTCTCTCCGTTTCCCTCCTGCGGATATAAACGCGAGATTCGAATATCTTTGCGCTCGATAAGATTTACAACGCCGTGGGGCAATATTATGGCAGGCGATGACTCTATTTAAACTCGCGAATCGATCCCTCCGAGAAAGGATACGGTCGAGAGCGAGAGCATCGAGTTCCTGAACCGGGCATAACAGCTGTGGCGGTGGCATCGGCAGCAATGTGCGGTCGCAATTTGAACAAAAAGGCGTCACAGTTTTCAAGGAGGAGAGATTAAGGAAAAAAGGACTCGGGAAGGAGGAGAGATGTTGCAATTGTGGAAGGAAGGTAAGAAGGAAGGTAGGAAGAAAGGCGAACAGGTAAAATAGGACAGGGTAAGGTTAAGTAGGTAGAGTAAGAGAAGAGAGGGGAAGGAAGAAGGAAACGAGGTACGCGAGGGACGAAAGGACAGGCGAATGGATAAATCGATCTCGGGTGGATGAATGGGTGAGCACTTCAAGGGACCGGGGGACGATAGAGAATAGGATGTTCTTATTAGGTTAGAAAGGGACTTAAGCTTAGGAAGGTTAGTTATCGCCGCCCTCCTGTGCTTCGTCCGCGTCACCCTGCGTGTCACTGGTCCAGAGCGTGAGGTTATCACGCAAAAGCTGCATGATTAACGTGGAATCTTTGTAGCTGTCCTCGTTAAGTGTGTCCAATTCTGCGATCGCATCATCGAACGCCTGAAACGTTTACAGAAAATTTCATGATACGCGTTCGCTACAAACACACTGTGCAACAATGCACACGCACGAGCAAATAACAAAGACAACTCGATTTAGTTACAAAACGAAATTCTTTTCTTCGGAAGTTTATATCGTTTTGCTAACTCGAATTCGTTCGTGCAAAGAATTAACGCAATTTTGCAATTAGAAAAATAAAAACGTTAATATTAACGTTTTGACGGCCACGTGTTTATTCCTATGTACCTATTTGTTATTCGCAATTAGGATTTTCAGCTTATAAACAATTCCATAATAAATGTTAGGAATACGCGACAAAAGCCATCAAAGCGTTAAAAATGAAAACACGAGAGATGCGAAATGGTTATCGATAGATACAGTGGAGACACGATACATTCCTATTAAATTATGTATCTGGGTTAGTATACACACTTCAAACATTGCATTTACTATCAAGACATGTTCACGCCACACCGGTATCAATTATTAAGATGCAAAATAATATATCGCATAACGGTTAAGAGATATATGGTTATTGTTCTTGAAAAATTTTGCAAACCCAAGAGCAAACAATCATCCCCCCGCCCCACCCGTTATCAATTCCCTAACCTGTTTGGCAAGATGACAGGCTCTAGCCGGAGAATTAATAATTTCGTAATAAAAAACGGAGAAGTTGAGAGCAAGACCGAGCCTGATCGGGTGAGTAGGTTGCATTTTTGATTTTGCTATGTCAAACGCCTCTTGGTACGCCTTCTGTGAATCCTCGACTACCGCTGTAACGCAAACCGGCGAATCTAGATTACAATTTTCATAAATTTTTATATAGAACGAGTAATTATTTCTTTGACGAGATAAAAAAGAGGGATAGTAGGGACAGATTAGGAGAAGAAAGGACACGACGATTCATTCTGTCACGATTATTGAGCATTTTTTCAAATTTGTTACGAGATGAACAGAATGGAAAAAAAAGAGAGAGAAAAAAAGTTTCGACGTTCGAGAGAAATTGTAATCTCTGCTGTAAGACGAAGCAGGAATAATCGTTCTTGCGATGTCTCCACTGCATCACCAGGAGTTCCTCTCTCGTATCCTCTCGCGATCTTAACCACGGAAAACGTCCGGCACACGGGCAACTCTTGCTTTTGTAAATTATACCTGTTTGGCCAGCTGGCAGGCCTTGTCTGGTGAGTTGAGAATCTCGTAATAAAAAACGGAGAAGTTGAGAGCAAGACCCAGCCTGATGGGATGCGTAGGTTGCATTTTTGACTTTGCTATGTCAAACGCCTCTTGGTACGCTTTCTGCGAATCCTCGACTACCGCTGTAAATTTAAAACCGGGAACAGTCCAGATTACAATTTCTACGGTATTTATGCGTGTAACCAGCAACGCGACCTTCGTTTGTCGCGATACGTATGGAATTTCGGAAGAATGAAATAAGGAAAAGGAAGAACGGAAGAAAGGAGGAAGAAAAGAACAAAATAACACGTCTTGCGTGACATTTTTGCTTCGATATAGTACGCTCGTCAAAATTTTCTTGTACCATGTACGCTACTAAATTCGAGTTTTTATTTGCCTCCACTGCATCACCACCGTGTATCCCTTCGCATTCTCTCGTCACTGACGCGAACTATGGATAGATCCAAAGAAGTCTGGTGGTGGTTTTTGTAAATTATACCTGTTTGGCCAGCTGGCAGGCCTTGTCTGGCGAGTTGAGGATCTCGTAATAGAAAACAGAGAAGTTGAGGGCGAGACCTAGCCTGATCGGATGGGTAGGCTGCATCTTTGACTTGCTGATTTCGAACGCATCCTGGTATGCCTTCTGGCTGTCGTCTACCACGGCTGAATACGTACATACATGTATCACGTGCGAACGTTATCGACTTGGTTTCATTCACGTCTTCGATCGTAGATATTTAACCGTTTCAACAACCCCTAAGAGTCTTTCCCAGTATACGTACGCCGTGGACCAAGTGCATACTTTGAGACCACGCGATTGCACGCTCGCGATACGTGCAGTATCTATCAATATGTTACCAAGAAAAATATTCAACATTTTTTATTATTAACAGGACGTTATGTACGATTATATGAATCCTTGATCCATGGCGCACAATTCTATAGAAACCTATATATCGCTTTGACTTCCATGGAAATTATTCGTAACATTAATTCTATTTTTAACGAACGTTATGTTTTCTGTTCGATTCGTAAAATGTTCGACAGATTCCTACGATCTAAGTACGAATAACGAGGGAATCAACGCGACATGTAGATAATAAACGTAAAAGGATCAACGAACACCGATGATTTGTCCTCTTTCTTAAATTTCGATCAAAATCACGATCCTATCTTTCGACGTGTTTCACTTTGAGCAACGCAGCACGATTCCAGAATACTGTTAAAATGTACGAGGAACGATATACGGCGAAACTTGCACAGAACGTATTAGTCAAGCTTCAGGTAAGTTGGAAACGTTTCTATTCTAAGAATCGGTGAAATACATTTTAAAACCTTAGAACGCGTTGATGCATTTGCCGAAACATCTGCCTCTGCAGCTGTGCTTCCTTCTTTAATAAGGTATAGAGAGAGAGAGTAACAACTCAGGGTGCAGGTATAAGAAAACCAAGAGTAACGTGTACCTTCCTATCCAATGAAAAGAATCGCCGCGTATCGACCTCGTACAATTCATAGACGTGCGCAGGTAAAATTTTCGTTGTCAACGGTGTTGCCTTCAAAATAATACCGTATACCTCGTGCTGAGAAGATGCACGTTTAACGTATACACTGTAAGAACGTCGATAGACGATCCAGTAGGAAAAAAAAAACGCGATTAAGACTAAAACATGAGATCGTCGCAAGAACGCAATTGTTAGTAATGAAGAAAATTCAGAGGTAACATACCGTTCCTGGTTTCTCCGGTGGCGACTTCTGCGAGATACCTATAGTAGTCGCCCTTCATCTTGAGGTAGAATACTTTACTCTCGGCATTGCTAGCCTTGGGGATCAGGTACTTATCAAGGAGTCCCTGCAAACGTCAATTCCAGAATTAATTCTCGTGTCATCAATTTGCCTTTTAAATGTTCTCGTTTAATCTAACCATTAAAATTCTTAAAAATTAATGCTTGCGACCCTTTGTTCGGAAAATATGTTCCAACGAGGGTGTTTCAATGTGCGTTAACACAAGTAATAGGCTAAGCAGGTGCGTTATACTTCCTGCTCCTTTTTTCGTATAAAAGTAATCCAAGTTACCTAGGAATCTTTACAAAATAGGGACAATGAACCATAGGAAATTCTTTTCCTTTTCGTATCTCGACTATCCGACCATCGTGATATACAAAAATTACTTGTATTGCTGGATACGCGTAACGTCGTTTACAATGTATAACGCGATATGACGGAACAATCGACGTATAGTTCTCGTTCTCGAGGTGCAATAATAGGAACCAAGATCAAGTTGATCGAGACGAAAACGCGAATAATGCCTGTACCGAAAGAAAAGACATCCGCTTGCTGAAACACTTTGTCACGCTAGCTGGATGACGAGAAGAAATCGTAAGACGAGCTACTTAGACGAGCCGTAATAGAGCCGCATGAAATTCAAACCTGCAAGCGATCCTCCAGCTTTCGAGACACGAAGAAGCGACGAAGGATCGTTCGAAGCACTGTAAGATAATCCGAACAAAACCGAAAAGCAAATATTTCTAAATATCACCTATATAACATCATGTTTAATAGAGCAATTTAGATACATTGTCAACAATTGTTACTCTCTCGTTAGTTACTTTGGAGAGGATCCAAATGGTTACTAACGCGTAAAATACCTCGAAGTAAGACGCATTTTCTCGACTAATCAGACATTTCTAGAGCCATTACCGCTTTGTCGAACTGCGTCACGTATGCAAATGCGATACGTAGCGTTCTACATCGAGTAGTTATCGATAAGGGTTATAATCGCGTGGTACATTGCATAGGTATAATCGCATCGGATGAACATTTTTTTCTATGAAAAAACAATTGAGCAAACACGAACAGGTGTTTCGCTCGATTCGAACGATCGAGCGAAAGAGAGGAAGAACACGTGACTGTATTGCAACTGTGGTAGGCAATCGCGGAGAAAAATACTGAGCCAGTCGAATTACCCCTGCTTACGTTTGCCTCGAAAAATATAACTTTACTTTTTCATTATTTAATCGAATTAAATTCGTAGCGTCGATTATCGATTGTCGTGGCAGCCAATGCTTCGAGTTAATACGAAACTAGAAAAGAAAATTGACGATAAGAAGTAACCGAAAGGTAAAATAAAGAAAATATATCTTACCAACACATCGTAACAGATTTCGCGCAACTCTTTCTCGACCTTTTCTCGGTACTCCTTGGCCATCTGCTGTTTACGCTCGGAGCCCTCGGTCTTTTGCTCGATAGAGGAAATTACTCGCCACGAGCTACGTCTCGCGCCAACAACATTCTTATAGGCTACCGACAGCAGGTTCCTTTCCTCGTTCGACAATTCGACTCCCGTCTCGGTAACTGCCTTCATCGAGGCTGCCATGTCGTCGTACCTTTCTGCCTGTTCGGCGAGCTTCGCGCGCTGTACCAATTCCTCCTTATCCACGGACATTGTGTCGGCTGAAAAAGAAAAGTAACGCTATACATTTTCTACTCGAATTCTAAGATTAATCGGAGAGCGAACTGTTGTCTTTCGCTTCTCTCGCCCAATATTTTCTACAGTCGCTAAGCTTCGTTGCGTATAAATTGTGATCCACTTACGAAATAATTACGATTTTTAGTTTTGATCAGATCTCTATCAATGTCAGATTGTAATTACGTAAGATGTAAGTATCTCGAATTACCGATTTACCCATTGGTCGTCGATCGTTAAAAACGAGAAGAACCGTGAAAAAGGGAAGAAACACGCGAAGCGCGGCACGATGCGACGCTAAGCGGATGAATACGTACAATATTTGAGGAGGCGCGTCGTCAAGTTTCTTTTATCGTCTATCATCGACGACGCGTTTAGAACCGAATGACACGAATAGACGCATCATCTACGGTTTACGACATTATAGAGTCATCGCTCCGGATCAATGACGAACCTGTCCCTGCCTATTTTCATTTTGATCGCCTTCGGTGAACGATAACAGAGGAATCTACCGATAATAACGATGGTCTTTCGCCTAAAGTTTAACGCGATTACTACGAAGACAACCATCTTTAATGTACTTCTGCAATCGTACGGCAACCGATGAGTCATTGCATCGGACTGCGCGTTACCACGTCAAAATGTAGGCGCGTATCTAAACATCTCGCCTGCTTTTAATGCTCCTTGTTCTTTCGCGGCACATCGAATATACTTACTACTCCGTGCAACATTTTCAAGTTCAATGTTCCTTTACTAATCCACGCGCAAATTTTACCCTAAATCGATGGTACTCGAGGATGAAACGCGAAATATACTTGAAACGACGTTACATTTCTACAAATTATATTTATTCTACTTTTGAACACGGCCGTTTTTCTCGTATCGATTCAACTTCTTTCTCGATGCAAAGACGTACGCATAAATAACGCGCAAGCTCGGTTCGATGATGTCTCGGACAAGCTCGTGAAGAGCGTCGAGACACCTCTGTATCAGGAAAAGCGTGCTTGCTATTTTACTCGTACAGTTCCAACGCGTGTATCCATCTTCAAATTTTCGGCTTTTCGTCGACATTTTTCCACGTAATCTTAACTAAGAAAGACCATCGATCGTAACGATTATAAGCGAAAATCGCATTATACGCCAGAGAGCGGAAAACAGTTACGACATTCTATGAAATGTTATTACGAACACGATTCGACGAAGTAATCGAGATTCGTACCCGTATCTTACTGTATCTATACTGTAAGACCGTTTTTTACGTTATCAGGATCGTCGAACCAAGTTTGGTCACGATAGCGTTCCTCGACTTATTTCGGTTTGCATACATAGGAAATCGTGTCGTTACAACGCGTCATATATATCACGAAATAATGAAGACAAGACGATGCAAAATTTGACGATCGTTCCGCGTCGGTACATTCGATAGTCGATACGAATAAATAACGCGAGAACAGATGGACTAGCACGAAACGATAATTTTCAGGTGGAACGTTTAATCGCCAACTACCTCGATGTCGATCGGCAGTTTTGAAGCGCGTATAGCTACGGAAGGTGGAACACGATCGATATCGTGTGCAGTACGCGTGCTCGTTATTAATTCTTCCAACGAATTGTGTACAGTGGTGTTTAAATGGGTAACGCTCAACGGTATTTTACACGCGTACCTGCAAACTTCCGCGAGCTGTTTTGCACAGCTTTAAAATCGTTTCCAAAATGCTTGTCGTTTCGAACAGTCACTTTTTTTCTGTAATTCGTTCTTTCTTACCGTTATTTTCGCGAGGAACATTTCAAAAGTTAACGCGTTCTTTAAAATGCACGTTAATCGTAAAGTACGAACGCGATATAACTAATCCACGATCGTTCGCTTTTAACACGATCGCGTTCGATAAAATTCCGTGTGATCATGGCCTAGATTTATCGAAGAGAGGCTCTCGATCGAAACTATCATCAAGGTAGGTGGCATAGGCGTCGTCGCGCCATCGCGCTGAAATCGTGACGGCGACCCAAACCTTACTCTCGATTCGCACGTAATTCCGTTATTTAACGTAGCTTTTCTGTTACGCGACGATTCGTAGTTCGTCGAGACGCACGAATGCACGTGACGATACAAGAAACGGAAGGTCAAGCAGCTAAATTCCTACTCAAAGAAACCCGGACAGAAATATTAAACCGGTACATGTATTCGGCGTCCTATATTTAATCGCGCGCGATCACCTGGCTTTAGGTTAACCGAGGCTTGGCGACACTGTTGCCGGATCTACGCGAGAACCAACGAGAAACACCGCGTTGCCAGTAGAAATATTTCCGGCGCAGACTTTCCGAGCGGATCGCGAATGGAACGTGACGAAAGAACTCCCCAAGCCAACCAATTTGCTTTCCGCGTAGGCTCTTTCGAATCGTCCCTCGC
Organism: Megachile rotundata; assembly: GCF_050947335.1. Taxonomy (NCBI): domain Eukaryota; kingdom Metazoa; phylum Arthropoda; class Insecta; order Hymenoptera; family Megachilidae; genus Megachile; species Megachile rotundata. The sequence continues at coordinate 23,581,227 of NC_134984.1, read as the reverse complement.
GTACGCCTAACAAAAATACCTACAAATTCTGAACGAGATATATCCGCATTTTCACCACGTACTCCATTTCCGGAATGCATCATCGTCGTTCGAACACGTTCACGATTCGACTTTTCCTTCGACTTTGAATACGTAATTTTCATCGATCGTTAAGTATCGTTAACGTAATGCTCCCTTACAAGAATATCAACATTTGTTTAAACGAAAACCACTCGAAATCGGGTATGTTTCAAGAAACGTGTCATCTCTATACGACGAAAATACGTATTTTATCGAAGACTTCCATTTATCTCCGCCTGTATCGCGTTACATCGAGTTCCAGATAAAACAACGTTCCTTCGACGGTTGCGTATACCGTATACTATTTTCTGAAATACTATTTCGTGCCCCATCGTACTACATCGACACTCGATATCTAACGCGAACAAAATTTTCACAAATACCCACCTAGAAGCGAACGATACGAAAAAATGCAGAAACATTATTATCGGAGCCGCATACGCGCGTGATCTTCCTATTTTACGAGTACGGCGAAATACGTAATTTAGAGGAGCAAAGCAGAGACATTCGTGGAAAGTGAAGTACAGAACTCTAGATTGCCGGATTAAAGATCGTGCTAGCCGAACGATTGAAAAGAAAAAAAATTACGTGCGTTTACGGTAACGATTTGAGGTTATGGTCGACGCATAGTCGCAGTCGCATCGAAGAGGGGGCCAAACGAAGCGCCACGGCGCTACTTTCACGAAGCGAGAGCGAAATTCCTTATCCACACGTACATGTACACGTACACGCGCTCTTTCTCTCTCCTATCCCTTCCTTTTTCTTCTCTTCTCATTCTCTCTTTAACCAACACGCCCCGTCGTCGAGGAGTTTTCGACCGTTCCGTTTCGTTTCGTGTCGCGATACGAACAAGAACGAACCGAGGACAAAGAAATCGACGACGGATTACCTCCGTTGCTTCCGGCGAAACGCGAATCGGCGTCGTTGCAGTCACTGTACCAATTCGGTTCTGCGTCGCAGTATCGTACCGCAGAGATCGATAGTAGCCGGTTGGTTCTCTTCGATTTTAACTAGTCGCACGAAATACGATGGAACGCACGAGTTTCTAGCATATTCTCAAAATGTCTCCGTATTCGAAAATCGAACAAAGCTACGAGAAACGATCGACCGAAAACGATCGCCGCGTATAGGCATGCATGAAAAGCGCAACTGAACGTAGAACAGAGCAAAAGAAAAGACAGTGGGAAACGAATAGAATAGCGACAGAGATACGAGACAACAGGCAGGCAGAAAGGAAAGACAGAAAAGAAAAGCGATAGAGCGAATCCTGGCGATCTTACCTATAGTTAAAGTCTTTTGTACAATAAATACTTAAATAAATACACGATAGGCGTATTTCGTAGTTTCGCGCGAAATTGGGAGGGGGGCCGAAAACTGTGACTAGACTCTCGGTATTGCTGGTTTCTTTTTATCCAGGGGGTAAAGAGCGAGAGCGTATTACGCGGAGAAACTACGCCGGGTCTTTTTCCTCAGTCACACTCAGTTACGATACCACACATCCCTCAGTGACCACTCCCGCACAGCGACTGAGCCGGCAACGCTGTTCGTGGTGGGGACTCGGCGTGCTTCGTGCCGGGACTCGGCTTTGTTCGGGTATTTTCGGTTTTCCTCGATTTCCCTCGGTCTATCTCGTATCCGAACCGAAGTATTGATCGGCTCGCCCAGCATGGCCGGTTTGCCGAGGCTGGGTGGGGCAGTGGCGCACGGCCATCCTGTCCCGGGACGCCAGCCACCGACACGACGTGTTCCAATACGCTGGGTTAAATAGCGCTGCGCACTTATGCGCGCTTACCCGCCATTCGTCTTATTCCATGCGGCTAATTCCTGCGCTAACCACCGCTACGAGTACTACGCCTTTTCTCTTCTCTTCTCTCCTCTTCTCTCCTCTGCTCGTCGCGTCTCTTTTTTATATTTCTTTTTTCAATTTCTGTCGGGTCGGTCTCATCCGTTTCACCAGTGATTGAATGGTCCAAAAATTATCCCTCTCTAATAAATATCCGTTTTCTTGTCCTTGTTCTTACCTCGACAAATTTTTTGCAGCGACGTTACTGCGGTCGATGATCTTCTTTCGGTAATTAACATAGCCTTTTGTATAAAGCTTACAAACCAATCGATAAAATACTAATATATGTTCGCGTGCATGCGCCTCTTCGATATTCTGTCGTAGTCTCGTGGGTAATGTATCGAAAATAAATTAGAGCAGATTATAAAAAATATTAAGTGTAACGATAAGTTCTCGAAGTTGTCTTGAGCGTCGACAAAAAAGCGCAGAACGGTGATCGAACGCGCAAAATCAACACCTGAACGTGACGCGTGAACACGTGCATCGACACGTGATATCCGTCTCGAGGCAGCAAATTTTTTGGAGATACATACACGATGTATCGTCGACCGATACAATCTAAAACTATGCATCGATCATGCATATTTAATTAAGTAATCTTTGCGAACGTAACATGTGAGCATTGATAACATCGTACGAATATTTGAAATAATTGATATCTAAGGAGAAAACGATAAGTCCATAATTTGCCGATAACCATCGTCCGAAAACATGCGTGAAAAATGATTAAGAAAGAATATGACAATAAAGCAAGTGCAACCTGGTAACAAGATACAGATGCATTTTTGTCGCAGTCATTGCACGCCCATGTTAAATAAGTTAACAGGGGAGATCGCGGAAGATCGCGGAATATCAAAGCGAAGTACGATAACGCGACGAAGAAAGAAAAAAAGAAACGGATACATACGTAGGTAGAGAAAGAAGTAATTATGTGAGATACAATGGATGAATCGAGAAGACAAGCGCAGAAATAGGGACTGGCTGGTGAAGCTGAAATGAAATATTGATCCGCGGAGGCGCGCGCAACCCCTGCAGCCGACCCGCCCTTCTTACTTGGCTACCATTTTCCGCTACTCGCGTCGCGTCCCGTCGCGTCGCGTCGCGTCTCGTCTCGTCTCGTTGTCTCCTATCTTTCTCTCTCTTTCTTTCCGCAGCAATTTTCTCGAAATATTCCATCCTTCGAATAATTGCTCCCTTTTTATTCGACAGCCAGAACCGAGTCGAAAGGTCGTCGACGTTTTTCTTCAAATTTCTCGAAATTCCCTACTTTCTTTTTATTCCTCGATCCGCGAGTCCGATAACCAAGTATCATCTTGAATATTAGCGATACGGCACATTTTATATACATTTTTTGAATTACATGTATTTTACAAATCGCATAACAGCATACCGGTACATACATAATTCGACTCCGTTCGAATCGCAATCTCGTAATTAATTAATATAAAATAAAAAATGTTCCAGACTTTTGGTCGCGCGCCGCTCTATTAAAATTGAACAAATAAGAATTATCGGTCGAAGCAATTTTTGAAAAGTGCTCGACAAAAATAAATTATTGTTTACAGGGTCTGAATCGATTCGTCAAAAGAATGTTGGTTCGATAGTTTCTGCGTGAGCCTACACAATGGAAATCGTATTTATAACTTTACATTCGACTTTATCGTGACGATCATGAAATTTGAACAAGTAACAAGATAACTTTTCAAATAGAATTATAGGTTTTCTAACCGCATCGCGTGATCTCGACTGTAATTTCCCAACAGACACGTTACCAGCTCTGCTTGAAAAGGAATTACGCGAGAGTTTAGCGAAAACTTTGGTGAAAATTCGTCGAAATCCATAGTCGCGTAAGTAGGAACGCGAGGAGCCGATCTAGAGATCTAGTTTCAATAACGTCGAAAAGTACTTTCGACCGAAAGTGTTGAGAGTCTTCTCGGTAACAGCTAGACGAAAACAAAGAAGTTGGCGAACGCGTCGATTCTCGTAGTTGGAAAATATGTAATTTATCGAGAGAAAAATCCGAAGACGAATCGAGGAGGAAAGGCGCATCTTCGCGAGAGAAATCGGCCGTCTGTCGGTTCGAATGCTGTTCGCAAAGGTAGAGGAGGGTATAGGACGCGTCGCGTAATGGAAATCGATAAAGTTGGTTTTACGAACCAATTTCCGTGCTGGCAATACGTTATCTGCTTTGACGTTTTACCTCGGGAATAAGTTATCCGCGAAAGGAAACGAGCAAGGTAGCTAGATCGAAGACAATGGAGCAAAACAGATAATAAACGCGAAAATACCGAATCGACGTTCGTCATAAACGATTGGGCGCGAACGAAGAACGGTAACGCGGCGCGTTTCGTCGAGGATCGTTGACGTTCCAGTTTTCCCTGCGAGCGTGCACGTATTATACATAGAGGTGAATATAGAGGTGGACATGGACACGATGCGTTCAAAGGGAGGTAATTTTCGAGGCGAGTGACGTTCGTTGCGCGAACGCCTTTAACGCTCCGCTCGGAAACGAGCACGTACGCTAGGTTAGTAACGCGTAGATCAATATTAGCTCGCGGTTCGTGCGTGACAGCCTTTATTTTCGATTTCGTCTCGCAAACAGGTTATCGATTATTAGCTCCGTCGGAAAGTCCTGTCCGCGAATACGTAACGTTTACGCGTAAATGCCGAATACCGATCGATCGACGATTCTCGAATATCTTTCGTTCGCGATCGAAAAACCTCGATGACCGTAACGCGAAGAAAACTTGCCGATAAACTCGATACAGATGCGAGCGTACGTGTTCGATAAAGTTAACGCGTGCTTCGAAAAATAATATCGATCTCGGTATCGGCGAGCGAAACGAGAATAATCGTGAAACGTTATCGAAAAGCAAACTTTAAGTGGAACGCGCGTGAAAAGTTTGCCAGCGGTCGGTTTGACCTATTTCACGGAGAAAACAACAAACGAATAAACGAGTTTCGGCAAGATATCGATAGACAGAGGAATATTCGATGAAAAAGCGAGCGACTTTTCAATCGGGGGAAAAAAGAGTCGTTCGATCGTCGGTGAACCATGAACGAGTCCCTTGTTTCGCGAAACCGAACTCGCGCTCGAATGCGTCGTTTCGAGAACGGACGGTTGCTGGATCGTCGAGATACCTACGCGAGAATGCACCGAATGAAAAAAGAAATAAACGAGAGACTATCGAAAGCCGAGGAAGCGTAACTGTTACGACACTGACCTTGCGTTCGTGGGCCAGTTCGTAATCCGTGGAGAATTCGCTTTTCCATCGAGCAGCGCACCGCTTCGAACCGTTGCCTGGTCGACGGACTTTTCGCCGTATTTCGCTATTGATTTTCGATGGCGAATGCGCGCCATTTTTACTCTCAAGGTTGACGAGATCGAAACGACGAGTCTACTGGTCACGGAGACCTCGATGAATCGCGAAACAGAATCGATCGAACGAGCAACGGCCATCAAAAATAGGAGACACGTGGAAAAGAGTCAGCGGCGACGATGCGTCATAGAGGATCGGGGAATATTCACGAAATACGAAGCGGAAGCGTTTACGACAAAGCGTGCTGACGCGATCCACAGGTGGCAGTTTAGAGATATCGCGTGGGCGTGTTGCTGTTCCCTTTCTCTCGTGGCCCTTGTCCTCGACGAGGCTCTCTCTTCTCGAGTCGCGTCGACCAAAAAAGCCCACTTACGCGAATAAATTCGACCCACGAACGTTCGTTATTTCTTTTCGCGAAACGAAAAGAAAAATTCCTTCTTCCTCCCGTGGTTTAACTGTACACCACGAGTATTTGGCAGTAGCTACCGTTTGTAGCTAACAACTAACTTTAGAGAACCGACGGAAACAAATTTCGAAATTATCCTCGTCATCCATGTATAGGATAGTCGCGAATCGCGAGTCACGAGACTGGTTCGTTGCTTCTTTAAATATCGGAGATGCAACATAATTGTTTACGCGAAAGTTGTTGTTGGCACCACGATAATATTCGATAAAACTATACGAATAAAAAAGTTTCGTTAAAAAAAAAGCTTTTCCTTTTGTACCTGCAGCTTCCAAACGATTAACTCCGCTTTCTACCGAAGTAAAAAGAAAAGAAATTTTGGAAATAATGATTTCTGACGCCCGCTCAGTTTCATCTCTTTGGCTCGCGAGGAACTTGAAGCATAGAACGCGTCGTCGCTCGTTTCACGGGTTTCAGGGGAAGTAATTAAACGGCTTTTTTCCGTGCTATCGTAAACGGTGCAGAGGCGCGTTGACTCGTAAAAGAAACGCGAAAGAGGAAAATTCGTAGTCCAGCGAGAAGATGCCAGCGGTCCGTCGCAAATTAGCTTGCGCAATCGATGCGGCAAGTGCACGCGCCTTTGCCGCTGCCATTCACTCGTCTTCTAATACACGCTTCTACCGTTACGCTGCTCTCAACGTCTTCATTCACCTACGACGAAATCCTACGCCAGCTCGGATTCACCGACAGACACAGCGGTGGGGAAAAATGTTGGCCGTGACGATCCGGTGTCGTTCCCCTCGCTACGCCCCACGCTCTTCTCGACGATTCCTCGCCGCACGATTCTTATCGAGTCGCGGATCGATCCTTTACCGACGAGACGCGTCGCCACGCGTCGACGACGATACATCGTGGAAAATGTCGTTCGACGAGAAACGAGAAACAAGAAAGGAGGCCCGAAGAAGAGAGCGTGTGGCGTAACGCGTAGAAAGAAAGGGTTCGCGGTGAAACGCGAGGTTATTTTTAGCGATCCCTCGACTAAACTTTTTTGGGTCGAGGAATGGCGCGCGCGTCTCTATTTCTCGATCCAAAAAAGGAAAAACGAAAGGAGCGCGTTGTGTCTTTCCTTTCGGCGACGAGTCGCACAGAGGATTAGCCGACAAAAATCGTACAGGAGAGAGGTATATTTACGTTACGGGAGTACGCTCGTTCGCACGAGAATCTAACGCGTACCCCGCTTCTATACACAATGAACTCGCGAGTTTGTGCGTCAGCCGTCTTGGAATAGCGACTGATGTCAAGCTCGCTACTTCGACGCGTACGTTCGCACGCGGACCGACCAAATACGCGCACCCACGCGATACACGAACTACTGCTCTTTCCTTCGTTTCATCGCTAACCTTTACGATAACCGTTACCTGCACAAAAATCTAATTGTAACAGAAACGAAAACCGTAAAAGGATCCAGGTCTGTAGTTCGTCTACAGTTTCAGACTGAATTCCTGTTAAAAGGCGTTACTGCTAAGTCTCGAGTACACGAACCTCTAGATAAAACGCATATTTTACCGCTCGTATTTGTACTACAGAAACAACTAGAACACCGCGTTACGTACCGCTGCTCTCTACTCTCGACGACTGTATCGCGTTCATTCTGCCACCGCGGATATACCGCGGGCACGAGTAATTTTCTTCGACGCGTATGTACGATATACGAGAAGAAAAATCGGAATCGGTTAGAGGACGTAAGCGAAGACGGCGCGACGAATCGAAATTGCCAACGACTCGATAACGTAAGCGGAATCGTTCCATGCATCTTCAACGCGACGCGACGCGACGTTCGAGTTTAACGCAAACAGGAACAGGTTTCTGGGTCGAAAAACAAGAGGAAAAGAATAGGGGTAAAAGGTTGAAGAACCGTACACTCCGTCGTGGCGAACGACTCTATCGAATTCGGTCAACTTTTTCAATGCGGAAACGCGTTTCTCGTAGTACACGATTACGTAACATTTCCGTCGGCCAGAGCGACGCGAATTTAACGGCCAATCGAAATCGATAGAGACAAGAAACGGTACAAACAAGTCGAATTTGCTGTGAAATATTTTAGATATCGAAAATAAAATTAAACGGTACGTGCGCTACGTACGCGATTCGTCGCTTCTACTAATTCCGGAAAAATGTATCCGTGAGTAACCGCCGCGCGATTCGGGGCATTTTTGCACGAAATTATCTCGTTCGGTATCGAATGTGGTCGTTCTCGATTCGCGATATAAAGCATTGAGCGAGAGAACACGCAAACATATTGTAACCGTTGTTAGGTTTTTGTGTCGAGCTTAATGCGCTCGTATTCCGCTAGTCCGAACAACTTCTCTCCTTTCGGTTTCCACGAAACAAATTTCTTCGATGCTCGCTGATTCATCGCCTACCGAGCGTTTAACGTCCAATCTACTCGACACGCTCGTTCCATGAGCGTTCCATTCTAACCGGTCACCCCTCTCCCGACCCTGTGTCAATGCCGTGATATCAATCGATTCTGTGACATCATTAAACGCGTGCATTAATATTAACGATTAACGTTTCTTCGAAGCGTTGAGAAATCCTCGGTACACTCTTTGCAACAGTCACGAGCATTTTTATTCTCGAAGAAACGCCGTCTTTCGATAAGTTACGTTCATACTTAACGATATATCGATAATATCGTTAAGATAATTCAAGTTAATTCGTCTTTGTTGAATTGATTTTCGGTCTGACCTGTTCAGATCTAATTAAGCTTATCGTTGTTTAAATATTCATCGTGTTTTTCTTTCAAATCGACGCGAGAAAGGTCGCGATGCTAATCGTTGATATCGTAGTTAAAAAAAAAAAGAGAAAAAGATTAACTTAGGAAACTGTCGTTGGTAAGATTATGCAACCTCTGTTAGCGCACATCGAGATCGTTTCCTTGGTGTTACCCGTTCTTACGTAAATCCTGGTATCGCCCCCTGCTTGCTCGCGCGATTACCTCCTGCCTCACAAGCGCTACCCGTTCCAATTCCGATAAATTTCCGAAGACAAGCTCTAATCTTTCATAAATACCCCATCGATTTGTTCGTGTGTAAAGAATTTCAACGATATCGGTTACGAACCAACTTTTACTATTGTTCGCACCTTACCGTCCAAATATCGAAATGTTCGACTTTTTGCGAGAATTTTCAATAGACGAAATCCGAATAATGTGTCGTCGTCGTTTCGTGAAAAGCGATTTTCAGAACACTCCTACAAGTAGACCGCAAACTTTAAAGGGCAAATATCTAAAGATCTCGAAAAAATCAACAAAGAATGGAACGGAAAAATGATCCTTGGTCACTCGATCAAGAACCGCGCAGAAATCGCAGAAGAATAAGAAGGGAAAAGGTAAAGAAAAGGTAGAAGAGAGAGGAAGACTTACGCGAATCGATAGAGTTACGTCATACGGGTTTCCACGTTTACCGACAAACGTTTCGCGATACGTCGGAAAAGCTTGTGTTTCGAACGAATTCAAATAAAATTTACTGAAACTGAACGAAAAACCCGAGTGTAATGAACTTTCGACGAACCAACGCGACTATCGGGAACAGGCGGGGAAAATTACCGTGTAAAAGCTCGTACAGAAAATGAACCCGATATAAATTTCGTTTAAACTTTGATGCTCGTAAACTTTCGATTCTCGTTTCGAAAGCTTTCGAAACTACCGAAACTTTTGAGTCAGCCTTGACGCGAAGTACGGAGAAAGATTAAATTCGATAAGGTTTGCGAATAATTCTGCTCAAGGTTGTCGACTGTTTTCTCGTACGCGCGATGTTCCAAATAAGCCATATATTTCGCCGTTGAAAAATTGTGAGAATATAAGATCCGAAAGTGCGGCCGATGAATCGACGTACTCGATGCGCATTACGCGATACGTTTACCAGGATCGCAAGAACAGTCATAAAAAAAAAAAAAAAAAAAGAATGCGCGGCCTTTACGACGAAGAAGCTTCGTTCGTTACGCAAATACGCACGAGCGAAAAGTCGTTCGAGGAACACGTCATCGACGTGACACGATGAGACGAGACGCGAATCGACCGACCAACCAACCGACCGAGTGAGCCGGCAAACAACGGAAAGACAGAGGAGGGCTATCGTCGGCCTTGGCGAAAAGAGTAGGTCTCCCCGGTTGAAGTTGTTCGATGACCGAGAAAGAGTAGGGGAAGAGAGCGAGAAAGAGAGTTCACGGTCCCCCACTACCAACGAACGCCTACCTTCCGCTAAAATTGCCGATTAACTTTATTCTCGTTTTTGATCGAACGCGATTACACGGTGAACAATCGTGCGTGATAAGGACACGAAACACCGTAA